>NC_085138.1:161929485-162582226 GCF_035046485.1 Aedes albopictus
TGGGTTATAATGATTTTATTTCTAAGGAGGATTACTAGTTGTACAATATTACTAGTTACAATAATATTATAATATTACTAGTTGTCCCATGTACAGCCTAGTTGAACGGTTAAATTATGATCTATGCATATACCTCGAAAGAACAGCCTCTCTAAAAAAAAGCGGGAAAAATCTCTGATGGGAGAGTAAGTATTGTGGCCGCAAATAGTACAGTGTAACGACTAAGTGGAAAGGTTTGATGATAATATCTCCATACTAGTAACTCTCCCATGATAGTTTTTTTTTTTAAATATGCTCTTCTTTTGTGGTATATGCATATATTCAGTGCTGGCATTCTTACCAATGTGTAAAATGCAGCGAGCTTCTGCGTGCGCATATTCCTTAAAAACGATTTATCAGAGATTTCTCCTTCTTTTGAACATAGGCTGTTCTTACTGTGTTTGGATGTTATAGCTGCAGCATTTTTTTTCTCAAAGATGTTGCTTCTTTTAAAATGTTAAAAGAACAATAATTTAAGTTCAGGTGTTGAAGCTGCTTACTTTTTACCAGATGTTTCTCCTTCTTTTAAACATAGGCTATTCTTTCAAATAGTATTGTATTCGAACTGAACGTGAGTCAAAAATGAACTGAACACTTTAAATTTTTTGGACGACAAAAAATTGAACTTGCCTGTCAGAGCTTTTGCTGCTTAAGAACATCATTTGGCTCTGAGTTCATATGCGCTTATCTTCATCATTAAATCCTATGTGCCTTCTTTCCTAGGACTAGGACCTTGTGCCGCATCTCTATGTTTGGACGTTATTATGTTATGTCACGGGAAAATACGTCACTTTGGTACGACATTGTGGTCTCGGATATTGAAATACAGCTCTAGGCATTCGGATTTTTCGAAACACACGATAGTCGGACTTGTTCACTCTCTCAATAGAAGGAGATTCTTAATCGAATTAGTCCAAAAGATTGCTCTAAAATTGACGAAAAAAATGGCGCAAATATGACCATTTTAGTTCACAGATACCAGGGTAACATGTTAGTCAGCATGCTACGGGTGCAGTTCTTTCCATTAATTTATGCCGCGTTCAATTTGCATGTTCAAATATATTCGATCGCAGTGTGCCGAGTATGAACTTCAACGCAAATTGATCGCGTTCATACTGTGGTGCTGGAATTCGGTTCTGAACTCCTATGCGCACAACATTGCTTGACATATATGGGAAATAGTTTCTGTCGACGCGAATAAAGCGGTATAGTCCCCGGAGTTCTGGAAAACCCGAAAATCTCCTACGTTAATACATTATTGGGCTGAGGAGGGGTGAAGTATAAGAAAGTTTTTATTTCCTGTCATGGTTCCTTTAGAAACTTAATCAGGAATGGCCAACTGATGGACTGACGACCAGACTCTATTCGTTTAGGCAATTCTATGATTTTCGATGGTTCATGCCGCTAACTCCGTTACTGTATTGTATTAAATTATATGATTGGAAATCTGGGTTTTCCAAAACCCATGTTGACCGGACTGGTACGCTCAGATATGATTCCAATAGCAGAAGAGTTTCTGAATCTAATGAGCTCCAAATGTTTGAAATCTGTGGAAACATGGTGGAGGTATAGCCATTTCAGTTTCGCGGATCCCACGATACCCTGCTGGCGTTCAATTTGGAGCTCGTACGCGTTAGAAATTTCGAACTGAACAAAGTTCAAACATTTTTGAGCAATAGTTACAATTGTTTGCATCTAAGACTCATTCAACCTAGTATCCGTGTTGGCGATTTTTTTTTTTTGTCAATTTGAGTTTAGTATTCGTGGAGTATTAGCTGATATGATACTGAATAAAGTACATTAACATAGACAATTTGATAACGAAATCCTTAATATTATGATCCACTCGAATGTCTTTTCAGCAGTTAGAGCCTTAGCTCACGTGACCAGATGTCCATTCGATAAATAGTGCAATCGACAAAATGTCATATACTTCCTCTTCCGTAAAATGGGTTTTGACCGAATGTTCATTTGACCAAACGTCCGTTCGACCAAATTTCCAAAAATTACTTTATTTCCTATGATCCTTTCAAGTCGAGTCGAATGTTTTTCAAAGATCAATAGATTAGCCATTAATGTTCAAAATGTCATTTCATTCGATTCTCTACAACTTTCAAAACTTTTCGGCCTTTTAATACCTTTCAGCCTTTTGATGCTTTCAGCCTTTTGATCATTCAGCCATATGTATTTCAGCCTTTTAATCATTCAGCCTTATGTGATTCAGCCTTTTGTACGTAACCCAGTTCTGGAGAGCCAAAGTCGAGCAATTTGTATGGAGATTTCACTTTTTTGCGCTCCGTCACGAAAGGGATATATGGTATCTTTGGTTCGTGGAAATCGTCGTTTCACATCTATATGAATCTTCTTAATCGAGCTTGCGGTGAAATCGTATACAACTTATAACAATGTTGTATATTGATCATTTGCGTCATACTTGCGTCGTATACGAATCGAACAAAATCGAAGAAATCGCATATTCATTTAACAGTCGAATATGATTGATACTTCACTTTTAGCAGTAGAATCTTAATCTCTGAAATTGTAAATGATTTTGTTTACATTTTTGTGTGATGAAGGATAGGAAACGTTTGCATTTATCACAAATTAGTTTTTTTTTTTAATTTGTTGTTCTATGCCAACTATAGTAGCAATAATTTCTACCAAATATGTAGATTTTAATACTATTTGTATACTCAAAATGACATTTGTATAGATTTTAACATTGATATGAAATCCAAGCATCCTCCACGTCACCACTATTGGTGACACTCAATGCCACTCAATGCACTCAACCATAACGCTCGCACCCCATAATGCTAATTGTGAAATGTTTCAGTCCATTCACTTTAAACCCTCCACTTTCAACTTGGCATTGCAGCCAATAGAGATAACGCAGAGTTCTCAATCAGAGGACCTAGGTTCGATTCCTACTGAACACTGACTTTTTTTTATTTCAAAATCTTGTGTTGTATATCGCTACGCATAATCGTAATAAGATCATGCATTTTCGTATATTTAGACGGAGAAAATCCGTAAAATCTTATTTTTTGTGAAATCATTTTTCTTCGCCGTTTTGCAGAACTACTCTTTTTCTATCGATTTTTATCTCTGCATACCTGGATTACACAAATATTTATAAAAATACGACAGAATATTTTTTTCAACTTCTAGGGTGATTGTTTACTTTTTGTTTAACTTTTCGTGGCGTTTTTTATAATCAATTCCAATCAAAGCTGCGGCTCAGAAATTCAAGTTAGAGTAATAACTCGATCATACAAATTATTTACATCACATATTTTGAGGAAAAAACAATGAAAAAATGTGTAAAACCAATGCCGAAAAACAGCACGATTGTACTGGTTCGTCACGAAAGGGATATAGCAACCAAATTGCTTGCTCGGTCGTTACTTGTTCTGTGACTTAGTTGGTTAAAGCGCCAGTCTAGCGAATACGGAGTCGTGGGTTCGAATCCCACCAGAACACGATTTTTTTCACAAATTTGATCTCTCAATTTGTCAATTAACAACATTATGTGCCTTCTAAATTTTCCAGTATGATTCAGACATGCCTGCAAATCTGGTAAATATCGGTGAGGAGCAATATGTATCATTGTAATCTAGCATGCGTCGCATCGGCGCAGTTGGTCGCCAAGCGTGCGACCTTGCCGAGTTCTCGGCACATACTAAATAAGACACCAGCAAACAAACTGCTTGGTGACTACCCAGACAACCAGGAGTCGCATAAGAATGCAAGCTGTACATCGATTAAAGTACTATTTTGAGACACTATGCGATATACATGTACAGCGGATGAATAATTTTCACCGCATAAGATGTTATTTAATACTGTGGAGAGTTAGAATGTCATGATAATTAATCAGTCTGTTTAATAAGTAGTGTTTAGTGTTAACTGTGAAGTGTAGCTCTACAATTTAAAAGCTTGGTTATTTTTCGGATATTACAGTCGAATAGTCGCAAAAGATACTATATTATGTCGCAATAGTGCACACCGTGCATCACATAAGGTATCGCTCATAAGACACTTTTACTTTATCTTATGTGATGTAACTTGAAAGTACATATAAAATGTACATAAACTTCATTACTGCCGCAATTCTGCAAAGTGACGTAAGCGACATTGCTAGTTTTGGCCCATTTTTTGGTTATTATGCATAAACTCTTGCTCATCCTCTAAGTTTCTTTCTATAGATGATAGATTACAACTAAATCTTGCATTCTAACACAGCAGGCATACCAAAGTTTTGTTTTTACACCAGATATTATATATAATATACCAAAAAATATCGACATTTTGAATGGCACATACGTCACTTTGCAGAATTACGGCAGATTATATGTGCAAATTAGTTGTCTGGGTATAAGTATGCGGAGTGCGAGTGTGGTCTCGACTTCATAAAACAATTCACTCTTACTTTCAGTTGGTAGGCGCAAACGCGAGTGTTTTGTGGATTGGCATCTAAGCCGAAAGAGAGATGGGGTTGTGAAAAAGGCGTGTTCATGGTATGGCTTCGGAGTCAGTTTGGCTTTCTATTCCACTGAATCGTTACTTGTCCTGTGGCTTAGTGGGTTAAAGTACCGGTCTAGCAAATACGGAGTCGTGGGTTCAAATCCCTCCAGAACGCGATATTTTCACAAATTCCATCACTCAATTTGTCAACTAGTAACATTCTGTGCCTTCTAGGTACAAGTTTTTTCAGGAAGTTTTAGACATACCAGCAGATCTGGTAAATGTCAGTAAAGGATAATATATATCATTGGGTTATACATACCTTGCAGGGTAAAAACAAACTTTTTTATTGAATAGTCTGAAAGTTTGCTCGCTAGACAATACACATACCAAATGGCTCTACCCCATTTGGCATAACGGTCATTTGGCATAAAACGAAAAACAGCCTTCTTGGTAAGAATGCGCTTAATCCTTATGCCAAATGGCCGTTATGCCAAACGGCATTATGCCAAATGACATAATGCCAAATGACATTATCCCATGGGGTAGAGCGATACCAAATTTCATAAATATGGGAGCACAAGAACCAAAATTACTACCCATTGTAGCTCGCACTCTCCATTAAGACAAGGTGAAGCGCAAAACTTAAACGCAATCTTCTCGAAATGCTATTTTTTAAAAATATCCGTTTCAGTAATCATGATATCTTAATAACTAGTTGACCGAGTTGCATTTTTTTAATTGTTCAAATTTCTAAAATTTCTAGTACTGCACGGAAAGGTTCCTGGACTGACCGGGAATCGAACCCGAATTGTGAGCTTACCGCAGCGGTTTTATGGGATGGGGAGTTCTTTCCTTCTTTGAATAATTTACTGTTCGAGGTAAATTACCCAATCTGTCTTACATTATTGATTCGGCTTAATGTCCTTTTGGAATAACAGTAGATATGTATTCAATTTTCACCAGCTCCAATCCATTTGAATACTATGCAAACTAAAGATGTGCAAAACAGTTCTTTTAAGGGAATCGTTCTCAATTGAACAGTTCTCTAGAAAGAACTAGTCCTCGCGAACCGTTCTACCATTCAGTTCTTTTTTTTATCATCGTTTAGGTAATCACAATATCACTAATTAACTTTGCAAAAATATAAAATTTGTGATTTGTCCCGTTATTTAGCAATTTACGTTCTCTGAACGGATGTATGTTATCGGAAAATTGTTTTGCGAGATGGTTTGGCAGATCATTTACAACATTCGCTCTCTCAAAAATCAAACTTCGTTCTTTGGAAAATACATTAAGATTTCATTTCTTGTTTTGGAAAAAATGGAGAACTATACGGCCAGACTATTCACTCATTTTTTATCTAAAGTGGAACAACTCAAAAATGAGTAAATTGCATTTCCAGCGCTAGCGCTGGCCCAAGTGCGAAAATCTCATCTGTTTATGTCGTATAATATTCTAGTTGATGTCAAGAATATTATACGGCTTAAACTGGTTGGATTTTTGCACTTGGGCGAGCGCTATCGATGGAAATGCAATTTACTCATTTTTCGAATTGTTCTATTTTAGATCATCGTTTTTTTTATCGTTCCATTTTAGCTCGGTTTTGTGTGAAACTTGCTCATTTTAGAGTAACTTTTTCTTAGCGTGTACCGTTCTTTTCAAGTGAACGATAGTTCAGTCATTCTTTCCTTAGAGCTAGTTCTTCTGAACCGTTCGCGAATGGTTCGTGGTTGTGGGAGTGAAGTGGACAACTTAAGCATTTTGGTCGTCCCAGTGGAAATGCGGCAAAATCTATCTGCCTTTCCGAGTAACATGAAAGGTAATTATATACTCTAGAAATCTTGTAAGGGATTACATTGAAAAATATTGTTTTCTTTGATTATTTTCCTCACCAAAACGTGCATCAAATAGCGTGAAAAAATCGGTGGGGGTAAAATAAACAAGTCGTTAAAAGTTATGTAACAACATATTATTTCTATTTCTTTAGTTACAAACTATCAAATTTCATACGAAACCTTTATTTTATTGTTTTCAAACTTGTAATACAAACTTTGAAACACACTTAAATAATTATTGTAAAAATAGTGTAAAAAACAAGAATTGTTTTGGATGAAAGTTATACTTTGTTGATATAAAATATTTTTTTATAACTTTTTACTTCAAATATCTCACGATATGTATGACGGCTGATGATTCGGGAGTTTTCAAAAAAAAAAATGAAATTTTGGTGAAATTTGAACCGATTGTCCACGGTATGATTATGTTAAAATTATTTCCAATTTTTTTTCGTCAAATATAGTCTTCTACGTGGTCTTTATTGGTTTAGGGTGTAAAACTTGTAATAATTTGAAAATAACTTACGAGAAAACCTTAGCAATGATGAGCAAATTTTACATCATTTCTGATTTTTCACGTGATTTTTAAAGATTTTGTCATTCTGAAGAAGTTTATTTGATTTTAATGTTCAAGATCAGCAAGAGTATAATGATTCATGCTTAAGCATAAGCTTCAATCGTTAAAACATGTTGAAAAACAATAAAAGCCATGAAATTGCACGCTGTCCACTTTACCCCCACCACCCCTACTCCATCGCGGTGCGAAAACCTTAACATCTTTGGAGGGTTAAACCTTTATATCCCTTTCATGGCGAACCAACACAACTGTGCTGTTGAACAACAACAGTTTTGCGTAACTGTTAGGTATTTGATTTTCCTGATGTAAATTGTTTTATATATTTAGCCATTACATATGATTGCATGTGTGAAAACAATCTTTTGTTTATGTTGTGTGTGAGATTTGCCACAACAAGTTGAACAAAAAGTGAGCAAAAATAGTAAAACATGAAAAAGTTTTATCTGTCGCAATTTTTTTTTTTTTTTCATTTATCTAGGTGGACAAAACTACGAATCGATAGTTAAAGAGTAGTTCTTGCAAATGCCAAAGAAAAAGTGTTGATTTATTAAAAAGTCTGAGAGTTCTGGAGAGCCAAAATTGAGCAATTTGTATGGAAATTTCAGTTTTTTGCTCTCCGTCCCGAAAGGGATATAAGCAATAAAAGGTATAATGCTGCTTTGTTATTTCACATTACTTTTTTTTATTCTTTAATCATTTAACCTAATTAACAGCTCTTTTTGTCCACTAGGGCATTGCGTGAGTGATTTCAATTGGCGACTGCACTTACACTTAAGTACAGCGCCTAAATGTATTCCATTCTAATTCGAACTGGTTGCCTTTTGCGCTGCTGTCACTTTTCTACCCTGCCCATGGTAGAATGATGAGCACGAGGATTTCATGTGTGGCTCTTGTTATTTTTCCAGTCCGATTGGGGGTCCATTATGAGTTGCCGTTTAGCCGATATCCAAGTTTCCGGTTCCGTTACTGCATATGCTCAGAAGAGGGTCCGATATCGACCGCTTTCGGGGGGGAAGAGCAGCTGTCAAAAAATTGCAAGTGCCGGGACTGGGATCGAACCCACGACCATCCACTTATGAAGTGAACGTGCAATCACTACGCTACGGGCCCCGACGTTATTGTCGCAATTGGAGCACCGACAGACCATATGTTATCCAGCCATCCAATAACAATACGGTATTGAGTAACTTACAGCGCCAAGGAATCACGATCAACCCACTTGAACCCGTAAGCGCCCACCAAAAGTGAGTACAACGGCGAAAACAACAACTTTGTTTAATTGAATTTCGAAACCCCACTTCAACAGCAACAAGACATAGTTATAGCTTCCATATGGCAGCAATCTCAACAGAAGGAAGCTTTAGCTCGTGACACATCTCGGTAACAACAACGACGACGACGACGACGACTGTGCTAGCGCTAAGCGACCTCGAAGATGCGGAGGAAGCGCGAAAGCCCAACAAACCGCACGTGATTTCTGAAACAAGCACTCAATGCAATGGTAACAAGGGGTGACTGCTGAGGGTTCTGCTTGTTTTGTGTGTGGAGAAAGGAGAATTCAAAGAAGTGACAACATCGAGGTTAGGGTTACCGTAACTTCGGTTTCCTGCAATAGCTGCAACAACTAAAAATATATGATTTTTCAGAATAAGCGTTTGAAACTTGGGAATCTCGAAACACATCCTGTTAACGCATTTAACTGATTAAATTTGACTGAAGTGAACGAGTTTTGATTGTTGTATAATGAAAAGGACCTGAATGATTTTCTGTAATATGAATTTTGGATTACAATTTTTCAACGACTATTGAGTAAGTTGACTGATTTTAATTTGATTTTAGAACCTCTCTAGGCTGATAAGGGAATCGTACCCAACATGATTTCGATTTGTCAATTTCGCGTTTGCAGACTTTCTAAAGGAAAAACATAATGGACGGAACTGACTTAGAAATACGGATGGTAACCCTATTGGCATATTACCAACCAGTAACAACTTTCCATCGGGCCACCTCCGCCATCATCATCACAGCAGCAACAGCATCGAACACGGCACGGGTTCAACTTCTGAAGTAGTTGGCCGGGGTTAGATGATCCTCCATTGCGGCAACCAACAACCAACGAACAACGGTGTGGTGCAGATCAGACTTGTGGGTGGCACCAAACAGCGATCTAATAACCGGTAACAGCACCTTGGCAGCCCGCCTCGCCTGACACGGCTGGATAGACAACAGGATTAGCGCGATAGAGCTACCCCGCCCTGCTTAGAAGTGCCATAAACAGCTTCACCTTGGTGAAGATCGACTCAGAGGAAACACGGTCGTAAAACTGGCTCCCTTGAGATTGCTACCGAACCGACGACTGGCAACACTGACCCGACTCGATCAATTCTAATCAACGTGGTTGTAAACAACCGTCATCCATCCGCTGATCATCCGTCATAAATGCCACACCGGGGATGAATTAGCGGGGGAAAAGCTCACATTTCCAATTCCAACAGAGCAGCCGTCTCAACCGGAGTTCCACGCGGCTGTAAAAATGTTATGATTCTTCGATTTCCGATCGTAACCGCGTCTGCCTGCCACCATTTGAATCGCTGAAGTTTACACAATTAGAAGGATGTGGACGGGTTTATTGCTGTGTATACACAAACGCGACGATCGATGATGACGGGGTGACGCGCTGTTAATGGATTGACTGGTGCCAACTCCTCAGCACAGCCATTAGAAATCGTGTTTTTATGTGGACACCTTCCTCGGTTTAGCCGAGAAAAAATGGAACTTGTAGGAATGATCTAGACTAGGCTAGTCTACGTTCTTGGCAAGACTTAATGCATTAAAAGAGATTTTTTCAATTTTTTTTACGAAATTACAAAATTACAGAAATAAATCCTGTAGGAATCCCTAACCAACCCCGGTGGGAACTTTGGTCGTAGGCTGACAGAGAAGGGGGAGTTTGTTTCTGCAAACCTGAACATCTGTTCTCCAGGAGAAGCGGTTTACAACAGCGTCTGATCCCCATGTTAGGGGAGACTGTTGACGTCCGAGGAACAAGGAAGGACTCTAAGCTCAACTGTCCACTATGGTCCTCCGGAAAGTAGGGGGTTGGTGTCCGGCCTTACAAGCTATATGTAAAAAAAACCCTTGTAACGGACAATCAGCAACAGAATAATACGAACCGAGACTTACCGGTAACGACCCTATCGAACAAAAATAACTTGCTATTGGAAACTCGGTACGTGAAACTGCCGATTTCTCAACTTCATTGGAAGCACCCCCATACTCGCCGATCTACTAAAGGATTGGCACAAGATCTATGGTGCAAACGTTTACCATCTACCAGAGTTGCGGCAACACACGTGAGCTGGATAGGAGACATTAGCGCTCAGATAGGTCAGAAGTAGAAATTCAAACCGACGACTGGAATGTTCAGCCCCCACCTGCTCACGAACGAAAACGGCCTACGACTCATTGATTTCGCCACCCTTTAGCAACTTTTTCCAACACAGCCTCCCTTATCGTTACACCTGGAGATCACCACAGAAAACGGAATCGCGAATCAACCACTTTCTGATTGACGGACGACACTATCGACGCCAAGACCAATTAAGGTGCTAACATCGATTCCGATTACTACCTGGCGATGGTCAAACTGCGCCTAAAACTTTCCCTCATCAACTATAGACGGTACCGGCGACCGCCACGGTACAACCTAGAGCGAGTCAAACAACCGAATGTAGCCTCAGCATACGCGTAGAATCTCGAGGCAGCGTTTCCAGATGAGGGCGAGCTGGAGTACAGTAGCAGCAACCATCAACGACGCAGCTGAGAGCAACATCGAGTACGTGGAGAGCCGTCGACGAAACGAATGGTTCGACGAAGAGTGCAGAACGGTTTTGGAGGAGAAGAACGCAGTGCGGGCGGTAATGCTGCAGCAAAGGACCCGAAAGAGCGTGGAACGTTACAAACTGAAGCGGAAATAGCAGACCCGCCTCTTTCGGGAGAAACAGTGTCACCTAGAAGAAGCGGAATGCATGGAGTGGAGAAAGTAGGCACGGAAGACCGCGACAACGGATGGAACGACTGCGCCAATGCAGCAGAGGACGGTAAAGAACCATCTTCCATGCTGAGGGAAGTTAAGGATGCCATTCATCAGCTCAAAACCAACAAAGCAGCTGGTAAGGATGGTATCGCAGCTGAACTCATCAAGCTAGGCCCAGAAAAGTTGGCCACATGTTTGCATCGGCTGATAGTCAGGATCTGGGAAACCGAACAGCTACCGGAGGAGTGGAAGGAAGGGGTAATCTGCCCCATTCACAAGAAAGGCGACCATTTAGAATGTGAGAACTTCAGAGCGATCACTATTTTGAATGCTGCCTACAAAGTGCTATCCCAGATCATCTTCCGTCGTCTTTCATCAAAAGTAAATGAGTTCGTGGGAGGTTATCAAGCCGAGTTCATCGACGGCCGGTCGACAACGGACCAGATCTTCATCGTACGGCAAATCCTCTAGAAAGGCCGTGAATACCAGGTCCCAACGCATCACCTGTTCATCGACTTCAAAGCGGCATTCGACACTATCGACCGCGCTGAGCTATGGAGAATCATGGACGAAAACGGCTTCCCTGGGAAGTTGACTAGACTGATTAAAGCAACGATGGACGGTGTGAAAAACTGCGTAAGGGTTTCGGGTGAACTATCCAGTTCATTCGAATCTCGGCGGGGACTGCGACAAGGTGACGGACTCTCATACCTACTCTTCAACATCGCTATGGAATGTATGATGCGACGAGCCGGGCTCAACAGCCGGGGAACGATTTTCACAAAATCCGGTCAATTTGTGTGCTTTGCGGACGACATGGGCATTATCGCCAGAACATTTGGAACGGTGGCAGAGCTGTACACCCACCTGAAACGCGAAGCAGCAAAGTTTGGACTGGTGGTGAATGCCTCAAAAACAAAGTACACGATCGGATCCGTCTGGGTAGTAATGTTACGAGAGATGGGGATACCTTCAAGGTGGTGGAGGAATTCGTCTACCTCGGATCCTTACTGACGGCTGACAATAGCGTGAGTCGTGAAATTCGAATGCGCATCATCAGCGGAAGTCGGGCTTACTACGGGCTTCAGAAGAAACTGCGGTCGAAGAAGATTCACCCACGCACAAAATGCACCATGTACAAAACGCTAATAAGACCGGTGGTCCTCTACGGACACGAGACATGGACCATGCTCGAGGAGGACCTGCAAGCACTCGGAGTTTTCGAGCGACGCGTTGTCAGGACGAACTTCGGCAGTGCGCAGGAAAACGGTGTGTGACGGAGAAGAATGAATCACGAGCTCACTGCATTTTACGGCGAACCCAGCATCCAGAAGGTGGCCAAATCCTGAAGGCTATGGTGGACAAGGCATGTCGCAAGTATGCCGGATAACAACCTTGTAAAGTTGATCCTAATAAAGCGAGGATTGCAGAGAGCATGATGGGCAGAAAAGGTGGAGCGTGACTTGGCGAGCATTGGGCGTGACCTAGGATGGAGAGCGGCAGCCACAAACCGAGTATTTTGGCGTACTATTGTTGATTATATCTTGTTTTAAATGTGATTATGAGCTTTACATGTATGTAGGGTACTGGTTTCCTTATTAGGCATGTGGCATTTTCATCAGTGGTGTCATCGAGGTTACTCCAAGTTACATACTGAGTAACCACCTCTTGAGATAAAAAATAACTCGCTTCCAGTATGCGTGCCCAAGAATTACCACACAAACTCCCCGGAAATAACTCTCGGGTTTTAAAAAAATCTATCAAAAAATTATACGAAAATTTTCTGTTGGTATTTTTAGAGTTTCTTACAGGGATTAATTCAGATATTTCATTAGTTATTTGTCCGAATTTCTCTAAAAGTTACTTGAGAATATCTTGCAATGATTGCTTTTGAAATTCACCCTTGAATTATTTCAGAATCCTTCAAAAAATCTTTGAGAAGAATTTATCAAGGGATACATTTGAAAAACAATTCATTGACGTATTTTGACACTACTCCTTAATTTAAAACTTTACACAAAGTTTTTTTTTTGGATTACCCCAGAAATTAATTTGAAAACTCCTTTATAAATCTTCCTTGGATTCCTTCCGCAATTGCTCCATGGATTCCTTTAGAAAATCTTTAAATAAAACCTACTAGAAAGTCTTACGGATTTCTTTCGAAAGATTGTTTAAAACATCTGACATGGATTTCGTCAGAACGTACTCAAGAATTTCCTTTACAATATATCTTTAAATAGCTCCAGAAAAGCTTCCAAAAATTCTTTCATCGATCCTTTCAGAAAATCAAAAGTTCAGAATTGTATAAGAACTTTTTCACAGATTTCTTTAGAAATCTTCCACGTACTCCATTAGTAATGTAATTGAAGATTTTTTTCGGGAGATTTCATGAAGATTGTTCATTGAATTTTTCTAAGAATTACGCCTCTATGAAGTATTTCAGAACTTTCGACCGAGAGCTCTTCAAGAATTTTGAAATTATTACTGAAATTTTACTAAAGATCTTTAGGGATTCTTCTGATATTCAGGAAAATGAATCTCTGAAGGAAATCAAAAGAAATTCTTGGATGATTGTCCGAAGGAATTCCTTAAAAACTCCTTGTAATAACTTTGGAGATTCCAAAATGATATTCTTGAAATATGTCTGGAGCAATTCTTGGAAAAGGTACGTACAGGTACCTGAAGAAACTCAATAAGATACCGTAATCTTGGGAGTTTATCACTATTCAATCGTTGAGGACGCTACAATTCTGTTTCAATGGAAGAACTTTTGATGTAAATCAATTGTGTGGATATATTTGAAGAATTTCTAAAGGTTTTTATGCCAATTGTGTCGGATTTTATATAAAAACGTGGACGATTTTGGATGTCTATTAAAAAAAAAAAGAAAAAAGGTAAAAAGACTGTCTTTCAAAAATCCCCTTCCATTAACGCTTTGATGATTAACAGATGACTCACAAAATACTTTTATTCATTCATGGAAGGCTTATTGAACATAGATTTGAGTAAAAATTGACGCTAAGGTATAAGTTTTATTTGAAAATAGCATATTTTTGCGAAAGTGAGTCAAATTTTTAAGAAATTGTCCGCCTGTAGGCGTTCAATGTGGGTCATTCTGTAACTCACTAAACTTTATTTTATTTACTAGTTGTAGGAATTTTCAAATCTTAATCAGATTCAGCATCATCAAATTTCGTATTTTTCAAAAAAAATCAATTTTAGAATGTTATGTCATTGGTTAATCAACTTCACCTCGAATTGGAAGTTTTCAAATTTTGCCTTTTGTACATTTTTTACAAAATGTAGCGATTTCTTGTAAGAATTTCGTTTATGGAACTTAATGCAGGTCCACTCAGTACATGTATTTATTTGGAATCATATGCATTGTACCTGATTTAATTGAAAAGAATTGATGAAAAATGATCAACTTCCCCCCAGATTACGGTACCTCTTTTATTCATAGAAAAAAATCATGAGAACCTTCCTGAAGAACTCCAAAAGTAGTTTCAAGGAAAAAATGCGTAAGATATTCTGGAAGGATTCTTCCAGATATCCGTATAAAAATTTCTGAATCTTTTAATTCTGTCTGCCAAAATTTCTCCAGAAACTGCAAACACAGGTACTGATGGAATTTTTGTATGAATACATCAATACATTTTTCGGGGATCCCTGGAGGAATCGTTAAATGAACTCCTGGACATATCTCTGAAGAAATCCATAGAATAATTTCTTATAAATTATCTTCAGGAATAGTTACATAAAAACCCATGAATAAAAAAGGAAGGAGAAATTTCTGAAGAAAATCCTGCATAAACAAAAAACAACCTGGAAATATTTTGAGATTTTTTTTGTGTAAATTACCGAAAAAAAAAGATTGTTTAAGGAATCTTTGAAAGAATATCTGGAAGTACAGTGGAACCCTATGCAGGTATTCAGAGAAGAATTTCATTATATTTTTTTCGAAAAATGACAAGCAATAGATTCTAAAGTAATTTATGAAGAAATTTCTGAGAAAAATTTCTGATTGATGAGATTTCTGAAACATCAACAAAAATTATGGAAGAATCCCTGAAGTAAGGTCTGAGTAAACTTTAAGCAATCCCCGGATGAAGCATTACTGGACCTCTGCTGGCACTTCCAGAATCTCTTGAAAATTTTCTAGAGAAAATTCCAAATAAAAGCCTGAGAGAATTTGGCCAGAAAAAACTGTGGAGAAATTCCAAATAATTCTTGAAAACATTTCAGTATTTCTGAAGGATACCCCTTTCGGATTTTCTGAATGCAGATCTGAAGAAATATCCGAATCTCTAAAGAAACGTCTTGACAAACAGTGGAGAAGCTTCTAGGAAAATTCTGATAAAATTTTTAGGGGGAAATGTGTAAAGAAACGAATGAAGGAGTAAATACGTGCACGAATTTCCGTAGCAATCGTTAAAGGTATTTCCTAAATAATCGCTAAAAGAATCCCTGGAGGATTTCTGTTCGAGTTTCAGAAGAAACTCGTGGACAAATTTCAAGAAAAATCTTTTGAGAAATTTCTTGAGAATCTTCTGACTTCTGGAAACTTCCGGGTGGAGTTTCAGAAATTTTGAAAGAAATGCATGGGCAGGAATACATTAGGGTAATTCTCGCTGAGACTGGCCCACTTTTTACTCCTTGTCTTCAAAAATGTTTAAGGTGGCGATTTTCTGTAAGTCCTCGCTAAAAAAAGTAAGAAAAATGCATTTAAATTCTCATATTGATGGACCTCCCGTTAGTTAGAGCCACAACAATTTTTGCAGACCCCTCGATTTTGGTCAAATGGTAGCTCACTTAAACCGTTATATCTCGAAAGTTTCTCCAAAAACCACCTGTTGAAAAGAGGAAAGATGCAGCTAGTAGTTACAATTATAAAAAGTTGGGTCAGCCATATTGATTTTGGCTGCCATCTTGGATTTTTATACCAATACATTTTTTCCACCATGATGGCAACCACCGATTTTCAAAATTTTTGCATCAATTGAAAGCTGAGACATTTATACATAACATATCAAAAAATTAGAGATGTATTTTTCTCATACCAAAAGTTATCTGCAGTTTTGTAAATTAAGCCACGTTTTCTTCATACATTGACATGCGCACCGGCAACGGCATCCAACAGCATCCGAGTTTATGCCTGCATGTATACACAAAGGCACCTGCCGAAAATTTTGGATAAATCGGAGGTTCGTTTCCGGTTTTGACTGTTTCTCAATGATGCGGGCATTGCTTTTAAAACTTAATGTTTTGAAAAGCTTAAACCTCCAGCTTTCCATTAGAGGGTTTAGATTTTAAATTCGTGTTCGTAAACACTAGGTAAACTGCCGGCACCGGGCCCAGTGTGCAAAAGTGGCATGACTTGCAAAACAGCAGATAACTTTTGCAAGAATAAAAAGACATCTCTATTTTTTGATATGTTATGTATAAATGTCTCAGCTTTCAATTTATGCAAAAAAATTGAAAATCGGTGGTTGCCCTCATGGTGAAAAAAATGTTTTGGTATAAAAATCCAAGATGGCGGCCAAAATCAATATGGCCGATCCAAATTTTTATTATTGTAAATAGTAGCTCTATCTTTCCTCTTTTCAACAACAATTCGTTTTAAGGTGTTTTTTGGAGAAACTTTCGGGTTATAACGGTTAAACCGTTATGTGGCCGGCAAACTATTTTAAATGGGTGCTGGGTACCCGGGTACCCTGCCGGCCACATAAGGGTTAAATGAGCTACCATTTGACCAAAATCGAGGGGTCTGCAAAAATTGTTGTGGCTCTAACTAACAAGGGGTCCATCAATTTGAGTAACCAAACGCATTTTACTTACTTTTTTGGCAAAGACTTTCAGAAAATCGCCACTAAAAACATTTTTGAAGACAAGGTGTAAATAGTGGGCCGGTCTCAGCGAGAATTACCCATTATATAGAGATACTGGAGCAATTTTTGGAGGAATTCTTGTTTGAATCATTTTAGGAAATCCTGCGAGAATCTTCTTCCTATAAAAATACCGGAACATTTGAATGAACCTCGAAAGTATCCCCAAATGCATTTCTGGTAGTGTCTCTGAAGGTAATCATGGAGAATAGGGGAAAGAATGAATTCAAAAATATTTTTTGGAGGAATGTTTAGAAGAGTTCTTGCAGAAATCAAAGAAGGAATAATTACAGAAAAAATAGTTTTTTTTCCATGGGGTGTTTTCCCCGCAATAATTATTATTTATGCGCAATAATGGATTCATTCCTATGGGGGCTTACTAGTATAGGGGGCACTATGATTTGGAAATCTTGAGTAACCAGCTCCAATATTACCATGACAGCACTGATTTTTATCCTATGAAAAACAAAGGATTGAATTTCTGTTTGTTTTGTTTCTTATTTTTTTTTATTTTTTGTTAGAAGTGAATAACGGAATCAATCGGTACCGTAATCGCTTGTTTTCGAATAGGATGAATATGGGAGCGTGAGATTACTGATGGCACACATACCCTATGTATATTTCCCAATCCTCCAGACTTGTTCCGGCTGAAAATCATTCTGTAAGTAATCGAATATGGCCTGATGATCAGGGAAAGCTGATTCAAAACCCATCATTTGAAGCTCCAGTGAGTTCAAAAGGCAACGTCTACAAATTACCTAACGCTCTATGGTGAGGGGGGGGGGGGGAGTACGGCCGAGCGTTACGGTCCATACAAAAATTTTTGGATTTTCATACAAAAAAGCGTTACGGAGGGAGGAGGGGGATCGATCTCGATTTTAGCGTTACGTAATAAATGGATGCTGCCAAATTAGTTTCTATGGATAATTCTCAATGCTCCTCCGAGAATGAGAACATCCGGGGTCCATCGTTAGGGCGAGATAAAAACACTCCACGAGCGCTTTTGCAAGTCTATTGATCGGTACTGGGCCCGTTGGCACAACTCTGACCAATAGGTCATCCGGGACCAGCTCAAGTTTGTTACGCATTTGTAGTGTTCCGCTACAAGATATTCTCTGTAGCATTTGTAGAGTTTCAGTAGAAATTCATAATAAGGCGCCCAACGTGGAGAACGATGTGTTTGTGGGTGCAATTAAGAATGTAAAAATGAACAGTTTGTAAATCAAACTCTCCACTCAGTGATTTCTAAAGTTGTGCTCATAGAACGCTTAGCTGAAACGGAGATGTGACGTTCCAACTGATAAATTACAGACCTAAGCTAGAAGAACACCCACTCAGGTTCAAAACAACTTTCCCAGTTTTCTGTTGAGTGTGGGAAAAGTCACAATTTTTTAACCATCCTGTTGCATGCCATTGTTGTCACTCATAATTTGCAACCACATGATTTACGAGTTCAATCACCGTTTCACTATAATTAAATTATAACCACCCGGCACATCGGCGCAATTCCCGAGCTACAGAGCGGCTCGTCATAAACTTGTAATCGTCATGCTTTCTTCCCATTCTCGTCGTCACCTTTTCCTCCCCTTTCACCGTTGCCAGTCTCTGACCAAGTGGATGCATCCCCCGAGCAGAGCAAGGACTTTCCAGGCCGCGAAACCTGTCGAAACGACCTTCGCCAATTTTTAAACTTCTCGGAAAAGAAAGAGGCGGGTTTACTCTGCTCCCGCTACGTTACCGTTCGATGGCGTGCATCTGAACGATTACCCGGGCCTGCCACGACTGGTGATTGAAGGCGATTTAATTGTAGGCCATTAAATTCAATCTTGCTGTCGCCCCGTTTGCAAGCGGAAGAATACGACTTGATTGCGTTTTTGGACAACATAACTTCTCAGTATGGGAAGAACATAGCTTATTTCTTCGTTGTGCGGTGTGATAACGGTTGTTGGCGATGGCACCGGGGCGCAATCTTCCAATTGGCAGCACGATCGGGGTGTGGTGTTCCTCTTGCGGTGGGACTAGACCAAATACTTACTGAATCCAGCAGCACTCTTGTCCACAGCTATCGCGATGATGAATCGACGATGATCAGGATGACGAAACCCACAATCGTTTCACGGTACCGTTGCGAAGGGATACGGTATTACATTCCGTGCGTGCCAACCAACAGACTAGACGGAACGCGTTACTTTCGAACACCGATACTACTCACTCAGGGTAGGAGGTTCAAGAAGGAGTATAGTTAAAATCGAACGTCCAAATCGTGTGTGATAGGATTTAGGCCTTTCTAGACTCATGCCAACGTTACTCGCATTCGGAACCTTGGCGTACCAGAGTGAGAAAATAAATGCCTTCACACTTGAATCTAAATCGAACTGGCCTTTTCTAGACTCATGCCAACGTTTCTCGCATTCGGAACCTTGGCTTACCAGAGTGAGAAAAAGTTCGATAAATTCAATGATTTGGGACTCGTCTAAAATCGTGTGTAGAGCACTTAGGCCTTTCTAGACTCATGCCAGACTCCTTCATGTCCGGAGTGTGCAGATTGCGACGAGACCGCGGAGCATGTGCTCTTTGAATGCCCACGCTTCGTGGAGCAAAGGTCGAGTATGCAGGAGATATGCGGTAGAGACATCACTCCCGACAACATTGTTGAAAGGATGTGTACGGGGGAGGACAAGTGGGATGCCGTTTCTTCCTCGGTATCTCGAATCGTCCTTGAACTACAGAGAAAATGGCGAGCCGAACAACAGCTAGTTGAGTTGGCTCCCCCTCCCCATCCAGGAGCTTGAGCCCAACGGGTAGTCTATGCACTAGCCAGGGCCCGAGCCTCCGGGGAAGAGCGAACAACTTAAGGCGGTAGCAGGTGGAACGCTTACCATTAGAGTGTACTCATTGTACGAAGTCATCCCCCCTTCTCGAAGTCATCCCTAACGGGCGTACCGCGAAGGTAAGGAAGAAGAGAGAAAGAGGTTTTAGTGTCGACCCCACATAACCTGAGGACCCACCTCTCGGGTATCTGTAAAGGCAGATTTCCTCTTTCTATAAAAAAAAAAAAAAAAAAAAAAGACTCATGCCAACGTTACTCGCATTCGGAACCTTGGCGTACCAGAGTGAGAAATAAGTGCCTCTACACTTGGATCAAAATCAAACTGGCCTTTTCTAGACTCATGCCAACGTTTCTCGCATTCGGAACCTTGGCTTACCAGAGTGAGAAAAAGTTTGACCGATCCAATGACTTAGACTTCCACGATTCTAAATATCAACACTTTAGAAGGATTGAATTATCCAATCAAGTGATCAGAATAATTTAAGCTTCGCAAGTGCAAGTTCAGGATCAAAGGAATTTGAGTAGCAAAATACTTATCCGGGAGGTATCCAGTGTGGAGTCCAAAAACAAAACTGACTGTCGTCTTTATTGATCTTCCTCTTTTATAGCCGCAGGGCCTACCAAAAATTACACATGATCTTTCCTGAAAGGATGATGTAATAGCGGCTCTCGTTACGATCTACACATTTACACTTTCAGTACGTGTTTTAACATGAATATATGAGCGGCCAGATTTCTAGAATGATCTTTCGCGGGTACATGGTTTTTCGTGTTTTTCACAGGAGAAATATTTTCTTCTCCGCAGAGAGAATTTTCCTGAATTTGAGCAATCTCTCTAGCTACATGATTTGATTGTATTTGAACAGAATTAGATCTACCATTCATATTTTGCACGATCCCGATGCTCAGCTGGCCTAATTTTCAAGATCAAGTTCAATGATTAATTTTGATTACATTTAGAATGCTTCCGATCTGCTAGGCTATTGGTATGGTTTCCATCGGGTGTCGCTTCAGATTGTTTATTTTATCATGCTGCTCAAAGTCAGTCGAGTCCCTCAGCCGCATAGCTTTTGCTTCGTTATGCTGATAAACATTGCCGCTCTGCTCTACGTTTATAATCGCGGGCCCTATTATATTGTGGTAGGTCTTGATTGTTCGAACTTGATTGGGGTTTTATGATGCGGCTCGCTTGGTTAGTTGTAGGAAATGGTTGGAAAGGAATTCGTTCCGAATTGTGTGGATTCAAATGTACTTCACGCTTCGCGTTCGTAACATTCCGGCCCTCGTAAATCTACCGGGGAGATTTACCTAGTATCTTTCGATAAGCGAAGTGATCTTCCAAACATTTCCTTTACAATGTTGATTATGATAAAGTATAGTAATTATTTTTCTTATTACTATTATTGATCTTATTATCTTGAACAACTATATCTTATTAATTGCTGGATACATACTGGCTCTGTATGGCTCTTCTACATTTTCATTTAGTTTAGTGTCGCTTTTCTTTTTGATTGATTCCAGGTCTTTTGTTCTATCGTTTTCCTTGGTGAATTTTTTGGTTTCTTCCATAAATTTCTTGTGAGATAGAAGACTAGTGAGTGAATCCCAGCATGATGCAATTAACTTCCAACTAAATCCATATATGTCATATAAAATTCTTCCATGAATAAGTGTATCGACGAAGAATTTAATAATACGCACTATTAGGTATAAACCAATAGCAGTAGATGTTAGATTGCCCAGCCAAGTAGTCCAAGATATTAACTTCTTCCAATATTTGCTGAATACATTATCCAATACCTTTTCGGAAATCATAGCTTCAAATTGAAATCCTTGTCTGTTTGGATGCTGTCCAGCCATTATTTTGTACACAACTGCGGAGGCCGCACGTTTTTCCCCTTGCTCATATTGCATCTTGCTTTGCTTTTTAGATTACCGTGCAAATGTTCAAACGTTTGAAATATTTGTTCACACGTCAAACACCAAAGGAAGTAGCAAGTAAACAAACCGATTATTCCATGCACCACCCAAAAAGTGTAACCGACGCTGAAAAATTCTAGCAGCGAAACGAACCAATGTATGCTAAAACTGGTGGGAACATATTGTGGTGGGACAAAAATTTTTTGCAGGGGGTCGAATACGGTGCAAAAGATGCAATATATCATGTTTCTCATTTTAACCAAATTATCAGAATCATATACTCCACTTTCCATCAAGTTTGGTAGCGGTGTATAGTTCCAGCTTGTGACAATGTTAGTTGATAATTTGTTTGGGCTTGTGCTTTCTCTCAATCTCCCATCAGTTGTGTACCACCGAGAACCAAATTTAAACTTAGCAGGCAACAGGGGAGTACAATCTATTTCTGTGCCTCTTGTTTGTAATATACGTGTTACTGGGGCTAAATACATGGTTATATTATTATAGTTCACTGGTAACTCTTGATAACATCTTTCTGACGCTTTGGGAGTAACATACACTGGCTTGCATTCCAAAACATGAAGAACTTCTCCTGCCACGACTGCCGTGTAGCCGTTTCCTTTCATAATACTTGAAACGAATTCGTTCGGATTCAATCGTGCGAGGGTTAGTTTGGTTTCCATTATAGTTCGGTCCAACTTACACATTTCAGTCATTACCATGTTGTAAATATCATTCAAATTTTGTCCAATGTAGTGTTCCACTATAGTTATTTTCGAGTTGAAATATGTGAATAGGTCTAAATTTTTTCCTGACTCTACCTTTTTAGAGAACGGTGACTTAAAATCACTGTTTTCAATAATGAGAATACGGGGATGATCAGTTGTAAATCCTGAGTACCCACAAATCCTCGTTAACTTCTGGGTTTTTATTGAAAATATTTGCGACTCGGAAATGGTGCTTTATATTACTGCTGTAGAAAGATGAACTGCTGGTTTGGAATTCATTGTTTTGTTAACCAACCCTTCATAGACAACTTCGAATTCAGTATCCTCACATGACTTATTCAAATTCAAGTCCCAGGTTAAATATCCTTCTTCAGAGTCCAAACAACGTCCGAGTGAATAGGGACAATACAGACCATTCCTCAATGAAATTTGGTCATTTTCTATGTCTACATGAGCTATGTAGTCAAACAAAGAAATTTCGTACTCATAAAATACCAATGCATTTGTCCATGTATAAAAGGGTGTACTATAAGTCCCACCGTAACACTTACTTCCTGATAAACTTCCTATAATAAGTGTCTCTCCATGAGTTGTGGTATTTAATTTCAGTTCATGTATCAATCTGTCATGTGTAAGTGCAACGGTTCCCAATGCGTGCACCTTTCTGCATTCTTCTGAGTTAAATTCTTTCACTATATAAGAGTATCCATATTGATATTCCGATACATGTGAGAATGCTCCACAATGTTTAATAGATCTTTTAATTATAACTTTACATTGAAATACCCTTGTTGTTGTTCTGACATTTCGTTGTAATACTTGAATTGATACTTGAGATGAAGATAAATTATTCATATGTGGAACGCATGATTCGACATCAAGAAGAGAATAGCTTGTCATATTCACCTCGGGATTGGCACAGTCATAAGCAATTAAGCCTTTAGATTCAAATCCAGCTATTAATGCAATAAAAGACAATATTACAACCAATGATAACCAAGCTCTTTGCTTGATTTCTGATTTGGTATGCAATTTTTCTCTTGTTTCATGTTTGTTGTCCATATCGCTTTTAGCTCTTTTTGCCAAGTGCTTCATATTCTGATTTCCTTTACGTTTTCCCAGAATTGCGTTGTTCTTTTTCAAAGTGCTTTGATTTTCTTCTTTGTTTTCTTCACATGAAATTAATAAAACACTATTGTTTTTCTCTGTTTCTTTTGTTCTTAAATTGGAGTTGATTGATTTTTCATTAATCGGTTCTATATTCATCCCATTCACGTCCACTACAGCGATTTTTGTAGTTGGACGAGAATAAACTCCCTTTTTCGTTTGTATCAATGCTGATCTAACCTGACCATCGTCAGCAGTATTAACTTGAATAACTCTACCTTTTAACCAAGATCCAGGTGGCATTTTTTCATCGACAATCAACACAAGGTCGTCGATTTTTATAGGATCGACTTTATTATTCCACTTGTTTCTTTTAATTAATGTAGGAATATATTCCTTTTTGAAACGGTTCCAAAAATATTTCCCATATTCCATTACACTTGAGCATTGCTTCTGATTCAAACTCCAATCAAGCGTATCGTAAGGAGGGACATACTCTCCTGCTCTTCCTATTAAAATATGAAATGGTGTCAAAACTTCATCTTCAATATTATCAACTGGTATGTGGGTTAGGGGACGCGAATTTAAAATAAATTCAGCTTGAATCAAGGCAGCTCTTAATTCCTCCACTTTTGGTATCTTACCATTGTTAGCTTGCAGCATAACATTGAGGGATTGCTTGATAATTCTGATTAACCTTTCCCATGCACCTCCAAAATGTGGGGCAGCTGGAGGATTGAATGTCCATTTTAAATCCAATTTTGCAGCCTCCCCATTATCCATTTTTTCATTGATTTCGTCAATTAACGTTTTAATAATTCTAGCTGCTCCAACAAAGTTTGTTCCGTTGTCACTAAAAAGGTGTTTAATCTTGCCTCTGCGATTTTGAAAATTGCGGAGACAAACAAAAAATGAATCAGTATCAAGCTTCTCCGCAAGTTCAATATGGACTGCTCTGCTAGACATGCATGTAAATATTACACCCCATCTTTTTTCAACTGATCTTCGAATCATTACTTCCAGTGGACCAAAATAATCCACTCCTGTGTTTGTAAAAGGATAAATGAATGGTTGAGTCCTGAAGTCCGGTAAGGTGGACATCATGGGAGGAGATGGTTTTGCTTTATTTAGTATGCATTTCTGACAATACTTCTTAACCTTTTTCAATAATGATCTACACTTGAGGATCCAATATTTTTGTTGGATGGCAGCAATAACTGCATTGTCGTTATAGTGGAAATATTTTTCGTGATACGTTTTGACTACCAGAAAAGATATATAATGTTCATATGGGAGTATGATTGCAGTTCTAGCGTTTCTAGACAGACATACTGCCTTTTCTAAACGGCCCTTAGCTCTAAGAACTCCATTTTGATCCAAAAATGGATTGAGCTCACGAAGTCTACTTGATTTATCTATTCCATTACCATTTGTAAGAGACACGACTTCATCGTTAAAACATTCCCACTGAGCCTTTTTAAATAAAATATTTTCTGCTTCAACCATATCCTCATAGCAGAGTTTATGCAATGGTTTTCCTTTATTGACAATCCATTTGACGAATTGTTTGAATATGTTAACATGTCTTTTCAATTTCCAAAAGTCAGAAAAATGATCGTCTTTGATGAAAGAATATTTCTCTAACTTATTGTGCAAAGAAACATAATTTCTGATTTCTTCAACTGTTTGTCCAATTTTATTTCTGGATGGCCAATTTCTTTCATTATCACTCAGAAATGATGGACCAGAAAACCACTTTGGATTTTTCTTAACAATCTTGGTTCCTTCATCAGCAGGATTTTGATTTGAGGGAACATATCGCCATTGATCCATGTATGTTGTTTCTAAAATTTCAGCAACGCGATAAGCTACAAACTGTTTATATTTTCTATGCTCACTATTGATCCACGCTAGTACAGTTTGACTATCTGTCCACATTATGATTCTTGATATATTCAAGCGCAACTCTTTTTTAACTGTGTTCATTAAACGAGTACCAAGTACGGCGCCTTGTAGTTCTAGACGAGGTATTGAAATTTTCTTTAATGGAGCAACTCGAGATTTTGCTGCTATAAACGTAACCATTGCTCCATTATTAGTTTTATTTCTCAAATAAACTACGGCTGCAAATGCATCTTCTGAAGCATCAACGAATGTGTGTAATTCGTAATACTCTGCTGATGGGTGTGTAACACACCTGGGAATTTCAATTTTCGAAACTTGATTCATCATTTGTAGCCACAATTTCCACTGATTAAACGCTCTCTCAGAGATAGGAGTATCCCAGTCAGAAGTTTCTTTATGTAATCTCTGAAGTAAAATTTTTCCATGAATAATAAAATTTGATATGAGCCCTAGTGGATCATAGATGCTCATTACAAACGAAAGCTCTTCGCGTTTTGTTGGCATTTGATCTTTTCTTAATATGTTTTCACCCAGTTTATCAAATTTGACTCGATATTGCAAAGAGTCTCTTTTAATATTCCAAAACACTCCGAGTACCTTTTCGGTAATTGAATCTTTATGTTCAAATTGTTTCGTTTCTACTATATGAACTCTTTCTTTTGGAATGTGATTAATCAATTTATTTTTATTTGAAATAAAATTTCTTATAAAGAATCCACCATACTGATGAATTTTTATTATTTCATTAACCGTTTTAATTGCTTCTTCCATGCTTGAAAAACTGTCTAGATAATCATCCACATAATGTTGGTTGACAATTGCAGTAGATGCAACTGGAAATTGATTTTCAAATAATTTAGCATTATAATTTTTTACTGCTTGGGCACAAGCGGGTGAACAAGTTGAGCCAAATATCATGGATTCCATGACGTAAATATTCGGCTGTGCATCTGTGTTACAATTACGCCAGAGGTATCGTTGAGCATACTGATCTTCCTTTATAATTTTAATCTGCTGAAACATTTCCATAATATCTCCAGATACTGCAATACTGTGTTCTCTAAATCTCAAGAGAACTCCAAAAAGTCCCATCAAATTATCAGGACCAGTCATTAGTTCGGAATTAAATGATATTCCTTGGACTTCTGCCGCTGCATCGAATACAACTCGTGGCTTTGGCGGAACCTTATTCTTGTTAATGACAATGAAATGAGGCAAATAAAATATTCTGGGATTCTCACTCATCAGCTCTGCAGGTGAAACCTGTCTAGCGTAACCTTTCTCCAAGAAATCTCTAAATTTTTCATTTGCCCAATCTTTTAAATCTGGGTTCTTCATTAGAGACCTTTCTAGTGATTTTAGTCTGTTCAGGGCATTGTTATAGCTTGGAGGAAAACAAGATTTATCATTCTTCCACAAAAGACCTAGTTCATAATGTCCATCCTTATAATTGAGAGTTTGATTAAGAATTTTCTCTGTCCTTTCGTCATCTTTTGATTTAGGGAGCTCCTCAATGATTTTAACTCCAAAATTTTCTAACGAACAAAAGTCTTCTAACATTTTGGAGAGATTTTCTGCTTCCTTTTCTTCTTTAATTGACATTGAAAAATAATCATCTTCCCTACAGATCTTACCAAAAATCAGCCAACCGAGTTTGGTTCTTACTGCCATAGGAGAGTTTTCATCAGCGTGTCTTCTGTCAGTTGTCATCAGGAGGTGGGGATGCTCCAGCCCAATTAATATAGTTGGTTTTGCATCATGATATCCGTCGATATCCAAGTCTGCCAAATACTCGAAACGTTTTTTGATGTGCTTGATCTTCAGTGATTGCTTTGGCAGTTGTAAATCCGGAATTGTTCTAACACCTTTCATGACGTACTGCTTGCCTTTCCCTTGTATTTGGATGTTAACTCGTTTACTCGGAGTTTCTTTTGATAAATTTTGCGTCCAAGTGAGGCATAATGGATCAGATTTTCCATCAAGCCCCAACTGATCTGCGATGGCTTCGTCGATCAAGCTGAGTGATGATCCCGGATCCAGAAATGCAAATGTATTGATGACTTTGTCCTTGTTGCTCAGTTTTACAGGTATTATTTGAAAGTACACATCTTTTTTATATCCATGATGATTATTCCTCTCCGATTTGTATTGTTGTTGCTTAGGTTGATGTAATAATCGATGATGCTTGCTTTTACATCCATTCAATTTACATTCCGTCTTTTTGGGGCAAAACCTTAAGTAATGCCCTTTTCCAAGACAAGAGAAACAGAGTTGGTTTTGCGATAATATTTCCTTACGTTGATTAACGTTAGCAGTTTTTAATTTGTTGCATTGCTGAGTTTTATGATTTAAATTGCAAATGTTGCACAAATCGTTGGATTTAGTGTGAACATGTATTCTAGATTTTGCAGGATGTGTCGCTGGTATAACATTTCTAGATGTTCCAGATGTGGGTAACAATAATCGAAGTGTCGATGCATGTGGTTTCAACCACTTGCTCAGATCAATCAGTGTGGGTTGAGATTGATTACGCTGCACCACTTCTGTCCAACTAATTTGCAAATTGAATGGTAACTTTTTCGTGATATCTTCAATTAGGCGATGGTCACGTAAAAAGTCTATTTTCTTCAACGATTCCATGTTTGTTACAAGATTGTCCAGAGCGTCCGATAACTCAACAGGGTTTACTCGTATTTGATGAAGTACTTTCATCAAGTCGCTTAACAGTTGCTTATAAACAGTTTCAGGTCTTCCGAAAGTTTCTTCAAGTCGTTTAATGATTTGCGGGACATTCGCTGCGCTTATCATCAAATTTGCAACGCATTTTGCTGCAGATCCACTCAACGCTTGTTCCAATCGGTTTAAATTTTCCTAATTAGTGAATGCTCCTTCTATTGTAGTATCATCATAAATATTTTTAAATTTTGGCCAATCACGTGGAGCTCCATTGAAGGCTGGAAGTTTAATTAGGCCTTGTCTTTTCAAATATGGTGTTGCATCATTGTTTCTTGCTAACGCATTACTTATCGATCGATTTATATGCTCTGACAGATTTTGTTTTTGTAGCTTGTCGAGCAAGTCATTGCGTTCAATTTCCAATTGTGTGCATTTTACGCATAAAAACTTTTCTTGTTTAGTCGGTTTATGATCCAGTTTTGCACACGTTAAGTGAAACCAGCGGTCACACTCATCGCAACATACCATATCACACACTGTATCATCCTCATTACAAAGACGGCAATGGCCGTTCTTGTTCAATACGAACCTTGTAGACATGTTTGCTGATTCCCAGGTTAGCTTCGGGATTTCCTTGAGTTCACTCAAGCCTCGTTGCATAAAAGTCGCCGTCCAAGACTGTCTGCACAGTGCTGTATCTCGTACCACCAAAACCTTGTGAATGTCAGTTCACTTTCACTATTTTTTCACGACTGTTCAGTTCAATATTGCCTTCCCTAAAAGGGAGCTAGTCACTATGGCACGACTAGACCAACTAGACCTGTTCAGGTCAGTCACATAAAAACAATCGTGATTTATTTTTCTTCTTTATTCTGGATTGCTGGGTATTCGTATTCCTTTTCACTTGGTTATCGTGAATTGGGTTCTTCTTGTTCCTTGCACACTTGTGTCACTCGTATCGCGAGTTTCCTTGCCTGTATAGACTTATTTGCCACTATCCGTGAATGTCAGTTCACAGTTTGGATCCGATAGAATTGTAACCGTATAATTTGTGACTATGCACAACACTCAGACTGCACTCTTGGCGACAGTAAACCACGTTATAACTCGAAAAAACACTATTCGTTGGCATTGACTTCTACCCACTTTGCAACCAGTTAATTCACTATGCTTAACGTTGACAGTCTTCCACAATTTTTATTGTGGATTTCAAATTCACTTTCCGGCACTATTTTTCAGCAAACATAATCCATAAGTACTCTTTTTCTTCAGTACTTGTCACTGTTCACGACAAGGTTCACGACGGTTTGATGATATTCAGTGTTCAATATTCTTCACTGTTTCACACTAGAATTGGTGTCGATTTCCACTTTTCAGCGCGCTCCTGGAGTTCGATTTTCCTTCCTCTCTGGCAGGCCACCAAAATGTTGGTGGCAGTAGCTCCTCCTCTCTGGAGCCACCAAAATTGTTGGCGATGGCACCGGGGCGCAATCTTCCAATTGGCAGCACGATCGGGGTGTGGTGTTCCTCTTGCGGTGGGACTAGACCAAATACTTACTGAATCCAGCAGCACTCTTGTCCACAGCTATCGCGATGATGAATCGACGATGATCAGGATGACGAAACCCACAATCGTTTCACGGTACCGTTGCGAAGGGATACGGTATTACATTCCGTGCGTGCCAACCAACAGACTAGACGGAACGCGTTACTTTCGAACACCGATACTACTCACTCAGGGTAGGAGGTTCAAGAAGGAGTATAGTTAAAATCGAACGTCCAAATCGTGTGTGATAGGATTTAGGCCTTTCTAGACTCATGCCAACGTTACTCGCATTCGGAACCTTGGCGTACCAGAGTGAGAAAATAAATGCCTTCACACTTGAATCTAAATCGAACTGGCCTTTTCTAGACTCATGCCAACGTTTCTCGCATTCGGAACCTTGGCTTACCAGAGTGAGAAAAAGTTCGATAAATTCAATGATTTGGGACTCGTCTAAAATCGTGTGTAGAGCACTTAGGCCTTTCTAGACTCATGCCAACGTTACTCGCATTCGGAACCTTGGCGTACCAGAGTGAGAAATAAGTGCCTCTACACTTGGATCAAAATCAAACTGGCCTTTTCTAGACTCATGCCAACGTTTCTCGCATTCGGAACCTTGGCTTACCAGAGTGAGAAAAAGTTTGACCGATCCAATGACTTAGACTTCCACGATTCTAAATATCAACACTTTAGAAGGATTGAATTATCCAATCAAGTGATCAGAATAATTTAAGCTTCGCAAGTGCAAGTTCAGGATCAAAGGAATTTGAGTAGCAAAATACTTATCCGGGAGGTATCCAGTGTGGAGTCCAAAAACAAAACTGACTGTCGTCTTTATTGATCTTCCTCTTTTATAGCCGCAGGGCCTACCAAAAATTACACATGATCTTTCCTGAAAGGATGATGTAATAGCGGCTCTCGTTACGATCTACACATTTACACTTTCAGTACGTGTTTTAACATGAATATATGAGCGGCCAGATTTCTAGAATGATCTTTCGCGGGTACATGGTTTTTCGTGTTTTTCACAGGAGAAATATTTTCTTCTCCGCAGAGAGAATTTTCCTGAATTTGAGCAATCTCTCTAGCTACATGATTTGATTGTATTTGTACAGAATTAGATCTACCATTCATATTTTGCACGATCCCGATGCTCAGCTGGCCTAATTTTCAAGATCAAGTTCAATGATTAATTTTGATTACATTTAGAATGCTTCCGATCTGCTAGGCTATTGGTATGGTTTCCATCGGGTGTCGCTTCAGATTGTTTATTTTATCATGCTGCTCAAAGCCAGTCGAGTCCCTCAGCCGCATAGCTTTTGCTTCGTTATGCTGATAAACATTGCCGCTCTGCTCTACGTTTATAATCGCGGGCCCTATTATATTGTGGTAGGTCTTGATTGTTCGAACTTGATTGGGGTTTTATGATGCGGCTCGCTTGGTTAGTTGTAGGAAATGGTTGGAAAGGAATTCGTTCCGAATTGTGTGGATTCAAATGTACTTCACGCTTCGCGTTCGTAACAACGGTTTTATCATAGCATCGACTGAGGCAGGATGGGCTGTTGCTGAAGTGACCTCATTCCTCACAGCAGCGCAGCAGCGGTAGTCATTTTCCCTGTATGTACCTACCTACAACAGCATCGTCGCCGGACAACATTTTCCTGATAATCATTCAAAATTCAAAGCTCGTCGATTGATTTTCCCGCGCGAGTTCTTCATTTCTCCGAAGGAATCATCTACATGTACATATGTAACCGAACTACCCGAACGAGTTGGTTAGCGCATTCTTCGGCATAATTCACATATGGTCACGTTCAGGTTTCGAATCGGATTGAAGAAACCTGCTGCTAGCTGCGATGTCTACCAGCCCGCCGCGTGCACGCCGGTTGACAAAGTCCAGCCAGACTCACAATAGCGCTGCTGGGACCCCAGTTCGTTCGTCAATGTCCGTCCACACCACAGACAGTAGTGCAGCGCAGTGAGGTGCACTTTTTATGCGCGGTTTTACCTACTCGACGACGCTGGGACTGGACTTGGAACTGGATCCCAAATTGAGAGGGCGGTCTGTCCATCAATGGCTCGGGCGATTGATCGAATCGGACGATGAAGTATGCTGCTGTTGCTGTTACTGTTACTGTTGGTGCCGGTGTTGCTGAGTGACCGGCTGCGATCTCGATGGACATAAGTACTAAACAGGGGCAATGCGTGTAGTGTAGCGGCGACGTTGGGTTTACCGTTCGATGCCATGTTACAACACAAAAGGGAAAATTTCTTTGAACTGGAATAAACCGTTCGATTTGTTCGTCTGAACCTGGAAGAGTACCTAATTGTTACGATGTGATGAGAATTAAAGAAAACTTCACTGCTCTTCAATGTGGCACATATACCTCTGATAAAATTATCTGCATACTATTCACTTATGGTTTTAAAGAGTTTTTTTATGTTTTTTTTTTTAATCCCATTTAATACAATTTTTCACAACTTTAGGACCCTTGATGGACTACTTAGCCTTGGGATACGGACTTGAAATTATTTCTGAGCTAAAACGATAATTTTCCAACAACGAACCTATACATTTTAGGCAAAAAAAAAAAGGATCAGCCTACTGCAGTGTCATAGGTATGTATTAGAGGAATTGAAGCCCTTTCAAGGAAGGCTTAAACAGTGTAAGAGGCGTTTCAGAGGGATTGAGGGAACTCCAGGGCCGTACCTGAAACCCATCTGAAACACCTCTGACGCGCCTTTAAGACCGCTTGTAACTTCCTTGGAACCCTCTGAGGCCCTCTGAAGAACACTTGAAATGCCCCCCCTCCCTTGAGATCCTCTGCAACTCCCTAGAACTTCTTGGGTCCCCTTGGAATGCCACAGAGCTCTCTGAAGCCTCCTGAGGCCCTAAAAAACGCCCCTCAGACCCCCGGAAACGCTCTTGAGACCCCTCGAAACGCCCTGTGACCTCCGCAGTCCCTCTGGAACGAGGTGAGATCCCATAAAGTGCCCCTGACAACCTCCTGGAACCCTCATGAATTCCCCTGAAGTACCTCTGAGATTTCCTGGAACTTCCCGAGACTCTCGAAAACGTCGTTTATATTATAGTTCCTGAGATTCACCGAAGTGCTCCAGAGACCCCATGGAACCCCGCTGAAGCCCTCGGAGACCCCTTGAAACGCATCTGAGACTCTGTAAATGCTATTGAGACTTCCTAGTACTTGCTGAGACCTCCAGAAACGCCACTGATACCTCCAAGTACACCTTTGAAACCCTCGGAGACTCTCTGAAGCACTCCTGAGAAGCCCTGGAGCTCTCCAGACATCCCCTGATACCTGATGGGATCTTGAGAACTTTTTGACATGCTAGCTGCTAATATAATGATCAGAAATATTTCCCTCCTAATGGGCTTAAACTGCCATTTTTTATCAGAGATTTATTCTTCTTTGACACAAAAGCTGTTATCGAGCTCTATTGGTGTTGAAAACAGTCACATTATCACTTGCGTTTATACTTATTCCGGGTTCCGTTTGGGAATCCTTCCGCATTCCATTTGGGAATCCTTCCGCATTCCATTTGGGAATCCTTCCGGATTCCGTATGGGAATCCTTCCGCATTCCATTTGGGAATCCTTCCGCATTCCATTTGGGAATCCTTCCGGATTCCGTTTGGGAATCTTTCCGGATTCCGTTTGGAAATCCTTCCGGATTCCGTTTGGGAATCCTTCCGGATTCCGTTTGGGAATTCTTCCGGAATCCGTTTGGGAATCCTCCTGGATTCCGTTGGGAATCCTCCTGGATTCCGTTGGGAATCCTCCTGGATTCCGTTGGGAATCCTCCTGGATTCCGTTGGGAATCCATCCTGGATTCCGTTGGGAATCCATCCTGGATTCCGTTGGGAATCCATCCTGGATTCCGTTGGGAATCCATCCTGGATTCCGTTGGGAATCCATCCTGGATTCCGTTGGGAATCCATCCTGGATTCCGTTGGGAATCCATCCTGGATTCCGTTGGGAATCCATCCTGGATTCCGTTGGGAATCCATCCTGGATTCCGTTGGGAATCCATCCTGGATTCCGTTGGGAATCCATCCTGGATTCCGTTGGGAATCCATCCTGGATTCCGTTGGGAATCCATCCTGGATTCCGTTGGGAATCCATCCTGGATTCCGTTGGGAATCCATCCTGGATTCCGTTGGGAATCCATCCTGGATTCCGTTGGGAATCCATCCTGGATTCCGTTGGGAATCCATCCTGGATTCCGTTGGGAATCCATCCTGGATTCCGTTGGGAATCCATCCTGGATTCCGTTGGGAATCCATCCTGGATTCCGTTGGGAATCCATCCTGGATTCCGTTGGGAATCCATCCTGGATTCCGTTGGGAATCCTCCTGGATTCCGTTGGGAATCCATCCTGGATTCCGTTGGGAATCCATCCTGGATTCCGTTGGGAATCCATCCTGGATTCCGTTGGGAATCCATCCTGAATTCCGTTGGGAATCCATCCTGGATTCCGTTGGGAATCCATCCTGGATTCCGTTGGGAATCCATCCTGGATTCCGTTGGGAATCCATCCTGGATTCCGTTGGGAATCCATCCTGGATTCCGTTGGGAATCCATCCTGGATTCCGTTGGGAATCCATCCTGGATTCCGTTGGGAATCCATCCTGGATTCCGTTGGGAATCCATCCTGGATTCCGTTGGGAATCCATCCTGGATTCCGTTGGGAATCCATCCTGGATTCCGTTGGGAATCCATCCTGGATTCCGTTGGGAATCCATCCTGGATTCCGTTGGGAATCCATCCTGGATTCCGTTGGGAATCCATCCTGGATTCCGTTGGGAATCCATCCTGGATTCCGTTGGGAATCCATCCTGGATTCCGTTGGGAATCCATCCTGGATTCCGTTGGGAATCCATCCTGGATTCCGTTGGGAATCCATCCTGGATTCCGTTGGGAATCCATCCTGGATTCCGTTGGGAATCCATCCTGGATTCCGTTGGGAATCCATCCTGGATTCCGTTGGGAATCCATCCTGGATTCCGTTGGGAATCCATCCTGGATTCCGTTGGGAATCCATCCTGGATTCCGTTGGGAATCCATCCTGGATTCCGTTGGGAATCCATCCTGGATTCCGTTGGGAATCCATCCTGGATTCCGTTGGGAATCCATCCTGGATTCCGTTGGGAATCCATCCTGGATTCCGTTGGGAATCCTCCTGGATTCCGTTGGGAATCCATCCTGGATTCCGTTGGGAATCCTCCTGGATTCCGTTGGGAATCCATCCTGGATTCCGTTGGGAATCCATCCTGAATTCCGTTGGGAATCCATCCTGGATTCCGTTGGGAATCCATCCTGGATTCCGTTGGGAATCCATCCTGGATTCCGTTGGGAATCCATCCTGGATTCCGTTGGGAATCCATCCTGGATTCCGTTGGGAATCCATCCTGGATTCCGTTGGGAATCCATCCTGGATTCCGTTGGGAATCCATCCTGGATTCCGTTGGGAATCCATCCTGGATTCCGTTGGGAATCCATCCTGGATTCCGTTGGGAATCCATCCTGGATTCCGTTGGGAATCCATCCTGGATTCCGTTGGGAATCCATCCTGGATTCCGTTGGGAATCCATCCTGGATTCCGTTGGGAATCCTCCTGGATTCCGTTGGGAATCCTCCTGGATTCCGTTGGGAATCCTCCTGGATTCCGTTGGGAATCCTCCTGGATTCCGTTGGGAATCCTCCTGGATTCCGTTGGGAATCCTCCTGGATTCCGTTGGGAATCCTCCTGGATTCCGTTGGGAATCCTCCTGGATTCCGTTGGGAATCCTCCTGGATTCCGTTGGGAATCCTCCTGGATTCCGTTGGGAATCCTCCTGGATTCCGTTGGGAATCCTCCTGGATTCCGTTGGGAATCCTCCTGGATTCCGTTGGGAATCCTCCTGGATTCCGTTGGGAATCCTCCTGGACTCCGTTGGGAATCCTCCTGGATTCCGTTGGAAATCCTCCTGGATTCCGTTGGGAATCCTCCTGGATTCCGTTGGGAATCCTCCTGGATTCCGTTGGGAATCCTCCTGGATTCCGTTGGGAATCCTCCTGGATTCCGTTGGGAATCCTCCTGGATTCCGTTGGGAATCCTCCTAGATTCCGTTGGGAATCCTCCTGGATTCCGTTGGGAATCCTCCTGGATTCCGTTGGGAATCCTCCTGGATTCCGTTGGGAATCCTCCTGGATTCCGTTGGGAATCCTCCTGGATTCCGTTGGGAATCCTCCTGGATTCCGTTGGGAATCCTCCTGGATTCCGTTGGGAATCCTCCTGGATTCCGTTGGGAATCCTCCTGGATTCCGTTGCGAATCCTCCTGGATTCCGTTGGGAATCCTCCTGGATTCCGTTGGGAATCCTCCTGGATTCCGTTGGGAATCCTCCTGGATTCCGTTGGGAATCCTCCTGGATTCCGTTGGGAATCCTCCTGGATTCCGTTGGGAATCCATCCTGGATTCCGTTGGGAATCCATCCTGGATTCCGTTGGGAATCCTCCTGGATTCCGTTGGGAATCCTCCTGGATTCCGTTGGGAATTCTCCTGGATTCCGTTGGGAATCCTCCTGGATTCCGTTGGGAATCCTCCTGGATTCCGTTGGGAATCCTCCTGGATTCCGTTGGGAATCCTCCTGGATTCCGTTGGGAATCCTCCTGGATTCCGTTGGGAATCCATCCTGGATTCCGTTGGGAATCCTCCTGGATTCCGTTGGGAATTCTCCTGGATTCCGTTGGGAATCCTCCTGGATTCCGTTGGGAATCCTCCTGGATTCCGTTGGGAATCCTCCTGGATTCCGTTGGGAATCCTCCTGGATTCCGTTGGGAATCCTCCTGGATTCCGTTGGGAATCCTCCTGGATTCCGTTGGGAATCCTCCTGGAATCCGTTGGGAATCCTCCTGGATTCAGTTAGGAATCCTCCTGAATTCCGTAGGGAATCCTCCTGGATTCCGTTGGGAATTCTCCTGGATTCCGTTGGGAATCCTCCTGGATTCTGTTGGGAATCCTCCTGGATTCCGTTGGGAATCCTCCTGGATTCCGTTGGGAATCCTCCTGGATTCCGTTGGGAATCCTCCTGGATTCCGTTGGGAATCCTCCTGGATTCCGTTGGGAATCCTCCTGGATTCCGTTGGGAATCCTCCTGGATTCCGTTGGGAATCCTCCTGGATTCCGTTGGGAATCCTCCTGGATTCCGTTGGGAATCCCGCTGGAGTCCGTTATGAATTTGGATTATATCAGAATCCTTCTGAAAGTTCTTTCAGTGCTGTTCCCACACAATCTTTGACTGCAAGAAATGATGCAATCAAGACTTCCCTCCAGTCAATAAAAGTTTGAAGCCACACGACAAAAACTCGAAGGAAGTCTTATCAGCGCCGCAATATTTGCAACGAGCTCACGAGTACAAGATACGACGACGACGACGACGACAACAAGTGTTGTTTGCCAATGATGCAGTGCAGTGCTATTCATCGTTACTTGCTTACATCATCGCTGGTTTCGCGCGCCTCTAACCGAGGTCTACGTGCCGTTGGTCAAGATTTGTCGGCTCTGTTTGCACTTCAAATCGATTTGGAGGTGAGAGGCACTCCCCTCAATTGGGCGTTTAGGACTTCGACGGCAAGGGTATTAGCGAAAAATAACGCGAACGGATTTTTGCTAATCGTCGGTCCAAGGGTCAACCACCCGCCCTAGGCCTAGACCTGAACGTCTGTAGGAATAGTCTTTATGGTGATTGATAGCTTCGACATTTTTGGGATTTCTTCGATCCACGCCCACCCTGTCGGCCGATTTATTGTCGACTGACTGCGGCGTATTGTGTGCTGCAAACCTAGACGAGACGCACGCTGCATAGCTAATGATTTTTTAGGTCGTCTTTTCAGTGCTCGTCTCTGTCTGTCTTTTGATAGTTTATGGTACAGAATAGGCTCTTTTGAAAGTTGAATGGGGTGAACGCGGGTACGTTTCGGGTGGGATGGCACACACGACGGATGATGGGTGGTAATTAAAAGTGATATGTGATACGCGACATGAAGAAGAATAATCTGTGAGTGCTGTAAAACATGCATGAAAGCGAACAACATAAAGCTGCACAGCAAAAAGAAATTAAATTTTGTCCATTTTTTCTTCAACCAAATTAAAGATGATGACTCTATTCTAAACTCGACCAGATAGACGTGAAGGACAAGACGTGAGACTCTCATTCAGTAGCTCTGTGTTTGAATCCAGTTCGAACACTTTTTAGTTGTCTATCGCCCATTTATCAACCAAAAAATATTCACGATGTTACTGATACACACCTGTATTTTTTTACTGTGTACCGCCGGAAAGGCTTTGGTGAATGGCGTAGCTAGTGCACCGGTAGAGTTACTTTTACAATGCAATGAACACCACACCGTCACTGGTTCGTCGCCGTCGTTTTCGATGTCAGGTTTATGAACTAGAAGAAGCATACACACTCGCACGAAGCTATCACGTTTCAGACAAGCGAAAGTGCATTTGTTTTACTTTTTTTTTTGTTTGAACTGGAAACTTCAGAGGAAGGAGGCTTATCTCTAGGCTCCAGCACTGACTGGCTCGCTACAAGTGTAGTAAACCGAGTAAGTTATTAGCTCACAGCTGTGTCAAGTGATGTTTGTTTGGATTTTTTTTTATTTCTGTATTACGGGCGGACGTTTGGAGCAGTTCCATTCAAAGCTGTTTAGTGATAAGGACCATTAGGTTGTGCGGCTCCATAATAGTATATTGTCGGGCTAATGTAATAATAATAAAGCTCTGAATTAATTTGAATAACTGTTCATTTTTGCTTTATGTAAGGGATGTAACGTGCCACAATTCATTTAAAAAAAACCTTATTAATCCACCTTACAAATTGACGTGTTGATAAATATGACACATTCAAGCGTTTGACAAAAAAACATTTCGTGGCGCCAGGAATCATATCGTTTATCCGACTTCTGATGTTTGAGATTTAACCTCTCTAAAAAAGTCGGAATCTTGAATTTTGAGCCGCCATCTTGGATATTAGACCACCATCTTGGGGTATCTGGTTGCTTTTTTCGGACTCAGGAAATCCTCACTATACTAAATATACTCAAACTGAATGATTTATTAGCCTGAAACTCCATTAAACAGCCACCACCTTGAATTTTGGGACGCCATCTTAGATTTTAAATCACCATCTTGCAAATTCTGGTCATCACTCCAGACAACTTCCCCATACCAAATATACCCATATGCATGGTTTCAGAGCCTAAAACTCCATTAAACAGCCGCTATCTTGATTTTTGAACCGCCATATTGAATTTTAGACCGCCATCTTGGATATCTGGTGGGCATCTTCCCCATACAAAATATACCCACATTGTATGGTTTTAGAGCTTAAAACTCTATTAACCCATATCCGCCCAGCGTTCTATTTATAGGACAGTCCTTTTGATGTGCATACCTCCAGAATTATGCAAAATTTTAGAATACTTTCTTCAGAGAAGATGTTCTCCACAACCATACCTTGCTCATAGTGGACAATATAGTTTGTGACTGGTTCACTTGGTGGCGTAAACGATGCTGCAAAGATTGCATATTGTCACGATCTATGAGCTTATTTTCCAATGCGAAAACAATTTATTTCCCTGGAATTTTGACAATGGTTAATAATTTACAGTTCATTTCGTCGGCAGAGTTATTAATCAATACATACAAAAGTCGATGAATGTATGATTGTATGGTATTATGCTTGTATGTTTATATGTTTGCCTATTTGTATGCTTATACAGCCATTCCATAGAAAAACGATATAGTGCATCTCCGATTGTCGTGAAACTTGGTGGGCTTGTAGTTTTTCGGAAATAATTAGACCCCTATTTATTTATTTCGTCATTAGGGTGACCAATTTTCATATAGGGTGGTCCAAAAAATTAAGGTTTTTCAAAATTAAAAATTTTCAAAAAATCATAACTTTTGAACCAGTTGACCGATTTTAAACTTCTTTTTTTTTTGTTTAAAAGCTATTGAACTGTAGTTTTCAGGAAAAATACGTCAAAGGGGCTAAAATGTAAAGAGTACTATAAAATATGCAAATATATTAGTTTTTTCACGTTTTCATGGTCTCGGGACCAAAGAGGTACCCTGGTTTTATATTTTTATCAGAAAATTCAGGAAATTTGGCGTAACATATCAAAAAATAAGAAATGTATGTTGTTTTGTTTTTGAGATATGATTTTTTGAATATAGAGAGTCATATAGTTTGGTACTAGCTACTGTTACGCCAAATTTCCTGAATTTTCTGATAAAAATATAAAACCAGGGTACCTCTTTGGTCCCGAGACCATGAAAACGTGAAAAAACTAATATATTTGCATATTTTATAGTACTCTTTACATTTTAGGCCCTTTGACGTATTTTTCCTGAAAACTACAATTCAATAGCTTTCAAACAAAAAAAAAGAAGTTTAAAATCGGTCAACTGGTTCGAAAGCTACGATTTTTTGAAAATTTTTAGTTTTGAAAAACCTTAATTTTTTGGACCACCCTATATGAAAATTGGTCACCCTAATGACGAAATAAATAAATACGGGTCTAATTATTTCCGAAAAACTACAAGCCCACCAAGTTTTACGACAATCGGAGATGCACTATATCGTTTTTCTATGGAATGGCTGTATATGTATGCCGAAACGCAGGCAGTACTCTGAAATGCTTCAATAAATTTCAATCAAATTTGGTATACACATTCCTTAGGATGTGGAGGTGGTAGCAAGGGTATTGAAATTCAAGATGGCGGCTTAGGTTCCAAGATGGCGGTCTTAACTCCAGAATATTTGCTTTTTAACGGCAATGCTGCTTTGGATACTATGCAATATGGGTATCTATCAATCGGGCTTCACAAGTAGAACTCAAAAATAAATATCCGACGCCATTTTGAAATTCAATATGGCGGACCATATCCAAAATTGTTTAATCTATAATACCATGCAATATGGGTATCTATCGATCGGGCTTCATGAGTAGAATTAAAAAATCGATCCTATTTCGAAGTCCAAGATAGGTATCTATAGATCGGACTTCACAAGTAGAATTCAAAAATCGATATTTGACCCTATTTCGAAATAAAAGATGGCGGATCATATCCAAGATGGCGGCCACGGAATGTTACTTTGAGCTATAATACCGATCGGGCTTAATGAGAAAAGGGGTAGAGGGTCATGGTAGATGGTAGGGTAGTTGTTAGGTGGAGTAGACGGTGGAGTAGAGGGTTTGGGTGAAGGATAGAGTAGAGGGAGTGGAGTAGAAGGCTAGGGTAGAGGATAGGGTAGACGGTAGGGAAGAGGGTAGGATAGAGAGTAGGGTTGAGGGCAGGAAAAATGTTAGGATAGAGAGTAGGGTAGACGGTACAATTAAGCACAATATAGACTAGAGGGTACGGTAAAGGATAGGGCAGTGGTTATGGTAAAGGATAGTTTAGAGGGTAGGGCAGATGGTAGGGTTGAAGGTTATGATAGAGCGTAGGATGGAGGGATGGAATAGAGGGAAAAGAAGACGGTAAGGTAGAGACTAGAGTAGGGTGAAGAATTGAGATGAGATTATATGGGCTGAGGTTCTTTTTTTAGATACCTTCAGGAATTCTTTCCAGGACTTCTTCAGGTATTTCTTTCGAGAATCTTCTTAGGTTTATTCCCGGCGTTCCTTCAGATATTGCTCCGAGAATGTTGTACGGATTGCTCCGGAGTTCTCTTCAGGGATTTTTGCAGGAGTTTGATTTGGAAAATCCAGAAAGGATTCTTTTATTCTTTTCTGCATTCCTTCAGGGATTTGTGCTGGTATTCCTTCAGAGACTCTTTCTAGGATTCCTGATGATATTCTTTAAAGGATTCCTCCCGAAAAAAATATGAAAAATATTTTTTCGGGCAATCCTATATCATAGAGACATCTTCTATGGTTCTTGTAGGAATGCCTGTTCAGCTTCTGGCCGGCATTTCTGTCATGGTCTCTCAAAGGATTCCTTCAGGTATTCTTAACGGGATTCCTTCAGGAATAACTTCAGAGATTTCTGCCAGAATTGCTTTAGTTAATCCTGAAAGGATTCTTTCTGAAATTTTAACCAGCATTCTTTCTCGGATTTATTCTTCAATTACTTTACAGATTCATTTTGGTATACTTTCAAAGTGTTTTGTAGAAACATATTCAAAGAATCCTAATGGTATTCTTTGTATGAGCCGAGGTAGTCGCTCGGGATTTATACAGCAATTCCTTCCGGGATTGCTTCTATGATTATTTCAGGGATTCCTACCAAGCTTTCAGCTGAGATTCCCTCAGAACTCTACCAGATATGCCTCTCAGAAATCCTTCAGTAAATCCTTTCGGGATTCCTTCGCAGATTTCTACCGGGAATGTTCTTCCCCCAGCGTTATGTTCTTCAGACTTTTGTAGGTACGTTATTCTTAATCGCAATTGGTAGATCGAATGAAATTGAATTTTTGGGTACCATGATTTCGGGTGAAATTGATCACATTTCATAGTTTTTGGCTTCTAATTTTTGAATAAAGGGTGATACGGTCAAAATTTGGCCAAACAATTTTTTTCATAACTTTAGACTGCGTACACCAAAACAGCTAATTTTTGGACCAGTAATGCTACATTATATGTAGCTTATACCATAAAATTTTCATCCAAATCGATTAAGTAATGGTTGATATATAGATAAAACCATCGACCTACCTTTTTAAAATTTTGTACAAAGGCGCTCCATAGTAAATTTTCGGAAATTTAAGGTCAGTAAAGCACAATTTTGATTATAGAACTACCAATACTGCTCCGATTTTTATCAAAATTTTACAGTGTAATACTATTATGTAAATATGTTCTTAGTAAAATTTTGAGCCATTTTGTATGAATACTTTCAAAGTTGTAGCAGTTTGAACATGAAAAAAACTGACCGGGTGCCACTTAAGCAAATATAACTTTGTAACGGCTGGATCAAATTGAATGAAATTTTTACATTACATTTTGATATGCATACTTCACATACAGAAAAATTTTCGTTGAAATCGATTTAGTATCTCTGGCTCTAAAAATGAAACAGTACAAATGTGTGAATCCTCTTTGCACAAAATTTTAAAATTACAGATCTCAGGGTTCAACAATATCTCCGCAAATACTAGACCGATTTTGATGAAAGTTTTATGGTACAAGCTACATATAATGTACCATTACTGATCCAAAATCAGCTGTTTTGGTGTACGCAATCTAAAGTTATGAAAAAAAATGTGTGACCAAAATTTGACTTGACTTGACAAAATTTGACAAAATTTGACCACCTAAACAAATATAACTTTGTAACGGCTGGATCAAATTGAATGAAATTTTTACACAACATTTTGATATGTATACTTTACATACAGAAAAATTTTCATTGAAATTGGTTCAGTATTTCTGGCTCTATAAATGAAAGAGTCAAAACGTGTTCTTATTTTTTAATCCTCTTTGTACAAAATTTTAAAATTGCAGTTTTCAGGATTCACAATATCTCCGCAAATACTAAACCGATTTTGATGAAAATTTTATGGTATAAGTTACATATAAAGTACCATTACTGGTCCAAAATTCAGTTGTTTTGGTGTACGCAGTTTCAAGTTATGAAACAAATTGTTTGACCAAATTTTGACCGTATCACCCTTTAGTTAACGATATGGTCAAACTCAATGCTTTAAAACAAGTACGTCCACGGGTTTATTCAGTCAACGAGGTTGAAACATGAACTTCAAATCATTTTACTGTAATAAATATCATTATTATTATTATTATTATTATTATTATTATTATTATTATTATTATTATTATTATCTTTATTTACGAGATTTAATAAATATCATTTAAAATTAAAAATCAGAAATTTTAATTTCGGGGTGAAATTGATCAGTCAGTGAAATGTCTTTGTAAGTGCTGAAAATAAATTTTCCAACTGAATTAATCATCCCAGAATACGAAAAGACTTGTAAAATTTATACAAGTTTAGTAAATTCTTAACTATTTAAATTTTAAGTTTAATAAATCTAAAGAAAACGCCTAAAAGTATGCAATTTTCATACTAATCAAGTTATTACTTAAGAAAAAGTACAATTTTATGCATAAATACCAATATTTATAGAAATTTTGGTGATGAAATCGGGTTTAGCGAACACTTGGCAGGTATAAACATTCATTCGAATATTTATTTAATGTGCGATACAGCTACGGTAACAAAAGTTTGAATGTGTCTTTGAAGTTCGCCAAACACGCAGTTTCGGAAAATATTAAATTTAATACAGAAATATGTGACTAATTAGCTGCAAAACATGTAAACTCATCATTCAATAACCTTTGAGCCAGATGATGGTCATTTTCTACAAATTGTTGTAAGTTCAAAGTTTTATTTTGGACAAACAAAAATTGCCATCACGTCGATCAATTTCACCCGAAATCACGGTAGTTTATCATTTTTCATGTAGCCGAAAGACACATTATCTTTTCGATGTAACTTTGATAGTGCCCAGAATAACACCATAAAACCCACATATAGTTCACGAATTAAAAATCATAAAGTAGAAAAAACATAAGTGAAGAAGCCGTGTGGAGTATATCTGGTTGAACTTTTATATCAAAACATGGAATGATGAACCAGGCCGTGTTAGTGGAATACTTGTAAGTACGAGACACCGAAGACGATCTTATAGTTGAGGGCGGAATACGTATCTGTCAAAGGATACAAATTAAAAGGAACAGTACTTAACACGATTTTCTTTTTAGAACATGCAAAATTTCTGAAAAGTTTTCGTGTGGTGAGTACGTAAAGAGAGTTTGTGGGGAGCTAAAGGAAAAACTCAATTACTTTATTAGAAATCATTATCTGTGTAAAATCTAACTTCTACAGTATTTTAACGTTTCGTTAGCGAGCTCTCTTTATTTAAATAGTAAAAAAAATGAGAAATGTTGAACACTGCAGTCAAAATTACATACTTTTAGGCGTTTATCGGGTTATATTTCTGCCCCAATTTATAAGTCGTTTTCTATTCTTTTTGAGTGGTTATCATCTCTCTCACATGTTTAGAGCTGTATTGTATCTATACCGATCAGAATTTAACGATAGCGTAGAAGTTGTACTGAAATAGAACTCGAGAAAAAATTGCAGATATTGAGGATCCATTTTTTTTTTGTCAAATCATGCTTATATAATTGGAACTTGACCCTTGATAACAAATTTATTTGAAGATTTAAATTGTGAGATACCTTGGGCGTTAACGGGTTAAACTGCCGGCATCTTAAATTTTAGGCCGACATCGTGCAATTTCTGATTTCCAGTGTTGATTCCCGTACAAAATTTGTAAAAAAAAATATTTTAATTTCCACTATGAGCGCCTTTGCAAACACATACAGTATCGGACAATAAAAATGCACCAAAGCCGTTCTCCCATACAAAATAGTAAACTTTAGATTGCCATATCTCAGTTATCTCTCAACCGATTGTTTTTATTTTTCTGTGGCGAACTACAAAACATTTCAATTCTCAAAAACTATTGAAAAAGTTCGGTGATAACTATTGATACAAAACTTACAGATAGGTTGAATTTTGACAATAAAAATGCACCAAGTCAAAAAGTTTCATAGCAAAAAATGATTACGTCATATCATGTAGGTGTCTTCGGCAAATATGTTTCTTGTGTGATGACGAATACATTTGCTGAAGAGACGAACATGATATGACTTCAGTATTTTTTGCAATACAACGTTTTGCCTTGGTGCATTTTTATTGTCAAAATTCAACCTATCTGTAACTTTTGTATCAATAGTTATCACCGAACTTTTGCAATAGTTTTTGAGAATTGAAATGTTTTGTAGTTCATCATAGAAAAATAAAAACAATCGGTTGAGAGATAACTGAGGTATGGCAATCTAAAGTTGACTATTTTGTATGGGAAAACGCCTTTGGTGCATTTTTATTGTCCGATACTGTACATGAAAAATAACAAATATACTTTTTCCATTTTTTGCGCTTCCATACATGTAAGAAAACTTCTTTAAAAAACCATCCTTGGATTTATTTAGAAATTACGCCATGGACTACTTTAGAAAGTTCTCCAAGAATTCTTTCCAGTGAATTTACTACGGATTCTCGAAAGTTCATTTAAAACATCTTGGATAGTTCAGAAATTCCCCTAGAATTTGATTCGGAATTTCCTACTGAGGATTCTCCAAAAATTTCTTCAGCAATTCCTGAAGAAAAGCTCTCATAAGTTTTAATCAGATATTCCTCCATACATTCTTCTGAAAATCAAAACGGGACTTCTTTCGGAAAACTATCCAAGGATTCCTTCAGAAATGATTTCAGTGAATTCCTCCAAAAACTTTTACAAGGATTTCTGCAGAAAATCTCCCAGACTTCTTCAGAAATTCGTTAAAGTTTCGTCTACAAGTTCTTCCAGGGACATTTTATAGATTTTGCTGGAGATTTCTTCAAAAATTCCTCCAGAAATTATTTAAGATGATTCGCCATAGAACGTTTTTCACGAAAAATCTTCGAAGAATCCTCTTAGATAGCTTCCATGTTATTTTTAAAAATTGTCATGAAATCGTTAGATTCAGAAGGTTCAGAAATTTCTTGGGGATTCCTTCAGAATTGTCTATGGTGACTCTTTCAGAAATTCTTTCAAAAATTCCCTCATAAATTCTTCCAGCGATTTTTTCAAGAAATTTTCGAGAGATTCTTTCAGAAATTCGTACACGTATTTCTTTAAGAAGTCCATTAGAGGTATGCTCTGTGGATTCCTTTGAAAATTCTCACAGATATGTATCAAAAAATTCAGTGATTCGTCCAGAAAATCCTCCACGAATCCCTCCAGAGATTCTTGCATAATTACTTTCAATGATTCGGGCAAGAATTCCTCAAGAGATGTCTACAAGAGCTTATACAGTTTTTGCTTCAAGATTTCTTCCAGATATCGCTCTATGAATTTATCTAGAAATTAATTTTCTATGAATTTTTCTGTATCAATGGAATTTCTGCAGGAATGAGGGGGTTAGAAGCGAAGGGCAAACACCCACTTTCGAGTAAATGAGATTTAAAGTTTTTCACCAATTTTTTTATCCTATACAATTTATTGTAATTTTTCTAATCATCGTATAAATAATCTTGAGAAAGTTACTGAAAGCTTGAAATCTGAAGAATTTTTTGATATTCTCAACTCAAAATCGACAAAATGGTCACTTACACCCCTTTGCATCTGCGCCCCTGAAATATCTTCGATTTTTACTGATACTCACAGTCTAGGGGATCAAAACGGATATTTTTGTTCTGGGCAGAGCCAGTAAAAATCGAAAAAAATCTAGTCGGATCTTTACGATATAAAAATAAAAATATCTTAATTTAATCTTTTATTTCTCCGGAAATACATGCGCAGATTACTCCAGTAATACTTCCAAAAAATACTTAAAAAAAACATTATTAGTTTTCTCCAGGAGTTCAACTTTTTTTTCTGAGAATTCCACAAAGAGTGTCCTGAGGAGTTTATCCAACTATTTATTCATAAAGATCTCTAATAATTCCTCCAGGGAATCTTTCAAGAATGTCCGTAGAATTTCTTCAGATCTTCCTCTATGAATTCTGAGATGTTACAAAGATTCTACAGAATATTTATCCAGAAATTCCTTTGAAGATTCTTTCAGAGATTCCTGCACGAATACTTCCTGAAAATCCTTAAAAAATATCTCCAGAGACTTCTTCAGAATTTTAGGGAGTTCTTCAAGAATTTCAACAAGAGATTTCTTAAAGAAAAAACTCCATGGAGTTTTTCAGAAACTCCTCTAAAAACTTCTCCAACATTCGAGCAGAGATTTCTTCGGAAATTTTTTGAATGGTAACTCCAAGAACTCCTTGAAAGACTTCTTTCAGAGATTCCTGCAGAGATTGCTTCTGTGATTCCGTCAGAAATATTTTCCGAGATTCTTCCAAGGATTTCAACTGGAATATTCTCAGATATTAGTCCAGGATTTTTTTCAGGAATTCTTCCACAAATTGCATAAAAATAATGGGAAGATTTGTTATTTTTTTTTAATTTTTATTTCTGTGTTGATAATGGGAAGAATTCCTGAAAGAATCTCTGAAGGAATTTCTAAAGAAATGTCCGGAGGATTGTCTGATGAAATCCCTTAAAAAGCTTCTGATGATACCTTTTGAATTTCCCAGAATAAATTCTTTAACATTTTCTGGGGAAGTCCTTCCTGCAACAAAATTCCTGCAATTTTAACAATTTACAAGTTACAATTTGAAGTTATTTTTGAATCAATTTCTGGGAGAATGTCTGAGAGAACTCATTAAAAAAATTTCCAGATACCTTCTCAATTCCTAGGTAAAAGGAAACGCAAAAATTTCAGGAATTTCTATGTATATTTCTCCAGGGTTATTTTCACTACCGCGGATTGTCTCAGACATTTCTTCAGAAATTTCTCTATAAAACTAGATATTCTTCTAGAAGTTCTTCAATGGAATCTTCCAGAAGATCCTCACATACTCCTCCGCGGCTGGCATCATAAAATTCGCTTGGGATTCATTGAGACGTTTCTGCGGTCTGTGTAATTGTCTTTTAAAATTCCCTTCGAATGACTGCAAAATATTCTTCAGTTTTCCAGGCAGTCCTCTAGAGATTCCTCCAAAACATCAATTTCCCGATCAGTGGTTCCTTCAAGATTTTTCCAGATTTGTTTTAAATCTCTACTGCTAAATTCCTGTGAAAATTCCTCTAGGAATAACTTTAGAAATTAGTTCAGGGTTTCTGTCCATTAGTACCTTTCAAATATTTTGCAAGAAATTTTTTCAAGAACTCCTCCAGATGTATCTGCAAGAGTTCTTCTAGGGTATGCTTCAAAACATCCTCCAGGAATCCCTTAAGAATTTTTTTTTTAGATTTAATCAAGAATTTCTCCTTTGTTTGCAAATTCTATACGTATTCCCGCATTTTTTTTTTCCAATGAAAGAAGAAATTGCTCCGAGGTTTAATTCAGGAACTCTTCAAGAGTCTTCTTTGGAAATCCCTTCTAATTTTTTTCCTTCAATTCCTGCGGAAATTTTTCATAAAAATTTTCTAGTAACGGAGTTCTCCAGATATTTCACAGGAATTCCTCCAGGAACTTCTCCTTCTATTATTGGGTTTCTTATTGATGTTTAGACTACTGTGATAATTTGAGAATCTACTAAATCATCATTTCCCAGCGATGTTTCACACTAATCATACTGATTTTGTTTACCTGTTGTGCATCCTACGCCCCTGTGATAAACTCAACGGAACTTGTGTATGCCAGCCGCTGCGAAGTCGTGTGCGAAATTCGACTGTGATGATAATGAATTTCGGCCGAGTCTAAATGAGTGCAAATGTCGCAATACTTCAGAAATTGCTTTAGGGAATTTTGTTCAGGATTCTCTCCAAAAAATTAAAAAAAAATCTTCATGTAATCTCTAGAAGTATCTCCAGGAATTCTTATGTGATTTTATAAAGATCTTCAGTAAAAATGCGTAGAAAATTATCTGAAAAATTTCGTAGAGGAAACTTTACAGGAATCGCTGAAGATATTTCTGAAAGAATCACAGGATACATTTTGAAAAAAAAAACCTTCTAGGAATTCTTTAGTATTTCTTGGCGAAATTTTCTAAGAAATTCAAGCTTCCAGGAAAAATTTCCGAAAGAATCACTGATAAATGTTTGAAAATTGCTGACATTCATGAAGAAATCTTTAAACTACTGATGGTTCCTCTTGAGACACTTCCGAAGGAATTCCTGAAGAAGTTTCAGAAAGAATCCATGGAGAAAAATTCTAGATCCTTCTTCTTTTTCTTCCGTATGACTCTACGTTCCGACTGGAACTTGGCCTGCCTCTCATCAACTTAGTGTTCTTTGAGTATTTCCACAGTTATTAATTGAAGGGCTTTCTTTGCCTGCCATTGCATGAATTTGTACATTGTGAGGCAAGGACAATGATACACTATGCCCAGGGAGTCCAGAAAATTTGCCCGACTGGAACGGGAATCGAACCCGTCGTCTCCGGATTGGCGATCCATAGTCTTAACCACTAGGCTAACTAGAGACTCCCTAGATCCCAACAATCTTAGAAAAGATATTTCTGAAGGAATTCCTCAAGAAGTTTAAAGCGAAATCATTGAGAAATTTCTAAAAGAACCCTTGGAGTAGTTTTTCAATAAATATCTATTTATTTTCTGTAGAAATTGCTGAAGATATTCTTAAAGAATTTCTGGAGGAATATCTGAAAAAAAAAATCTGAGGGAAATTCCTGAAGAAATTCTAGATGGAGTTGCTGAATAAATTCATGCAGGTATTGCTGGAAACACACCTCGAAGAACTCTTGATGCAATTCCCATAAGAATTTATTAATTATTATTTGGTAATATTCCTGGAGAAAATTCATGAAGCAAATCCTGAAAAATCCCTGAGGAATAGGTGGGTACGTACACCGTTCCAGAAAGAATTCCGAGCCGAAATTCAGAAATGATTCCCAACGAAATCAAAGAAGGAATTCCAACGGAATCGAGGAAGGAATTCCAACGGAACCCAGAAAGGGTATCGAAAGGAATCCTGGAAGGAGGGAGGATTCTCAATAGAATTCTAGAAGGATTCCCTGCCGGAATCATGGAAGAATTCCCTAGGAATCCAGGAAGGATTCCCAACGGAACCCTGAAAGGTTTTCCTGCCGGAATCGTGTTGGAATTCCCTCTGAATCCAGAAGGATTCCCTGCCGAAATCTAGGAAGGATTCTCTGCTGAAATCCACGAGGGATTCTCATCGGAATCCAGGATGGGTTCCTTATGGAATCTTAGCAGAATTCCCAACGGAATCGAGGCAGGATTCCCTGCCGGAATCCTGGAAGGATTCTCAACAGCATCCTGGAAGAATTCCCAACGAAATTGCGGAAGGATTTCAAACCGACTCCAAAAAGGATACCCAACGGATTCCATGAAGGATTTCCGACAGAATCCAGGAAGGATTCTCAGCGGAATGCAGGAAGGGTTCCCAACAAAATCAAAGGGAATCCAGAAAGGAATCCCAACGGAACCCAGGAAGGATTCTCAACGGAATCCTAGAAGGATACCCAACGGAATCCTGGAAGAATTCGCTCAGAATCCTGAAAGAATTCGCTCGGAATCCTGGGAGGATTCTCTGCCATAATTCTGGATGGTTTTTCTGCTGGAATCGTGGAAGTATTCCTTGTTGGAATCGACAAAGGATTCCCTGGCGGAATCGTGGAAGAATCCAGAAAGGATTCCCCGCCGAAATTCAAGAATGATTTCCTGTCGGAATCTAGGAAGGATTCCGAACTGGAAGTACAGAATCCAGAAGGATTACCAAACGCAATCTGGAAGATTCCCAACAAAATGCAGATCAACTTTCAATCAGAATCCTTAAGGACTCCCATTCAAGATGGGGTTTTGAAAAACCGGATGAAAAAGATTCGATCTTCCAAATACCTTTCTTTTCACTATGAAAGTAATTCCAAAGCTGCAAAAGCAACCAGTCTTGGCAAATCAACTGATCACCGTGATTGAGTCAGTTCAATTATCATAACTGCAAATCAAATTTCCATAAAAGTGCCAATCATACTCGGAGAGCAAGTGCTTTCGTTGCATTAAATAAACGACCGCCATTAAACAGAGCAAACTGGATGTTACGCAAAATTATGTGCATTTCCTTATAGTGCATTTTCCCAGCCGTAGTATCCAGCAAAAGCTCGCCAAAGAAGCCGGCCCCCGAGCGAACTCGTCCAACTACTCCAGAAACGGAACTCAACCGAATCCAACCAAAGGCAACCCAACTCAACAATGTCCGTGTCCCATCCAGGCTGGGACTTCGTTCGGCGCGACTAATGGCGGCGTACTTCGCGCCGACCACTCATAAACATTTAAATTTAATTTTCATAAAAATGAGTTACTTTGTGACCGGAGATTCCGGGTTTGCGTGAGCTGGAGCAACTCGCCGACGACGACAACCATCATCGCATCGTCATCGATGGCCGGAGATGGGCAATCAAAGTGCCATTTCTTGCAAGGCGGCAATCATCGCATCGACCGAGCGGCCACTCCAAAGAAAGCCGCACAGATATTTTACGCACATGGGACATGGGGATGACTGGTTTTCTTCGTGTGTTTCAATGGACTTACCTTGATAAGAAATGTATCTGAAGTCGTTTTCGGTCCGGATCAGGGGTGCGAGCAATGTGAGAATTGTCGCTATCACGAACGGAACGGTGGAAGAGGTCAGTGCCCTACTGGGGCGGGTCGGGCGGTTTCTTGTAGGTGACATTCTGGAAGGAGAAAAATAATGAAAGAAATTGAATGAATAAGAACTCACATAATTGTTGGATATTGAAATTATAACCAAATGAACATAATAAACCATTTTAAAGAATCGACGAGTTGAGTTGTGTAACATAAACACTTGATCGAAAAAATCAAAAAGAAATCAACCAAATTTAAGGTGTATTCTGAACGATACAGGTCACTCACAGAAAGAACCAATACGTTTCGGTCGCTTTTAGGACCTTCTTCAGGGATTCAATTATTATTCGCCCAGTGTTGTTTTATCAAACAATGATTGTCGAACGGCTGAAGGTTTTTTTCACAGCAGTTAACGGTTGGAATTCGGTAACTAGGGAATAACCCTGCCGGAATTTTACCGCTCTAAAACTTGACACCTTGCACATGATCGATCATTATTCTAATTTTAGGCGTGAATGGCGTCTGCTACGTCAGGTCGCAAGTCAATGTAAGGATGGAAATTGCAATCGCTTGCCATGGCCTTGATTTTCAGTGCATGCGTTCTCTGCACGATTCAGGTTTTCGCCGAAGTGCTGCTTCCACATTTGGATCACCTTACGCCCGTCCGTCAAGAAGATCCCGTCCTTATCCATACAAATTTCAATTCACGGCACGATGAAGTTGCGTTGAGATTCTGATAGAACTTCAGTGATACTTGAAAACGGTACGGGAGTTGCATTTCCTCGCACTCCGCTTCTACCAGGCGGCATTTTTTCTCCCGAAAATGATGGATTTGCTATATCCGCTTTTGTTTATAAAGTTCCAAGTTCTGCCGGGTCCCATGCTGCAGTATGACCACCAAGGCTACATTTTTCTGCTCCAAAACACACTCCTCGTCGGATTAATCGTTCCTTCAACTCAGTTTCATGTAACAGATAATGACACAAATTTCCCAAATGGAGGAGAACGTGCCTCTGGATAGCGCTCACCACTTCATCGATAGTTTAGCTTATTGAACGTAGTGGCATGACTTCAGCGGGAAAAAAATCTCTACTGCAGCAGCCTCAATCCTCCTAGGGAGGATTCTTCTAGAAACGTCATCAATATTTCTTTAAAAAAAATTAGGGATTTCTCTCAAGTTTTTAGATTAAAAATTAAAAAAAAATCTTTCATGAATTCCTTAAAAAAAAATGCCTTGAGAAATACCGCCATTGATTCTTTTGGAAAATATTTCACGAATTTATACTTGAATTTCTCCAACAATTCCTTAAAAAATCTTCAAAGACTTTTTTCAAATTTTTCAAGGGAAATTTTTCAAGGGACTTCTTCAGGATTTCCGCTAGGCATTCCTTCAGCAAATTCTATCTGGGATCCATGATGTGACATGACGGAAAACCACCACTAGAGCAGGCCCTGCCATGTCGTGGCGACTACGACTCCCTTTATTTATTTTTTTAAATTTTAATTGATAGCCATTGATGCCCTACCAATTATTTGCTTCATTCGTTGTAGAGAGTGGAAGCAATTCTTCCAAAGATTCTAAAAATCTCTGATGCAGGGGTGTATATTGCCCTAGAATCTTCAATAGATTATTTTACAATTTCATTCGAAGTTTTCTTAAGAAACTGTATATAAGAAAACTCTTCAGGGATTCCTTGATAAAATTTTCTAGCGTCTGTTAAAGAAACTTTTCCAATAACTCCTTTAGAAAATCGCCAACGGGTTTCTTCCAAAACTACTGTATGGATACCTTTCGATAATCCTGTATAAATTACTTTCAGAAAATCTTCTACGCATTTCTTCAAAAATTTCTCCGGAGATTCTTCATGAATCTTACATTACGATTGATGAATTCATAAACGAACTAAATAGACAAAAAAAAAACCTTGTAATCTGTAAATTCTTTCGTAAATTTCTTCAGAATCTTTTTCTGACTTTCCAATTACTCCAAAAATTTCTCTAAATATTTCTCTGGATGCCATGGGCTTACTCACAAATTCTTTTTTGGATTCTTTTAGAAATTATTGCAAGGATTCTCTAGGAAAATGTTTTGATGACTTCCTTAAAAAATCCTCTAGAGGTTCCTATAAGAAATCGGAAATTCCGAATTTCTTTAGAAACTTCTCCAAAGTTTTTTACTATAGTTCTTTTAGGGGTTCCTTTAGAAATATCCAAAGATTGTTTCTGAAATTTCTCCAAAAACTCCTCAAGAAAATATTCCACTTGTTTCTTTTAAAATTGATTAATTGGATATTTATAACTCTTCCTGGAAATCTTCATGCAATCTTCCAAAGATTGTTTTTGAAATTCCTGCAGGGGTTACTTCAGAAATTTCACCAGAGATTCGTTCTGGATTTGTTCACGAAATTCTCGAAGGATGCCTTCAGAAAATTATTCAGGATTTTTTTCAAAGATTTTTCCAAGGATTTTTGTTTATTTTTTCAGAAATGCTTCCAGGGGACTTTTTTTCGGAATATTCACAGATTATCATCAGTTTGTCTCTCCAGACATTCCACTAGGGATACCTTACATGATTTCTTCAGGGTTTTTTTTTTAATTTCAAGCGATACTTTTTACAATTTGAACCAAAGGTTTCCCAAGTAGTTTCTTCAAGCATTTCTCCATGAAGATCTTCAGAAAATCCTTTTTTTGGTTTATTCAGCTATTTCTCTAGGATGCCTTCAAATACTAAACCAGCGATTGTTTCAAGAATTCCTACAAATATGTCTCGTAAATTTCTTCAGGGATTCATTTAAAATATCATTTTTTTTTCAGAAATATCCAGATTCCTTTAAAAATATCCACAAATACACATCGATGCGTCTTCTAAATATGTATGACACCTTATTTTCAAAATAATGTTCTGTTATTTAATTAAAAAAAAAATCAAATGCCAAAGAATAAAAAAAGGAAATGCTTTCAGTTATGCCTTGAGGTGCAAAATCGAAGTAATTTCCATGGAGGCGTACCAGTATGAGAGCCCAAAAATGTGGACTTCGAGTTACCAACTGTAGGTTTACCAAGACAGCACTGCTCACGAGGTTTTAGTTGCGAACAACTAGCAAAGGGGCATTTTTTTTCTAGAAGAATCCTTGTAGGAATTACTGAAAATAATCATGGCGAAGTCCCAATAAATGTAACACTTGGACGATTTTTAAAGGAATTCTTGGAAGTATCCGTGGTCGTATTTCAGGATAAATTGCAAATGTTATATTCGGAGAATCAATTGGATAAACCTATGTTTATGAAAATAATAGGAAAATCTCTTGAGAGACTCCTGAAGAAAATCATGTAGAAATTCGTAGGATGAATCTGATGATATCTGAAGAAATTTCTTAATGAATTTCTGAAAGAATCCATGCTATTTTTTAATATCCCTGTTGGAAATGTAAATGCTTGGCCAGAGGTAACTAGATTTATTAAGCAACCAATGTAGAAATTTCAAAAGAAATTATGAGAAAACATTCTGAGAAAATTTTAATAAAAACCATTAAAGGCTTTCAAGAGAAATTCTTGGAGAAAATTTCTGGAGGAATCACTAGAATTTCTGAAGGAAACTATGGAAACATGTCTGAACAAATTCATGGAGGAATTTCTAGAACAGTACATGTAAGATTTACTTACCGCGTGGACTTTTTGGGGAAAGGGGATTGGGATATCTAGCCAAAGTCTACGCTCCATATAAATTTTCAAATTTTTGTATGAACAAAACGCTACTAGGGGGAGGGTGTTTGAGATGACCAAAATTAGTCTACGTGGTTTATGAACGTACCCTAAAGAGTACCTGAAAAAAAAAATCTGAAGGAGACCGTGGAAAAATTTCTCAAAGCAACATCTGGAGGATTTTCTAAAGGAATTCATGAAGCCGTTTCAGAAGCAATCCATGAAAGGTTTTTTTAGGGACTAGAAATTTTATAAGGAATCTGTGGAGGAACTCACTGGAAATCACTGAAAGTCATTGGAAGAAATTCCGAAGAGGAATTTTGTTATCAGTCTTTGGAAGATTTTTTCAAAAGATCCCTGAAGAAATTGCTGGAGGATTTCCTGAAGGAATTCGTAGAGGGACTTCTGAAAGAATCTGTGGAAGATTTTTTAAAGTGATCAGTGGAGAAATTACTGACAAAAAGAAATCCTTCCTTCCTTGAAGATTTCCTGAAAAAAATCGTGGAGAAAATGCTATGAGAATGGCTGGAAAAATCCTTTGAAAAAATTCCGAAGCAATCCTTGACGAAGTTCCTATAGGATTTTTTTGAAAATCCCTTGGAGGAATTTCTGAAGGAATCTCTAAAAAAATACTCCTAGAGAAATTTCTGAAGCAGTCCCTGGACTAATATCTGAATTAATTTTTGAATGAATTCAATAAGGAATATATTGGGTGATTTCTGAAGCATAGGTTCCCAAACTTTCAGGTCGCGCGACCCCCTTTTGCCAGCAGACGTAGTTTTCGCGACCCACCATAGAAATTCCATCATTTGTTGTATGTTATAGTGAAATATTTTACTGCCCCTCGTGACCCCCTGGATGAAGGCCGGCGACCCCCCTGGGGGATCGCAACCCACAGTTTGTGAAACCATGTTCTGAAGCAATCCATGGAAGAGTTTCCAAAAAGAACTCATGTCAAAATTTTAGCGAGAGTCCCTAGTAAAACTTCTTAAATTATCTCTAAAAACATTTTCTAACGCAATTTCTGAGAAAATTTGCCATATTAATCTTTGAAAGGTAATGAAATTGCTGAGGAAATTTCCAAAGAAATAGCGAAAGAAATGTTTGAATTTGTCTTGAAATATTTTTGGAAAAAAGAAGAAGTTTATCTTAAGGATTATAAATATTAATACCTAAAGACATTTATGAAAAAATCCCTCCCAAACAACATTTTGATGCCCAATTAGTCTTGTAGAGTATTAATAACCGTCATAAAACCTTACATCTTTTATTTTGGTTCTATGATGGTTATACGAGCCTCTTCTGGTGTATTCGAATAAAAAAAAATTGGGAGGTTCTATCATTATGTTTTTCAAAAAAGATATTTCTGATCCATCCTTTTGGATTCCAAAGATTGATTCGAAAATTTTCTTCCCAAATTTCTCTAGCAAATTCTCGAAGGATTCTTAAGAAAATCTTGCGTAAAATGCTTCAGAAATATCTCCAAATAAAGAAATTCCTCCAGAAACTCATACAATTTTTCGAAGAATTCCTTTGAAAACCTTTTATGGGTTACTTCAGAAACATCTACATAGATTCATTCAGAAAATTTCTCCACTACGGCTTTCTGAATGTTATCCATAGATGTCTTTAGAAATAAGTCTACAGACTCATCGGGAAATTTCTTCATTAGAAAATCTACCATTGATTACTTGAGAATTTCCTCCTGGGAATCTTTCTGGAAGTTTTCTACGACTTTCTGTGGAAATTATTTAACGGATTATTCTAAAAAAAGAGGAAAACACTCGCATTTTTTTTTTTTTTTTTTTTCCAGATTATTTTCCATCGATTGTTTCAGAACCGCCTATTCGAAAATTTTTCAATTATTTTTTCTGAACTTCTTCAACAAATACTTCTTAAAATTACATCAGTTATTTCTCCAAAAAATCCTTCCAAAAATTCTCAAATTTTTCCTTGGTAATTCCTCCTTGATATTGTTTAGAAAATTCTTCAGAGATTCCTTTAGAAGTTTCTTTAGAGATTCCTCAGTAAATGTAGTATGCTTTAGCAAAAACCTATTTTTTTCAACAGAAATTTCTCTTTAAATTTTTCTCGAATTTTTCCCTGAGAAAGCCTTCCAAGGATTCCTTCCGGAATTGCTCCATGGCTGCCTTCAAACATTGTCTATGGGCTCCTTAATAAATTTCTCCAGGGTTTCTTTGAACAATTCTTCCATGGATTGCTTAAGAAATTTCTCCACAAATTTCTCCAAGGAACCCTACAATAAATATCTTCAGGGATTGGTCCATGGATTCTGCCTGAATTTTCTACGAGACTCTTTCGGGAAATCTCCCAGAATTCCTTCAAAAATGTCTGTAGCGATTGCTTCAGAAATCAGAAGGTGTTCCAAATGTTCTTTCAGAAATTTAATCCAAGAGGGAAGTTCTCTAGAAATTAAGAAATTATTTCTTCAGAAAATCTTCCAGAGATGTCTCTAGAAGCTGCATAGGAAATCCCTTCAAAATTTTCAATAGATTTTTTTTGAAGAAATTCCTTTTGGATTTCTTCATTGAATTTCCAGAACTCTTTTTTTTTTAAGAAATTCTATGAATTACTTCAGAAACTGTTCTAAGAATTATTTTAGATTTTTTTTTAGAAAGATTCCCGTGGATCTTTTTTGTACATTTCTTCAGGAACCAATCCCTTTAGAAAATGCACTGGGTATTCCCAGTGTTTGGCAGCCGAGGTTATCAGTGAACCACTCAGCAGTTTTTCGTCCCTTTTGTTTGTTCTGTTTCAATCACCAAGCGTGTCTATGTTCTCTCGCCGAGTCACATGGTTCACGAAGGAATACAAAGAAGATAATCCGATATAGATAAGCTGCAGTGATGAGCAGGCATCGCTAAGTGTAGCACTTTCTGATTATTTCTCATCGTTGGCTGGAAACAACTGTAAATATACGTTTTTTCATCATTATTTAACGCATTTTCACTTTTAAAAATGGTAACATACTATTTAATTTAATTGTATTCATGATGTGGCAGGTTGTGTTGTCATAATAATCAAGAGTTATGGCAATGAAATATTCTTGTCGAATGCCTCACTTTCGTTAGCGTCGCCGATCATCTTCTCTCTTGATAGTGCTCTCGTATTGAACCGGGCAAGAGAATGAACAGCAAATTTCGGGAAGTGTTTCCGAGCACGTCGCTTAACGATGTAAATCAACAAGAAAAATTTGGTGAACAAGAGATCACGTTTACAAAAGATAGTCGCACTCATTTAAACTCCACATTTTCCTCAAATCATGGTAGAAATAAATAATTTTTCTTAAAATTTCGGCTTCCTTGCACCCTTTTTTGCCATAGTGTACCAGTTATGGCTAACCCCATAAGGAATACATGCAAATAGTGCGAAATGGAACCGAAGTTAACAAAAGTAACCATAACTGGTACAGGGTTCCTATCATTGGCACACGCTTTAATAAATAGAGTAAAGTGGGGCAAGAGTTTCTTTTGAAGTTTTTGAGCTCAATTCAAATTATTTCTTTCGGGTGTCAAGGTTGTTCGAACCATTTCTGAAAAAGAGTCTTTCACTCCAAAAATTATGAAAATTGATCAATATTTCGAGAACTTATGACAAAATGTTGGTTTTTGATCAAAAAATTGTAATATGCGATGGCCCTTCCAACGCATGGAATGAAATTTTAATGAAATCGAATTCGATATTTTATTTTGGGGCGTAACTAGGTATATTTTGAAGATGCTCTAGCATGTATAACTTTTTGCAAAAAAGATTTGGAAATCGTATTTTACACATAGTGGGGCAAAAGTTCGAATTGTGGGGCAAAAGTTCGAGTCATATAAACCTAAAATTCTGCAAAATGTACATATTATCTCTAAGAGTGATGGAATTAGTGAGAAAATTCGATTTAAGTTGTAAAAAAATGTTGTTTTATCTGAATTTGGCGGAAAACTACTAATTTTTGGTGCAGTAGATACTAATAGAAGTTTTGGCTCCATTTCTATCTTTTTCCTGTAAAGTATGGAAACTAAGCTGTCTTTTAACTTATTGATGATATTCGTTGGTCTTCTCGTTATTTTTTGTATAAATAGCTTTCCTTAGGTAGTGCCATAATTGGTACACGCACCCTATAGGCATCTCAGTGGCTCACGATGGAATTCCAAACTCTACACCTTTAGAAATTTCTTTTTTGGATTCATTCAAAAATTATTCCAAGAATTCTTTCAAAACCATATCTTTAGTTTCATCAGGATTTTCTCTAAAAATTCTCAAAGGAATTACCACAGATTTTTGTATGAATCCTTTTAATGATTCCAAAATTTTATGCAGATTCGTGCCATTTTTCCACGGCTTCTATCCCGACTCATTACCAAAACGGAGGATTGGGTGTACTGAAGCTTATAGCATTTGAATATAAATTCTATGAAATCCTCTGCATATTTTTCTTATGTGGAAACAAATAGAAACTACGAAGTGCGTCCAAAGCAATTAGGGAATTCTGAACCGAGCCATGAAATCGATCCATTTCGATTTCCCATCAAACCCATCAGCTTCGAACCGAAATTGATGGATGCACTCAACGGCTATCATCACCGTTTCAACAGAAAACCTAACCCGACCCCGATAACTCGCTCGTAAAACAGTCGTTGACCCCCCCAGCAGCCCCTCTGTCCATGCGACTGACGCGAGCGACGCAGGTCCAGACGAAGACGACAACGACATTAGATGATTGATAGTGAAATTTGACTGTTTGTCACCACGGCGACCAGTCTACGGGCGACATCGACATCGTCTTCGTCGTTGTCTTCTCCACCATGCTCAGTCCCTGGAATCGAAAGTCAAACATGTGTTTGGTGTGAGACTCTGTCCGTCGGACCTCAACAAGTCCACGTCCACGGACGACGGGACAAATATTGATCCTCGAGCGATCGATTTCGTATCTTGCACATCTCCCAAGCAGCCAACTAGCAACGGCTTTCTCCCATCAGGTCTCGAGTCATCGCGCGCCGTGTACTATGTATGCTCATGTTTGTCCACCGATTAGGATCTGGAGATCGTGAGAATGTTTCCCGCCTAACGGTGGTTTGTGGTTTTCTGGCTGGACGCTCCAGTACCTTTTCAAAGTTCCCGCGTGCGTGGCTTGTGGTTTAACTAGTAGAGGTCACTTTTCGAACTCGAGTAGCATATTTGGATCTCGGGTTGAATCGAAGCCGATTTGGAACCGGTTTACCGATCCGATAACACACACACAGTACCTATGCGAGCAAGTTTTTATGGATTTGTGACTGTCATCGACGATTACTTAATCCGATTGATAGCGAGGGTTCGATAATGGCTAAGTTATATTCGGATGCGGCATTTCGAGGGGTTTGATAATGTGTTATAATGTTGCGTTGGACCCAGAAGCGTGATAAATGCAGCCAGGGCAGTCGTAAAAACCAACAAACATTGAAAGTTTATGGGGCCATCGTAACCTATGCACACATATCTGGCCAGGAGGACTAACCCACTATAGACTCTCTGCACTGGGCCGTCAGGCAGTTTGATATCGTTATCTGCCTGAAGTGATGAAAAGTTTGTTTGTCTACTAGAGTGTGTCTAGAGCTGGTTTATCTTTGCTTTCCAATCGAGAAGATAGCCGCTTACCTGAGACATTTCCTGGTAGAGGTACGATAAGGAACACGATTCGGGATTCACTGTTTACAGTTACAGAGAAGTCGTTGTATTTTAAAACTCAAAAATAAATCAAACTGTTGGTGAAAAGTTTTTTCAACAAATGTTTACACGTAACGTCAATTAAAGAATATTCTCATTTTTTTAAAACATTAATTGAGTGCCTAATTTTTGTTTTCACTAAAATGAGAAGTCGAATATTATAGACTTGTCTGTACAGACCTTAAATCGGATGCGGACTATACACACAAACAAGCGTTGATACTGATAAGATAAAAACTCGACTTCACAGAACTAGATGAAGAATAAACTATTATAAGATAGCACATTAGACTTTTTTCTGAATACTTTCAATTTACAGTGAACCAAACGAGATTGTTGATCTATCTCATGTCGAATCTTTATTGATTAGAAAGCTTATCAGTGTTGTGGAAAGTTCAATTAATATATTTTTTGAAGTCCCTCTTTATCCCAAAACGAATCTATTCGGGATTTTGTACAGCCTCCCCTATGAGTTCGTTGTGGACTTCGTGGTCGTGGTCGGTTAGGGGCGTCAGTCGTCTGGCCATTTCGTACGCCTCGGAGTGTGGGTTCGATTTTCGCTCCAGTCGGTGAAAACTTTTCGCCAATTTCAAAATCTTTGGACTCTGCTCAGCATTCTATCTGATTTCCATTTATAGGGTATTTTAACCAATAGTGGACCCCTTAGTAGTTGAAATTTGTTCTGATCGTAAAAACATGATCCACGGTGCACCCACAGACCATTATTATAAAATAAAAATGTCCATAAAAAAAATGCAGGGATCGAATCCTGGGTTCATTCTGCACCTCTGGGCAAATTTTTAAAATAATTCCTAGGAGGAATCTCGAGAAATGTCGATATGATGTTTTATACTAAGAAATTTCAAAGAAATCCATGTTCAGATTGAACAACATCGCTTAAATAAATACAAAAAATGTCCCCAAAGTGTTCAATGTTGTTTCAAACCAGTATATAGTTAGTAACGTTTCTTCAATTATATATATTTACTACTCACCCAACTCAATTAACTGATTAAACTGATAAAAGTATGTTTTTCTAAGCCATGCATCGGTTTTAACGTAAGTATTTAAAAACGATTTTTTCCGCATTGTTTTATGAACATATTGAACAACCATTACATATGAACATCCAAGTGTTACACACTCCCGATCAAAAGTTTGGGTTCACCACCTCAAAAACATGTCATTTTTTCAGGCCCATATCTCCGCCAATTCGCGTCCGATTTCAAAACCCTAGGTTCATTCAAAAGATAATAAGTCAAAGAAACTTTGAACATGATTTAAAAGAAACTTTTTCTAAAAAATAGTATGTAAACTTAATCCAAATTTGCCAAATTTTCTAAAAAATGAATATAAACTTACGGCAGCGTCGCTGGAAATTGGGTCGACCAAATTTTAAGATGAGAGTGGTAATATAACCTATTTTTTTATTAGCTTTCAACTGCTTTTTACAGAACTTAGCTAAAAAATCTAGAAGAAAATTTATTAAGTAAATTAACTCTTCATGTCATCGACCAAAAGTTTGTCACCCCTCAAAATAATGTATCAACCAAAAGTTTGGGGTCACTTTCGTAAAACATGGAAAAGTGATTTGATGATATCTTCGTCGTCTATAGTTCAATTTTAATTCTTTTTGGCTCATTTCAAAGATAATTAACTAAATTTACGTTTGATGTCTTCAACTTAACGTATTTAACTGTTTTTGTATATGAAAATGTTATGTAAAGTTAACACATTTCACCACACTTCAAAAAATGAGGCAACTTTACGTTAAGTTTTAGTATGTAAATTTCAACAAATATGTGTGGTTCAATGTATATGTAGTGAGTATCATTCATTTTGATTCAAGGCATTCAAGAAAGAATTAAAATTTAATGAAAGATATCAACAAATCACTTTTCCATGTTTTACGAAAGTGACCCCAAAATTTTGGCTGATACATCATTTTGAGGGGTGACAAACTTTTGATCAATGACATGAAGAGTTAATTTACTTAATAACTTTTTTTCTAGATTTTTTAGCTAAGTTTTGTAAAGAGCAGTTGAAAGCTAAAATAATATGGGTTATATTATCGCTCTCATCTTAACATTTGGTCGACCCAATTTCCAGCGACACTGTCGTAAGTTTATATTCATTTTTTAGAAAATTTGGCAACTTTGGGTTAAGTTTACACACGAAATTTTTTTTGAAAAAGTTTCTTTAAAATCATGTTCAAAGTTTCTTTGACTTATTATCTTTTAAATGAGACCTAGGGTTTTAAAATCGGACGCAAATTGGCGAAGATATGGGCCTGAGGGGATGACCCCAAACTTTTGAACGGGAGTGTACATGTTTACTATTTGCACTCCAATTTTCATAGCAATATCGGCGTTCACTGTTGAGTTATGGCAATAAATGTGAAATAGTGTTGAAGCACTTTATTTTTTTTTTGATTTTCTACTGAGTCAATTAAGTGCGTTGTGGTGTGCCCCTGTGCTCCGTTGAGATAAAACTGATCAAAAATGCATACTGATAAATATTTCCTTATCAATGTATGAAAAACATAAGAAATTTCGAAAAAAAACATGAAATTTTATTTTTTTTTAAAGTTGGGTACGAATTTTAAAGAAAATTAGTAGCATCGTTTTTCTCCTCGCGTTAATCATATTCCTCCAAAAATGTAGCCAACTTTCAAATAAATAGCGCCATACTGGGAATAGACAAAATGATCGGAACAGGCAAAATTTTCACTTTCCAAAAAATGTTCAACCCGATGTACCTTTCACAGTTGCAACTTTTAAAAAAGTGCTTAAAATATTCTCAAATTTTCACTGTAAGTTTTGCCAACCAGTTGTGTATCAGTGGTCCAAATTTGGAAAAGATCGAGCTATTCTGCATGAAATTATAAAGATTCTAGAAAAAGGTATAATTATCCAATACTCAACTTTGAGCTGTTATATCTTCAGATTCAATGAACCGAATGCAATGAAATTTTTACCATTGGTGTACTATTGGATCTTTATTTAACACATATTTCTCAGAGATTTTCTAGTGTTCATTTGCAAGAATATATAGCATTTTTCATTAAAAAATGCTCAAAATTCTAGACTATATCAAAGCAAATCAAAGATAAACATACACAATGTAGTTGCTACTCCGTGATTGACCAGAGCAATCGTAGCTGCACAGAGAACCTATGAATGTAAGGCTTAGGACTAGTTAACCATTTCTAATGTGCACAATTCGAGAATTCAACATTTGAAAGTCAAAAACGGCACCGGCCACGTCCTTACGGCTTTCGACCATCGGATAGATTATGTGTCAATAGTCACCCCATATTGGAGCGATGCATTTACAGCAAGGAACAATACAATACTAAACACTGAGCGCTCCTGTTCAAAATGCTAAGCAATATAAAAAAAAGAACAAATTTGATTTCGACTATTGTGACTAAAAACATTATTCATTTTAAGAAAACTTCAAAGGCCGGCTAAAGTTTTTCTAGCCCTAACAATTGTGTTGGTAATCAAAAGCACGCACAACAAGGTTTCATCAGACTGCACACTGATGTTCATAGCCATGATTAAGGAAATCTGATCATAGCAGGTTATATTGTGCAGTAGCCACAATTTTTCAAAACTGCGTCCAGAAAGCATCAAGAAGTTGACCAAAACTGAAAACAGTGCTGTAATGGTTCATTACGCAACGCAAATCAGTGCTGTAATGAACCATTACAGCATTGTTAATTTGGTGTGGGAAAGTAGGCCTTTTCCTGCCAGATTTGCGTGAGGTAAAACAGCCTATTACGATGAGAAATTGCAAAAAATATGTTGCGACACTGTTTCACATTTCTTGCCATAACTCCACAGTAATAATATCGCTATGAAAATTCGAGTGCAAATTGTAAACATGTTGCAAAATTGAGGAAAATTTAAATGTATAACATTTTGAAGTAAAATATGATTATGAAACAATGATGGACTAAATATTTTTTAATGCGTTCGTTAAAACCTTAAACTTGACTTAAAATAACATACTTAAGTCAGTTTAATCAGTTAATTGAGTTTGGTGAGTAATAAATAAGTACAATTGAGATAACGTTAGTAAGTATATACGAGTTTGAAACAACGTTGAACACTTTGGGGACATTTTTTGTGGGTATTTAAGCGATATTGCCCAATCTGAACATGGATTTCTTTGAAATTTCTTAGTGTAAAACATCAAATCGAGATTTCTCGAGATTCCTCCTAGGAATTATTTTAAAAATTTGCCCAGAGATGCAGAATGGCACCAGGATTCGATCCCTGAACTTAGTTTTGATGGACATTTTTAATTCATAACAATGGTCTGTGGGGTCACTGTGCATGATGCTATCCATATTAAATTGTGTTTACCAATGGTTGCGTCCACTATTGGATAAAATACCCTAACTCCTCCGAGATTTCGTTCAGCAGTCTCTTTGAGTTTTGTGCAATAATAGTGGAATAATGCAACTTAAATGCAAAGGGGTGTGAGTGAAAAAAAAAAACTCCCTTCAGAGAGTTCTGGGGGTAAAGTGGACAACTGAGTGTAGAATTAGCAAACGTTAAAATACACATAAATAAAAATAAAAAAAGGAAAAGTTGACAACCTAAGCATATTGGTCGTTTCCAGTGGAAATGCGGCAAAATCCATCTGCTTTACCGAGTTACAAGGAAGGTAGCGATATACCCAAAAAAAATGTAAAGGATTGCATTTGAAAAATATTTTCTTTGATTATTTTATTTATCAAAATACCGTGAAAAAATGGGCTACAACGTACAGTCAATGGGTAAAATGAGCAGGTCAAGTTATGTTACAGCTTGTAGTTTCCATGTTTTTAATAACAAATTATCAAATTTCATACGAATCATTTTTTCTGCTGTTTTTAAAATTTTAGTACAAACTTTAAAACATACTTAAATTAGACCGATGCAAATATTTAATTTGTTTCACGTCACCCCAACAAAAAAATTAGGTCAAATATATTTTTCTATGTGTTTATTACACGGTGGTGCTACGGTGATCTGATTTTGTTGTCGCTCATCGTGCGCAACCAGAGTTCACCATTACTAACATTCAGAATTAGTACTATATATGAACTTGATTCAAATCATTTTTTTTTAAATTTATTTCCCTTTTTTATGCTCAACACATTCATGAGATCGAATCTGGAATGAGCGTTTTGATCCGATATCCCTCGCAAAAAGGTAAACATTCCACTTTCACAATTGTGTTGGTGAACATTTTGACTGGAGTAGAAATTTATGCTCCACGTAAGGAGGCACAATCCAACCTGTCAAACTCCATAGAGAAAAAATAGGATAAATAATAGGGCTTAAAACTTGTAAAAAATTGAAAATAACTTAAGAAAAAACCTTAGTAACGATAAACAGATTTATATCATTTCAGATTTTTTAAGTGATTCGTCATTTTGAGGAGGTTTATATGATTTTAAAGTGCAAGATAAGCAAAAGTATAATGATTCATGCTTAGGCATAAGCTCCAATCGTTAAAACATGTTGAAAAACAATAAAAGCCATTTTATCCACACCACCCCTACAAAATGTATCGAGTTTCAAAATCAACCGAATTTTCTACGATTTATTTTATTTTTTCCAATCATCCTAAAAAATATCTTAAAAAAGTTCCTGAAAGCTTGATATCTAAAGACTTTTTTGATATGCTCAGCTCTAAATCGACAAAAAGGTCACTTACACCCCTTTTCATCTGATCACCTCAATTATGATACTGAATTGCATGAAAATATTTACAAAAATTTGTTTAATACAGCAAAAGCTATTTATGCAACGAGTTGCAAAAAGTTGATATTTCAGCACGAGTCGTACAAGGCTTGCCGTGTTAGATAAATACGAAGAGTGCTGTAAAACTCGAGTTTTGCAATTTAAAATCATTGCAAAACTCGAGTTTTACAGCACTCTGTTGTGCAATGATTTTTTTTTTTCATGAAACAACTCATTTGAGTTACATAATGCCACTCATTTCAGTTGCATGATAAATCAGTTCAGGATAATTGGTCATTATGATACCGAAATGAGTTATACAAAATTTGAATCATGGTGCTGAATTGCATAGAAGCTGATAAATGATTAGCTTGTTTGAAAACCCCTTCGATTTCTCTCTCTCTCTTCTTGGCGTAACGTCCTCATTGGGACAAAGCCTGCTTTTCAGCTTAGTGTTCTATGAGCACTTCCACAGTTATTAACTGAGAGCTTCCTCTGCCAATGACCATTTTGCATGCGTATATCGTGTGGCAGGCACGAAGATACTCTATGCCCTAGGAAGTCAAGGAAATTTCCTTTACGAAAAGATCCTGGACCGACCGGGAATCGAACCCGTCATTCTAAGCATGGTCATGCTGAATACCCGTGCGTTTACCACCTCGGCTATATGGGCCCTAACCCCTTCGATAATTCCTCTGAAAATTCTTTCCAAACGTTCTTTGGAAACTCAGGCAATTTCTGTGGAAAGTTTGTAGACCACAATTATCAAAAAAAAAAATCGCTTAAGAGTGCGATTTTTATGTATATTTAATTGAAAGTAGGTTCGGTTACTATTTCACAGAGTTCCCTCTTAAATTCTTACAGAAATTCATTTGTTTTTTTTTTCTTTGGAACTTCTTTGGGAAATTCTTTGTACTATTAATTTCTCTGGCATATATTTAGGAATTTTTATTCCTGACTCGTTCTAAAATGTCTTACAAAAAAAAACTTTGGAAATTCCCGTGGCATTGTTTTTTCTTTCTTCAGATTTACTTTGAAAAAATGTTTTATGAATTCCTTGGATAGTTCTTTTGGAATTTGTTGGACAATTTCGTTGGAATTGTTTTCTAATATTTCAACGGAAATTCCTTTTGAATTTTATTCTGTTAATTCTTTTGATAGGGTCTGGGACCATTTGGGCAGGAGCAAATATCTTGGGCACTTGCAGCTATAACTCAGTCAATTTTGAACCGATTGACTTGATTTTTGAAACACGATCAGATACGCACAGTATCTAGCCTTGTACAAAAATTCAAGTCAATCGGTTTGAAATTGACTGAGTTATATCAACAAGTGCCCAAAATAGGTGCTCCTGCCCAAATGGTCCCAGACCCTATTCTTGCAAAATTAGTTCAAGAAATTTCCTCGGGATTTTATTTATTTTTGTAAATTTCATCGGCAATTATAGCAGCAATTTATTCGAAAGTTACTATGGAATACCTTTTGGATTTCTTTTGTGAAGTACTTCGGTAATTCTTTTAAAATTTATTGAGCATCTCCCCCTGGGATTTTTGTTAGCAATTTTCATGGAAATCGCATTGACAATTGCTTTAGAAATTCAGGAAATTACCAAAGAACTGCGAAAAGACTTTGCAAAGTTATAACAGAAGGAATTCACAAAAAAGTCAAAGTAGTTTCGAATTTGCGAAAAAGTCAAAGTAGTTTGGATTTGTGATTTCAAAATAAATTTGCCGAATGAATTCAAAAACGGAATTGCTAAATCAATTTGTAAAGTAATGTAACAAAAAAAAAACAATTTGTTTAAAAAAAATGCTAGAAATGTGTATAAAAATTTCCAATACAATTGCAGAAAGCATCGTTTCTAAATCGTTTTCTAAAAAAAAAAAATTCAAGAAATTTCCAAAGGAATTATCAAATAAATTTTGCGAAAGCGTTCTCGAACTACTTTCCAAGGAATTTAAAAAAAAAAGTATTGCTTAAATCTGGGAAAATCCTACAAGAAACCTGATAAAACTCCTTAGAAATTGTTTTTATGATTCCTTTAGAGATTTCTCCAAGGAGGTAAAACAAGCAAAGTAAAATTTGCAAAGCAAGATCATGGAACAATTCCCAAAAAAATGTGGAAGAGATCCCTGGAGGAATCTCTTGAAGGATTTCCGAAGGAACTATAAAAAAATCCTTAGGAAATTTTCGAAAAAAAAAACGGAGAAACTTGCTGATAAATTGAAGGAGCATTAATAAAAAATTTTGGAAAAATTTCCTATAAGGCATAACGGAGAAACATTCAGAGAATTTCCAAAACCTCTCCTAAAGGAATTCTAAGATGAGTTACCGCTGGAACTTATGAATAAATTCCCAGTTAAACTTATAGAGAAACACCCCCTAAAATCATCTCGGTGGAGCTCATAGAAGAATGTCGGTAAAATTTCTGAGGGCAAAATCATCAGTGGAAATCCCTGCTGAAATCTTAGAGGCACTTCCGTTTGAACACTGAAAAAATATCAATTCTCCTGGTCGTTTTCTTGAAATAACGAAGAGATTTTCCAGAGGATCTTCTGAAAGAACTGCTGGCGGAACTCCTAGATCCTAATGGAACATAAACACACTTCATGTTTTATAATGCGACTACAAATGTTTGATTTTAATAATTTTTCAAATTTCAGCATTCAAGAATTGTAGTTCTCAGTCCATTTCTAACTCACTGTGCATTGATTCCGATACCGACTACTGGAAGAAGACACAAAATTGAAAACACAGACGTCGTCTATCGTCTTCGATGCTTCACAATTGCTCAGAGTGGATTATTGGATTTGCTACGACGACGATACGCAACGCTTCTCAGCATGATAGCCAGCCATCGTGGATCCCACACTACACTATAGCCGCCTGGCCGACTGATGCACTCTAGAAAGTGCATAAAAGTGAGACTGCGAAACCCAAGGAGTTTCCGATTTCCAGGAACTCTGCCCCAGAGCGAATGGGCGAATGAGCATTTGAATTTGGTTGCTTACCATCGGGGTTAACCCGATCGCAAGTGAATGACAAGTTGAGAATAAAATGAGCAAATATATGTGAAAAGGGTGAAAAAAAAAAACTGCAAACCTGAACAAATCGATCTTAGCTTGTTTAAAAACTCGTAGTTGTTGCTTGCTTCAGTATCGTCAGATCAACTACACAAGAAACCAATCGATATATGCATCCTCGGTATATAGTTACCGAAGAGTTTATGTTTTTGGAAAAAAAAAAACAAGAGCGGAAATTGATTATGCATTCACTCGCCCATTGAAGACCGTATATTCCAACCTTACTTGGCTTATCGCTAGAACCTGAGAAATATTAAAAAAGAGAAGAACGAACATGCTAGACTTCTAATACCAGCAAAAGTCGCTTCCTATGAATTTCGAAGAACTTGCAAGCGTATTCCCATACTAATGATTTTATTTTGTCCCGTTCCTCGGAACTCCTTACTGTTTGCGTTGGACCGCGTGTAGACACCTAATAAATCGAGTGGCACTGCATGGGCACAGCAGTCAATCCCTCGTAGCTCGTGGGGTCCCAGATGAACTCATGCTTCTCTCTTCGATTTTTTTTTCGGGTGGTACCTGGTAGCTGGTCTGTTAACTCCAGCCATTCAATACCCCCATCTTATTGATCGCTAATTTATGCCCGTGTCGGGTCTTAAGTACCCTTGAAGATCGTAAATTATGGCAACGAAGAAAACTTACGAGCGGAGGAGCAAGAGACTGAGGAGGTGGCCTTAGGAGGACTAAAGCTACCGCCGCTCCCACCGATGTTGATTGAAGTACTCATTTCGGCAGTGACGAATGATGACTACAACGACTTCGCTCGAAGGAGGAAGTGCTTCCATTATGCATTTGAATGACACGGCGAACGACCCTGATGCTGCGCTCTGTTGGGGCCGGGAAAAGGACCCTGTTGGCAAAGCACACGTTACGTGATGGGATCGAACTTGGACCTTTTGAACACATAAAAATAGCTAAGCAGCAGTACGCCGCCGTCGTCGCTGCCATGAATAGTCGGAATTTGCATCGAATGATAGCCAAAGGCGATGTCTATTCTCTCATCCAGCTGCACAATTGTTGTTCGGGTCGTTGAAGAAATATTTTAGCTCATTAAACAAAGACATATGATTGATCTAGTTTGTATTGTTGGGATGATTGAAAGGATTGCCAAGAGGACAGATTCGATTGTTGGTGAGGGATAAAAAGCAAGGTTTGGTCTACAATGAAAGAATTTGAGTTTAATTAGGTTGAGGCTGCAGTGTTCCTCGGTGATTTCAAATAAATGCTGTTCGTCAATTGTTTGTTTGACTTGTTCAATGGGGTCTACATGGTCGAAACATTCAGTAATAAAATTTAAAAAAAATGTTGCATGCTTAAAAATAATACATGCTTAAATTATGTCAATAGCGTTTCTTACAAAATTTTAAAAGAGCTAAGAATAGAACCTCAAGTGGATTTTAAACCACATCTTGAACGATTCCAATCAGAGGATCAATTTTCTATTTTTAATTTACTTCTAGTCGAGTCAAGTACAAGACACTGAAGACGATCTTACAGGATGGAGATAAACCAGCCTCGGGCAAAAAATCTCCCTAATAAAGCTAATAATAATAATAATAATCTTACAGTTGAGGTCAAAATACGTATCTGTCAAGTGGAATTACAAGGAACAACCCGATTTTCTTTTTACTCACACACAAACGATTTTGAGCATGATTTAAAGAATATTTCAATTGGAAACCACCGGTTTACATGTAGGTGGAATCTAGGGAACAATTTTGAGCATGACCACATCATCGGATTCTAAGCCGAAGTCAAATAAAAACTAAATCGGATTTATGTTCGATGTCATATAATAATGTCATATAATTTTCCGAAAACCCTACCCCTTGATTTTTTATTATTGTTCTAAAAAGAGCTGACTTCCAGTTTCTTCAGAAACCTTGGAAAATTTATTCGATATTTTTTTGGAATTTCTTTTCTGCAATTTCTTTGAAAATTTGGTCAGTTTGACTTTCTATTCCACAGAATCGTAACTTGTTTTGTGGCTTAGTTGGTAAAAGTGCCGCTCTAGCGGACACGGAGTCGTGGCTTCGAATCCCACCAGAACGCGATTTTTTTTCACAAATTCATCTCACAATTTGTCAATTAGCAACCTTTTAATCACAAGCTTTCCAGTATGTTTCAGATATACCTGCAAAACTGGTAAATGGCAGTAAAGGTAGGTATAGTGTGGGTCATCGGAACCGTTTTATCAGATCAAAGCTTTTTTGGTTCCGTTTCGGGTCCTGAGTATCTGTGCAAAATTTGAGCACGATTGGTTGCGTCTACACTTTGCGCATTGCAATTTAAATTTGTATGGGATTTTGTATGGGAAAATATACTTTTTTGCAATTTTGTCATAAGTTGAAAAAAAAATGTCTGAAACTATTTAACCGATACTATAAAATGATAGCCTAGGATATTCTGAAAAACTTTGTTGGAGACCGCAAAGCGATCCGATGCCTGTGAGAATAGTTATAACCAACGAACCGCATGCATGTGTTTATGTTTTAACATGTAAAGGAATAACAATAGCAACAAAATCATACTGTTTCGCCAAGCAATATAAACGCTATAACTTTTTTCATAAGCATCAGATCACTTCACGGCGTTCGACAAAGTTTTTCAGGACACCCTAGGCTATGTTTTCACATTATCAGTTATTAGGTTTTAGAAAAATTCGAGATTGTTATGAGAAAAATGCAAAAAAGTGTGTTTTCCTATGTAAAACCCCATACAAACTTCAAACGCGATGCGCAAAATGTAGACATAACCGATCGTGCTCAAATTTTGCACACTTATTTGGGTCCTGAAGTGGGATAAAAAAGCTTTGATCTGATGGGATAGCATTGAATTTTTCTTTTTTCCATATAAACGATGACCCACTCTAGACTACACATATATCATTGCTTCCAGTGACTCTTTTAGAACTTTCATGGTTTCCTTCATAATTTTCTCCAAATTTTCTAAAGATTATTCCCAAAAGTAATTTAACACACTCCATTATAATGCCTTCTCTGCATTCCTTATAAAATTGCTCCAAGGATTTCCTTAGAAAGTGCTCCAGCCATTCTTTTCAGAAAGTCCTACACGGATTCGATTTGAAAGTTGTCTTAAAACATCAACCATGGATTACTTAAGAAATTCATTTTGAATTTCTTTCACAAATTCTACTAGAAAAGCGTATATGGTTTTTTCAGTAGATCCTCCATAGAATCTTTTAGAAATCCGCGAAATCATCCACGGATTTCTACTAAATCTAAACATCAAAAACCTAAAGTTCAAAATTTCTCAAGAAATTGATCCAAGGATTTCTGAAGAAAATATTCCACAGTCTCCTACAGAAGGTCTCACAAAGTTTCCTTGAGAAATTCTTCCAGGAATTCCTTCAGAATTCAACCTGAATTTTCTTAGGAATACTCTATTATATTTCCCAGAAAATTTGTCCAAGAACTGCGTTAAAATATATTATATGACTATATTCCAAAATTACCAAATGGATTCGTTCAGAAATTACTCCAGGAATTCGGTCTTCAAATCCAACAAGGTTTCTTTCATGAGCTCCTCCAACGGTTTCTTCAGAAATACTTCCTGGGATTTTTAAAGAAATTTCTACAGTGCTTTTTTCAAATCTACCCGAAACAATTTCCAAACATTTTTTTTAAGATTTAAGAATTCTTTGAGGAAGACTGTGTTCCTTTATAAATTTCGACAGGGATTACTTTTCCAATTCAACCAGGAATATGACTAAAAAATCTTCGGAAATTTCTCCAGCGATTACTTCATAAATTATTAAAAAAAACTGCCAGAGACTCCTTCAGATATTCGTGCAGGTATTTCAAGAAGTCCACCAGAAATTTATTCCGGAATAGATTTAAAAATTCTAATGTTCATTTTTTTAAGCGAATCATTCAGAAAATACTGCAGAGATTTTTGCATTATTACTTTCAGTGATTTCAGCAGGAGTTCCTTCAGGGTTTCCTCCGGATATTACTTCGTGTGTTTCCTCAGAAATTTCTCCGACATCTCCTCTAAGGATAACGCAATCCATTTCTCAACGAATGTTTCAAGGAATTAATACATTAATATTTCCGATGAACTTCTTTAGGAACTTTTTCTACGGGAATTCCTTTAAACATTTAAACATTATTTCCAACAATAATTTCAGGAAGTTCTGCAAGGAATTTCCTAAAAAAAATCTCATTAAACCTTTCTAGGAATTTAATCATTGTTTTCTCTTGAAGTTTCAATTCTACAGAAATTCCTCCTGAGGTTCTTTTGAGAATTTCCCTGGGAATTCTTCAAATACTTCTCTAGATGTGCATTCAAGAGTACTTCCTTATGTACATCTACAGGGCTTGCACTGAATTTTCTTCTCCAGAAATTCCTTCGGGAATTTTTCCAGAAATTTCCGATCAGATTTGTTCAAAAATATCACCAGTGACTTTTTTTAATAATTCAGAAATTTAAACTTAAAAGTTTTTCCACTAGGTTTTTTTCTCGGAAATATCTCTAAATTATCTAAAATTTCTTTGCAATATATTCCAAGATTTTTTCCAAGAATTCTTTGAAAATTCCTACAGAAACTCTTACAAGATTTTTTTTAAATGATCATCCGGTTCCGTCAGAAATATCTCGTGGGACTCGTTCAGGGATTCCTGCAAAAATTGTTTCAGATATTCCTCCAGAACATTCATCAGACGTTCATCCGGAAATTGCTAGAATAATACTTAAAAATACCTGAAGGATTTTTTTTAAATTCTTGGTGATACTTTTGGAGAGTCCCAGAAACAATTGTGGAAAATTTTCTGGAGAGATTCCTGAATAAAAATTCTTAAAAAAAATTCAGAAAATTTCACTGGAGAACTTCGGGATGAATGCCTGAGAGAATACCTGCAGGCATTGCTCCTTAATGCCTAGGAAAAACCATGAGAAACTTCTGGGATAACTCTGGAAGTAACTCCAAGAAAAGAAATTGATTGAGAAATATCTGAAGAGATTTTCAATCCTTTCAGATTACCATTTTAAAAATGGCTACAGAAATTACAGTCAAAAATACTGGCGATAGTTCTATAGAAAAATTCTGGTGATTTTTTGATTTCGTGAAGACACCTCTGGAGGATTTTTTACCAGAATTTCTCATACAATTTCTGAAGAGATTAGCGCACACAAATCTTCAAAGTATTACCTAGAAAAATTTCTGTAGGAAATCTTGCAGAAACAAAAAAATCCTAAAGGAACTCTTTGGAAAACCACTGCAGACATTTCTGAAAAAAAAAACTGTTGACGGACTTTTTAAAATAATACCTGGAAGAACTGGAGAACCCTCTGAAAGTATTCATAGAAGAATTTCTTGAAAAAATCCTTGAAGACTGCCAAAGAATACATTCTGGAATAATTTCTGCATGAAGAGCTGAGAGAATCTTTTGGAGAAATTCCTGAAGCATTACCGAAAAAAGTATGAAAGAATTCCCAAAAAAAGGTCATCGTTTCAACGATTACACCTCTAAGTTTTCAACCAGGATACTCTATGGTGTTTTTTTTTTTCAAAGTGTTCCTGCAGAAATTTCACCGAGGATTTTTCTAGGTGTTCCACCGGTATAATTTTTAATGGACTTATCTCTATGAGTTCTTGTGAAAACTTCTTAGATGTCCACCGGAAATTCCTCCAGGAGACTTTGTGTGAATTCACTGAAATGTTCCACCGTGATGCCATCCAGCAGGAATTCCTTCACAAATTCTACCTAAAGTTTCTTCGGAAAATCTTTCACAAGTTTCTCCGGGATTTTTTTTTTTAAGTTTGCTACAAGAATTCTTATCGCAGCACCTTCGGGAGTTCTTCCAGAGATTCCTCCCGCGATCTCTCCCGCAGAAATTTCTAAGGATTTGTTTTTTTTTCAAAATTTCTTCTGTGATCCCTTTCAAGAGTTCGGGAATTCTTCTTTCAGAAGTTCCAATGGGACCTCTTCCATGAGTTTCTTCAAGAATTCTTCCAGAAGCTCCTCCAGAAATTCTTCTCCAGGTTCCTCCAAGAATAGATCTAATAGTTGCTCCAGGAATTCTTCCCGAAGTTTATCCGGAAAGTAATCCGGAAGTTCTTATGACGCTTGTTTCATAAGTTTCTTCGGGAACTCCTGCACGAGTTCCTCAGAGACCTAATTTAGAAGTTCCTCTGTGAATTGTTCAAAAAGTTCTTCCAAATTTTTCCAGCAGTGCCTCCGTGATCTCTTGTGAAGCTCCTTCGAAAAATTCTATGAAAATTCCTGTGGAAGTTCTTACGGAAATTATTCTATGATTTTTTGTTTTAGTACTTCCTCGTTTCTTTCATTTATTTGGGAAATTTTCTAAGGTATTCTGTTCGAGAATCCTCTAGGAGTTTCGATGGGGGTTCCTTCAAGATCTCTACCAGAATCTGCAGAAATTTCAATAGCAATTCTTTCAGAGAGCTTTTTCGCGACTTTCGGAGGGCCTCTGAAAGTTTCTTCAAGAATTACTCCGAGGTATCCTTTTATTTCCCAGAAAATCTTGTAAGGAGACTGAAGATTTTTTTTCTAGCACTTCTTCCGTAAAATTGGACCGGGAAATCCTTAGGGATTTTTTAGAAATTTCTTCTGTGATCCCTTCCTTGAGTTTAATCGGAAATTCTCCCATGAGCATCTGCAAGCATTCTTGCAGAAGTTACTCCGGGAATTATAATTTGAATTTTTCTGTCAAATGTTCCTTTAGTAATTCAACTAGAATCTAGAAGTTTCTCCGAGAATTAAAAAACTTCTGCTTCGTGATCTATTACAGAAGATCCATCGGAAATTGTTCCGAATTCTTCCCCAAGTTCTTTCAAAGATTTCCTCCAAGAGTTGCTCCAAGAATTCTTCCTGAAGTTTATCCGGGAAGTGATGCAGTTCCGCAAGTTTCTCCCGCAATTCTTTGGAAGAATTCACCCGAGAACTTTCCCAATTGAAAAAAAGTTTCTCCAGGAATTTATACAACAGTCTCTCCGGGATTTCCCAGGAGTTCTGTTCGAGAATCCTCTTGGAGTTTCGGTTCGGATTCATTCAAGGCCTCTACCATAAGCTGCGTGGAAGTTTCGCTAGAAATTCTTCCAGGAGTTCTGCCGGTAAATACTACAAATATGGAGCGGACCATCACGCCGAAGACCTGGGATCGAATCCCACTCAAAAAAAAAAAAAAAAATACTAGTAACATTTGGAGACTTTTCCAGGAAATGTTGCATGAATACCTTCAGTTATTTTTTCAGGAATTTCCTGAAAAGTTCCAAAATTTTCTAGAGACTCTTTCAGGAGATTTTAGAAATTTAATTAGAAGTTTGTTCGTAAATTTCTTCGAAAGTTTCTGGAAAAATTGCACTCGGAGTTCCAACGGGAGCCTTTTAAAGACGTTCCTCTAGATTTCTTTATACAGAGTTCTTACTGGAGTTCCTTCGTTCTCCTCTAGACATTCCTTCCGTGATCTCTTCCGCATTTTTTGAAAATTGTTCCATGTTGTTGCTTAGGTAATTTTACTAAGATTTCCTACAGAATTTTTCCAGGACTTCTGGCATTATTTTGGTAGTTCTACTTCAAAAGTTGCTTTTTCCCAGCGCCAGCGTCTAGGAATTCCTCCGAGAATCCTAAAAGAAAATCCTCTGTGATCTATTACAGAATATCCATTGGAAATTCTCCCGAAAGTTTCTTCAAGAGTTCATCCAAGAGTTGCTTCAGTAATTATTCCAGAAGTTTCTCCAGGAAGCATTCCTAAAGTTCTTTTAAGATTTGTTCCAGAAGTTGCTCCGAGAAATCGTCTGAAAATTCCTCTGGGAATAAATCCACAAATTCCTCTCAGATTTTGTGCCATTCTTGCAAGATTTCATTCGAGAAATTCCCCAGAGAATTCTCTAAGAATTCCTTCGGAGTTCTCTCCACAAGTTCCTAAGAGAGATAATTTTATGTATTCTTCTGTGAAGCTGCATTAAGGAAACTCTGGACATATAGTTAGGAGTTTCTTCGTATATTTCTCAAGAAGATTTTGAAAGAATTACACCAGAAACTCCAGCTGGAAACTTTTAAAGGTGTTATTCAGGATTTTTTTGTGCGTGAGCTTCTCTGAGATTTCCTCCAGAGGTTTTTTTTTTTTGCATTCCCTCTAGGAATATCTCAGGGGGTTTTTCAAGGCGCTTACTTGAAATTTTCTCTATAAGTTTCTTAAAAAAAATCACCCAGAACTGCTTCCCAGAGTTATTTCTAAAATTTCTCAAGGAATTCCTACTTGCCTTTATCCACAAATCTCTTCAATTTCCAGGTACTCCCTACAAAAAAAAAAAAACAAATCCGAGCATCCTACGTGTTGTACTTGTAGTTTTTTCTTACATTAACAAAATTGAAAGTCGCAAAAAAATCGAAACAAAAAATCCAGAAAGCGATTTTTTATAACTTCTGAATGAGTTCTAAAATGAGGAATTCCACGAGAAACTGTTGCAATACATCGCACAATTGATGTCGAACATTAGAAATGTTTTTGTGCAACTCCTAGTGAGATCTTTAGAAAAAATTCTGAACAATTTCCGGTTGAAAATCTTGAAGGAATTCTCGAAAAAACTGAAAAAAAGTCTCGAAGAAATTTCTGTAAGAACTACTGCAGACATTTCATGAGGAACTCCCTGAAGTATGTTCACTGAAACCCCTTATTTGGAGAATTTCATGAAGGAACCAAGGCGTTTAAGCACTAACTCTGGAAAAAAATTTCAATGTATCTTCTGAAAAAAAAAATCTCCAAGAAATTTTGAGGCACTCTTAGAAAAGTTATCAAAAGAATTCCTGGAGAAATCTCCACAAGGATTTCAGAAAAATATCCCGGATGAGCCTCGAGAAAAATTTTCGAAGGAAACTCCAAAATGAATATGTTGGGTAATTCCAAATGAAATTTCCGGAGAAATTTTCGAAGGAATTTTCGAAGAAACTCCTGAATTCTTTGCGATTCCTCTGGCCGATCTCTCTGGGAAACTTCCATCGGAACTCCTAAACGTATTCCCGCAAAAATTCCCGCATACTTAAAAAAAAGGAACCACTGCTACAATCTTCGAGGGAACTCCTACAGGAATGCTTAAAGCAACTTCTTGAAGATTTTTTGGAAATTTTTTTGTGGAGCTCTTGGAGTAATTCCTGGAGGGACATGAAACAACGAAAAAATTGCTGCAGGCATTACAGAAGGCATTTCCTAAGAAATTAAAAATTTAAGAATAAAAGAACAGTTTCTTAGAAAATCCACAAAAGATTTTAAAATTTTGGAATAAAAATCCAAGGGTAATCTATTGAAGGATCTGCAAAACGAACAGAGGGAATTAAAAAAAAAAAAACAAGAATCTTAAAATAATTGCCATAGAATTTCTCGATAAAACAACAGTTTAAATACTAAAAGGAAATTCAAAAGAGGTACCGAAAAAAAGAATATTGATACGGTTTTGTACAAAAGTTTACAATCATATTCAAGCAAACTTATTTTTTCAAGTTTTGTTCAACTTTCACCATTGTGCATGGGAAAAAAGTAACGCTTGGTTGGATGTTTTGTATCACATTTCTGGGATACACAGCATCTGAAAAGTCAGTCGATCAAGGCAAATACGAGGTCGCTGTCAAACGTGGGATCTAGATCTTTACCCTTTTTTATGCGCTTCATCTTAAATATCTGGATGAAGAGATTTCAAGGCAGTTTCATCGATATGAATAAATTATTCATATTCTGATGCGTGCAGTTATGGAGAATTTGATAGGTAGCAGCCAAAGTTAAGATCTTAATCTTCAGAGGTAACACGTGCAGCCACAACGGGACTTTTAGACTGTGATGACCAATTTCCACTAGGCCGATCCGTTTTTGGGGAGTAGGATAATTTCCGACTTTCGCCTTTGGGGCCATCATCGATCAGCTGTCAGAGCATTCAGCTTAACTTTTTTTTTTTCGAAAAACGCTTCCCAAATTGGCTTTCTGAATGAAGTTGTTATAGAAATTTCCTGATTAGATTCGATCATTAGAGCGCCCGATGAGGCTCTTATGAACGCCAGCCAAATCGATCATCAATCGAGAGCTGACGCTTGTGCTTTAATTCCGAGCACACCGAACTGTAAGCACAATTAGCACCTTTCCAAATCGGCGTGTTGCTGGGGGGGCTCTGCCGAGCTGCTGGAAGATAATCGCCCCTCCGAAAAATCAAAATCCGTAAGAATCGGTCCGATTTCCACTTTCCTGCGATTTTGGTTTTTGGATTCCCCTTGGAAACCCGCGCGCCGCCATTACCTTCCAATTCCAAGTGAGTGGTGGCGGTGGTGCCCAAATCGAACATTTCCTTCAAATTAAAAATCCAAATCGCGTATTTCGGACTTAATTTATTGGTCTGGTTTACGTCGTTTCGGGTTTTGCCTCTTGTTTTTTTTTATCGTCCCTCCTCCGGCTCCAGGGCCCAAGGCGTCCGAACGCTAATAGATCTTCGTGGTTGGACATGGCCGGCGTTGGGGTCGTTGCACTAGCGTGCGCAGGGTTCTTGCTTAGGGGGGGGCACTATAATAATGGTGCAATATATGTATGATCATGGTGCAAAATAGAATGATGGTGTTACACGCAATATGAATTCCCAAGTAGGGGTTTCAACATGTTGTGGTGCTAACATCGCCAAGTACTTCATACTGGGATTCTGGAGAAGGCTTCGGATGGTGATGATTTCAAGGCAATACGAAACTTTAATATGAAGTCATTATCTCGACTCTTATAAAATTTTATAAACGTATCAAATATTATGGAGAATATCTAGAAAATTATCAATTATAGAAAAAAAAGATTCGTGCATGAGTTCCTCCAAAAATTCCCCCAAAAAATCTTCCAATAATTCCTACAGAAATTCCTCCAGGAAGTCTCATATGTTTCTCCAGAAATTCCTCAAATAATTCTTCCAGGAATTCCTCCAATAAATACTCCAGGAATTCTTCCAAAATTACCTCCAGGAGTTCCTCCTGAAATTTCTTCTAGGAAAAATCCTCTGGAAATGTCTGCCAGAATTCCCCCCATATTTCCTCCAGAGATTCCTAGTAGTTGCTCCACGGAATCACCCAGAAAATCCTAAAGGAATTTCTGAAGAATATCTTCCTGGAATTCCTCGAGAAATTCCTCCAGGAGTTCCTTCAGAAAATTATCCAGGAAATTCTCAACGAATTTCTTCAGGAATTCCTTCAGGGATTCATCCATGAATTATTTCAAAAAATCAAATAACGCCAGAAATTTCTACAGGAATTCATCAACAAAAATCCTCCAAGAATTCCTCCAGGGATTTCTCCAGAAAATCCTCTAGGAATTTCTGCCAGAATTTCTCCAGAGAATCCTAAAAGAATGTCTCCCGGAACTCTTCCAAAAATTTCGCCAGGAATCTCTACAGGAAATCCTCCACAGATTTCTCCAGTTATTTCTTCAGGATTTTTTTCAGGGATTCCTTCAGAGATTCAATAATGAATTTCTTCAGAAATTCCTCCAGATATTCCTTTAGGAATTCCTCGAGGGGTTCCTTCAGACATTTCTTTAGAAATTCCTCCAATATGCAACCAGTGATTTCTTTCAGGAATCCCTCCACGGACTCCTGCAGAAAATCCTAAAGGAATTTCTTCCAAAACTCTTCCAGGAACATCTCCAGGCAATCCTCCAGGAATTTCTTTAGGATTTTTTCCAGAAATTTCTTAAGGAATTTCTCCAGGGATTCATTACTGAATTTCTTCAGAAATGCCTCAGAAATTTCTTCCAGAAATTCCTCCAGGAATTCCTTCAGAAATTCCTCGAGTAGTTCTTTCAGACAGGAAGCCTCATATATTTCTCCAGAAGTTCCTCAAATAAATCCTCCAGGAATTCCTCCAGTAACTACTCCTAAAATTCCTCCAGAGATCCCACCTGACATTTTTTTAGGAAAAATCCTGAATGTCTGTCTGTCAGAATTTCCCCAATATTTCCTCCACGGATGCCCCCATAACATGCTAAAGGAATTTCTCACGAAATTCTTCCAGGTATTCCTCCAGAAATTTCTCCAAGGATTTTTCCATGGATTTCTCCAGGAAATTCTCAAATAATTTCATCAGAAATTCCTCCATGGATGTCTTCGGAAATTCCACAAAAAAATCCTCCACAAATTCCACCAGGAATTTTTTTCAGAAATTTGTCGAGAAAGAACTCCTGATATTCCTCCAGCAATTCCTTCAGAAAATCCTCTAAGAATGTCTGCTTGAGTTCTCCTAGAATGTCTCCCGGAACCCTTCCAAGAATTCCTCGAGGAATTACGCAAGGAATTTGTCCAGGAAATCCTGCACGGATTCCTTCAGGATTTTTTCATAAATTTCTTCAGAAATTACTCAAACAAATCCTCCAGGTATTCGTTCAGAATTTGCTGGAGTAGTTCCTTCAGACATTCCTCCAGAAATTCCTCCGAGATGCCTCCAGGGATTTCTCCCCGAAATTCATCCATGGACTCTACCAGAAAATCCTAAAGTAATTTCACCCGAAACTCTTCCAGGAATTCCTCCAGGAGTTCCTCGAATGATTTAGCGAGAAATTTCACCAGGGAATCCTCCACGGAATCCCCCAGGAATTTTTCCAGCATTTTTTCCTGAAATTTCTTCAGGAATTCCTCCAGTGATGCAATAATTAATGTCTTCAAGAAATCCTCCATATATTCCTTCAGGCATTCCTCCATTAATTTTCCAGAAAGCCTCACATATTTCACCAGAAATTCCTCAAATAATTCCTCTGGTAAATACTCCAATAATTCCTCAAGAGATTCCTCTTGAAATTTTCTTTTAGGAATGACTGTCAGAATTCCTACAATATTTCTTCTAGGGATTCCTCCAAGAATTGATCCTCGTATTCCTCCAGATAATCCTAAATGAATTTTTAACGGAACTCTTCCAGGAATTCCTCCTAGAATTCCTCGAAAAATTCCCTCCAGGAAATTCTCAAGGCATTTCTTCAGGAATTCCTCCGAGGATTCATCTATGAATTTCTTCAGAAATTCCGCAAAAAATCCTCCGGGAAATCTTAAGAAATTTCTGCTTAAGGAAGAGCGCCAGAAATTCTACCAGGAACTCTTCCAGGGATTCCTCTAAAAAATCCTCTGGGAATTTTCACCAAAACTACAGGGATTTCTCCTTGCATTCCTGAAAGAATTCCTCAAGATTTTTTTTCTAGGAGTTTCCCAAGGAGTTCATGCAGGGATTTGTTAAAAAAAAATCTTCAGAAATCCTTTAAAAAATCCTGCAGAAATTCCCCGAGGAGTTCCTTCAGAAATTTCTCCATGAAGCCTCATATATTTCTCCAAAATTTCCCCAAATAATTCCTCTAGTAAATATTCCAGGAATTCCTCCAGAATTACCCCCAGGAATTCCTCCAGAGATTCCTCATGAAATTTCTTATAGAAAAAATCCTCTAGGAATGTCTGCCAGAATTTCTTCAATATTTCCTCCAGGGATTCTTCAAGGAATTGCTCTACAAATTCCTCCAGAGAATCTTAAAGGAATGTTTCCCGGAACCCTTCCAAGAATTTCTTCAGGGATACCTCCATCGATTCCTCCAGGAATTTCTCCAGAATTTTTTTCAGGAATTCCTTCAGAAATTCCTCCCTCCATGGTTTCCACCAGAAATTTCTCAAGGCATTCATTCAGGGATTTTCCAGAAAATCCTTCACGGAATCCTCCACATAATCCTAAATCAATTTCTCCTAGAACTCTTCTAGGAATTCCTCCAGGGATACTTCCATGGAATCCTCATGAAATACCTCCAGGGATTGCTGCCGGAATTCCTACAGAAAATTCTTTAAGAATTTCCACCAGAATTCCTCCAATATTGTCTCCAGGGATTCTTCCAGAAATTCCTAGACTAATTCCTCCAGAAAATCCTAAAAGATTTTTTTCCGGATCTTTTCCGGAAATTTCTCTAGGAATTCCTCCAGAAATTTCTTCGGGAATTCATCCATGAGTTTCTTCAGAAATTGCTCAAAAAAATCCTTCATTAATTCCTCGAGGACATTCCTCCAGGAAGCTTTATATATTTATCCAGGAATTCCTTAAAGAATTCATCCAGGAATTTTTTCTAGTTATTCCTCTAAGAATTCATAAATGAATTCCTCCAAAAAATCCTGAAGAAATTTCTCCCGGAACTCTTCCTGAAATTTCTCGAGAATTTTTTCCAGGGATTCTTCCATGGATTTCGCCAATAATTCCATCAATGAGTTTCTTCAGATATTCCTCAAAAATCCTTCTAGGAAATCTTTCAGAATTGCTCGAGGAGTTCCTAAAATCATTCCTCCAGGAAGCCGCAAATATTTATCCAGAAACTTTTCAAAGAATTCCTTCAGGAAATCCTCAAGAATTTTTTCCAGGAGTTACTTTAATTTTTCAGGAATTTCTCCAGAAAAACCTTTAAGGATTCTTCCAGAACTTTTCTAGGGATTCTCCAGGGATTCATCTTTGAATTCCTCCACAGATTCCTTCAGGAATCCCTCCTAGGATTACAGCAAAGATTTTTCCCGGATCTTTTCTGGGAATTTCTCCAGGAATTTCTTCGGGAATTCATCCAGGAATCCATCCATTAGTTTCTTCAGAAATTACTCAAAAAAATCCTTCACAAATTCCTCGAGGAGTTCCTCTAGACATTCCTCCGGGAAGCCTTAAATATTTGTCCAGAAATTCCTTAAAGAATTCATCCAGGAATTTCTCTAGTTATTGCACCTAAAAAATCTTCAGGAATTTATCCAGAAATACCTCCCGGAATTCAAACATGGATTCCTCCAGGAATTTCTCCAGAGATTCCTCAAGAAAATCATCCAGGAATTTCTCCAGGAATGTTTCGCAAAAAATACCTCAAAGAATTCTTTCGGAAATTTCTCCAGGAATTCCTCCATTATCCCTTCAAAAATTCCTTCGTTAATTCCATCTTGAATACCTTCGGGAATTTCTACAGAGATTCCTCCAGGAATTTCTACAAGGACACCTAAAGGAATTCCAACTCGGATTTCTCCAGAAAATCCTGAAGAAATTTCTCCCGCAACTCTTCCAGGAATTCCTCGAGAAATTTCTCCAGGGATTTCTACAGACATTTTTTCCGGATTTATTTTTTTTCTGGAATTTTTCAACGAATCTGTCCAGAAATTTCTCCTGGGACAACTATAAAAATTTCGCTATTAATTTCTCCGGAAAATCATCTTAAAATTCTTCATGGATTCCTCCAAGAATTCCTCTAGGTATTCCTACAAGAATTTATACACGGATTTCTTCAGAAAAAAACTTCTACTGGAACTGTTCCAGCAATTCCTCGAAAAATTTCTTCAGGTATTCCTCCATAGATTTCGCCAGGAATTCCTCCAGGGATTCATCAATGAATTTCTTTAGATATTGCTCAAAAATCCCTCTAGGAATTCTTTTGCTCGAGGAGTTCCTTTAATCATTCCTCCAGGAAGCCGCAAATATTTTTCCAGAAATTTTTCAAAGAATTCCTTCAGAAAATCCTCCAGAAATTCTTCCAGGAATTCCCTGAGTCTCGCGGACTGACTCAATATGCTCTCTCAGCGGGAGCCAAACATCGGGAGCCAAACATTGAAAATGGAGGTTATGTTAAACCTTGTTGAACTTGTATGATTGATTGAAGAGTATTGTTATCTAGGTGCTGCGGATATAATCAAAACTGTTGTCACGATATCTCCATTTGCCGCTGTCAAGCCGTTGGAAAGCGATCAGAAGGATAAACATTGTTTTGAGCCTACTTTAGCTAATTTTGTAACAACTATTCATCAAAATTTCCATCGCCAATGGAAAATAATAAACTTTGAACACGAGAACAAAATTGGAATAATGGTGGATTGATCATGTTTACCATTTCCGAACAGCGTCGCGACGGCGTGTTTGACAACCGAGCTGAGAAAGTTGGTTGCAAGAAAATTGAACGCTCGTGCGTGTTTACAAGCTGTGTGCCGGGATTGTGTAGGTGTGCGTAGGCTAGCTTGAAAAATAAAACCGTTTCTATTCGCAGCACTCAGGGAATTCCTACATTTTTTTAGGAATTTCTCTAGAAAAACCTCTAGGGATTCTTCCAGAAGTTTCTCTAATAATTCTCCACGGATTGATCCTTGAATTGCTTTACGGATTCCTTCAGGAATTCCTCCTAGGATTACAGCAGGGATTTCTCCAGGAATTTTCCAAAGCTTTCTCTAGGATTTTCTCTATGAATGTCTCCAGGGATTCCTCCAAGTATTCCTCCTGAAAATCTTCCAGAAATTCTTCCGATGAATCTTGAAAGAATGCCTCCAGAAATTCCTCCAAGAATTTTTTCGCGGATTCTTCCAAAAATTCCTTCAGGAATGACTCCACTGATTCCTCCAGAAATTGCTCCACAAATTCCTCCAGAGATTTCTCCAGTAATTTCTGCAAGGGTTCGTTATTGAATTCCTCGAGTAATTCTTCCACAAATTCATGCAGGATTTTTTCCAAAAAATCCTTCAGGAATTCCTCCAGCAATTCATCCATGAATTATTTCATGGATTCCTTCTTTTACCCCTCCAGTGTTTCATCCTGTAATTCACGGATTCCTTCAGGAATTCCTCCAGGGATTACACCAGGGATTTCTCCAGGAATTTCACATAGCTGAGCGATTCCAAGCAACAGCATCAAAATTAAGGAAAATTTTTAATTCATGATTTTCTATTGAACTGAAACTTTGCACAGTTTTTCAGTTCCATCTAAATCGCCATTTTTCGATATCAAATTTTTATTTAGAGCCACGACTAACTTTTCAAAAGGGTGTATGTGAAAATGGTTCAAAAATATTCAAAAATATGCACAGCAAAAACGGATTGTTCGATTGTTATGAATTTTTCAGCAAAGTTAGATAGCTAAATGGTGGTTTCTAAGAAAATATACACTGTGAAAAAAAATCTATTTTATCATTGAAAAACATCATTTTTGTCACAAAAACTCAAATATCTCAAAACCCTATCTTTTTACCAACTTGAATTTTTTAGGGAAAACGGTCCATTGTATTAGCAATCTACCATAAAAATTTGGTGATGGTAAACTAATAAACAAAAAAGTTATAACATTTCAAAAATTTCACAATTTTTACATTGAGTAAAAAAAGTTTTTCTGTGTAAATTATTTCGGCCGGGAATCGCGATTTGATGCTGATTTTATTGTTCAGCAAAGTTAGATAACTAAATGGCGATTCCTAAGAAAATATACACTGTGAAAAAAATCTTTTTTAACATTAAAAAATATCATTTTTGTCACAAAAACTCAAATATCTCAAAACCCTATCTTTTTACCAACGTAATTTTTTAGAGAAAACGGTCCATTGTATTAGCAATCTACCATGAAAATAAACAAAAAAGTTATGACAATTCAAACATTTCACAATTTTCACATTTAGTAATAATTTTTTTTAGTGTAAATTATTTCGGCCGGAAATTGAAGTTTGATGCTGATTTTATTGTTAATGGCCTTGCGTGAGTAAAACAAGTTGTTTTTATTATATATTATATATACATATAATATAATATACTATGTACCGTAATGTTCCGATTTTATCACGCCCTCCGCGCATTAGTCGTTTATTCATTAATTTGCTGTTACATTTGAGGACAAGTGTTTTCCCTCTTCTTCAAGATAAATGTTGAAAGCGTGTTTTGCAACGTTAAAAATATTGAAATGGGTATAGATGTTGAAGAATATTACAGGGCATTTTTGAAAAGGGGCGTAATTAAATTGTTTAAACAGATGTCGCTGATGGCAATTTCTCAGTTGTTGTCGTTTTCGAACTTCCTGCGCCCTGCTTTACCGATGATATACAGATGGCTCGTTTGTCAAATTCTAGACGGCAGGACGTGCAAATGCGTAATTTTGTACACAATGTGGACATTTGGGCATAACCAGTCTCTTTCAGTTTATCTATGGTGCTTTCGGTGAGATTTCGTAACTCTTTTGAACATTTTTTTTCATCAAACGGTCTACAAGAGAGCGTTGAGTTGAAGACCTTTGAGAAAGCGACTGTTCATCTTGTTCGTTAGATTATAATAAACAAAATCACTTATTAATTTTAACTTACTTGTTTGGTGTTGGTGGCTGAAGAAAAAAAATACTATACAATTTTTAATATTCATAGCGGTAGTATTTTTTTGTTTTTTTCGTGAGCATTGTCAGGTATGTATACAGACAAACAAACGTAACACTGGCGAAATTTTCATTGACCACGCCTTCAACGATCATTTTGAATCTTGGTTGTGGCTTTCATAACAAGAAGAGCGCCCATCGTTTTTCTTTGCGTTTGACGTTTCACACTAGCGCCTTCTGATGACGATATTGCACAACGCAGTGTTTCGTGAAACATTTCCACCAGGTGGTGATAGTGTGAACTGGGCGATGAATTTTCACTAAAATTGTTCTAGGCGTTTCGTCTGTTTGTCTGTGGTATGTATCTCTTATGCATTTGTTGTTGTTGAAGTTACTCGCATTCTTCCGATCATAAAGTCTGTTCTCTAAGAGGGATTTTTTTTGCGGATAAACTAGACGTATACGCGTATAAAAAAACTTTTATTATACAGCTTTTGTCTTAAAAATAAATTCAATTCCATTTTTCTTATAATCAACAGCTTTTCAACACTATCAAGGGATTTTTTCACCAGTCACGTACAATAAAAAGTATGACAATCTCAATATTTTTGATCACAACACTGGATCGCGTCTAAGTTTCAAATAGATACTATAGTAATTACGAATAATCAAACTAAAGTATCATGAAAACAACTTGTTTAATTCAGGCGGTAGCCTTTACAATAAAATCAGCATCAAAATATAATTCTCGAAATAATTTACACAGAAAAAATTTTTTTTTTGTTACTAAATGTAAAAATTGTGAAATGTTTGAAATGTCATAACTTTTTTGTTTATCAGTTTACCATCACCAAAATTTTATGGTAGATAGCTGATATAATGGGCCATTTCCCCTAAAAAATTGAAGTTGGTAAAAAGATAGGGTTTTGAGATATTTGAGTTTTTGTGACAAATATCATATTTTTTCAAAGTAGAAAAAGAAATTTTTTACAGTGTATATTTTCTAAGGAATCATCATTTAGTTATCTAACTTTGCTGAAAAATTTATAACAATCGAACAATCCGTTTTTGCTGTACAGCTTTTAGAATATTTTAGAACTATTTTCGCATACACCCTTTTGAAAAGTTAGTCGTGAGTGAATATGAAGGTTTAATATCAAAAAATGGCGATTTATATGAAATTGAAAAACTGTGCAAAGTTTCAGATATTTTTGAAATGGCCGCTCAGGATCGACTGACATGACTCCGTGGAATTCCTCAGCTTCCTCCAGGAATTCTTCTGGAAACTCCTCCAAATGTCCCTCTAGGAATTTCCTCAGGGATTCCTGCAGAATTCCTCCGGACATTCTTCCAGAAGTTCCTCCAAGAATTCTTACAAGAAAACCTCCAGGCATTCTCCCAAGGATTCCTTCAGGAATGCCTTCAGAGATTCCTCCAGAAATTCTTCCAGGAATTTCTCCAGGGTTTCTTCCAGGAATGCCTCCAGAGTTTACTCCAGGGGTTCGCTAATGAGCCCCTGCTGGAACTCTTCCAGAAATTTGTCCAGGAGTTTTTCGAAATACTTCTCCACAAATTCCTCCATGAATTCTTTCACGAATTCCTCTAAAGATTCCCCGGGGAAGTTCTTCAAGGATTCCTTTAGGAATGCCTCCAGGGAATTCCTTCAATATTTTTTCCAGCAAATCCTTTAGTAGTAACTCCTGCAAGTTCTACAGGAATTTCTCTACACTCCTCTTCCAGTATTTGAGAGCTTCGTTCATGAATTCTTTCAAGCACTTCTTTAGCAAAGTAATGCCTTCAGGGATTCCTCCAGAAAGTCCTTCAAGGATTCCTCCTGAAATTTCTCCAGAGATTTCTCCTGGAATACCTTCACGGATTACTCCAGATATTTCTCGAGCTGGTAAAGTGATCTCAAAATGATTCACGGAATGCTGTTTTGATGCGCGAATCACAAAATGGTACCTATATAAAATGCAATTGTGGATGATACAATGAACACCAAGAAGGTGCATAGAATTTTAAAAACGTGTGTGATGTGAGTATTGTACATTATATACCTTAATGATCAAGGGAACGTCGAGATAGTGCATGCGTGGCAAGTAATTGCAATTTGATTTATAGAATATAGAAGAAGATGAAACATAAGATTTGGAGATGGTGTAAACATAAAAATGTTGGTGCTGCGTAAAAATCAAATTGCTTGCGGCAATAAAGGTGCATGATGTCACCGTGGTGTATAGGATCTTCTGATAACACTGAGTTCATTGGTATGGTGCATTAAATGCTGATATGGAGCATGTCATTCAAAGATGGCGCTTGATGTCAGTATGATGCATTAGAGGTGACATCGTAAAAGAAATGCAATTTCGATGTACCAAACTTCATACAATAATAATGGTGCAATAGATGCCTAGATGATATAGTGAACGCCACGATTACGCATTAAAAGCTTTAGTAATACTTGAAATTTAACGATGGTGCATTATTTCGCAATTAGACACATATTTGATTTAAAGATGGTGCGTGAGATGGTGCCTAGACGATTCTGTGAACATCTTGGTGGTGCCTGGAATGAATGATGTATGTATGGTGTATTAGCTTCACCATGATTCTGTTATACTCGTCATGTTTCATATTAAGGTGCACATGCAATTCGTGCAAAGGTGCAGGAAACTCAACGTGGCACAGAAATCAACATGTTCCAGGTACGTGGAATACTATTTTGTATGCGAAATGCCAAAATGGTGCATCAAATTCAAATGTAAACCACATCATAATGGTGCATAAGATACCTAGATGGTATAATGAATGCCAAAATGATGCATGGAATGCTTTGAAGAAGGCGTATGATGCTAGTGTGCTGCATTAGTTGTCGCCGTTATTCAAAGATTATCAACATGTTCGGTTAGGTGCACGAATTGCAAAAATGGTGTATAGATTACAAAATATAAGTATTTTATGTGATGCTCACAACATAATGGTGCATCAGATGCCTAGATGATATAGTAAACGCTGAAATGGTGCTTGGAAAGCATTGATGGTGCATGAAATTTATTGATGCTGCATATTAGTATGATGCATTAGATTTCTAGTTGATTAAAAGATAGTGCATGAGACCAGTATAATGCGTGGATACCTAGTTCATTCTGTGGACGCTTTGAAGAAGCTACATGATGTTAGTGTGCTGTATTCGTTGTCACCGTTATTCAGCGACACTCGCCATTGTGTATGGCTAGGTGTACGAATTGCAAAAATGTGGTGCCGAAGTCACCATGGGTCACGTACATGTATTACAGTTTTGGAATACGAAATGCCAAAATGGTGCATGTTATTCGAATATGGTGCTGATATCACTGATTAGTTAAAAGATGGTGCGTGAGATTAGCCTAAAAATGATTCTGAGAACATCATGGGTGTGCATGAGATACTAAGAAATTGTATGTATCAGGGGTGCATTTGTTACCAACATGATTCAGTGATTTTCAACATTGGGTGGTTAGATCCAAAATGCAAGAATTGCAAAAATGATGCACAGCATTTAATGTGGTGCGGAAGTTAACATGGATCAGGTACATGGAATACAATTGGGTGTACGATATGGCAAAATGGAGCTTCATATTCAAATTCAAATGTGAATTAAATGCTTAGATGACGCGTGAGATGGTGCTTAGATATTTATGTGATCATCATGGTGGTGCATGGAATGCAAAAGAGCTACATGATGTCTGTATGGTGCATTAGTTTTACCATGATTCAGTTATACTCAACAAATTCCATATGTAGGTGCACGAATTGCAAAAATGGTGCAGGAAACTCAATACGGCACAGAAATCAACATAGTCCAGGTACAATGAATGCTATTTTGTATGCGAAATGCCGAAATGGTGCATCAAATTCACTTGTGCACCACATCATAATGATGCATAAGATGCCTAGATGATATAGTGAATGCCAAAATGGTGGTTGTAAAGCTTTGAAGAAGGTGCATGATACTAGATGATGCATTAGTTGTCACCGTTTTTCGAAGCTTATCAATATGGTTAGGTGCACGAATTGCAAAAATGGTGCATAACATACAAAAAGAAATGTATTTTATGTGATGCTCACGGCATTACGGTGCTTTAGATGCCTAGATGATATGATAGACGCTGAAATGGTGCTTGAAGAGCTGTGATGGTGCATGAAGTTTCATGATGGTGCATATCAGTATGAGGTATTAGATACTTAATTGATAAAAAGACATTTCATGCGATCATCATAATACGTGAATACCTAGATCATTCTGTGGACATCATGATGGTGCATTGAAAGCTTTGAAGAAGGTGCATGATGTTAGTGTGCTGTATTAGTCGTCACTGTTATTCAGTGATACTCGTTGTTTTGTATGGCTAGGTGCACGAATTGCAAAAATTGTGCTTAGAATTCAATGTGGTGCCGAAGTCATCATGGATCACGTACATGGAATACAGTTTTGGAATACGAAATGCCAAAATGGTGCATGTTTTTCAAATGTGGTGCTGACATCACTGATTAGTTAGAAGATGGTGCGTGAGTTTAGCCTAGATGATTCTGAGAACATCATGGTTGTGCATGAGATACTAAGAAATTGTATGTGTCAATGGTGCACCATAGCTGCGTGGTAAGATCCAAGGTGCTTGAATTGCAAAAAATGGTGCATAGGATTTTTTTATAGAAGGGGGGGCAAGTGCCCCCCTTGCAGGGGGGTGCACGCTAGTGGGTCGTTGTCGTTGGAAAGACCGGCGGAAATTGACTTCAAACGCTTAAGTTTTTCGGTTAATTAAGCTGCTTCGAGTCACATTAACATTTTCGTGTCGTCGTCGATAGAGCTGGTTTTGAGCGTGTTGACGTGATGATTTAGAGAAGCGCCTGTCTGTCTATCGGAGAGACCATTTATTGAGGTAAATGAGAAAACTTTGAATAACCCAAACACATTTCGATTCTATATTGTTCCTACCCGACCAGAATAACATTAAAAGATTATTACAGAATTATTCCAACTGCGGTAATTGCTATAAAAATGAGAGATAGCCTTGAAATAAGATGTTTTTCTCCAGGAATTCCTTCATGAATTTCTCCAAGGATTACTTCAAGGATTCCTCAAGGAATTCATTAGAGATTTCCTTCAGGAATTCCGTTAAGGATTCCTCCAGGAATTTCTTCGGGGATTCCTCCAGGAAATCCTTCAGGGGTTCCTTCAGGAATTTCTCAAGGGATTTCTTCTGAAAATACTTCAAAGATTTCTTCAGGAATTCCTCCAGAGATCCTTTGGAAACCCTCCAGGTATTTCTTCGGGAATTCCTCCAGGAATTTCTCCAAGGACTCCTCCAGGGATTCTTATAGGAATTTCTCCAGAGATTCCTTCAGAAATTCCTCCAGAGATTCCTACAGAAGTTCGTGCAGCTTCCATTCCTCCAAAAACTCCGACAGGGATTCAGGAACTCCTCCGAAAATTCCTTCAGGAATTTCTTCGGGGCTTTCTCCACAAACTCCTTCAAAATCAAAATCCTTCAGGAATTCCTTCAAGAATTTCTCCAGGAACTCCTTCAGTAATTCCTCCGAGGATTCCTTCAGGAACTCCCCAGGGATTCCTTCAGGAACTTCCCAGGGATTCCTTCAGGATCTCCCCAGGGATTCCGTCAGGAACTCCCCAGGGATTCCTTCAGGAACTCCCCAAGGATTCCTTCAGGAACTCCCCAGGGATTCCTTCAGAAATTCCTCCAGGGATTCCCACAGGAATTTCTCCAAGGATTCCTCAAGGAACTCTTCCAGGAACTCCTTCAGGAACTCCTCCAGGGATTCCTCCAGGAACTTCTCCAGGGATTCCTCCAGGAACTCCTCCAGGGATTCCTCCAGGAACTCCTCCGGGGGTTCCTCCAGGAACTCCTCCACGGATTCCTCCAGGAACTCCTCCACGGATTCCTCCAGGAACACCTGCAATGATTCCTTCAGGAACTCCTCCAGGGATTCCTTCAGGAACTCCTCCAGGGATTCCTTCAGGAACTCCTCCAGAGATTCCTTCAGAAACTATTCCAGGTATTCCTTCAGGAACTCCTCCAGGGATTCCTTCAGGGACTCCTTCAGGGAGTCCTTTAGGAACTCCTTCAGGGAGTCTTTCAGGAACTCCTCCAGGGAGTCCTTCAGGAAATCCTCCAGGGATTCCTTCAGGAACTCCTCCAGGGATTCCTTCACGAACTCTTCCAGGGATTCCTTCAGGAACTCCTCCAGGGATCCCTTCAGGAACTCCTCCAGGGATTCCTTCAGGAACTCCTCCAGGGATTCCTTCAGGAACTCCTCCAGGGATTCCTTCAGGAACTCCTCCAGGGATTCCTTCAGGAACTCCTCCAGGGATTCCTTCAGGAACTCCTCCAGGGATTCCTTCAGGAACTCCTCCAGGGATTCCTTCAGAAACTCCTCCAGGGATTCCTTCAGGAACTCCTCCAGGGATTCCTTCAGGAACTCCTCCAGGGATTCCTTCAGGAACTCCTCCAGGGATTCCTTCAGGAACTCCTCCAGGGATTCCTTAAGGAATTTTTTCAGGGATTCCTTAAGGAATTTCTTCAGGGATTCCTTAAGGAATTTCTTCAGGGATTCCTTCAGAAACTTCTCCAGGGATTCCTTAAGGAATTTCTCCATGGATTCCTTCAGAAACTCCTCCAGGGATTCCTTCAGGAACTTCTCCAGGGATTCCTTCAAGAAATCCTCCAGGGAAACCTTCAGAAATTCTTCGAGGGATTTCTCCAGGGATTCCTCCAGGAAATCCTCCAGGAATTCCTGCAGGAAATCCTGCAAGGATTCCCTCAGGAATTCATCCAGGGATTCCTTCAGAAATTCCTGCGGGAATTCCTTCAGGAAATTCTCCAGGGAAACATTCAGACATTCTTCGAGGGATTCCTGCAGGAATTCCTGCAGGAAACGCTTAAGGGATTCCTTCAGAAATCCCTCAGAAAATTCTTCAAGAAATTTTTCAGGTATTCCTTCAGGAATTCTTCCAGGGATTCCTCCAGGGATTTCTTCAAGAATTCCTCAAGGAATTTCTTCAAGAATTCCTCCAGGGATTCCTTTAGGGATTCCTCCAAGGAATCCTTCGGAGATTCCTAAAGTAATTAATTCAGGGATTCCTCCAGTGATTCCTTTAGGAATTCCTCCAGGGATTTCTTCAGGAATTCCTCCAGGAATTTCTTCAGGAATTCCTCCAGGGATTCTTTCAGGAATTCATCCAGGGATTTTTTCAGGAATTCCTCCGGGGAATCCTTCAGGAATTTCTCCAAGAATTCCTTCAAGAATTCCTCCAGGGAATCCTTCGGGAATTTCCAAAGAAATTTATTCAGGAATTTCACCAGGGATTCATTCAGGGATTCCTCCAGTGATTCCTTCAGGAATTCCTCCAAAGATTCCTTGAGAAATTCCTCCGGGAATTCTTTCAGGCAATCCTCTAGGGAAACCTTCAGAAACTCTTCCAGGGATTCCTTCAGAAATTCCTCCAGGGATTCCTTCAGGAATTCCTCCAGAAATTCTTTCAGGCATTCCTCCAGGAATTCCTTCAAGAATTCCTTAAAGGATTCCTTTAGGGATTCCATCAGGTAATCCTTCGGGAATTCCTAAAGTAATTCATTCAGGAATTTCACCAGGGATTCCTTCAGGGTTTCCTCCAGCGATTCCTTCAGGAACTTCTTCAGGGATTCATTAAGGAATTCCTCCAGGGATTCCTTAAGGAATTCCTCCGGGAATTCCTTCAGGAAATCCTCCTGGGAAACCTTCAGAAACTCTTTCAGGTATTCCTCCATGGATTCTTTCAGGGATTCCTCCAGGGATTCCTTCTGGAATTCCTCCAGGGATTCTTTCAGGGATTCCTCCAGGGATTCTTTCAGGGATGCCTCCAGGGATTCCTTCTGGAATTCCTCCAGGGATTCCTTAAGGAATTCCTCCAGGGATTCCTTAAGGAATTCCTCCAGGGATTCCTTAAGGAATTCCTCCAGGGATTCCTTAAGGAATTCCTCCAGGGATTTCTTCAAGAATTCCTACAGGGATTCCTTCTGGAATTCCTCCAGGGATTCCTTTAGGAAATCCTCCAGGGATTCCTTCAGGAAATCCTCCAGGGATTCCTGCAGGAATTCCTCCAGGGATTCCTGCAGGAATTCCTCCAGGGATTCCTTCAGGAATTCCTCAAGGGATTCCTTCAGGAATTCCTCCAGAGATTTCTTCACGAATTCCTCCAGGGATTCCTTCAGGAATTCCTCCAGGGATTCCTTCAGGAATTCCTCCAGGGATTCCTTAAGGAATACCTCCAAGAATTCCTTCAGGAATTCCTCCTGGGATTCCGTAAGGAATTCCTCCAGGGATTCCTTCAGGAATTACTCCAGGGATTCTTTCAGGAATTTCTCCAGGAATTCTTTCAGGAATTTCTCCAGGGATTGCTTCAGAAATTCTTCCAGGGATTCCTTCAGGAATTCCTCCAGGGATTCCTTCAGGAATTCCTCCGAGGATTCCTTTAGGAATTGTTCAAGGGATTCCTTCAGGAATTCTTCCAGAGATTCCTCAGGAATTCCTCTTGGGATTCCTTCAGGAATTCTTCCAGGAATTTCTTCAGGAATTCTTCCAGGAATTTCTTCAGGAATTCTTTCAGGGATTCCTTCAGGAATTCCTCCAGGGATTCCTTTAGGAATTGTTCCAGGGATTCCTTCAGGAACTCCTTCAAGGATTCCTTCAGGAAATCCTCCAGGGATTTCTTCAGGAATTCCTCCAGGGATTCTTTCAGGAATTTCTCCAGGAATTCTTTCAGGAATTTCTCCAGGGATTCTTTCAGGAATTTCTCCAGGGATTCCTTCAGGAATTCTTCCAGGGATTCCTTCAGGAATTCCTCCAGGGATTCTTTCAGGAATTCATCCAGGGATTTTTTCAGGAATTCCTCCGGGGAATCCTTCAGGAATTTCTCCAAGAATTCCTTCAAGAATTCCTCCAGGGAATCCTTCGGGAATTTCCAAAGAAATTTATTCAGGAATTTCACCAGGGATTCATTCAGGGATTCCTCCAGTGATTCCTTCAGGAATTCCTCCAAAGATTCCTTGAGAAATTCCTCCGGGAATTCTTTCAGGCAATCCTCTAGGGAAACCTTCAGAAACTCTTCCAGGGATTCCTTCAGAAATTCCTCCAGGGATTCCTTCAGGAATTCCTCCAGAAATTCTTTCAGGCATTCCTCCAGGAATTCCTTCAAGAATTCCTTAAAGGATTCCTTTAGGGATTCCATCAGGTAATCCTTCGGGAATTCCTAAAGTAATTCATTCAGGAATTTCACCAGGGATTCCTTCAGGGTTTCCTCCAGCGATTCCTTCAGGAACTTCTTCAGGGATTCATTAAGGAATTCCTCCAGGGATTCCTTAAGGAATTCCTCCGGGAATTCCTTCAGGAAATCCTCCTGGGAAACCTTCAGAAACTCTTTCAGGTATTCCTCCATGGATTCTTTCAGGGATTCCTCCAGGGATTCCTTCTGGAATTCCTCCAGGGATTCTTTCAGGGATTCCTCCAGGGATTCTTTCAGGGATGCCTCCAGGGATTCCTTCTGGAATTCCTCCAGGGATTCCTTAAGGAATTCCTCCAGGGATTCCTTAAGGAATTCCTCCAGGGATTCCTTAAGGAATTCCTCCAGGGATTCCTTAAGGAATTCCTCCAGGGATTTCTTCAAGAATTCCTACAGGGATTCCTTCTGGAATTCCTCCAGGGATTCCTTTAGGAAATCCTCCAGGGATTCCTTCAGGAAATCCTCCAGGGATTCCTGCAGGAATTCCTCCAGGGATTCCTGCAGGAATTCCTCCAGGGATTCCTTCAGGAATTCCTCAAGGGATTCCTTCAGGAATTCCTCCAGAGATTTCTTCACGAATTCCTCCAGGGATTCCTTCAGGAATTCCTCCAGGGATTCCTTCAGGAATTCCTCCAGGGATTCCTTAAGGAATACCTCCAAGAATTCCTTCAGGAATTCCTCCTGGGATTCCGTAAGGAATTCCTCCAGGGATTCCTTCAGGAATTACTCCAGGGATTCTTTCAGGAATTTCTCCAGGAATTCTTTCAGGAATTTCTCCAGGGATTGCTTCAGAAATTCTTCCAGGGATTCCTTCAGGAATTCCTCCAGGGATTCCTTCAGGAATTCCTCCGAGGATTCCTTTAGGAATTGTTCAAGGGATTCCTTCAGGAATTCTTCCAGAGATTCCTCAGGAATTCCTCTTGGGATTCCTTCAGGAATTCTTCCAGGAATTTCTTCAGGAATTCTTCCAGGAATTTCTTCAGGAATTCTTTCAGGGATTCCTTCAGGAATTCCTCCAGGGATTCCTTTAGGAATTGTTCCAGGGATTCCTTCAGGAACTCCTTCAAGGATTCCTTCAGGAAATCCTCCAGGGATTTCTTCAGGAATTCCTCCAGGGATTCTTTCAGGAATTTCTCCAGGAATTCTTTCAGGAATTTCTCCAGGGATTCTTTCAGGAATTTCTCCAGGGATTCCTTCAGGAATTCTTCCAGGGATTCCTTCAGGAATTCCTCCAGGGATTCCTTTAGGAATTGTTCAAGGGATTCCTTTAAGGAATTCCTTCAAGTATTTCTTCAGGAACTCCTCCAGGGATTTCTTCAGGAATTCCTCCAGGGATTCCTACAGGAATTCCTTCAAGGATTCCTTCAGGAACTCCTCCAGGGGTTCCTTCAGGAATGCCTTCGGGGATTGCTTCAGGAATTCGTTCGGAGATTTCTTCAGTTATTACTTTGGGGATTCCTTCAGGAATTTCTTCAAGAATTTCCCAGGAACCTCTCCAGGAACTCCTAAAGTGATTCCTCAAGAAACTCCTCCAGAGATTTCTTTAGGAGTGTCTCAAAACATTCTTTTAGGAGTTTCTCCAGGGATTTCTTTAGAAACTCCTTCTGAGTTTACTTATAGTACTGAGTGACTTCACGAATTCGTCCTTAAGTTTCTCCTTTCAAGAATCCATCAGGAACTTCTCACGGAATCGTTTCAGGAATTCATCCAGGAATTTCTTCAAAAATCCCTTCAGGGATTCTTTCGGAAATTTCAACTGGGATTTCTTCAGAAATTCCACAACTGTTTCATTACAGAATGACTCCAGCGATTTTTCCAGGAAAACAAGGAATCCCTTCTAGAACATTTTTTGGTATTACTCCCGGAATTTCTCTTGGGATTACTTCGCAGGAAGTCGATCCAAGCACGAATATTTTTCTTACCGAAAGCTAGGAAAAGTCAGGAAAGCTGTAGCTGTATCTGTATATATGTGGGTATATCTGTGTATATGTGTAGAACCTTGTTTGTCGACGTTGTGTGTCGATTTGCAAAAAAATGGCCCTAATGCACTAGGAAAGGTTTGGTACTTAGATCTATGTATTGAAGAGAATTTGTTAGTTGGGTAGAGCTTTTCCAACCCATTCTATTAGTGATCTAACAACTATCTAACTCTAAAAAGATCCAAACTCTGTACGACCTTCCAATCTAAGATAAAATCGCCTAAACGACCCACTTTTCACGTAGAAAAAACATTAACCACAAATCACGACCAACAGCACACATTATGCAACGAACGAATTCTCAAAGTCGGCACCCCGCGTCATTCATCATCGTTTATGTTCAGACAAAACGCGCAAAAACAAAAGTGGAGAAAAGCTAGTCCTCCAGACATGCCTCCTTATCTAAGATCCGAAACTATTCGCTAATTGGATCAGCATATGAGTTTCGGACTGGGAGGACCTCGAATATCTCATAATTGACGAAGTTTGCCAAGCAGAGGTGCCAGCCTGACGGATCCACGCGGCAAAGAAAAGGTCAACCACCAAACCAACTGAAACGGCTTCGGGTCGACTGGCAGGTCTAAAGTAGGCGATTGCCCCTAGGGTTCGATGAGAGATATGCATAACGGGCGAGAGCGTGCATGCACGGGGTTCCACCAAATAAGCCACCAAATCGTTTTGGATATGATGGAAGACTGATCCGAGGGCCAGGGGCAAAGGACGACGGGGTTTCCCAATCAAGTCTCCGCGCCACAATCGAACCGTATTTGATTTGATAATTTCTTGAAACAATAATGTGACAAGCAAATCCGACAGCAGACAACTGAACCGGGCCTTAGGGTGACAGACAGGCAGGTAGGGTGCACTGATCCTGATTGCGTGAAGGAAGAGTGAAACGACGATCAATGACGAGGACGACGACAGCCGTCAAGGGACACAGCTTAATTTTGCGATTGGTGATTTGCATAAAATTTGCGGTTTTGTAACTTTTTGTCGCACTGGGCGTTAGATTAACTGAGTGGATTTTTGACACACCGCAAAGAAAGTACCAACTTTTAAATTTGACTGTTGTTAAAGGTACCATGAAAATTGAATTTTGTCATTTTCGTAGATTTGCTTTAATTAAAAAAAAAATCCTGTATTCTCTTGTTACTTTTCCTCCGAAATTAGATTATTAAAATAAAGTTCCTGTTCACGAACTGGGTATCAAGGAAGGCATCTGCAAAAATTTAACAACGATGAAAATGTGAAAAAAGTTGAATTAAACACAAAATGCGACCGGCATGAGAACTCGTCTGATCCGATAAATATCATTAGAAAACTAAAGACAACGTAAATAAAAAAGGCGCACGAGGTGGCGTCCATGTAACTTGAGAACTTCCAAAACACACTCGTAAAGTATTGCGCTACAAAAGAAACCCTTCAAATAAAACAAAAGGGTAATGTTGAGCTAGCTTGACTTTGTATAGAGTGCAAATTTTACTCATTGAAAATAAGCTTCATTGGCATTTGAAATGTGGCAAGACTGAATCCCTCCATGAATAATCCATTTCCCAAGTGATCCTGTAGACTTCCAGTACACATGGCTCAACGTGCCAAATAACGCTTTGCACGGTGCAGTCGAAAAGTGTTATTTTCCGTTTCTCCACACATTCATTGGCAACATTTATCGGAAGGATACGCAACGAAATTGATACTTTGCCGGGAATTTATGGCCACTTTTCGGGAAGGACCGTCTTCATTTCGACGCAAACTCTTTGGACGGGGGTTATTAAAACATCGAAAGGAATCAGAACCCGAGCAAAGCTTGACAGCAAATTGAAAACTAATTTTGATGTTGTGATATTGCAAATTATGATAACTGTTGTCATTTTGGTCGTTTTAACGGTTAAAACATCAAAAATGAGCGCAGAAAAATGTTCCCGTAACAGCAAGTTGAAAACAATTCCTGCCACCAGTGATATCAAATTGATAACTGTTTTTGCTATCAGTGCGAAAAAATGAAAAATCGTTAAATGTATAGATTTTCGAATGATATGAAAACTTAAATGCAATATGTTAATTGCACTGATGGTATAGCATTAGTTGTATTATACAAGGTCGCCTAGAAGTTTTGAAATTACTTAAAAACTTTAATATTTATAATAAGTTGAAGTGACAGCAAAACGAAATCAAAATTTGAAATCAAATTGAATCAAGACAATCTGATATCAAAATGTGATATCAATTTGCTGCTGATTACAAATCGTGCTTTCGAAATGCTATCATTTTGTTGTTAGACTTTGCTCGGGAAGCTTCAACACACGTGCATATATATTTTTTTGGAATGGGAGGGTTGAACTGCACTGAGGCAACGGCCAAACAACAAATCATTTGGCAAAATTACAGTCGCAATGAAGCGGCTTCAGTGGTGGGCATGAACGAAAACGCCTTCCGGTGTGGTCGGTTACCAAAAATGTTGCAGGCTGGTGCCACTTGAGGTGTTTTTGGAAGAGCGCTGCAATTTCGATAGCTGCAATTTTCGTCAGACACAGAAAAATATAACGTGTTTGATCAACAGTACTGTCATGGTAAAATCAGAGCTCAAGGTTTCAAAATTTCTGCACCTGCTATACAGGTTCACCCCTAAACTATTGCGCCTAAATTAGAATTTTTCTGGAGAAACCTCTCCACATACATGATATGTAATTTCATGTTTTTTCTCTAATTATTGCGGAACGGACTTTCTGGCTGGAATCCTTTTATAAGTTAAGCACGTATTCTTCTTAAAATTTCAAGAAAATTCTCCAAGGAAAAACGTCCAGCCAACCACATATCGTGAATCATTGTGTGGAAAAAATCGTATATTTTCATGTGTTGTATAATAATATGTATATTTGTTGACAATGATTTCGTGAAATCGCATTTTACGCCAAATGAAATCACAAGTTCGATTTCATTTCATATAGTCGTCTCCGATCATAAAAAGTGTTAGATACCATCGATAGGATCGCACAGAATCGGATAGAATCGTAAAGAATCATACGTTCTGAGTGTTGAGCTTCAAATTCGGTAGCATCGTATATGTGATTTATTTGAATCGTGAAAATTGTCGCTTTACATATAGACTGTTTCAGAAATTATAAATACACTAACGATTAACTGCCATTTCAATTTGAGCATAATATCCAAAAAAATTTCTTCTAGCTCTTATTGTAAACATGCTAACGAAGTAAATAATACCAATTTTGTTAATGTTTCTGGTAAAAGTTAAAAAATAGGGCTTTGTGAACTAGATGATTAAAATTTGAAGTTGCACAAAGTGGTCAAAAAGTGTAGCATAGTAGAAAAGAAAAAAATCTCACAGATAAAAAAAATAATTTCCAAACACAATAAAAATGGCTGTATCGATAATAAAAGATATTTCTCAAGAACCACCATTACGGGCTTTCTCAATACAAAATTTTTGGTTTCAAATTTCTCAACAACACCAGTAGCAACAAATGTTAAGCAAACGAATGTCTTAATTACTGCTTACTGCATTCGTTTTTGTGTATGACAAGCTTTGCCAGCTGAAGGATTGAATGAGCTGAAAAAATAAGTTTGCATAGATTAAATGCGTTCAGGAAAGCTAAGAAACTGTGTGGTAGTTCTTATGTTCCGTAGAAAACCTCAAAAAATAAGAAACTTGATCTCCGAAAAAATGTTGTGGGAATGCCTTTATCGATTTTTCCCAAATTTTGATCAAGGCATTACTCAGACAACTTATTGAGAAAGCGAATGTGATAAAAATTTGATATTTAGTGACAAATAATGTTGAAATCATTAAAAAACACCTTTGTGCAAATGCAAATTTGAAAAATTAAGCTATTTGTTAGAGAACCCGACTATTTTTTTTAAATATCAAGACAATTGAAAGGAAATATAAAAATATGGAGTACAATATGCTATACTCTGAAACAAGTTGGTAAAAATTACTAGAACAGTTAATTTAATTGAATAAACAAAGTGTATTTATAATTTCTGAAACAGTCTATAGTATATAAATCTGCTAAATCGAGCTGTCTTTCTAGAGGTATGATCAAAATCGGTGCAATCGTATACAACGATAAGAATATTGTATATTGGTCGTTTGTGTTATACTTGCGTCGCATACGAAGGGAACGAAATCGTAGAAATCGTATATTCATTTTTACAGTCGCATATGATTGTTACTGCACTTTTAATAGTCGGATTTTAATCTCGGAAATCGTAAATGGTTTTGTTTACATATTTGTATGGAGGAGAGGAAAACTTTTTATTCATCACAAATTTGTTTTGTTTTTGTTGAGATATGCCAACTATGGTAGCAATAATTTCAAACAAATATGTAGGTTTTCATACTATTTATATACAGCAGTCACTTATAGTAAGTAATGTATAGATTCCAACAGCGATGTGAATTCCGATCCACTTGCACGGCACCACTTTTGTTGTCACTCAATGCACAACAAAAATGCTACCACAACAAGTCCCGCACCGTATCATGCTAATTTTTATTCGTTTCAGCTTTCACTTTGAACTCTCTACTTCCAACTTGGCAATATAGCCAATAGAGATAACGCGCAGTTCTCAATCAAAGGACCTAAGTTCGATTCCCATCGCACACCAATAGTTATATTTTATTTGAAAATCTTGAGTCGTATATCGGTACACTCAATCGTAATAAGATCATGCAAATCGTATACTTAGACGGAGAAAATCGACGAAATCGTAGAAATTTTTCGAGAAATCGTAAATCATGTTGAATAGAATCGCAGTAATCGTATATATGCCTCGATATGGCCTCCACTTTAGTATGTATATGTCTGTTTCGTGCATTGAATACGATTTCTTTGGTGCTATATATGTGTGACTATTTCAGTAGCAATTTCGATATAGAAACCAAATTGCTGGCTGGACGCCAGAAGTTCCTTTGTGGATTCTTTCAGGATTTATAAAAAAATCAGGCATTTTTTACAAAAAAAAAAGGTTTTTGCAGGATTGCATAACATGAATTCCTCTACAGATTCCTATTCGTATCCCTTCAAAATGCATAGCTATCTTTGCATTTCTTTGAACATTTCTCCAGGGATTCCACCAGATACTTTTTCAAAAACCCTACCAAAAATTTTACTCGGAGGCTTCTCGGGGTTTCTCAAAAGTTTCATCTAGAAACTTGTTACGGGTTTCTTTAGAAAATCCTTTCGATTTTTTTCTGGGATTCTTTGTGGGATTCTATAAAAAAAATCCAAATTGTTTAAAAAGTTCATGATTGTACTCCTTCTTGTATTTCTTCAAACATTTCTGAAGGGATTCCTCCGGAAATATTGCCAGATTTTTTCCTGATTTTTTCTTTGGGATTTGTCCGAAAATTGTTCTAGAACATTTTCAAGATAATCTACTAGGAATTCCTCCAAACGTTTCTTTAAAAGATGCTATTTTAAAAGATTTTTTTTTCACAAATATTCGGAGATTCTTTCAAAAATTCCTCAGGGGGTTTTTCTTTAGAAATTTGCTCCGGAAATTGTTACGTAAATCAATGCGTATTTACGATAAATGCGATCTATAGATATTTCTAAAGGAATTTCCGAAGAAATTCCCAGGAAATATTTTGAAATAAAATTCTTAAAGAATCCGTGGAGAAATTTCTGGAGTTATCTTTAGAGGAAATGCCGGATATTTCCTTGGTGAAATACATGAAGGGATATTTGTAAGAAATCCTGAAGGAATTTCTGTATGCACTTCTGCAGGAATCTCTGGGATAATCCCTGAAGAAATTTCAAGACACATTCGTGTGAGAATTTAAATGGCATTCAATAGCATTAATGGACCTCCGGCAGAAGTGTCTGAACGAATTCATGAAGGAATCCTTGGATTTTTTTTAAGAAACCACTGGCGGAATTTATTTAAAAAAAAATGAAGGAACCCCTGCAGGAAATTCTGAAAAAATCTTTGAAGAAATTACAAAAATTTTTGAACGAATCTATAGAACAATTTCTAAAATCTTTCTAGTGTAGTTTCAGTAGGAACTCATAGAAATCTATCTAAAACAATTCTTGGAGAAACTCATGGGGGAATATCTGAAGGAAGTCCTGGAGAAATTTATGAAATAATCCCTGGAAGCATTTCTGAAGAAATCTTTGTAAGAATTTCTGAACGAGTCTGTCATTGGAGAAGATTTTGTAAGAAACCATTGTTTTTCGTGAAGAATTGCTGACATAATTTCTGAAGGAATGGTTTCTTAAAAGAGTGTTCGTACGGATTCTAGAAAAAAAATATCGATGAATCTATCTATATAAAAATGCAGTGGCATACGTGGGACCGCGCATAACTTGCGAACGGATGGTCCGATTTTGGTCGTCTTAGTTTTGTTCTGTTAGTTTTCACCCAAGGAAGGCTTATGAGGCATAAAACATGGAAAAATTGATAGTTTTTTTAAATCGATCTTCCATACCTGGGACTGGGGATTTGGTCTTGGCTAGAAACTTCAAACGTCAAAAAACGCAGTAGGCAAGACAAAGTTTGCCGGGTACAGCTAGTTTATAAGGAAACTTATGGAAGCTTTTCGAGAGGATTTTTGGGAAAATATTGTGGAGGAACCTCTTACGAAAATTTTGTTGTGGATTCAATGGAAAAATTGGCATTTATCAAGGATTTATCAAAGGAATTTTCGAAGGCATTCTTAACACTTTTTTTTAAATCCTTGGAAAATTTTCCGAAGGAAACACTGGACTAATTTTTGAAGAAATACGTTGAAGATTTTTGAATGAACTTCCATATCCATGGTTTTTAAGGACATATTTGTTAAGATCCCAAAATGGCCCACTTTGGCACCTACTCACGATTTCGGGCGCACAATTTTTTTCGTAAACAAAACCAGCGCACCTGATCTTCTTATTTTAAGTTTATTACAAGTGAGCAAGAACAGAATAATAAAATGCACTGTAGTTTGAAACTTACTTCTTGGGATTTGCGCGTTTGAAGTTCTGATGCACTGTTGAAGCGGGATTTCAAATGAATCATTCGATAATTTTCTGGAAGAATCTCTCAAAGAATTTTTGGAAGAAGCACTTTAAAATTTCTAAAGAAATTCATGGGATAATTTCTGAATCAATCCGTGCAATATTCTCTTAAATAATCTGTGGCATTTTGGAGGAAAAACGAGTGAAATATCTGAATTAATCACTGTAAAAAATTAAAGAAATCCCACAAGAAAATTTACGAATGAATCGCTGATAGATGTTCAAAAAGTCTGTGGAGGAAATTAAGGAAAGATTTTTGGGGTAATCCCTGAAAAAAAAATCAAATGAAATTCTGGGCGATTGTTTTAAAGGATTCCCGAAGTATTTCTTTTATTTGGAGAGTTTTTTGAAGCAACCTTTGCCAAAGTCCCAATATCACAGAGTACGGATGAGGGTACAACAAATTGGAAAATACACCAAAATCCAATTCATGTCACAAGAAGTCATATCGTTAGGACGGCTTCTATATTTTTATAATATGTTATGAAGTCATTCGTGGCACCCAACGATAAGATTTTCTTGAATTTCGTTACGTGGAATGATAAGTTTTTTCAATCTTATCAAGTAGTACAATAAACGTTGAAATTTTGGATATTCTGATAGTCATATTTTGACTCCAGACATCTTCTTCCTAATAAATATACGCATATTGCATGGTTTTAGCGGCTAAACTCTTTAAAACTGCCGCCATCTTGAACTTTGGGCTGACATCGTAGAGTTCCTTGTTTCCATTCATGAATTCTGCACAAAGTTTTTGAAAGCACGCCAAAGGTGTAACGGTTTGACGTTTTTATTCTGTTTAAGTAAAATAAAGTTTTTATTTCAGATAAATTAAACTGTTAAAGTATTTGATAATTTTAATTTTTTTTGTTAATATTATTATTTTTGATGATTCTTCTTCTTCTTCTTCTTCTTCTTCTTCTTCTTCTTCTTCTTCTTCTTCTTCGCATAACGTCCTCACTGGGATAAAGCCTGCTTCTCAGCTTAGTGTTCTATGAGCACTTCCACAGTTTTTAACTGAGAGCTTCCTCTGCCAATGACCATTTTGCATGCGTATATCGTGTGGCAGGCAGGAAGGATACTCTATGCCCAAGGAAGTCAAGGAAATTTCCTTTACGAAAAGATCCTGGACCGACCGGGAATCGAACCTGTCACCCTCAGCATGGTCATGCTGAATACCCGTGCGTTTACCGCCTCGGCTATATGGGCCCTGTTGATGATTATTTTAGTTAATTTGTAGCTTTTGACGTTTTTATCTTTTCAAGTAAAATCCTATTGGAATTGCATTAGCTCATTTTGACTTTAAATTTGAACATTTCAGAATATCGTTCGTATATGGTTCTTTTTTTTTTATTCTTAATCACTTAACCTAATTTACAGCTCTATTGTCCACTGGGGCACTACGTGAGCAATTTCAATTGACAGCTGCACTTACATTTTGTACAGCGCCTAGATTCTATTCTACTTTATCGAACTGGTTGCCTTTCTGCTGCTTTCACTTTTTCTACTTTATACCTACACACTAAAAAAATCTCAATTTTAATAGTGACACAATTGATCGAACTGCCTGAAAAAGCTTTGACATAAACATAAATGTGCCACATTTTTACACTTTTTGTGACGTACGTATTAAGTTTATATTGTTTGAGTTCTTCCAGCCATATTTTTATATCACAGGACTGATAATTTAGTTCTCTATGCTGTAAATTTACGCGATATGTTACAGAAACATAATGATTACTGATGTTGAACTGTCAAACAGCACCTCACAAAATCAGATGAAGACTGCAGTCGATTGGAAATTTGTTTATTACGAAGGTGAAACAGCATAAAAACCGCTCATAAATTTAACACCGAGTTGAGCCACAAACCTGGAAATGACAATCCGTTGCCATCAGCCGAAGCAAAGGTAAACGAAAACAGCCATGCTCAGTCAATCAGAAGGCGGCTTTGTCTGCTTGGCTGCGATGACGGCTGTCTCAGTACATACATACACGCCAGCAGTGACGACGCGACAGCCGAACTGGCAAGTTTGTTTATAGTAGAAGTTGTTCATCTTCGACAGCTATCTCTTCAACGTGGTGAGTCAGCCGAGAGAGCAAGATCGAAAACTGACACTCTGAGGATCGGAGTTCGATTCCCGAATGGAACTTTGTATTTTTTTTGTTTCAATATTTGGTGCTATAAATAGCACACACATGATTGAGAAATGTATACAAGCAGCCGACGCGCTGAGCTGTTGCGGTAAAATTACATGAGTCAAACATTTTCCGTTTCTTGTAAAAATAAGATCGCACACAATTTTGCGTCAAATGTGTTGCTTTTATATGTCGGCAGTACGCCGATGTCCAGGTATCCGGGTCCGTTTGAGCCATGGGGCTCAGAAGAGGGTCAGTGTCAGTTGCTCTCGGGGGAAAAGCAACTGACGAAAAATCACAAGTGCCGGGGCTGGGAAGCAAACCCATGACCATGCGCATATGAAGCGAACGTGTGACCAACTACGCCACGGGCCCCGGCATATATATGGTTCTTGTCCTGAATAGTTTAGTAAGGGGCTGTCCATAAACCACGTGGTCATGAGGGGGGGGGGGGGTACGGCCAATGACCATTTTGTATGAACAAATAAAACAAATTGTATGGACTAATGACCACGCTGAGGGGGGGTGAAAAGTCCCAAAAAAATGACCACGTGGTTTATGGACAGCCCCTAACGATGCGTGTAATGTAGACTGAGAGGTGCGCCCATCAGAATTTTGTTCGCGTGATTTTAGATAATAGTCGAATAATTGAATTAGATTTGTTTAACGAAAAGAGGCATAGTTTCTTGTACGAAGCGCAACTTCGACTCTGCATGTCGCTGCTAAATCGGCTTGAGAGCAGAAGTGCGCGAATTAAGACTTTGAAGTAAAGTTCAGTTTTAAGTTTATTTTTGTTAGGAGTCGGTTAGTTTAATTAATTTTGAGTACAAGGTAAATGTTTAGTGCAGGGGTTCCCAACCTTTTTCAGGTGGCGACCCCCTTTAAAAATTGTCAAAACATCTGGGGCCCAATAAAAAATTTTAGAAAAAAATATGAATTAAATGGATGAAACCGAGTTTTTTGGGAACAGTGACGTAGCTAAATAGAAATTTACTGTGGGAGGGGTTTTCGACGATCAATGATACGTTTTTTATGCGACACTCACTTTTCGAAAACAATGATGTCATGAACATTAAATTTGAGTCTTAGCTCAAAAATAGCGGCGCAGCCGAAAATTTGTTTCTTCTGAAGACGCTTTATACTGAAAATTTATTTCTCAAATTATGGCTTTGGTGGTGACGGTGTACAACATTACAAATTGGTTTAATTTGAACCGCGGCCGCGGACCACCGGTTGGGAACCCGTGGTTCTTGGATAGGATGTGACACCTGCAACTTCTCTGTCTAATTTCACAGCTTGCTGTCTTGTTTTTCCGCGTTGCTAAGATTATTGGTCCCCAAACTGGTCTCTTTTGGGCTGACTAGTTGTCGTATCCTATCCTAGCCGTGGTTTAGTGAGTGTTTTTATTAAAAGTGATGTTAAACGTTTCTTTTGTGTATTTTTTGTTCTTTATTGGTAATAGTGAACTGAGGTCCGTTTAAATCCACGTATTCCGCTGAATTCTAGTGTTTGACAAATACGAATCTGTGCAGCGTATTCTCCCATCGGTCGCCAATAGCCGAAGGTAAGGGTCCGGTCCGTCAATTCCCGTGGACCGGAGTCACGAGAACTGGTTCACCTAGCGTGTCGCCAATCGCACGCCGTGAAACAGGTCCAAATTTGGAAAATAAGAGACGTGGCATTCCTTGCTCGGCCTAGCTGGAATCTTAGTACACGAAGCCAGGTCGCTGGGCTCTGTTGCGTCCCTATTGACCAGAAGAGGACCGTCCCGGGAACAAACACTAACGTGAAATCGGAAGCTTCCATCCAGTCGCCACTCCCTCCGCACCGTTTTTCAGCCATTACGCACACAGGTCCAGTAAGTCGTCGCCGGATACGCCGATGGCCGGCTACAAGCCAACGCTATTACCGAAGACTGCCTGTCGCCATCGAGAATCATCGCATCATCCAGAAAAACCTGCGCAGGTACGTCCATTTGTGTTCATGGCCATGAAACTTTCTTGTTCCGTACGTTATGTTAATTAGTCCAATCCGAATGAATGTTGTATTGAGTAAAATATTATGAATTATAAAAGTTTGAATTTCAGTTTAGTTTCCTATTACGTTTGACTATTTTAACTGTTATGTGGCTGACAGGGTACCCGGGTACCCAGCGTCCATTTGAAAAGCACGGTGGAGAAAAAAGCAAAAAAAAATGTCAGAAACATAACGAATTATAAAATAGATAATAATCTCTAATAGAGTCGGGCTAATCTAACACGACCGGTGGTCTCTCTTTATGAGAGTGGCGATTGATTGGCCATTGTGCTTTGATAAAGTCTCTAATTAAGTTTGCAAACGGATACAAAGGTTACGAAAAATCAGTGAAATTTGATGTGATTTGGTGAAATTTGATGGGGTTTGGTTCAGTTTTAAATATGTATGATTGGCCAGTGCTACCGGTGCTGATACGGATCATAAAAATGGTCATAACTCCGGAACGCCTTGACCGATCCAGACCATTTTCAATAGCAAACAAGGTGGTAAAATTCCGGTTAAATTCGTGCTAAAATCGTTGAAACCGATCAATGGGAAGTGTCTTAAAAGTGAGTGGCCTCTTTTGTACACAGACATATATACACACATACACACATACATAACCTCAATCCGTCGAACTGAGTTTATCGGTTTATGTATGTGGACCCTCCGAGCATTCTATCGAAATTATTAAATTCGTTTGTGAGTGAAATATAGCCTTACACTTTGGTGTACGAAAAAGGCAAAAATGAAAATGTGCTTCGATTTAGGTGACGGCAAACTACTTATCATTTCAAATTTCAATGAGTAAACTAGTTTATCCAAGGCACTGATACCCATCGTACAATTCCCAAGCTTTTTACAAAGGCAACAGCAAGTCTAGCGTCATCCAATAACACCTCTCATCACGGTCGTCATTAACACCAACGTCGCGTTGTCTTCATCGTTGCCAGCCGCACATTCCGGCATCGTGACTCCGAGGTCACGTCCGTTAGCCCCGATTCCCACACCTAAACCATACACCGGCCAAGCGCGGGCAAACTCAGAGACTGCACGGCGCGGCTTGCTTTTTTATCGATAACTACGAAAGCCGGATCGTTATCATTCAAAAATACGCCCGGTTTATTTAGATCGCAAATCGAAATTGGAGCTTCCCCGCTGCTGACTGATACCAAACCAACCGATATGCGATGCATCACAATGAGCAAGACATCGCGATTGGCAGGTGGTGACAAAACCGTGGCATCAATTACACCACCAGCTCGCTCAGTTGCTCCGTCTTAGTTCAGGACGGGGCCGTGTTTTCAGGTCGTTATCAGTTTACAGCCAAGAACTCCTTTCGGTATTAACGGTGGTGCGGAACTTATCAGCAATAACCAATGCGATGCCGATGGGATGGGTTCGGTGTCTGTTTCTTTTTATTGATAACGCAGAAATATACGCAGTCATTACAGCACGTTGATGTTGAGCAATTAGCGGGACGGGAATGGTGCGTACCACAGTTACGATTTACAGGTTCTGATGATAAGGGGTATGTTTCGAGACGTTGGACAACCGGAACGTGTTTGTCAATGCTTGGCAGCGATATGTTACGCGTACAAGGAATCTAGGCCACATAAATGACAGATTCTAATCGATTAGTCCCGGGAACCTTGTATTGCGTGATCCTATGATCAACGGTATTAGACATCGTAGAAGTGCTACCTACGGCCCAACAGCTACGAAACAAACGCACAACGATCTCTTCCGCATCCCAGAAGTCACCCGCCTTCACGGAGTGTGGGACAGCTCTTTTTTCCCATATTTCACGTCAATCAACCGTCCAACCGATCGACCGAGATTTGCAATGAACGGTTCTTCATTCAGTTAGATCGATCGCAACCGACGCTGCGTTTCTACCTTGGTTAGTTACATACCTGACAATCACCTCTGTTTTCCCGCAAGCCCTTTGCGGGATCCCAACTGAGCTCAGCTGCTACACTCGTAAGTAGCGGCGGCGGTGCCCAGTCGTCTTCGGTGAGTTTATAAGTCGGTTTCTCGGGCGCGCACCAAGCCATCACAAGCTAATCAAGTGAAGCTGCATCTGAAACATGGGGAGGTTCACTGCGAGAGGCGCTCGCTGTTCGCAGGAAAGGTAGGTCGGTTAATAGTGCTTTACCCGCCAACTATAGACAGTAGTGCATTTACAGTGAAAGGCATGAATTGTGTTCTCGATGTAGAGATCTTGTCTTTTGGATGTAAATTGTGCTTTGTTTTCCCGCTTTATTTTGCATACATCAATCAACTGGAAAACCCTAGTCTTGTGAGGTTTTTTTTTATGAATAAACCCGTTCATAACAAATAAATGAATAAATAAACAGCCGAATGGAGATTATTACACCTAAACCTCAACTTGAATCTTAGGTGTGACATAGAATTTTTATTTAAAATGAATCAGTGTTTTGCTTACACGGCATTTCAATAGTTTAAAGAGAAATTGCTGTGTTTTGTGTGTGAAAAAAAGTTGCCTATCCCAAGCAATGATCCACTCCTGTAGTTGTCAGTAGGTAGCTCTAACAAGAGAACAATTCGACAATGATTTTTCTTAAGGGCCTAACTGACTTGATCGATTTCTCTTCATCGACTCTCTCTCTCGCTAATAACTTGATAAAAACAAACAAAAACATTATTCTTTTTGTTTCTAGAGCAAAATGTAGTCGTCGTCTTCGCATTTCAACCAAAAAATCTTTGGAAAACTTAATACACTTTCCGTAATAATCAACTTATTTGGTAAAGTGTCTTTAATAAAATATAATAGTAACTTTCCGTAATAACACAAAGAGAATAACGATGAAGAGAAATCGAAAATGTCAGTTAAGCCCTAATGAAGAATCAGTGTCAAATTGCCAGACTAGAGAACGTGGTTCAGTTGGGTAGAACCAGTGGGTATCGAACAATTAAATATGTGAAATATCCTAAATTGAGAACGATATAGAACTGGTCTCCAGTTAGCCTAGTGTTTAAGCAAAGAACAAAAATAGAAAGAATGCCCTCTCTTGTCTTTTTCTATGTAAACGTCAAGTGACAATACAAGTGGCGCTCTCTAAGCGTTTCAAGGTGGAAGCTCTAGGTAACAGTGTTCGTGATTTGTCATAAGAGAAGGTGGTGTGCGTATGTTTTGGTATCCACATGCAATCAGTAACGCACACTACCGCATGAAGGTTGAACTTTCATCCGCAGATTGCGCTGCGGTAGTGTCCCCCCGAGCATCAGCGGAGTGGGCTTTCTTGATATTCTTATTCTTTGGTTTAAGGCTATGAATCGCCAATCCGGAGATGGGCGGGTTCGATTCCCGTTCCAGTCGGGAAAAAATTATCGATTCCCTGGGCATAGTGTACCATTGTACTTGCCTCAGAATATACAAATTAATGCAATGGCAGGCAAAGAAAGCCCTTTAATTGATAACTGTGGAAGTGCTCAAAGAACACTAAGTTTAAGCGAGGCAGGCCAAGTACCATATCAAGTTGCAGATAGAAGATCGATAGAAGAAAGTCAAGGCTCGCTTACATTAAAAAAGACATGGAAATTAACATATCTCTCATTCTCTAGCTTTGATTCCTCCAGGAATTCTTCCAGGGTTCCCATAGATATTTTATCCAAAGATTCCACATATTCCTCATTGGATTCGTCCCGACAAACCTGTTGGTATTTCTTCAGAGTCTCCAGGAATGAAACTTGGAATTTCTGTAAACATCCCTGCTAGGGCTACTGCAACGATTTCTCCTTCCTCTAATCCTCTCTGAGAAATTGCTCGTTTTAGGGCAGTTTCCCTAGGTTACTTCCTAGAATCCCTCCAAGAATTTCTGCAGAAATTCTCTAGAGGTTCCTTCAGAGATTGCTAAGGCGATTTCACCAGGGTTTCTTTCTGGAATACCTGTATGGTTTTCTCGAAGGATATCACTGGGCATTTTAGCGACTACTTCGAGCGTTTATCCTAAGATTTTTCCAAGAATTACGACGGAGTTTGCAGCTTGAGTTTCTCTGGGAATTGCTCTTGGGAATTCCTGGATTCTTCTTGGGGTTCCACCAAAACTTTCTACTGGGCTATCCGTGCTAAGATTCCGTTGAAAATAGCTGCGTAGATTCCTTTAGGCATTCCTTCTAGGATCATCACATGGAATTCTGCTGGGATTCCTTCAGATACTATCTCAGTGGTTCCTGCAAGGATTTCTCTAAGAATTCTTTCACAAGTTTCCAACCTCAATAAGTTTGGATGCTAGAAATCCTTGCAAAGGCGAATTACAAAGAGATATAACTTTAATAATAAAATCATCTCTTCAAATTGATAATAACACAATTACCTAAAGGACAGCAAATTGAGTTGTCGATAATGTTGCCATATCGCGATAACAAAACAAATACTGAATGATAACAAAATATGTTATCAACTTCCAAACGCACATTTCACATACATATTTCCCGATACTGAGGGTCTGGTGAACCTCGAATCTTAAAAAAAAAGATTCTGCTTCCATTTTCAATGCGACTGTAATATAACCAGTGCTGAAAAATTCATTTCGTCATATCTGAATTTAATCGCCTACAGCTTATTTTAGAAGCTGAACCTTAGAATATGGTATATGAAAAACTTGTGCGGCTAGACCATTTCTGCAAGAAGTCACGAAAAAACCGCTATTTTAAGAGTATAAAAGGTAAAGGTCACGGACTACCTTCGAAATATGCCAAATGATATTCACCGTGAATATCATTTGGCATTTTTCAAAGGTAGTCCGTGACATTTACCTCAAATATTCGAAAAATAGCGTTTCTTTTTGTGACTTTCTTGCAGAACTGGTCTAGCCGCACAAGTTTTTCATATACCATATTCTAAGGTTCAGCTTCTAAAATGGGCGTAGGTGGTTGAATTTAGATATGACGAAATGAAATTTTCAGCACTGAATATAACAGCGAAGCTTTCGGTAACACTTCCTTTCACTAAGTCCCATCGTTACAGGGGCTATCGGCTGCGACTAACAATCATCCGATCAGGCTCGGGACCCACTGATAGCAGTGATAGAAAACATGGGTTTATAAATAAGCAGAAACTTTTTTCAATTGTTGACGATGTCGGTAAAAGCGATTTTTACTATTTTGGCTAATGAAAAACATTTCCTCTGAAATCGATGATTTTCTTGTAATTTAATATTTATTTTATTATGTATCTCAAATTTTGCATAAACATTTTTCGTGGCCAAAATTGACAATTTATATCATCAGTTGGCCATTTTGACTTGGGCCTTGATTTTGAGAAGGGCTGAAGTAAAAAAATAAAAATTTTCTAAAGAATATATATCAGAAACGATTTTTTCCATTTATTAATTTATTTATTTCGCCAATCATAACATAGACTACATACAGAGAATAGATAAAATGATCGGAATTGCCAAAATTTTCACTTGAAAAAATAGGTGGCTGTAACTTTTCGAAAAGTGCATCAAATATGTATTTTCAAATTTTCACTGCAAGTTTATCAACTAGTTGTGTATCAATGGTCAACAATTGGAAAAGATCGGGCTATTCAGATCGAAGTTATAAAAAGTCTAGAGAATAGGTATAATTATCCGATAGCTTACTTGCAGCTGTTATATCTCCAGATTCAACGAACCGAATGCAATGAAACTTTGAACATTTATGACTCATATAATGACCTCTGAAAAACTTTTGACTCAACTTCAAATTCTAAATACGGAAGAAAATTGGAACCTCATTCTATAAGGCATAAATGGTCAAAATTTCATTGCATTCGATTCATTGAATCCGGAGATATAACAGCTTAAAGTTGACTATCAGAACAGCCCTATCTTTGACCACTGACAAACAACTAGTTAATCAACTTGCAGTGACAATTTGAGAATATTTGATGCACTTTCCGAAAAGTTACAGCTAGTTGAACATTTTTTAAACGTGAAATTTTGCCTGCCCCGATCATTTTATCTATGTCCTGTATATACTTAAGGCGGTATCTTTATCCGATTGTTCTTCATGTGTTATCATATAGGGAGACCATACTACACTACAGTATTCTAGAACCTATCTGATCAAAGCTATGTACAATGATTAATTCGTATTTGGGTCCTTGGAATTGTATCCTAAACGCTTTATAAAACTTAACATATTGGTGGCTTTATATATAATGGCATTATAAAAGTCAGTGAATGCTAACTTAAAATTAAGGATAACATCTAAATCTATAATTCTGTCACACTTTACAATTTCTTGATTTCCAAAAGATGCAGTTATAGGCGATGTGCTATGTTTCCTACTGAACGTAATCAAATTACATTTTTGACGTTCAACTGCAATAGGCACACATGATCTGCTCCAAATGCTCCAAAATAGCCCTGAAAACTAATTGATATCTAAACCAGCTATCCAATAGCGCTTCTAACACAATTAGTTATCAACTTAAACTCAAAACGTGGAACCAGTAAAGCTTCTGTCACTGGTCTCCAAGTGCTGTGCCTCATGTGTCTCATTGGTGGAATGTTCCGAATGTAGGTGTCTTGGTTCAAATCCCGTTAGGGTCCGAAAACTTGTAACCTACACACGATTACTGATTTTGCGACGCGGGAGTAAAATGTAGCTCCGTATGTCCAGCGTGCAAAATAAAAGTATAGGTTCCCTTTATTACCATGTGTGAATCACTACACACCAAACAACAGAACAACAGAACACATATGCAAAAGCAATGGTCAGCACTTGCAATTATTTCCTATTGCCATCCCATACCTATCTTGAGTACCCCAGGAAGTTGATCGTCGGAGCAAAGAGCAAAGAGCAGGGTCGACCGCGGTGCTTATCCACTGATGCCCAATCGCACCGTGAATGTTATCTTACAGTGGTGTCTGCCGCTATAAAATGGTTTGAGAAATCCTTGTGGGAGAGATCCCCTCCGAAACGCTACCTGATCCGCTCCAATGAGATGATCTCAACTCTGCTCATCGCCACCCGATGAGTGATAACACACCACTCAACTATCCTCATAAATCGTTAGCTGAGGCTCAGCTCGAGCTTCAGTAGCTAGTTAATTCCCAAGCAGACAGTACGTACCAAGTAGAGTGCACTTAAAATTAATTTTTGTCTGACTAGCAGAGCTAGATCGCGTTGAAACCAAGTTCGGGATAGTGTAGTTTGGTGATCTATTGGTGAGAACGGTGGGAGTGTTGGAGGCCGGGATATGGTGAGCAAATAAAAGTGGTTGCAGAAGTGAAAGTAATCATTATGCGTCCCTTATAGCCCCGCATGTCCCAACCTTTATGCATGACGATGCAAGTGATGATGGCAGAGTAGAGTGATAGTGATTTTGAGATCGGTAAGCTTAAGGATGATTGCACTAAGGCTATTCCGAAATTGTATTGTACTTCAGAAGATTAAAGTGCCCTCCATTATGCTTTCAACTGCTCTATAGGCCTTTCTCTCATACCAAAAGTGGATGGCGGTGTTTAATAGTGCTGAACGGTCTGGTGACGTACGATCCCACCATGGCCGCTGCTTTGATCAGTGCTGGGGAGACCGGCAAACCGCCGGTGAGCTCTACTCCTTCTGGCCCAGGCTACAATCGGCTGCCGTCGTGGGATACACGTAGTACACTACACTGACAGCACCCCCCGTAGGATAAGTACTAAACCCCCTAGGATAAGTACACTATAGAGTAAGTACCAACCCTTTAATAAAACATCTACTCTTTCTTATGTAAAACTTATACTTTGTTTTTGAAACGAAGTGACTCGATTATTCGTCATTGGTTCCTCCAGTTCGAACCACTTTGGAGGCAGGATCGGTATGTGGGTCAGGGGACCGATATCTCTACTCCTCCTTTCTTAAATTTGTCTCCGTCTCATGCGAACCCCCCTTCATGGGGAGGTGACAAACTTTCTAACGTACTGAAAACATGTACATGTACATTGTTTATGTAATAAGGCCACAGCAAATCTCATTGTTTGCTTTTGTCACAGTGCTCGTCGACTCGTCAAGGGGATGGATGATACATAATCAATGAAATTGGTGGAGAAATACTCAACCAATCAGAAAAAATCGCAAAACTCATCGGAATTGTTAAGAAATTTTCTGGTTGACTCAGATTTCAACTTAAATTTTTGGTCCTCTCTCAAAATGCTAGAATCAAATCAAAATTTTATGAAAGGGGGGGGGGGGGTGTGACATTAGAGTAAATCTAAATTTATGTCAGCCTTCACTAAAAATAAAATAACACACTTAAAACGTATAATCCAAAAAAACAAGTACAAAAACTTATTTTTATCCTAAAAGGCGTCAAAGAAATTATAACACGATTAGTTATAGTTTTGTTAAATTCAATCATGTTTTATGGAACAAGTTTCGCAATATCTTTGTTACTACTAATGGTTCATGTTTTATAACAATCGTTGTAAGGCGATGTCCACAAATTTCGTATCGCTCAAGGGGTGAGGGGGTAGTATGGCCTAGCGTTACGACCCATACAATTCTTTTTAGTATTTTCATATAAAAAAGCGTTGATGACACATTCTACCGTGACGTTACAACGTTTGACGCCTTTTTGGTCAGATTTTCCACTATAACTCCTAAATAGAATAGTAAACCTCAAATATTTTTGCATTCGGATTCCTTGTAAAATTTTCAGTGAATAATGAATATGCTTCATTAGAAAAGCTTGTTCAAAATGGGAAAAAGTAGCGTGACGTTACAACTTTGTAACGTCACACTACTAATTTTCATTTATTTTATTCTTTTCCGATGAAAACTAAATGTTGAAGAGATCATACTTATTTACTGCAAATTTTGCAAGGAATCCGAATATGCAAAAATGTTTGAGGTTTACGATCGTATTTAGGAGTTATAGTGGAAAATCTGACCAAAAAGGCGTCAAAACGTTGTAACGTCATGGTAGAATGTGTCTGATATTAAGGATTGAATATGGGTCATTGTTACGGTCCTTGACGATATCACAAAAAAATCCATCCGTCTTAGGGTTTCTACCTTTACACTTTACATACAAATGTGCTACTTACACAGTTATTATCAATCAAAGTATAGTTACCTGAAATGAAAGAATAAAAAAAGGAATTAGTACTTTTGAATTCTACAGACAGACTTTTAATGTGAAACTTGACTAAAAATGAATGCAAAACCCACGCAGAGTAACGAAGTTACTGTTCACTGTAGATAGTGCTGCACATCCAGAAGTGATTTTTTTTGCATTATTTACAACCTCAAGTATCTTTAGCGAGTTGCCCATGGCTGGGTCATCTTGAAGCCGACAGTTAATTTACTTAGCTTAGCTTAGCTTAGCTTAGCTTAGACTGACTGCACACATCTATGGTTGCTATTCCGTGATTGACCCGAACCAATGACAGTTGCACAATGAATCAACTGAATAATTGACTGGGAGTGGTCAACATTCTCACTGTACACGCTTCAGAGACTCTCTTTAACGGTACAATAACGGCGCCGGCCACGTCCTTGCAGTCAGGTTGGAAGAGGGAAGGAATATTAGTAACAACCTTTGTTAAGTGAAGGACCGCGTCTACCGCTGCGACTCCACCAAAGGTTGCAGGAAGGAGTGTCTGTTAGTAGGAAAGGTATCGTTGGGTCTGGATTCACTTTGATAAGTAATGTGACCTTCGTGTTATGCTGGTTGCCGCGCTATTGTTTGCTTCACTCGGAAAGCAAACAATCGATCACCAACGTCAGGTGGTCACTTAATATTTCAAATCGAACTGCGGAAGCTACTCGCCAAATATTTAACTGCAAATGACCCGACCGAACATGCAAGCTGACGCACTATTGTTCACTTCATATGAGAAGCAAACAACTGATCACCCACGGCAGGTGATCGTTCAGTGTTGCTACAAAAGACGCGACACAACATAAAAAATTGACTAACTCTTGATCAATTCACACGGGAAGAAAACCATCGATCACCCACGTCGGATGAATGCTATATGTTTACTTATCAAAAACAACAAAAAACCTACGAGCGACGAACAATACAAATTCTATGAAAGCTGTTTGAAAAGTAAACATGCACTAATTAAATGCTGCGCTAAAAAAATCCGAAGGCGGAAAAAAATCGAACCACCGAAAGCGAAACGCGCGCGATTCTGGCTCTCGAGCTGCTGAGCCACCACACTAGGCCGTGTCGATTTTTGCAAAATTGCGAATACACAAACCCGAATAGTCACAAATGGTTGCAAATGGACCCAAATGAAGCCCTGCAAAATAAAAAAAATCTAAAAAATCGGTAAGCTAGTCCGCAGTCGACTTTAAGTTTTATATGGGAATTTCAATTTTTCAGTATGGGGAAATGCAACTTTTCAAACTTTTGAAGAAAAAGGCACTTTAAAGCAACTCTAAAAATCCGCTCCCCCCTGAAGATTTAGTGCATATATTAGTGAACATTTTGTTAGAAGACAACTTTTTAGTAGCACTTCAGATAAGGGCGTTATTAAATTTCAAAACAATGGACATTTTATTCGCATGATTTCTAACTTCTTTAATTGGCATCACTGCATGTTTTGCGTGTGGAAGAGGGTGGTAACAGCCATCTGCGGCGTCACCACACGCCGCTGGCTGGATGGAGACGCAAGTACCTTATAAAACTGGGATAGTTTGGATTGTAAATATTATTGCGATTTTACTTCATAAAAACTTGGTATCTTCGGCAAAGTTGTTAGCATGGTCAAGAGCTGTCCAATGATGAACTGAATTATTGGTAAATCCATCGCTGGGCGGCGCTAGTGTGCATACAAACTGCATGCAAAAGTATAAACGTATATGCCACGGTGTGTTGTGTAGAACAACTTTATAATAAAAAAATAAGTAAGTCTGAAATTTTGCCCAATGATACTTTGGGCCATTCCCTTCAATTTGCTGGGTCGGTGGAAAACATCCATCGGGGGGTCTAGAACAAATTTTTTTTTGAAGGTTTTTCATGCAAAAACTATTAAAAGCGCATATTGTAAATTATTGCATCTCCTACAAATAGTCACTACTTTTTTTGTTTTTGAAGATAGAACCATTAAATTTGCAGGCGTTTCGAAGTAGTATGCGTAGATGACTGTGTGAAAATTTCATTGAAATATGTTGAATGGTTTTCAAATAATAGTAAAACTATCAAACGCATTCTAAAATACTAAGCTTACTAGCAAAAGTCCAACAAAATATCTATATTTCCTTAAATAATAATGCATGAAAAATATTTAATTCTAAGCACCTTGAGTCATTATGATGGCGGTACTGTGGAAACTTGTTTTTCAAATGATGAACAAATCCATAGTCAAATACATGAAAGGAAAACACACATACTGTCATTATGTAGCTTTTCACCAAAGTATTAATTGTTTATTTCAAGAACGTGGTTTTGCGTATACATGTTCATTTTTCCATTTTTTTTAATTTGTAATTTGTAATATATTATTCAACGTAAACCTGTCAGTTACATAACTTTTACCCAAGTCAAGGACTATCTTCTTGAAAACAAGTGATACAGTAAAATGTAAACTACATCTAATCCTTTTGATCCTTAATCCTTAATCCTTAATTAATGATTAAGGTCTTATCTATGTATCAAATTGCAATCGAAAGACTTTAAGGGAGTGTGGCGCAATAATTTGGATTACAAAAAAACTGTTTGTTATTTTTTTTCGAAAGATAATAGATTTATGTTGAAAATATTCTACTAGTAAACAACACCCTAACAATGATCAATCACTCTTCCTCATGCTTGGGAGTTACAAATTACAGAAAATATTTTTTGAGACATCATATGCAAATCGATAAGACTATTTAAATCATTGTTATCTATTTTTTTCCTAGGCTTTATGCTGAACAGCCTAATTTTCATGCTTAATGCAGAAACATTTTCATTAAGTTCGTTCTTTCATCTATTCTTACAGTACTTATTATCAGTTATTTGTTAATGAATGGTGGCATAAGCAATAAGCATCATATTGCTATTAAATTCAAAGACAAACTTAAGTTCAGGTCAGGGTACGAAAAACGGATCACGCCGAAAAACAAACGCTTTGTCCTAAGCGGTGCATGTTGGTAACAAAGGCGCTCCGCAACAAACGCATGTCAGGCGATGAGAGCAATAAAACAAACATCGCTTGCCGTGCGTGTGTTGATATTTCGGCTTTTCTGCTAAAATTTTCGACCCACATTATCGAATTCATAGACATTTGGACGAAATAAGACTCTTGCTAACCTCAGAGTTGAGTTTCAGTTGTAAAACAATGCGAAAATCACGATGTGAATAGAACGAGACAAATATCCCTACCGTTTTTGTTGTGAACAAACTCGGAAGCGATTTTGTCATTATCTGCTAACGAAAAAACAAAGCGTTGTTGCCGTGCCTTCTTTGTTGCCTGTTTTTCGCTTGCGGTGGCATATTCTGCGTACACTGGTTCAGGTCAAACAGCTATGTCAAATATCGTGGAATAATCCGGAAACTATGTTTAGTACCGTAAAGTTGCGTAAAGTTGATCGAATATTGCCCAACAGAATCCTGTTTTTAATTCAGTTCTCGTTATTGTGTCCTTCAAGACAATGGTTTAATGTAGACTCATACCCACAACTTCAATGTTGTTATGAGGTCTTTAACAGAGTTAACTTGTTTTTATTCTTTGACTAAGGTGAAATACTATTTAATTCTGAGCTTGTAAACATTAATTCCAAAATAATTTAGTTTCTGTACTTTTTCCTCGAAACAGAGATGTTTTCCAATCCTCGAGTGTTTTTCTTGACTTACCAAATAACATTCAGCAATCATGATAATTGTGTTCATTATAGGATTCGTAATAGGGCATACTTGTACTTGTGAACATGTATACGAAAAACCACGTTCTTGAAATAAACAATTAATACTTTAGTGAAATGCTACATAATGGCAGCGTGTGTGTTTCCTTTCATGTATTTGATTATGTATCTGTTCATCATTTGAAAAACAAGTTTTCACAGTACCGCCATCATAATGACTCAAGGTGCTTAGAATTAAATATTTTTCATGTATTATTATATAAAGAAATATAGATATTTTGTTGAACTTTTGCTACTAAGCTTGGTATTTTAGAATGCGTTAGATAGTTTTGCTATTATTTGAAAACCATTCAACATATTTTAATGAAATTTTCACACAGCCATCTACGCATACTACTTCGAAACGCCTGCAAATTTAATGGCTCTATCTTCAAAGACAAAAAAGTTGTGACTATTTGTAGGAGATGCAATAATGTACAATATGCGCTTTTAACAGTTTTTGCATGAAAAACCTTCAAAAAAAATTTTTGTTCTAGACCCCCCGATGGATGTTTTCCACCGACCCAGCAAATTGAAGGGAATGATCCAAAGTATCATTGGGCAAAATTTCAGACTTACTTATTTTTTTGTTTTAAAGTTGCTCTATAAACACACCGTGATGCGTGTATCTCTATAACGTGATGATTTAAGTGCGTGGTATCTTCGACAAAGTTGTTGGCTGGGCCACGGGCTATCCAGTGACGAAAAAAGTAAGAAGGAATTTAACCGATAGGTGGCGCTATTGTGCATACAAACTGGATGCAAAAGTACAAAAGTATATGTGTGTATCTCAATAACGTGATAATTTAAGTAGGTGGTGCCTTCGACAAATTTGTTGGTTGGGCCACGGGCTATCCAGTGACGAACCCAATAGTCTATACTCCTACTACACGGTTGGTTCGGGGGTGTAGTAGGAATCCGTGCTGTAGGAATCCCAGAACTTATGGGATTTCGCCTAATTGGGGGTGTGAGCGAATATCTCAGGAGTATTACAAGATAGCACCATACTTTCTTTGGAAAAGTTGTAGTACTAGAAAAGATCTACCACACAATGCGAACTAACATCCATTTAATTGGCAATTTGGCCGATAGAGGCGCTATGTAGAAGTGGTTGGTTATGTTCACTCGACAGTAGAAGCACTCATAAGTTATCACATGCGAAATCTCAAGATCTACTTGATTTGGAACAATGTGGTCTTTGGCAAAGTTGTTCAGTAGGTCAAGAATAATCTGGCGATTCACCATTTAGTTTGTGATTTCGCCGCCAGGTGGTGCTAGTTGTCAAGTAAAATTTTAAACTTCTCTAGCTCGCGATCCAGAGCAGATAGAAAAGTGTCGTCTTTGGCAAAGTTCTTTAGGAAATCAAAACCTATCTGATGATTCACCAATTAGTTTGTGATTTCACCGCTAGGTGGCGCTAGTTGTTGAGAAAATTTTAAACTTCTCTAGCTCGCGATCCAGAGCAGATAGAAAAGTGTCGTCTTTGGCAAAGTTCTTTAGGAAATCAAAACCTATCTGATGATTCACCAATTAGTTTGTGATTTCACCGCTAGGTGGCGCTAGTTGTTGAGAAAATTTTAAACTTCTCTAGCTCGCGATTCAGACCAGATAGAAAAGTGCCGTCTTTGGCAAAGTTCTTTAGGAAGTCAAAACCTATCTGGTGATTCAACATTTAGTTGGTGATGTTGCCACTAGATGGCGCTAGTTGTCAAGTAAAATTTTAAACTTCTTTAGCTCGGGATCCAGAGCAGATAGAAAAGTGTCGTCTTTGGCAAAGTTCTTTAGGAAGTCAAAACCCATCTGGTGATTCAACATTTAGTTTGTGATTTCGCCGATAGGTGGCGCTAGTTGTCAAGTAAAATTTCAAAAAAAAAAATCAGAAAAGTGTCGTCTTTGGCAAAGTTCTTTAGGAAGTCAAAACCTGTCTGGTGTTTCAACATTTAGTTGGTGATTTCGCCGCTAGCTGGCGATTGTCGTCAAGTAAAGTTTCAAACTTCTCTACCTCGGGATCTGGAGCAGATTGAAGTGTCGTTTTCGGCAAAGTTCTTCAGGAAGTGAAGAGCTATCTGGTGATTCAACATACAGTTGGTTATTTCACCGCTAAGTGGCACTAGTTGTCAAGTAAAATTTTAAAGTTCTTCAGTTCGCGACCCGGAACAAATAGAAGAGGGTCGTCTTCGGCAAAGTTCTTCAGGGAGTCAAGAGCTATCTGGTGATTCACCAATTAGTTTTTGATTTCGCCGCTAGGTGGTGCTAGTCGTCAAGTGAAATTTCAAACTTCTCAATCTCGTGATCTAGATCAGATAGAAAAGTGACATCTGCAATGATATAACTAATCAGCGTTATGGATCGGTGATAAGTACGAACTGAAAATTTTACCGATAGCGGTGTAAATAGAAAAATGTCATGACATATTTTCCATGCACTTCCATGACATTTTCCATCCCTGCTCTTGACCTCCTGAAGAACGCTACCAGAGACAGCATTCTTATATCTGTTTTTTATCCCGAGTACTTGCTAACTAGCGCCACCTAGCGACGGAATTACAATTTATTGACTCACTACATTGATCTTGACTTTCTGAAGAAGTTTGCCAAAAGCGGCACTCTTCTATTTGCTCTGGATCTCGAGCTAGAGAAGTTCAAAACTTTATTCGTTACCTAGCGCCACCTATCGGCGAGATCAGCAACTAATTGTTGAACGTCAGATTGCTCTTGCTTTTCTGAGGAACTATGCCGAAAACAGCACTCTTTCATCCGCTTTGGATCCCGAGATAGATAAGATAAAAGCTTCACTTATCTATTAGCGCCACCTAGTGGCAAAACCATCAACAAATTCAGGTTTGACAATCGTCACCGTCCGAGCTGAAATTTCGACGACGAGAAAGAAAACGAGGCAGTAATCGTTACCCGTTTCATATTGGACGTCTATTTTCTGCAGCGAATCGTCATGAAGGGCTTGCATTTTTATGACAAACAGACGTAACTTTTGGAGGAAATTCATCAAAAACTTTTGCTCGGAATCTTTTTCATAAGCACACTGCTACCTGTTCAAAGAATCGCTCGAGACACTGTTGTTTGCATTATTCAGCAACGTACCCAAGCAACACACATGTTATATAAAAGTTACGACAGCGCAAGTTTTTGTTGTATAGAAGTTTATTTTACGTTATTTTAACACAATGTTAGAATTACGTAAAATAAACTTTTATACAATCAAAACTTGCGCTGTCGTAACTCTATTATAACATGTGTGTTGCTTGGGTATACACTGGCAAACGTCAAAGTGATCAAACACTAGCGCCTCTAGTGGAAGGATCGCGGATATTATATGAAAATAAAATTAATCTTTAATTGCATTAACCAAAACATGTTTAAGAGTATTACGTCTGTTTGTCTGTGGACGGAGCCTATGTTGTCGCACAGTAACACACAAATATGAAATTCAATATACAAAAGGATCAAACAGCGGACCTCTAAATTGTCAATCCTTCCCAAGTAGCATACTTGTCATATAAGAGTACCAGCAGCGCAGGTTTTTGTTGCGCTGAAGTCACTGTGACTTGATTCTAGCAATTTCTGATTTCTGTTTAACCAAAACCAGCACTGCCGTGATTCTGATGTGACAAGCGTGTTACTTGGGATTACTATTAACCAACAGAAATATTGCAATGCAACATTATCATAATTATCATACTACTAGAAGTTTAAAATTTTACTTGACAACTAGCGCCACCTAGCGCCGAAATCACAAACTAAATGTAAAGTCACAGCTCTTGACTTCCTGAATAACTTCGCCGTTAGACGACCCTTTTCTATCTGCTCTGAATCGCGAGCTAGAGAAGTTTAAAATTTTCTTAACAACTAGCGCCACCTAGCGGTGAAATCACAAACTACTTGGTGAATCACCAGATGGGTTTTGATTTCCTAAAGAACTTTGCCAAAGACGACACTTTTATATCTGCTCTGGATCGCGAGCTAGAGAAGTTTAAAATTTTACTTGACAACTAGCGCCACCTAGCGGTGAAATCACAAACTAATTGGAGAATCATCAGATAGGTTTTGATTTCCTAAAGAACTTTGCCAAAGACGACATTTTTCTATCTGCTCTGGATCGCGTGCTAGAAAAGTTTAAAATTTTCTCAACAACTAGCGCCACCTAGCGGTGAAATTACAAACTAATTGGTAAATCACCAGATGGGTTTTGACTTCCTAAAGAACTTTGCCAAAGACGGCACTTTTCTATCTGCTCTGGATCGCGAGCTAGAGAAGTTTAAAGTTTTACTTGACAACTAGCTCCACCTAGCGGTGAAATCACAAACTAATTGGAGAATCATCAGATAGGTTTTGATTTCCTAAAGAACTTTGCCACTTTTCCATCCGCTCTGGATCCCGAGCTAGAGAAGTTTAAAATTTTACTTGACAACTAGCGCCACCTAGTGGCAACATCACCAACTAAATGTTGAATCACCAGATAGGTTTTGACTTCCTAAAGAACTTTGCCAAAGACGGCACTTTTCTATCTGGTCTGGATCGCGAGCTAGAGAAGTTTAAAATTTTCTCAACAACTAGCGCCACCTAGCGGTGAAATCACAAACTAATTGGTGAATCATCAGATAGGTTTTGATTTCCTAAAGAACTTTGCCAAAGACGACACTTTTCTATCTGCTCTGGATCGCGAGCTAGAGAAGTTTAAAATTTTACTTGACAACTAGCACCACCTGGCGGCGAAATCACACACTAAATGGTGAATCGCCAGATTATTCTTGACCTACTGAACAACTTTGCCAAAGACCACATTGTTCCAAATCAAGTAGATCTTGAGATTTCGCATGTGATAACTTATGAGTGCTTCTACTGTCGAGTGAACATAACCAACCACTTCTACATAGCGCCTCTATCGGCCAAATTGCCAATTAAATGGATGTTAGTTCGCATTGTGTGGTAGATCTTTTCTAGTACTACAACTTTTCCAAAGAAAGTATGGTGCTATCTTGTAATACTCCTGAGATATTCGCTCACACCCCCAATTAGGCGAAATCCCATAAGTTCTGGGATTCCTACAGCACGGATACCTACTACACCCCCGAACCAACCGTGTAGTAGGAGTATAGACTATTGGGTTCGTCACTGGATAGCCCGTGGCCCAACCAACAAATTTGTCGAAGGCACCACCTACTTAAATTATCACGTTATTGAGATACACACATATACTTTTGTACTTTTGCATCCAGTTTGTATGCACAATAGCGCCACCTATCGGTTGAATTCCTTCTTACTTTTTTCGTCACTGGATAGCCCGTGGCCCAGCCAACAACTTTGTCGAAGATACCACGCACTTAAATCATCACGTTATAGAGATACACGCATATACGTTTATACTTTTGCATGCAGTTTGTATGCACACTAGCGCCGCCCAGCGATGGATTTACCAATGATTCAGTTCATCATTGGACAGCTCTTGACCATGCTAACAACTTTGCCGAAGATACCAAGTTTTTATGAAGTAAAATCGCAATAATATTTACAATCCAAACTATCCCAGTTTTATAAGGTACTTGCGTCTGCGTCTCCATCCAGCCAGCGGCGGGTGGTGACGCCGCAGATGGCTGTTACCACCCTCTTCCACACGCAAAACATGCAGTGATGCCAATTAAAGAAGTTAGAAATCATGCGAATAAAATGTCCATTGTTTTGAAATTTAATAACGCCCTTATCTGAAGTGCTACTAAAAAGTTGTCTTCTAACAAAATGTTCACTAATATATGCACTAAATCTTCAGGGGGGGAGCGGATTTTTAAAGTTGCTTTAAAGTGCCTTTTTCTTCAAAAGTTTGAAAAGTTGCATTTCCCCATACTGAAAAATTGAAATTCCCATATAAAACTTCAAGTCGACTGCGGACTAGCTTACCGATTTTTTAGATATTTTTTTATTTTGCAGGGCTTCATTTGGGTCCATTTGCAACCATTTGTGACTATTCGGGTTTGTGTATTCGCAATTTTGCAAAAATCGACACGGCCTACCACCACACACTGAAGAACGCCGGCCCTCTCTCCTTGAAGCCGACAGTTAATTTACTGTTCAAAAACAAGTTATTTGAGAATGATGATTAACCTGGGCTTGTTAGGGGAATATAAGTAAAAAGAAAATCGCGTTAAGTACTGTTCCTTTGAATTCCACTAAGAATTTGCATCCTTTGATAGATACGTATTTCGACCTCAACTGTAAGGTCGTCTTCAGTGTCTTGTACTTGACTTGACGCGATTTTCTTTTTACTAATTTGAGAATGTTTATTTGCCAGGAATGTATTTTATCTCCGGCTCAGGGTCATTTGTCCATAAGCCATATGACCGAACGCCGTTTTGCCGGATGCCGTTTGGTCAAAAGAGGAATGTCAACATTGAAAAGTTTATCTTTTAATTATTCACTAACGACCCTTGCATAAGACCAAATCGCTAGGCCGAAACGTCGAGAATTGCAAGTTTTCAATCGTAATATTTTCATGTAGTTGTCCCATTTGTCTTGTTTGAAAAAAAAAAATGTATATAGAGATCATTGCTTCTGAGATATGTCAATACCTTTTTTTTTCAAAACCTAGAAGGTATAAGCAGTGTTAAGAAACATCTCTTGATTTTTTTCATCAGAATTACACCTCCGAGAATCCTTCTAGAAAATATCCCATGGGTTTCCTTACGAGGTATGGATGTACAGAACATTTTCTCTGAAGAAAGTATTCTAAAAAAAATTGCCTAATTCTGGAAATATTCACATCAAAAGGACTGTCCTATTTATAGGACGCTGGGTGTTCGGGGCATCTATCCTATAAATAGGACGCTGGGTGGATATGAGTTAAGTAACCTGCTCTGATTTTACCATGACAGTACTGGTCTAGTCTTACCATGACTGATAAATAAAGCCTTCATTGGTATACCACTCGAAACATGTCCACCTTGCTGCTTTGCAACAATTATCTAATCATCGATCAAATGTTTCAATTCCGATCGGAAACTAGTTGCACCGGATACAACCAATCATATGTCATGTCTAAGCAAAAAATACGTACTTCCATGCCACGGCATGGCTGAGGCAACATCGGGTCACAAATCGCAATCTTCATCTGCATACCACCGCAAATATGCATTTTACATTACTCCATAACCATTTGATCGTAGACTGTGTAGAGACGGTCGCCGGCTGCAACAAGTGTTCACCCAAAAGGTGCGTGACATGTTACACTTACCTCAGTCAGAGCTCGAGCGTTGTACCTATTAAAAGCTGTTGTAGGATCATGATCTTAGCTGACTAGTTGGCTTGACCGAATGTGGCCTCTTTGAGACGCCTTCTGCGTACTACGCGCACCAAAGTAGTGTCTAATAGTGTAAGCTGTACAAGCTAATTGTCCCTTCTTGAGCTCCGGACATGGTCCGCGACATGCACTTCAACAACTCTGGGTTGTTCGGTCAGTTGTTCGGAGCTTTGTTACCAACTTGTCACGCGTGGACATGTCATAACAGCCGGTCACTCTGCTGGCTGGTGCGGTGAACGAGTTAGAAGCTTTTCTTTGGTAATGCCTGCCACTAGTACAGTGGAGTTGGACTTCCTTCACCCATCAGCATGCAAAGCCTGAAGCCAAGAAACTATTTCACGTAGAATTTATGGAAGATTTTTTGGGCCTATTCAACCCATACTATTCTGAGGATGACGGGTTCGATTCTCGGTCGGTCCATAATCTTTTCGTTAACGAAATTTCCTTGACTTCTTTTGGAACAGAGTATCTGGGTGTCGACCACATGTAATATACAAGCAAAATGGTCATTGGTAGAGGAAGCTCTCAAGAGCACATTGTCCTAGTTTATTGTTGGAGTTTGATGAAATATTTTACAAGAATTTCCCAATTCCAGTCCACCGTATCGTTGCAGTACATTTCCAAGCTAAGAATCGTAGTTGTAGTTCTGCACTGCACAGATTGGTACCGGCTTGGTCGCCGTGCCGTACAAACGGCAAAAGCTGCAATAATCTCATAATTAGTTTAAATATAGATATTATTCTTGCTGTCGATGAGACGACGGTGGTGCCGCAGAAACAACGTACCCCATCGATGCCAATTCCGATTGGTTTGTAAACAGTCGGCAACCAATCAACGCTGCGCCGGGGTGTAACTGTTGGTTAATGAGATGCTACATAGAGGTAGGTACAACTTATAATTCCACGGTAGGCGGATTGCTTGTTCGAGCTGGTCCTGAAATGGGGATCCTTAATTAGTGTCATTTTCATAAGCTGTTTTCCGGTTCGTTATTTAGAATTGTGTAAACAGATATCTCGTCGCGGTCAGCATTGATGAACAGTGCTGGGCACGCGTTCGCAAGTCTAAACTATGAGTCACATACAACGCAACGGACGAATAGACGGGGGAGATGAATCCACCAAATTGATTATTTCCTCTCCCTAAATGGCCCGATCTAACCACCGATTCTTCATGTTGATCTACCCATCAGATAAGACCTTTTTTGGGAGGTCTCAAGGTCGCCTGCATGTACGATGAATACAGCAGCAGCACATCTGTACGTCCAATTCCGTCTAATTACAGTCGGTGGGTACGTCCGTATACGATGATAGTGGTACTCGCTCTCATACAGTAGACTGTATCCACCATCCAGCGCAAGACAGGAGAAAATGAGGGGGAAATCATTTCGATAATTACTTTCCCACTGATTGGTGGTGAGCCAAAAAATTAAATGATTCAACATAATTAGCCCCTCACCACCACACCGGGACCCTGACTACAACCACACACCGAACCACAGGTCAATCCGAAGCTCATGGACGGGGGTGCGAAGTTGGGAGGACGCGCGAGCTTGGAATAGAAAACCGGAAGGAAGTCGATAACAAGCCCCCAAGCAGCTGCAGGGTCGATCAGCGCCATCATCAGTAGTCAGTCAGTGTTGTAAGTATGGTACCTCTAGAGAGAGAGGGAGAGAGAGACCCCCCCCATGAAGCGGGACCGAAGAAAGATAAACGTTCCGAGAATTTCCTGGTTCGCAATTTTACAAATTGCTTCAAATTGTTTCAATCAGTGCACGTATGTTGCTGTCTTTATCGCTCTGGCTGCTGCTGCTGCTGCTGCTACCGTACCGGAGCACAGCAGCAATGGGATGGGAATTAATCAACGAATTTATGTTGGGCATTTACCTCACGCGAACAGATTTTGTCTGTGCATAAGAAGACAATGAGGCAGATTTGGATTCCTCCAGCTTCTCCAAGAAGATAAAGAAAGCTTCTATCTCAAGATTTGAAAGGATTTTCCAAGAAGCATGGGAATGCTTTTTCCAGAAACTTTGGAAGGGGTCTCCAGGAAGCTCATGAATACTTTTATTGAAAACTTTGGGAAGCTTCTTTCAGAAGCTTTAGACAGCTTCTCTCAGAAGCTTTGGAAAGCTTCTTCAACATCTTTAACCTACTCATAAAAGCTGTGAACAACTTTTCCTAAAAAAAAAATTAATAGCTTATTTCAGCAGCTTTGGAAAGCTTCTTTCAGAAGCTTTGGGAAGCTTCTCCCAGAAGCTTTGGGAAGCTTCTCCCATAAGCTTTGGAAAACTTCTCCCAGAAGCTTTGGAAAGCTTCTCCTAGAAGCTATGGAAAGCTTCTCCCAGAAGCATTGAAAAGCTTCTCTCAGAAGCTTTGGTAAGTTTCAACCAGAAGCTTTGGAAAGCTTGTTTCACAAGCTTTGGAAAGCTTTCCCCAGAAGCTTTGGTAAGTTTCAACCAAAAGCTTTGGAAAGCTTCTTTCACAAGCTTTGGAAAGCTTCTTTCACAAGCTTTGGAAAGCTTCTACCAGAAGCTTCGGAAAGCTTCTATCAGAAGCTTCGGAAAGCTTCTATCAGAAGCTTTGGAAAGCTTCTGCCAGACGCTTTGGAAAGCTTCTACCAGAAGCTTTGGTAAGTGTCAACCAGAAGCTTTGAAAAGCTTCTACCAGAAGCTTGTGAAAGAAAGCTATGGAAAACTACTCCCAAAAGCTTTGGAAAGCTTCAACCAGAAGCTTCAGAAAGCTTCTACAGTAAAACCTCCAAGCGTCGATATTGAAGGGACCATCGACTCGAGGATATATCGAGTTGTGGAACAAAAATCCTTTGGGAAGCTTTTTGTGGGGACCATCATAGTAACCCGAAAATTATTTTTCAGTTTGGAAAAATTTACCTACATGAGTCGATATCGAGTCAAGGAACATCGACTCATGGAGGTTCGACTGTATCAGAAGTTTTGGAAAGCTTCTGCCAGACGCTTTGGAAAGCTTGTACCAGAAGCTTTGGAAATCTTTCCCCAGAAGCGTTACAAACCATCTCCAAAAACTTTTGAAAAACTTCTCCCAGAAGCTTTGCAAAGCTTCTACCAAAAGCTTGGGAAAGCTTCTCCCAGAAGCTTTCAGAAGCTTATGCCAGAAGCTTTGGGAGTCTTCTCCCAGAAGCTTTGGAAAGCTTATGCTAGAAGCTTAGGAAAGTTTCTCCCAGAAGCATTACAAAACTTCTCCCAAAAACTCTGGAAATCTTCTCCCAGAAGCTCTGGAAAGCACTTCCTTTGTAAAGCTTCTGCCAGAAACATTGGAAAGCTTCTCCCAGAAGCTCTGGAAATCTTTTACAGAAGCTGTAGAAAACTTCTCCCAGAAGCTTTGGAAAGCATCCACCAGAAGCTATGGAAACCCTCTCCCAGAAGCTCTGGAATTTTTTTCCTAGAAGCTTTACAAAACTTCTCCTAAAAACTCTAGAAAACTTCTCCCAGAAGCTTTTGGAAGCTTATGTCAGGTACATTGGGAATCTTCTCCCAGAAGCTTTGGAAAGCTTCTTCCAGAAGCTATGGAAATCTTCTCCCAGAAGCTCTAGAAATCTTTTCCCAGAAGCGTCGGAAAACCTCTTCCAGAAGCTCTGGAAAGCCCCTCCCAGAAGCTTTGTAAAGCTTCTGCCAGAAGCATTGGAAAGATTCTTCCAGAAGCTCTGGAAATATTTTCCCAGAAGCTTAAGAAAACTTCTCCCAGAAGCTTTGGAAAGCTTCTACCAAAATCTTGTGATAGCTTCTATCAGAAGCTTTGGGAAGCTTACGCCAGAAGCTTTGGAAAGCTTCTTTCAGAAGCTTTGGAAAGCTTCTCCCAAAAGCTATGCAATCCTCTCCAAGAAGCTCTGGAAATCTTTTCCAAGAAGCTTTGGAAAATTTCTCACAAAAGCTTTTGACAGCTTCTACCAAAAGCTTTTGGAAGCTTCTATCAGAAGCTTTGGGAAGCTTTGGAAAGCTTCTCCCAGAAGCTATGGACATCCTCTTCCAGAAGCTCTGGAAATCTTTTCCCAGAAGCTTCCCAAGCAACTCACTTGTCACGGAGGAGTCACGGCGGCGCAGGTTTTTGTTGCGCGGAAGTCACTGTGACTTACTTCTAACAAATAAACACATACTTGCTAGAAGTAAGTCATAGTAACTTCTGCGCAACAGAAACCTGCGCTGCCGCGACTCCTCTGTAACAAGTGTGTTACTTGGGTGAATAAAACTTCTATCAGAAACTTTGGAAAACTTCTTCCAGAAGCTTTGAAAAGTTTTTATTAGAAGCTTTGGAAATCTTCTACCAGAAGCTTTGTTAAGCTTTCACCAGAAGCATTGAAAAGCTTCTCTCCCAGATGCTATGGAAATCCTCTCCCAGAACCTCTGAAAATCTTTTCCCAGAAGCTTTGGAAAGCTTCTCTCAGAAGATTTGGAATGCTTCCCCCAGATGCATTGCAAAACTTCTCACAGAAACATTGGAAAGCTTCTACCAGAACCTTTGCAAAGATTCTACCAGTAGCTTTGGAAAGCTTCTTTCAGAAGCTTTGGAAAGCTTCTCCTAGAACCTTTGGAAAGCTTCTCTTAGAAGCTTTGGATAGCTTCTCTCAGAAGCTTTGGAAAGCCTATCTCAGAAGCTTTGGAAAGCTTTTCTCAGAAGCTTTGGAAAACTTCTCCCACAAACTTGGAAAGCTTCTACCAGTAGCTTTGAAAAGCTTCTTTTAGAAGCTTTGGAAAGTTTCTCCCGCAAGCTTAGGAAAGCTTATTCCAGAAACTTAGGAAAGCTCTTCTCAGAAGTTATGGAAAGCTCTTCCCAGAAGCTTTGGAAAGCTCTTCTCAGAAGCTTTGGAAAGCTCTTCCCAAAAGCTTTGGAAAGTTTCTCCCAAAAGCTTTGGAAACCTTCTTACAAAAGCTTCGGAAAACTTCATCCAGAAGCATTGGAAAGCATTTTCCAGAAGCTATGGCAACCTTCTCCCAGAAGCTTTGGAAACCTTCTCTCAGAAGCTTTTGAAAGCTTCTCCCAGAAACTTTGGAAAGCTTCTCCTAGGAGCTTTGGAAAGCTTTTACCAGTAGCTTTGGAAATTTTCTTTCCGATCCTTTGGATAGCTTCTCCCAGAAGCTTTTGAAAGCTTCTCCCAGAAGCTATTGAAAGCTTCTCCCAGAAGTTTGGAAAAACTTCTGCCAGAAGCTTTCGAAAGCTTATCCAGAAGTTTGGAAAGCTTCTCCAGAAGTTTTGGAAAGCTTCTGAAAGAAGCTTTGAGAAGGTTCTCCTAGATGCTTTGGAAAACTTCTCCCAGAAGCTTTGGAAAGCTACTCTCAGGGTCTCAGGAGCTTTGGAAAGCTACTCCCAGAAGTTTTAGAAAGTTTCTCATTCAAAAAGCTTTGGAAAGCTTCTCCCAGAAGCTTTGGAATGCTTCTCCCAGAGGCTTGTGCGCCCAATGTGGTACGCTTACACTTGCGTTTATGACGATCCTATTCCCTTACCTGTCCTTTACCATGTCCTGTCCTTTTTTCCTTCCCTTCTCCGTCAGGTAAATGATGAATAGGCTCGTGTTCATGGCGATGGCACAAATTTCCCAAATGGAGGAAAACGTGCCCCTGGAGCCGACCTTGTGATACCTGATACCCAGAGGCTTTGGAATGCATCTCTCACAGGCTTTGAAAAGCTATCCCCAGAAGCTTTGGACAACTTTCACTAGATACTTTGCAAAACTTCTCCCAAAGATTTTGGAAAGCTTCCCCCAGAGGCTGTGGATAGCTTCTCCCAGAAGCTTTGGAAAGCTTCTACCAGAAGATTTGGAAAGCTTCTACCAGAAAATTTGAAAAGCTTCTACCAGAAGATTTGGAAAACTTCTTTCACAAGCTTTGGAAAGCTTCTCCCAGAAGCATTCAAAGGATTCTATCAGAAGCTTTGGAAAGCTTAAACAAGAAGCTTTGGAAAGTTTCTACCAGAAGCTTTGGAAAGCTTCAATCAGAAGCTTTGGAAAGCTTCTACCAGAAGCTTTGGAAAGCTTCTACCAGCAGCTTTGGAAAGCTTCTACCAGAAAATTTGAAAAGCTTCTACCAGAAGATTTTGAAAACTTCTTTCACAAGCTTTGGAAAGCTTCTCCCAGAAGCATTGAAAGGATTCTATCAGAAGCTTTGGAAAGCTTAAACCAGAAGCATTGGAAAGTTTCTACCAGAAACTTTGGAAAGCTTCTACCAGAAGCTTTGGAAAGCTTCTACCAGAAGCTTTGGAAAGCTTCTACCGGAAGCTTTGGAAAGCTTCTACCAGAAGCTTTGGAAAGCTTCTACCAGAAGCTTTGGGATGCTTCTCCCAGAAGCTTTGGAAAGCTTATCCCAGAAGCTTTGGAAAGCTTCTCCCAGAAGCTTTGGAAAGCTTCTCCCAGAAGCTTTGAGAAGCTTCTCCCAGAAGCTTAGGGAAGCTTCTCCTAGAAGCTCTGGAAAGCTTCTCCCAGAAGCTCTGGAAAGCTTCTCCCAGAAGCTTTGGAAAGCTTCTCCCTTAAGCTTTGGAAAGCTTCTCCAAGAAGCTTTGGAAAGTTTCTCCCAGAAGCTTTGGAAAGCTTCTCCCAGAAGCTTTGGAAAGCTTCTTCCAGAAGCTTTGGAAAGCTTCTTCCAGAAGCTTTGGAAAGCTTCTTCCAGAAGCTTTGGAAAGCTTCTTCCTGAAGCTTTGGAAAGCTTCTTCCAGAAGCTTTGGAAAGCTTCTTCCAGAAGCTTTGGAAAGCTTCTCCCAGAAGCTTTGGAAAGCTTCTCCCAGAAGCTTTGGAAAGCTTCTCCCAGAAGCTTTGGAAAGCTTCTCCCAGAAGCTTTGGAAAGCTTCTCCCAGAAGCTTTGGAAAGCTTCTCCCAGAAGCTTTGGAAAGCTTCTCCCAGAAGCTATGGAAAGCTTCTCCCAGAAGCTTTGGAAAGCTTCTACCAGAAGCTTTGAAAAACTTGTCCCGGAAACATTGGAAAGCTTTACAGAGCTTCTACCATTAGCTTTGGATTGTTTCTTTCAGAAGCGTTGGAAAGCTTCTCCCAGAAGCTTTGGGAAGCTTCTCCCAGAAGCTTTGGAAAGCTTCTCTCAGAAGCTTTGGAAAGCATCTCTAAGAAGCTTTGGAAAGCTTCTCTAAGAAGCTTTGGAAAGCTTCTCTCAGATGCTTTGCAAAGCTTCTCTCAGATGCTTTGGAAAGCTTCTCTCAGAAGCTTTGGAAAACTTCTCCCAGAAACATTGGAAAGCTTCTACCAGTAGCTTTGGGATGTTTCTTTCAGAAGCTTTCGAAAGCTTCTCCTAGAATCTTTGGAAAGCTTCTCTCAGAAGCATTGAAAAGCTTCTCTCAGAAGAATTAGATAGCTTCTATCAGAAGCTTTGGAAAGCTTTTCCCAGGTGATTTGGAAAGCTTCTACCAGTAGCGTTAGAAAGCTTCTCCCAGAACCTTTGGAATGCTTCTCCCAGAATCTTTGGAAAACTTCTCCCAGAAATATTGGAAAGTTTCTACCAGAACCTTTACACAGCTTCTACCAGAAGCTTTGCAATGTTTCTCCCAGAAGCTTTAGAAAGCTTCTCCCAGAACCTCTAGGAAGCTTCTCTGAAGCTTTGTAAAGCTTCTCTCAGAAGCTTTGGACAGCTTCTCCGGAAGCTTTGGAACACTTTGAAGCTGTGGAAAATTCTTATTAAAGCTTTGGAAACCTCCTTCAAGAAGCTTCTTTGGGAAACTTTCCAAGCTTCAACGTGGCACTTCCCAGAGCGTCTGCAAAAAGCTTCCTTAATCAAAGCTGTCTGTATGAGTAAGTGTTTGCATATTTGTACGATACGAAGTTTTTTTTAATTCACTGTCAAATTAACATAATTTCACTTTAGATAACCCTACTCTCCTAACCTCAATTAAACTCTCACCTATCACAATGTGTACCAATTTGACAGCCCAAAAAGCGCACCCATTAGAGAGACCTGCCATCCTCGTTCGGTTTGAAAATTGACACCTCAATTCCACCATTCCAAAACCCTCCGGAATTTATTTCCTGATTTGATAGTTTTCGATCGCAATTTGCACCTTCCCCATCCCGTCCGCCCGCAATTCAATTGAGTTGTCCACGCGGTCCTAATGGGAGAAAGCCCCCTCTTTCGCCTACGTTTAGCGCTAGAAATGAAATCAAATCAATCCAAGTGCAAAAACCGCACCACCATTGGACCTCTTGGACACAGTGACCCAATGGATGACGTTCGGGGACCAGAGGTCCCCGGACCCCGAGTCTGACCGAGACCGGAGAATGTTGATTGACTTTCCCCCGGCCGCCGCCATGTGCGCAACCGAGCGAATGAGAAAAACTCATCTCGACAGTTGGATCTCCGCTGACGGTCGTCCCAAAAGGGTCCCAATGTCCAGCCTGGAGGAAAAAAAACGAAAAAAATATGCGAGATCGCCCCATTCCCAGGTGTTGATTGATTAATGACTCGAGATTAAAACGAGAATCGAATCGCTTTATTACTTTTTATGTTTTGGCTGGTCTTTGTTCGGGGACCCGCAAGCGGATGGGTCAGATGAAGCGGATGGGTTCGGCAGGCGGACGGACGGAAATTGTGGCAATGGGAAAAACCGGAGCAAAAAGACGGCCGGTGGCGGAGCGCAATGCCAAATCAATTCGCATGCCATCATGCATTTGGAGGCTGAATTTGGCGGCGAGGAACTGCAAAATTGAGGCAAAACAAAGGTAGGTAGCGTGGATTTGGTTTGAAAAATTTAAGCCCTCCGGGGAACGAGCGGTCCCCTTGCCCCTGGGGTTCGGTGGAGGATTCACTATGTGTAAGAAATAAAAAAAATAGCGGGATTATGCACAACCTTCAATTAATAGAGGTATATGTAAATCAATTCATATTGAGTCACCTTAACGAACAGATAAGAAGGTCTGTCAGGTCGTAACAACAGATAAATTATCCGGAGCTGAACAAGAAATCGGAAACTAGAACCCACCGTGTGTATATGATTCTCAATGAAAGATACACATCTCCCAGGAGCTTTGAAAAGCTTTTCCCTAAAACATTGGACAGCTTCTCCTACAAAGTATGGAAAGCTTTTCCAAACAGTTACGGAAAGTTTCTCCCAGAAGCTTCGTAAAGCTTTTCCAAACGCTTTGAGAAGCTTCTCCCAGAAGCTTTGAAAATCATCTCAGAGAAGCTTCGCGAAGCTTCTTTTAGATGTTTCGAACAGCTTCTCCCAGAAGCACTGGAAAGCTCCTTCTGGAAGCTTGGAAATCCTTCTTCCATAAGCTAAGAAGAATAATTATCAGAAGCTTCAAAAAACTTCTGCCGGAAGCTCTAGAATGCTTCTCTCCGAACTTTCGTGAGCTTCTCTTAGAAATTTTGGAAAAATTTGACCACAAGCTTCGGAAAGCTTTTTCCAGAATTTCTTCTATAAAGTTTTTTTGTTATTATTTTAGAAGCTTTGGGAAGCTTCTCTTAGGAGCTTTAAAGAGCTTCTCCCAGAAGCTTTAGAAAGCTTCTTACAAATTATTGAAAAAAAAAAGTTCAGATGATAGGGTATTGGTTCCCTTATTAGGCGTGTGGGTTCCATTTTCATTCTACGAAAAACAAAGGATTGAAGCGTTGTTTGTTTTGTTTCATATTTTTTTGTATTTTTTGTTAGAAGTGAGCACGCATGAAAACAAAAAGAACGGAATCAATCGGTGCCGTAATCGCTTGTTTTCGAATAGGATGAATATGGGAGCGTGAGATTACTGATGGCACACATACCCTATTTGAGCCCATTTATACCGTATATCGACTTCGTATATCTAGCTCATCGATTGAAACACCAGTAGAACAAGCATTAAATTTAAGGCAAGTGTAGCACTGCGATGGCTCAAATTTGGTGCATTGTCTCCTGACATATGACCGTGTAACGTCGCTAGTTCCACATGTTTTGTTCTAACGGTACTTTACGCTACAAACCCCAGTTGGTATACTGATGATGTAGTCTTGCGGAATCAAACCGACTGTTTTATATTCGTCACAACTCTACTTCTTGTCTTCTTCAAGACCAATCTGATTTTCCCCTATGAAGAAGACTCGTGAAAGAGCCGGAATGAAGTCGGGACATCTTTTAAAACAAGGGGCTACTTCGGACACTTTAGTATTTCAATGATGGCCCACGTTGGATGCCATATCACGAACAAACAGTAACGGAACCCTATAAATGTTCTATTTCATTTGAACTTGGCCCGTGAAAAATAAGGCAGAACACTACAAATGCACAATAGTGCACGACAAATTGACAGACACATAAAACACAAATTTAATACAATACAACACTTAACATAAAATTTGGCCTTCTACCCTAATGGGTAACAATCTACGATCACAGGATGACAAGGTTTCATTTATTGGTTTTGGTCCATCAGTCAATCCTGGAAATGTGATTTGTTTGCCTGATTGCATTCTTGTTAACAGTCTTTGTTCTGTGTTCATAGCTTAATTTTGTCTAGGAAAACTAATCCTAATGGGCCATCCCGAATCGGGTTTTAATGCAAGACGGCTGCATCTTGATGTCTGTTCTTAGGGACCGGTTTGCCTGTCTTGCAGTTATTTATCGCCAGAAATGACCTCAAAGTATGCAACCACTCCGGTTGCTAAGGCTATACATATTTATTCTGAGTGATAGAAGAACCCTATAATTGCATAATAAATTTGGCAAATATTCACAAGTTAAATTCGAACATACAACAGAGGAATAAAACTGATAACAAATATATGGCGATACGGTTTTTGAGACAATGCCATCATTACTTGTCAGAACGAGAAAAACCTTCGCGATCGATTCAAAATTTTCAGTACAAACAAGTTTTTTAATCATGCACGGATTTGGCTGAAATTTTTCACATTTATTGCGTACAAATCTACTTTCAATGTATGTAAAAAAAAGCCAAATATATTGAGGTTTGTAATGTCTCATAACTGAAAAATCGCGACAAAGTATCAAAAGAAACCCCGCACGACGGTACATGAAAGTTAAATATTTTCAAAGCAGTTTTCCATGGAGAAGCAATATTTTCAAAATCAGGTTCCTCCTGATTTTGGCACACGCATACATGCGAAGTTTTCGTTTTCCAGATTGTAGAGTGCCTATATAATTTATAGCATGCTGCAACCTACAGGGGATGCCCAAAATGTTTGGAATAGGCAACTTTTTTTCTCTCACAAAAAAGTTCAACATGCTGTAACTTTTCATAGAGTTCATCAAAAATTCTCAAATCTTGACTGCTCATCAACCTACTATATGTGCATCATTGGTACAAATTTGACCTCGATTGGTTAATCTTTCGCGAAGCTAGAACCGTTTTCGTAAAACACTATTTTTTAGACAACTAATTTTTGAGCTGTTATATCTCGGAGACTGAATTGTTGATAAACGTTCAAAATTTTATTCAATTCACTGGTCTCCGAGATAGGACAGCTCAAAAATTAGTTGTCTAAAAAATAGTATTTTACGAGAACAGTTCTAGCCTCGCGAAAAATTAACCAATCGAGCCCAAATTTGTACCAATGATGCACATATAATAGGTTGAAAAACAGTCAAAATTTGAGAATTTTTGATGCACTCTATGAAAAGTTACATCATGTTGAACTTTTTTGAGAGGAAAAAAAAGTTGCCTATCCCAAACATTTTGGCCACCCCCTGTACCAATTTTTGTATATGTAAGGATCCCTACCATTCCTTGCATATGACTTATACACCATTGTATTATGATCTGCAAATATCTGGTTGCATGTAAAACTCTCCTAATCCTAATCCCGAGATACTTCATTAAAACCTCTGAAACGCCTTCAAATGACCTGGGTCGCCTCTTAAACATCCCTTAAACCATGTTTAACTTCTTTAACACCCCCTAAAACTGAAATCAACTGAAATATCTTGAAACACCTTGGAATGCTGTGAAATCCCTTCGAAACCTCTCTAAGACCTATGTGAACTGAAATGTTCATTAGGTTTCCAGGAACCATTTGTTTCGAAATATTGATCAAACATTATTTCTGTAAAGAGATTGAGCTTGATTGACCGCCCGGAAACGCTACACCCACACAAGGAACCTAGCAAGAAACCCATCTGCTGGGGACTAGCAGGCATCTTCAGTGTGTGAGTATTGGTGATCCTTTACTTTTATGCAACAATGCAATGGCACCTGCCATGTCAGGTTGCAGGTCAGTGATCCCGAGTAGAGGAAAAGAGCTCAATAATTGCATATTTTGATATGGAGATCAAAAATTGATATGGGTTTGATTGACATAAGAGATAATAAAAATAAAATAAAAATTTACTCCTGGAACATCATCATCATACCATATTTAGATTTTGTAAGATCTAACCAATAGCAACGAGCTATTCGTTTGATCTTGAAATATCAAATTTTGATCTTGTTCAGATGTACCAGGAACATTTTTCAGATACTATTTTCAGATCTTTTATCTTTTATATCAATCAAACCAATATCACGTTTTGATCGTCAGTATTTCACCTCTACCTGGGTAGGGAATGAGAAAGAAGTAATGATTGCAATCGTGTGTATCAGCGGGCAAACCGAATATACCGCAGCGTCTGCACAAATTCATATGGATGTCGGAGTGTTGGTGGGATATGGGTTTGAGAATATTCATACATTGGTGCGTGAATGCTAGCTTCGTTCTAGCGATGGCTATGTACGAACATGAGTTATGTAAAGAGAAGGGAAAAACGAAAAAGAAAATAGAAAGATTCAAAGTAGATGTGGCTTCGTGGTCGTGCGGCTAGTGTCACCAAGCACTTAGTCGCATCGTACTGAGGAATGCGGGTTCGATTCCCGCCACAGCTGTCAGGAAAAGTTTTCGGCTGTGCCACTGGGCGTTGCATGCTAGTCCGTTGTCTAGTGTCGTGCTTCCTTCAAAGAGCGAACAGTTAACTGGGAGCATTAAACATGTCCGTGTTTTTTTAAAGATTTATGCATACGAATCACAAGCGGTAGCCACTAGACCACCAAGCCCGTCTATTTTTGTTCCGAAACTTCGTTCAAAAATGCTTTCCGTTGAACTGATCCACCAGGAAAATATCCAGAAGATACCTTGATTCGCCTTCTAACTGTGCGTATGGAAACTAATTTTGAAAATATTTCTCCTATTTCAGGGCGGTTGAAAAAACACGTTCTTTGTACCAGCAAACATAGTTTTAAAGCTTTTATTATTTGGTCTAGAATATTGAAAGTTCAATGTTGTTTTACATTTTCGTTCATATCTTGAGCTAACGAAACCGTGTGGTAACCAATTTGCATGTTTCTATATTAAACATCTCTAGACATAACTAATTCGATTATGTTTAGTTTATTTTGGGTTTAGATTACATTGTTTGATTTAAAGCCTGTATCCGCAATAATCGGGACACAGAAATACACCTGTAACTCTGCAATAGATACATTAAAATTGCTCAAATTTGGCCTCATAACATCTTGAGATGTGTTCATTTCACCTGCAAAATATCATGTGGATCGTTGCAGTACTTTTTGTTGTAGCGATGAAAGAGTGAAATGTGCGCCATTGATGAGAAACTGTACCAAATGCCAAAGTTCCTTTCTATTCCCCAACCGGTGATGTTCCTAAGAACCTGCCTCTCTGGAGCCACCATCTCCCCGGTTCTGTTTGACGCGTATGTTAGAACTCCTTCCATGTGGAGCGGACCTGGTGTGATGGTTAGAACACTTGACTATCACGCCGAGGACCTGGGATCGAATCCCACTCCCGACAAACTCGCAAAATGTGAGTTCTTCCTTCGGAAGGGAAGTAAAGCGTGGGTCCCGAGATGAACTAGCCTAGGGCTAAAAATCTCGTTAATACAGATAAAAAAAAAAAAAAAAAAAAAAAGAAAAAAAAAAAAAACGCTTTCCATAGTTTGAACCTTCGCACTTTTAACCTGTCCTTCTTTTCCGTGGAGCACCTCGATTATGCGGCCTCTTATCCATCCGTTCCATTCGCTCACATATACAATGAACAACTGCTTTTTTAATAATCAAGAACCAAACCTTTACAATTTCTCAATTGCACCCTTCTGAAATTCACAAAACATTCTGATGCTAATCGAAACCTTCCTGAAACGTCTGGAAACGCTTCAGAAGACCTCGTCAATCTTTCTTAAAAGTCCTCACAATCATTATACTAACCCACCTAAAACTTCAATGGAACCTTGAAGTCCATTTATATCAATGATCCTCAGTCTACCTCAATATTTGCATGCCAGCAGTGAATTATTAATAAAAACGCAAGATATTCAAGAAATAATTAAATATTAGCCATATTCAGGATTCATCAAAAATCCAACTTATTTGATTTTCTTAGAACATTGAGCAAGATCAAAGTGCTCTGTTTAAGCTTGTGTTTGAAAAACGTGGGAAAGCAGGCACAATAACGAGATTGCACTTCACCTGAACCAATTCTGAAGTTTCAGAGAATTCCGGAGACAATAAAAAAAAACATTTTTATTTTCTTATTTTTTCGTGCTTATAATGCTGAGCAAATTATCGCAGATTAAAAGATGTAGATGCACAAAAATATCAAATAGCGACCCCAGAACAATAAAGATCTTCAAAAACAAAATTGAGATGGAATTTAATACTTCAGCGCCCAAAAGCGTGCCATATTTGACCATTCAAAATAATGAAAACTAACCAACTAATAAAATTAAGTCCTGTGGAACTCCAAGGAGATGGCATGATTCTAAGAATCATCATAAAACTAAATTGAAAGGTATAAAGTTTTATGACGGTTCTCAAAACCTTTACAAGACTAATTAGTCATAAAAATGTTACTTGTTTATTTATTATTTATTTAAATAAATAAATAAATAAATAATAAATAAACAAGTAACATTTTTATGACTAATTAGTCTTGTATATGTTTTGAGAACCGTCATAAAACTTTATACCTTTCAATTTAGTTTTATGATGATTCTTAGAACCTCTTCTAGTCTATTTGACTAAAAAATGTCACTAGGGATCTAAGATGCCAGATATACAGATTTTTCTGTATTAAACAGATTTTTGACCTTCTGTACCAGGGGTTCCCAACCTTTTTCAGGTGGCGACCCCCTTTAAGAATTGTCAAAACATCTGGGGCCCAATAAAAATGTTTAGAAAAAAAAATATTAATTAAATGAACGAAACCGTTTTGCCTTTCTCGTACACTAAGGGGCTGTCCATAAACCACGTGGTCATTTTTTGGGACTTCTCAACCCCCCCCCCCCCCCGCGTGGTCATTTGTCCATACAAAAATTTTTTTTCGTCCATACAAAATGCTCATAGGCCGAACCCCCCCCCCCCCCCTCATGACCACGTGGTTTATGGACAGCCCCTAAGTGTACTGGAAAGGCTATATGTTCACTCCAAAAATGACTTTTTGATAGAAGGTCCGAAGGGTCGAGTCACATATACCAATCAACTCAGCTCGACGAATTGAGGTGATGTCTGTGTGTGTGTATGTGTGTATGTGTGTGTGTGTGCGTGTGTGTGTATGTGTGTATGTGTGTGTACAAAAAACTCACATCACTTTTTGGCAGTAAACCTCAACCGATTTTAATGACCGACGGTTCATTCGACGCGGCATATAGTCCCATTGTTTCCTATTGAAAATGGTTCGGATCGGTCCAGCCGTCCCGGAGTTATGGCCATTTAGGTGTTCCGGACCGGTACCCCTGGGAGGGGCCAGACATAAAAATGCAACAAACCTATGCATGCGACACATCAAACCACAGCATTTCCGATAACCTGATGAATGGTAAGCAGGAAAATAGTCTCAGACCACATCAGAACCAGTAGTGTTCCGGAACCGGTTCCGGATGTCCCGCCAGAAGTGGCCAAATATAAAATTGAACATAACTCATTCATGCGACACATCAAACAGCGGCATTTTGGGTAACCTGATGAACGGTTAGCAGGAAAATAGTATCAGACCATATCTGAACCGGTAGTCTTCCGGAACCGGTTCTGGATGTCCCGCCGGAAGTGGTCAAATATAAAAGAGAACCAAACCCATGCATGCGACACATCAATCAGCGGCATTTTTGATAACCTGATGAACGGTTAGCAGGAAAACAGCATCAGACCATATCTGAACTGGCAGTGTTTCGGAACCGGTTCTGGGTGTCCTGCCGGAAGTGGCCAAGTATAAAATTAACATAACTCATTCATGCGACATATCAAACAGCGGTATTTTCGTTTTAACCTGGTGAACGGTTAGCAGGAAAATAGTATCAGACCATATCTGAGCCGGTAGTGTTCCGGAACCGGTTCCGGATGTCCCGCCGGAAGTAACCTAATATAAAAGAGAACCAAATCCATACATGCGACACATCAAACAGCAGCATTTTCGATAACCTGATCAACGGTTAGCAGGAAAACAGCATCAGATCATATCTGAGGTGGTAGCCTTCCGGAACCGGTTCTGGGTGTACCGCCGGAACTGAACATAACTTATTCATACGACGCATCAAACAGCGGCATTTTCGGAAACCTGATGAACGGTTAGCAGGAAAATAGTCTCAGACCACATCTGAACCGGAAGTGTTCCGGAACCGGTTCCGGGTGTCTCGCCGGAAGTGGCCAAATATAAAAGAGAACCAAACCCATGCATGCGACACATCAAACAGTGGCATTTCCGATAACCTGATGAACGGTTAGCAGGAAATTAGTATCAGAACACATCTCACCTGATAGTGTTCCAGAACCGGTTCCGGGGGGTCCCGACGGAAGTGGCCACATATAAAAGTGAACCAAACCCATGCATGCGACACAGCAAAGCGCGGCTTTTTTGATAACCTTATGAACGTTAGCAAGCAAATAAGTTCAGACTATACAGAGTGTTAGGTTCGTGAATGCAAACTTTTTAAGGAGTGATAGAGGATCATAAATGGTGAAAAAAATGTGTACCCATATGGTCAAATCTCAACCGTTAGGTAGTAATAGAACTTTACATGTTTTTGACTTTGCTTGCCTCAAACTGGCTACAACTTGAAAATGGTTAAACTTATCGCAGCTTTTTAACCCTCATTCGAAAGTTCATTAAATTTTCTACCTAAGAGATCTTTCAATCTATTGGTTTTGTTAAATAACTTAGTTTTCTAAAGCAAATGAGCTCGAAAGTTTTGATTTTTATTTGTTTTTTTTTTGTAAATTTTCTTTTAAAAATGCTTAATAAATTTGAAATTTCTTTTAGGAAAATACGAGGACACTGTTCCGTTCTACGACTCGTTCGTTGACTTCAAACGTCCAGCTCCTCTCGTGTTCTTGTTATTTCGAATTCAACATCGTATTTCAGATCATGAATTTGCACCTGTAAAGGTAAGCACTTTTTTGCACACTGTGCCACTGGAGCTAGCGCACGCTGATATTAGCACATTTGCCCAAAAGTACACGCGGCAAATCCCTGAGGAAACGACCAGCCGCGTTTTTTGCTCCTCTTTTACTCCATTCTTGTGGGAGATAACATTGCGGCGTTTCCTCAAGTGCGGCTGTTCCTTTCCAAGAGGACTTGCCGCGTGGAATTCCGTGCAAATGCGCGTTTGAAAACATTACAAAGGCTGCGCTGTGTATCATTCAGCACACCAGTCGTTTGCACCACGCACACAGTCTTGATTACCTGCCGAACCACAGCAGCTGTGCGTATGAAGTATAAGGACAAAGCCGCCGATGCGCGGTACAAAAAATAAAGGTTTGCACTCACGAACCTAACACCCTGTATAAGGGACCATCGATAGTCAAATAATTTATTCGGTAACCTGACGGTTAGCAACAAAAAAAATGTCTCAGACCAAATTAGGGACAACAGGTCCTGTCCGGGAATTGATTTTGGGTGTCTCGTCATAAGTGGTAAAATATAAAAGTGATCCGAACCTGTGCATGCGACACACCAAATCGCGACTTTTTCAATAATCTAATTTACTGTCAGCAAAAAGTCTCAGACGCACATTTGGGAGAACCGGTAGTGTTGAAGAACAGATAACGAGTGCCCTGCCAGAAATGGTAAAATATAGACTTGAACGGATATGGGGATTCTCTCGGCTTTTGCAGTCGGTGACAGCAGCGAAAACTTCGTTTTTAGCTGAACTTTTTGGATTTTGCTCGCCTACACTTTTATCGACACTTGCTATGGCGGATACCTACGCAACTTTCCGCCATATCAGGTATCCGCCATAGCAAGTGTCGATAAAAGTGTAGACGAGCAAAATCCAAAAAGTTCAGCTAAAAGCGAAGCAAAAATAAGCTTAAAAGCTAAGGGAGCAGTTTATACCACTACAGCGTCTACCAAACGTATCGATATGAACAAACCGAAGGTGGTTCCATCCAAATTCCGTTGGAAAATGTTTCATGGGCTTCCATGGATTCTAACAAGAAAACAAGCCTTTAATCCCCTGAAGAAGGTTTAAAATAAACCGAAACCGTCGGAAGTTGAGGCAAACTTGCATGAGGCCATTAAGTACGTCACGATCCTAGGGGAGAGGGGGTTGATAAAGTGTGACAAGCAATGTATTAAGGAGAAACCCGTACGAAAGGGGCACAGGGGAGCTTCGAACATTCCTAATTTCAGCGTGACATACTTAATGGATGCTCCCCATGGAACACATCAATTCGCGGCTTTTAAGCCAGCAGCCAGCCTGATAACCAGTTGACAAGAAAATAACCACAGACCATATTAGGAACAACCAGTAGTGTCATGGACTCGGTTCCAGGTATCCGCCGGAAATAATCCAAACCAAACAAAATCAAATTTTGACTTTTTTAAAAGCCTGGAAAACGGTGAGTAAGATTAAAGGTGAAGAAATGGTCAAAGTCTTCATATATGCAAGAGAATAAAATTGTGACCAAAGCAATCTCATCAAATCACACCATTTCAAATTCCTGTGGTGTTAATATAAAGTAGGATGGATCAACGTGTTATGGTAAAATTATAATTTGATCGCATCAACACTGAATAAAGTTTTTCCAATCTCCTTTTGCGTCTAAATTAGTGTGCTCAATTTGGTCCATAAGGAGGTCAAATTTGACATGAATCGTATTAAGCGTATAAGTGTTCTCACGATCGGCTAATGTCGACGTAAAGATCATGAGTACATATACGACGAGAAAGGCACTATCACCACTAGGTGGATTAATCTGGGTTTTTTTTGGGTACAGTGAGTAGCCAGAAATCTACTGTGGGCGGGATTTTCGACTATCAATGATAGGTACTTTTATTTTATTCGACACTCACATTTCGTAAACACTGATGTTATGAACATTAAATTTGAGTCATAGCTGAAAAATAGCGGCGCAGCAAAAAAATTTTTTTTTTCTTCTGGAGGCGTTTTATACTGAAAATTTGTTCCTCAAATTGTGGCTTTGGGGGTGGCAGTAAACTAAATTAAAAATTGGTATAATTGGCACAAAATACAATAAAAAATTAACTTTTTTTTGGTAACATCCTGGCCCCCCTGGACTAGCTTCACGGAATCGTCAAAAAGTAGTAAAATTTTATTAGTTTCTAGGACTCTCGGTTTCTACTGTATGCTAAAATACGGCGATACAGAAAAATCTGTATTGATACAGATTTTTGATAAATTAATCTGGCATCTCTGCTTGGGATACCCAATATATGATGAAGATAAAAAGTCAAACCAAATTAATTTGCCGATATTTTTCAAGTCAATTTGCGATAAATTAGTTGTATGAAAAACTGTTCGAATGATTCAGCAGCGGCTGAAGCAACTTTTTCTTTTGCCCGCGAAGAACAGCTTGACAACGCAAGCTCGATCGTAGGCTACACCATAGCCTGTCTGATCGAATAAAAAACTACACCGACGAGCTTGGATGTTGTTGTTCAAAAAATTGAGAAATAAAAACTTTGCGATAAGCTCCTCTCTCTCTCCTCTTCTTGGCGTAACGTCCTCACTGGGACAAAGCCTGCTTCTCAGCTTAGTGTTCTATGAGCACTTCCACAGTTATTAACTGAGAGCTTCCTCTGCCAATGACCATTTTGCATGCGTATATCGTGTGGCAGGCACGAAGACACTCTATGCCCAAGGAAGTCAAGGAAATTTCCTTTACGATAAGCTCTCATCATCAAACTGAAGACATGGCTTGATGCCTTCTAATTCTTTGAGGATCCTACTATTTATATTTTTAATCATGTAATATGATTTATTTGAGTAACTTTAAAATGTAATGCTCGGTTATGTGCAATCTTGATTAAATATTGGAATATGTACCGTCAAACGGGGTTACTTGCAACATGATGACATACACTAAATGTGAATCATTTTCTAATAATAATGAAAACTAGTATGCCCTACTATTTCGGTTATAGAGATTATGTGTATCAAAGATCGATTTAGTATAAAAATTAGCTTTGTTTCTTTGTTTATGGTTTAGCTACACTGTTAAAACGGATTGCTCATTTTATGCCATAAAAACAAGTATGAAAATCGTGCTTGACCTCTCCCTTATGGTAAGTGCGTGCGATAAGTCTGATGACCTTGCTTGCAGTTAGGGTACCTAATAGTAAGCTTAGCTAAACGATAAAACAGTTGACAGCCTTCGCTCATAGCCTTCAGTCGTGTTTGCAAATCGCTCCCGTACATCGCTTTTCTTCCATTGCTAAAATGAGCTGTATTCGAAAAAATACACTCGTGGTTGATTTTAGCGTTCTTCCTACGCGACCTGAATTAGGTAAAATCGAGTGTTTCCTAGAAAAGGAAATTAAACTAAATCTCGCGGACGCAAAGTGTATTCAACTACACAACACCCGCAACTGTGTATTTATTGAGATGATAGACAACGAGACGGCGCTGCGCTATAAAAAAGCGCACAATATCCAACGGTCTATTGTGTGCAATGGCAAGCCGTTCAAGATCCCCGTGTATGTGGATAGCGAGGCTGTTACAGTTCGTGTGTGTGACCTCCCTCCATCCATACTCCATGTAGCTGTCGTGGAGCAAATGAGAAGGTTCGGTGATGTGGTATCAATACAAGGTGAACGATGGAAGAAATATTTTCCCGGTGTCTTCAACGGTGTCCGAGTGCTTCAGATAAGACTCAAACAACCCATCCCGTCGTTCATTACTATCAGCAATGAAATTGGCACCGTATTCTATCCAAACCAGGTTAAGACATGTAGATGGTGCTGCAAACCTGTCCATCCGCAGCAGAAATGTTTGGAGGTAACTAACATACACCCCGCCGCCGCCACCGCGGTTACTCATCAATCACCATCCACCGAGCAGAAATTCGACGAGGCTGATTTCCCACCAATCAGTCCATCGGTCGAAGCAAGAGGCAAACGTGCGTTTGCTGAAAGCGAACCTCAACCGAACAACGTAGCTACGAGCCTAGTACAGCAGCAGAGAACAAACACCGGTGGTGACGACGACGACGACGTTGGGAACGATCACGACGATAGCTCATCTTCTCCGTACGAAAGCTGCGACGGTACAAACAAGCGGCGGCTGTCAACCAAGCGTGGAAAAGAGAAGAAGAAAGTGTGTGGTGCTGTTCTGGGATCACAGAGCGACTGTGATTCCAATTCGTCTGTTATTTTATTGTAAAAACATAGTTTTTCGGTCCCGTTAAGCTCCCGGGTGCATGGACCTATTAAATAAATGAAATTGAAAAAAAAAAAATAAACGATAAAAGTTTGATAAACTTATCGACTAAGTAATGCAAAAAATCATTATTATATTCGACAACCACTGTGGGGTAACTTGCAACAGTTGAATTTGACGAAACCTTCTATTATTTATCTTCATTTCACGATATATTTGACAGAAATAACCGAAATGGATCATTTATTGATTACGTAACGCGGTTATTTTCAAATGACAATTCATTTTTTTACATTTTTTTGCACATGACCTTCAAACATTGTTAGGAAATACCAAATTTTGAAGTTTCATTTATGTTTCATCATGTTAAAAGTTCAATTTTTGTTTTTGAACGCTGTAAAGCAATCACCAACATCAATTCTGAATGGATGGAGTAAATTATTTCAGTATAATACCCAAATTAGCGAGTTTGACATTTACAAAATAGAATAGGTGTGTTTCAATCATGTAAATTTAGCTGAAATTGCCAAACACCACTTCAAACTGAAAACTACTTGAAGATGACTCACTCTACCTTATCAAGAAATGACAATAATCATTGTTGCCATTTTGTAATGAGTGCTAAGTGAGGCATGTCGGACTTCGGATACAGAGATATATCTTCACAACGCGACTACTCGGTGTGGAGTTACGAATAGGAATGAATTTTATTTTACTTGACACTTAAGAACTAAGTTTTGAGTACAGCAGAAAATAGGAAGTAGGTAGGTTAAACAAGAATGGCAGAACGACGCGCTAGAGTTGTTTGGTAAACTACTCGAGTCTTGCATATGCGTGTAATTTATTGCGCGCATATGGAAGCACTTTAAGAAGGTTATCGAAACAAGGAAAAGGTTTCGTTACTGACTGCATGTTTTGGTAGGCAAAGAATTTGGATGGAGGTTTCGGGTTTTTTGTGTCACGCTGAGAAAGTGTTTAATTTATGACGGAAAGTTATATTGTTTTATGATGAAGTCCGAGAAATGTTGAAACGAGATTTGTGGGAGAACTGTGCCACGACACCTCCCTCCTTAGGAAGAATGGTGTAACCATTCTAAATTTTGAGACAAATTATAGGCTTTATGCGGTCGTTTTAGCATTCTGTTATTCTTGATTTTTCAGGATTTTTGCTTAATTAATCTTGTTCGATGGACTTTCAAAATATTAGCAGTTGTTTGATGTTTTATAGTAGCATTTGATTCGTCTAGATCTATTATTATATAGGGACCATCTTGTACAATATCTAATTTTCTTCTATTTTCCAATTTTAAATACACTTTATCTCCAATGCTCAATTTTGTTGGTGTTACATCTTTATTTGCTTCTTCTGTTCTTGATAGTTTGACATTCTCGATTTTTCTTAGGATTTCATTGTGTATAAGCTGTAGTTTATATCTTATTTCATTTACGTATGAGTCGTGGTTATAAATAGGAGTGATTTGGTCTAGATTTATCTGATCAAATGTATTTACGGGCTTTCCAAATACTATTTCAAAAGGGCTGTAATTGTGTTCCGAGTTGGGAGTAGTATTATAACTAAAGCAGTAAAAAGATAACCATTCATCCCAATTATCTTTAAGATCGTTGACAAAGATTCTCAGATATTCGTTTAAACATCTGTGATTCCTTTCCAACGCTCCCAAAGTTTGTGGGTGATATGCTGTTGCTAGAATGCGATCGATATTGAGCAGTTTACAAACTGATTCAAAGATACCTTTGTACTCTGTACCTTGATCTGTTCGAATTGCTTTCATTGGTCCGTATATCAAAATACATCCTTCCACTACTGCTCTGGCAATCGTGTCAGCTGATTTATCCGGAACAGGTATAGCTATGACGTATTTACTCAGATCGCATTGTATAGTAACTGCGTATCTGTTTCCTTTGCTACTCATTGTGAATGGTCCAATCGTATCTATTGCAACTATGTCGAATGATTTGCATGGAGTTGAAGTTTTTATCATTTTACTTTGAACCGACGAAAAATGTTTGTTCCTTTTACAAATTTCGCAGGATTTGACATATTTAGTAACTAAATATTTCATATTTGACCAAATATATAAATTTTTCAATTTTTTGTACAATCGGTTAATACCAACATGACCTCCGATTGGTGTACTATGGTAATGTTGTAAAATAGCTTGAATTTCGTTTGGGTTGTTTATTTTTCTAGGAGGATGATAAATGATAATTTTAATATTTTTCAAAACTTGATTTCCTATTGTTTTGAAATCATTGATACTTATATAATTAAATATGGTATCGCTAGTCGAAATAGCAATACACTCATTTTCGATTTTATTTTGTTTCATTAATTGTAGGGTACCCTTTTCAATCAGCTTAAATATTTCTGGCAAGTTAACATTGTTAATTGTGAGACCTAACGCTAGAGTTAGACTCGTTTTGAAATTTTTTTCGAGAAGAATTGCCATAGTTGATTTATTTTTATTTTGATGTAATGAAAATTGCAATTTTTTTTGTTTATGTATTTGTTCATTGCTAACTGCTTCATACACGTGGAGTTGATCAGGCTCCGGTACTCTGCTTTGTATGTTATTGTTGACTAAACAAGGTTTGCGTAGCATTGACCTGGTCTGTACTTGTAAAATGTTAATTGACTTTAATTTATCTGATGTAATATTAATTCTAGACAATGCGTCAGCCACAACGTTACTTTTACCTGGGACGAACTCTACTTCAAAGTCGAATTCTTCGAGATCAATCCTCATTCGCGTCAACTTTGAAGAAGGGTTCTTCATTCCAAAGAGGTAAACTAACGGTCGGTGATCAGTACGCACCAAAAATTTACGACCTAATAAGTAGGGTTGATAATGCATGATAGCCCAGTGAATAGCGGCTAATTCTTTCTCAATGATGTGCTTATTTGCTTCGCCTTTTGTAAACGCGCGACTGGCGAAAGAAACAGGTAGATCATTGCTTCCATGCATTTGGGACAAAACTGCCCCGCAAGCGAAATCTGATGCGTCTGTAGTCAATATAAATGGTTTTTGATAATCTGGATACTGTAATATTTGTGGTGAAAGTAGCATAGTCTTTAATGTTTCAAAGGCGGACTTGCATTGTTCTGACCACACAAAAACTGTATTTTTTCTTAATAATTTGTTCAAAGGACAACAAATATTTGCAAAACCAGGAATAAATCTCCTGTAATAATTACACATGGCTACAAAACTTCGAACTTGGTCTGCGTTTTGAGGTTGTGGGTAATTTTTTATTACATCAAATTTTGAATTATCAGGCAAGATACCTTTATCAGTGATTTTATGACCTAGAAATGTAACTTCTGCTTTGAAAAAATTACATTTTGAAGGGTTCAGTTTCAGGTTTCTTTGCCTGAAACATTCGAAAACATTCCTCAAGTTTTTCAGATGGTGTTCAATTGAACAACCTACGACGATAACATCGTCAATGTACAAGAATGCACACTCGGGACTCAAGCCACTGAGTGCTATTGACATCATTCGTTGGAAACTGTTTGGGCTTATATTTAGTCCAAACGGCAATCTTTTATACTGAAAATGTCCACGTTCCTGCAACGAGAACGCGGTGAACTCTCTGGAATTTTTCTCGATCTCAATCTGGTGAAAACCTGACATGAGATCAAGCGTCGAAAAATATTTGGCTCTGCCAAGTTGATCGAGAATATCGTCAATCCTTGGAAGAGGAAATTTATCCGCAAGCAATTTTTTGTTCAATTGACGAAAATCAACTACTAATCTCCATTTCTTTTCGGAAGTAGTTGACTTCTTGGGAACAAGTAATAATGGTGAGTTGTAACTAGACACCGAAGGTTCAATTATATCGTTTGCAATTAAATTATCTACTTGACGACAGATTTCTTCCTTGTGACACTGTGCATTCCGGTAGTTTTTAATGTATACCGGTGATTTATCTTTTAGGCTAATTTTTTGTTGATAAAAATTGTTACACGTTAATAAATCATCCTTTAAACTAAATATATCATTGTATTCGTGACATAATTGTTGTAAAGATTGTTTGGCGGATGCAGGTATATCGTTAAAATTTAGTTCTGCATTCAATTTTTCGATTCTATCTGTATTATTACAGTCAATTTTAGCTATGTAAAAGTCGTTAAGATTGGAAGTTTTTAAATTAAAATTTGCAAGTTGCACAGGATATTCATTAGTGTTTATAATTTTAGCATAAGGTGCGGAACTATTCACAATGGCGTTGGCACAAAACACGCCTGGTGCAAGCTCAGCGGAATTAATTATGACATCTCCATGAACATTAAAATTGTTTATCAATCTAAATACTTCAGATCTAGCTGGTATCCACGCAGACCCATTTAGATTATTGCAAATTGGGATTTCAAGTCGGATGTTATTTACGTATGCTGCTAAAATCCACGTATCGTAATTTATTTCACATCGGTATGTAGTAAGGAAATCTCTTCCCAGTATACCGTCAGTTGGTATCGGGAAATCGTCTTCTATCAGATGAAACAGGCTATTCACAGCTGTATTTTGTATATAAGAAAAACAATTGATTGTTCCTCTGCAAGTAGCTTCACCGGGTGTTATTCCGCGTAAAACGCAAGTATTATTTTGATTAATTGATATTGGACGTGAGATACATCGTGTTTTCAATAATGAAATGTCTGCTCCTGAATCTACCAGGAACGAACAGTTTTTATTAGATACGCTAATTGGCACATTAATGAAATTGGAGGCAGCTACATTGATTGTGTATACTGCCCTACTGTTCCAAAAAAAGGTTGATTTGGTTGAGTCATATTCGGTGGTTGTACTGTATTAGCGTTTGCGAAATGCTGACCTTGGCTTTGCACGCCCGGGGGCGGATTGGGAAAAACGTTTTGCATTGGTGAGCTCGATTGATTGTCAGCAAAATATATTCTGTTAAATTGTCGCGGATAACCGCGTGCATGACCACGGTTGTCTGTTCGGTAACGGTAGTTGTTGTTATTTGGGAACGGTCTACTTTGATTGTTATTAAAACGTATCGGGTATGATCCGTAACGCTGATTACTTTGATGGGAACCACGAGGAGCAACATTATAGTTCCCTCGGTTCTGAGTTTGTCGTTTTTGCATGATTCTTTTTGAATTTACGTGGAATACACGATTCATGCTGTTACTGGACTCGACACTATCCGGTAGCTCATTTACTTTCTGGATTGCCTCTTCGATTGTCGAAAATGTTCCTGCTTGCAGTATTATTTTTTCTGTCTCGTTAGATGTACTGTTAATCAAAGTTTCCAAACCTGCTTTGGTGGCTAACTTTTTAGCGGTCGCGTGAGGAACATTCTCTCTCACGTAAATATTGGTAAGCTTATTGCAAAGAATTTCCACTTCTTGACAATATTGTTGTTTTGACAATCCGCGTTTGACTGATTTAATTTTTGCCAATATCTGTTCTGCAGTAGTTTTACTTTCACAGGCAGATTTGATGAGATCAATCATCGCATCAATAGTAGTCTCTTGGATATTGTTAGGTAATGCATCTCGGGCTTTACCTGAAATTCTCGTTAAAAGGAATAGCTTTAACGTTCCGTGTTGTGCTTGGGTATACACCTTTTTCAAAAATTTTACACCGTCAATGAAAGCGGAAAGTTTTTCGGCATCGCCGTCGAATGGCATCAAGACCGATGCAGCTAGCTTGGCATCAAAAGGATTTTCGGTGGCCATTTCCACTTGTTTTAAATTATTAATTTTGGTTACTCTCCTAACTCGGACACTTTCTTTAATATATTCTATTGCGTTTCTTGATTGTCTAGTAAAAGTAAAAAATTCTTTATCTGGAATTTCGTCTTGGTTTTCTAAAAGAAGCTCATCTATTTCAGCGAATAAAATGATAGCCTTATTAAAATGTGCGTCAAGAGTATTACTGGAAATATTTTGATTTATAGATTTTCTAAAATGCTGTTCTATTTTTAGTAGAATTCCTACTTTTTCAATAATGACCCTTTTCGGCATAACATTAGGAGATTTATAAAGATTTGTTCTACTTATCGTTTACTGCCAGTGTCCATCGCCACCTGTTGTTTCGCTGCATGTGCTGGTTCTGGAAGAGCGGCGGTTTCAGCTGACATCGGCATAAGTCTGCTCTTGGTCAATGCTACCTTTCCGATGCTTCTCGAGCGGTTTGACACACACGCATTGCACTATGTTCGGGTTCTGGTTGTGTAAATGTTCAACATCGTAAGATGTGAATGTCACTAAATTCTTCCTTTAGGAATACCCACAGAAGGTATCCCACTATTAATGATGTTAGCAAAATTGCTACGCTTAGCCAGATCTTCATCTTTTCACTCATTTCGTCTTATGTTGTCAGTTCACTTAAATCGTTCTTCTTCACTCTTCACTAATTTGACTCCCTCTATGTTTAGCGTCTAAATGTTCGCGTACTTTTGTCCACTGTCTGTTCTTGTTCTTCGATTAATGCGCTGGTGCCGTAGATGTGGTGACGTTATTTAGGCTTATTGCCCGATCAACGACCCTTTGATTTTTGATTCGCTCGTACTTGACGATGAGTCGATACACTAGGAACAAGGTGGCTACACATATCACCGTTAGTAGAATGTATGCGATTAATTCTACCGATTTGGCGGTTTTTTCACTATGCACTTTTTCTTTTACGTTGCTGGCGTTGATGATACTCACGATCTGCTCGTGAGTCACCGGTTTCGGGGTTGACGATTCGTTTCCCATAGCTTAAGCTGCACTTTGACGGTTATTATTTTTGGACGACTTTTGCACTTCTGTCGCATGGATTTTATACGAAGGCGCACTTTAATCACTTATCTCTCGTCACGGTCAGCCATGAGGCATGTCGGACTTCGGATACAGAGATATATCTTCACAACGCGACTACTCGGTGTGGAGTTACGAATAGGAATGAATTTTATTTTACTTGACACTTAAGAACTAAGTTTTGAGTACAGCAGAAAATAGGAAGTAGGTAGGTTAAACAAGAATGGCAGAACGACGCGCTAGAGTTGTTTGGTAAACTACTCGAGTCTTGCATATGCGTGTAATTTATTGCGCGCATATGGAAGCACTTTAAGAAGGTTATCGAAACAAGGAAAAGGTTTCGTTACTGACTGCATGTTTTGGTAGGCAAAGAATTTGGATGGAGGTTTCGGGTTTTTTGTGTCACGCTGAGAAAGTGTTTAATTTATGACGGAAAGTTATATTGTTTTATGATGAAGTCCGAGAAATGTTGAAACGAGATTTGTGGGAGAACTGTGCCACGACATAAGTCACGAGAATCATATATATATATATTTTTTGTGTTTGAGTGACGTGAGACCTGTTGCTAAACGATAGATATACTCTCGCTTGCAATAACTATCAATCCTTTCATGAAAAATTATATGTCAATTGGTTAGTGTACATCTTTTCATGGTATGTTTTATGCATAACATCAAAAATTTACAATACGACTATATACTAGAATGTTAGTGCTGTTTAATGATAGCTAACTTGGCTTCAAGTCCTATGTTGCAAGTTACCCCACAGATGGGGAAACTTGCAACAAGTATGTATTTCGCACCTCCTGATTAGGTGGCAACGTATTTTGGTAAACCAAGTGTTGCATAGTATTCTACTCGGGGTAATTAGCGTACACGATGCTTCACCGGATGTTTGAAATGTTTAGATTTTCAATGATATTGCTTCAAAGTCGAAAAGTGTTGCAAGTTACCCCATTTGACGGTATTAAGAATAATGGTTTGGCATTAATTTGTAAAAAAGTTGTACGACCAAAACAATGAGTTATTTTCATCGTGAGTTTTTACTACAGCTTATGTTTTACTAGGAAAATAATTATTTTCCATTTACTCCTTCTACCGCTTTTTTTCACATTCTTAGCGTAACATCTCAACTGAGGCATAGCCTGTTCCCAAGCTTAAAGTTTAATGAGCACTTCCACAGTTGTTGACGAACTTCCTCTGTCAATGAAAATGGTATGTATACAGAGTGACAAATACAAAGTTACTCTATGCCCAAGGAAGTCAAGGAATTTACCATTACGAAAGTTCCTGGAGTTCGAGCGGGAATCGAACATATCACCCTAGTATGGCATTGCTGAAAAAGCGCGCTTTTATCCATATAAGGGCCTATTTCTTTCTAATGGGGCACAGTCGGTGTAGTACTAGATTTGTAGTAATGCGCTGAATTGTTGTATGGTGAGAAGATAAATTTTCAGTTTCTTCAATGGAATGTTGTAAAAAGTTTGTTTATTATGCTTCCTTGCCCAATTTAATGCTGTTTGAGAAAATCTTTATCCTAACTATGTTGTTTAAGTTGCAAGGAATGGAGAAAACAACAACACAGTTACTCAAAGTTTTTCCTCAAACACCATTAAATTAGGCAAGGCATTACAAATCCCATACTTTTTGCACCATTTCATTGCAGAAACTGAAAATTTACCTTCTCACCATACTAAAATTCAGCTCATTACTATCGCTCTAGTACTTCACCGATGGCGTCCTATTGCTGTAACATGTTTTTATTTTTTGACTCACAGCGGAATCCTTCCAACGCTACTATCCAACCTGACCAAAACGCAACCCCTTCATGAACTGTACATAGACGTCCCCCCGAAAACGGAAGCTTTTCCCCCCGTTTGAGGGGGCCAAACAATGCATAGTATTTATAAACATCGCAAAGGCGATGCTCGCTCAAGATCAAGATGATGTTGATCGGACGGACCGATACAACCCAGGCCAGGCAATGCAATGGGTGTGTGCAAATGAAAGTGTCTGTGATCCAGTTTTTGCTCCCATCTCTCTGGCTGGCAGCTCATCTCATATTGCCATCCATTCATTACGGCTGGATTGGATTGTGGATCGGCTTTCAAAATACGTCTTGACGTGGATAACAGTAACAGGTTTTTTTTTTCTACTTCTGTGTACATTTCATTCGTGGTAAGGTTGTTTAGATTTTGCAAACCAGAGCTGCGTCACGTGGTCGTTTTTTTTTTGCGTTTTTAATTATGGGCTTTGGTTGAGGATGGAGAAAAAATCTGCAGTCGGGAAAAAGGTTTGATGGGGTCCCATAATTAATGGAGAAATTTGATGGTATCGAGATCATAGGATGGGAACTTTTAGAGGGAAATTGCGGCCTTGTGGCGTGATTTGGGGCTCCAAATGGATACCGAATGGACGAAATGATTTAGAGATTTTGCGAGAAATCACGATCAATAAGCCTAATAGTCTCTTTCTTTTTTTTCCTAGCGTAACGTCCGAAATGTGATAAAGTCTGATGGATAAAGAAGATTTTAATAAAAATTGATCTTAACTCACTGAAAAAACAACTAATGCATGGAAAAATTCATTAAATTCTTCAAAATCAACAAGTTTCGCAAATGTCGTTACAGTCCATGTACTCAACAGATCATTAATCAACAGCTAAGAGATTTCTTTTGAATTGTCTCAACAAACCAGTCAAATTAGTAATACTTCAAGCAGCAGCAGCACTACAATGACTCGTTCAACATTGTTATCTTGTTACCGGCAACGGTCGACAGAATACATTTCAATAATTAATCATCACTCTCTGGAGAAGTTACTTTGTGTACATTTCAAAACAAACCGTCCATTGATGTGCAGCACAAACATGTTCAGGTTCAGGGTAGCTAGCTAGCTACATATCCTTTTGAAACGCGCTCCGCTCCACTCGACCAGAAGAAACAGTTTTGTTTGGAAGCACTATCCAGTGTCTGTGCAACGAACGATTGAACTTTCCGAGCCTCGTGTCAGTCAGACTCAAACAGAGCAGCAGCTCGGAAGCTTGTTGACTCGTCTCTCCTCCCTGAGGGATGCGCAGCTAAATGGAGAAAAGAAAAATGGTATTCTAATCAAGCCTATACCTGAAAGGTCTCGCCAAAGTCGAGTCATTCCAGAACCAGAAGTCAACAATGAGCCATCTCTCCGTGAAGCTTCGGTCCGGAGGCAATTGTTTGAATATTCCAGTCTGCCTGTGTGTGTGCTGTTTGTGTATTTGCATTCATCTTCATCTTTGCTGGCTGTGCCTAGTTGGGCTACTTCACATGTGCTACTGCACTGGTGCCGGTCGTCTAGGATCAACAGCAGCATCATCATCATCGTCAACTGTTGTTATTGGTTGTGCACTATGGAGCGATGAAGATGCAGCATCTCATCTTCGCTGCCGCTTCCAACATGTGTAACTAGCTATATCCATACCGACTAACCAGGAGACAGTTGGGTGCTTTTCTGCCTTGCCTAGCGAGCGAGATGTGTGCAATTGCAATATGATATCTCTGCTGCTGCTGTTGCTGCATCTCGTTCGAGAACATGTGTGTCTGTAGCGGCGGCATGCATTCATATGATGTGCTTTTGCTGTACGGATGTCAAACTTTCCATCGTTTTCCCCAGCGCGATACGAGCCACGAGATGAATATTTAAGGTCGTGCAGGTCCGGAGATGATTAGCATTGATTCAATGACTTAATCGTAAAATGGGCAACAACGATATCGACACGATGGGTCACGATGTTTTCACATGCGGACAGTAAAGTACAGCAATATGGGATTTTGTCAAACATCAAGATATCCATTTCACGATATTGTATTCGAGATAATGTTACAATATTTACGAATCCTGACGTTTTTTTTAACTTCTTCTCTTCTTTAGTTCTTCTACTTCTTCTTCTTCTTTTTTATGGTTCGACGTTCGCTTTGGAACTAGGCTTGCTTCTTTTCAACTTAGTGTTCTTAGAGCACATCCACAGTTATTTATTGAAGGGCTTTCTTTGCCTGCCATTGCATGAATTTGTACATTGTGTAGCAAGGACAATGATACACTATGCCCAGGGAGTCAAGAAAATTTTTCCGACCGGAACGAGAATTGAATTCGCCGTCTCCAGATTGGCGATCTATAGCCTTGACCACTAGGCTAAGTGGGTCATTTATTGATCCGAATGTTATTGTTTTTCGGGCAATAAACCAAAAAGGCGTGCTATGAGAACTGAATACATAAATCCCGAAGTTCCTAATTACATATCTTTTTTTTTATTAATATTAAATTATGCCAATTCTACACTTAGTTACATATCTATTGCAATCTACGTGGTTCTCGTGGGGTTTGAGCCTACGGCTCCCCAATTCGTTCGCACACTATCGTCAAATAACTGCAACACAGAATGAGTAACGATTCTGTTGAGCAGACAACCAATTTGCTTCAATTTTCCAATTTAAAATATAACTAACATTGTTTTTCAGGGTATCTTAGCCATAGTATCTTTGAGTTGTTCATACGGATGTAAAATTTCCAATGAAATGATCTTAAGGTAGAAATGTCTACCTTAAATGATTAAATGATTATTTAATTGACATGCCCAACAAAAAGATACAGTTTTGAAGTTTATCTTCAAATATGTAAATTTGGCCAAGCTCTGGTCATAGAATTATTAGTAAACAATAGTTCAAACAGGTAGAATCTCTAATCAGTGAAGAGACACAAAAATGGCGTCTTCAACTAAAAGTTGTCCAATTAAAAATTACAGCACTTGAGGTAATCTATATCAAGGAAAACTTGGTGTTCATTCAAGACCTCTCGTAGGAATTCATTTATGGAAGTATTCAGCAATTCCTGCCAATGTTTCTCCTTGGACTCATACCAACTTTCATCTGTAATTCTTTCAGATATTTCTCTCGAGTTTCCGTAAGGGATTTTTTCTAGGATGCCTTTCAGGATACTTCCAAAAATTGCACCTAAGATACCTTCAATGATTTCTCACGATTTACCTTTAGGGATTTCTACGAAAATGTCTCCTAGATTTCCGTCAGGTATTCTTCCAGGATACCTTCTGGATTTATTTCTGGAACCTCGTTGGGAATCCCTCTTGAGATTTTTTTCATTTATTTATTCCAGAGCTGCTTTCAAAATTTCTTCTGAAATTTTTTCAGTGATTTATCCCAAAATTTCTTCATTGATGAGTCCTGGGTTCAGTTTAGGCATTTCTCCCAGGATTCTTTACGTGTACTTCCAGATTATTCTTGAGATTCCAACAAAGATTCCTTCAGGTTACTTCCTTGGTTTCTTCCGTGTTTTTTAGAGATTTGTTCCAGGCTTCCGTAACGAATTCCTCCTAGATTCCATGGATTGATATCTTCCGGGCTTCCATCATTTATTTTTACCGGTTTTCTTTTAAGTACATATTCATATGGACTGTTTCAGAAATTATAAATACACTTTGTTTTGTTTGTTTATTCAATTAAATGAACTGTTCTAATGATTTTTACCAACTTCTTCAAGAGTATAGCATATTGTACTCCATATTTTTTATATTTCCTTTCAATTGGGTTGATATTTTAAAGAACGGTCGAGTTCTCTAACAAATAACTTAATTGTTGAAATTTGCATTTGCACAAAGGTGTTTTTGATAATTCCCTCAGAATTATCTAAATTTTGATCACATTCGCTTTCTCAACAAGTTGTCTAAGGAATGCCTTGATCAAAATTTGGGAAAAATCGATAAATGCATTTCCACAACATTTATTCGGAGATCAAGTTTCTTATTTTATAAGGTATTCTACGGAACATAAGAACTACCACACAGTTTCTTAGCTTTCTTGAATGCATTTAATCTAAACAAACTTATTTTTCAGCTCATTTGATCATTCAGATGCCAAAGCTTGTCATACCATAAAAACAAATGTAGTAAGCAGTAATTCAGACATTTGTTTGCCTGTCGTTTGTTGCTACTGGTGTTGTTGAGAAATTTAAAACAAAAAATTGTGTATTGGGAAGGCCCGTAAAAGCGGTTCTTGATCAAATATTCCAGTAATAATCGAGAAATATCTATAATCTAAATAGCAATTTTTATTGCGTTTGGAAATTAAATATTTTATCTGTGAGATTTTTTTCTTTGCTACATTTTTTGACCATTTTGTGCAACTTCAAATTTTAATCATCTAGTTTACAGAGCCCTATTTTTAAACTTTTACCAGATACATCCACAAAATTGGTATTATTTGCTTCGTTAGCATGTTTACTATAAGAGCTAGAAAAAACTTTTTTGGATATTGTGCTCAAATTGAAATGGCAGTTAATCGTTAGTGTATTTATAAATTCTGAAACAGTCTATAACAAGATTCATTTAGGGATTCTTTCAAGAATTCTTCCCAGGATTCTCTTAGATATTTCTAGTAGGCTTTCTAGGGATTAGGAATTTTTCTGGGACTGCATCCGACATTCTTTCCAAGTATTTCTACTAAATCCTCTTTCTTAAAAGAGTTCACTTGGATATTTTTAGGAATTCCTTCAAAGATTACTTTCAGATTTTTTTAATTGATTACTTACTTTACATTACTTTGGGAATTTCTTACGGGATTTCGTTGGGAAATTTCTCATGAATTTTCATCAAGGATTCGTCCAGGGATTCCATCAGGTATTCTTCCCTAGATTTTAATATTAGGATGTAAATAGGAAGCTCAATAAATAAGTCACACCAGTGTAGAAAAAAAAACCTAAAACCTAGCTCAGTTCGTGGTCTTGAAACAAAAAAAAATGCCTTGCTTTAGTTTCACGAGTTTCTCCTGGGATGTCATCTGGAGTTTTTTAAAAACGTCTTTCTCAGAAACCTCCATTGATAACACAAGTTTACAAAATAAAACGAAAGTCGTGAACTTCTGTCAACGACCACAATTTTTGAAGCACAATTTAGTGCTGATTTCGAAACCGACCTTCAAAAAATTTTAAGTAGAACAGTTTTTGAGTTTTAGCTCAATATCAAGTTTTACAACTTTTCAAAATATGTAATTTACCAAAATTCAAATATATTGCGTTTTGTTAAACCAATTTTAAATCTTTCTACAACAATTGAAAGCTGAATACAATACCATTCGATCATCTGAATACAGGTTTTGCGCTAAATTGATGAAATTCAAGATATTGGCGAGCTTTAGGGACGATCTTCTTAAATTTTAGCCAAATTCCCAAAATTTTTCGAAGAAATGTATTTTTTTAAATAAGAAAAAAACAACCTAAAAATTCTTTCTCGACGTTTAGTTGACATATCATATGTAGGCGAATTACAGTAAAAATTTCAGCTCAATCGAAGCATTGATTACGGAGAATGAGATGTTTGAAGTGAGCGAATTTGCTTAAAAATAGAACAAAAATCGACTTCAAATCATCAACCTTGTATGGGAAGTCGAAAAAATTTCCGCTCTACTGTAATTTTTTTCTTTCGCATTTTCGAACTCAGGGCATGATTCTACACCAAAAATGATCATCAGCTTACCGAGTTCAAAAATGCTGTAAACTAGTGTAATCTTTCGGGGATTACTCCAGAACTCTATTATGGCGGATTGCTTCCGCGATTACATCTGGGATTTCTGGTGAGATTCTTCCTGGATTCTTTCAGATTTTTTTCGTTTTATTGAAAATACTTCACATTAATACTAATTACTAATTACTTTCCATCCGGAATAAGACTGTTATTTTATTGTTGGAATAAACAACTGTTCTTGGGATTCTTTCAGGATTCCCTCCTGGAATTCTTAAAGAAACTTTTCCAGGAATTAATCTAAGAATTCCTCCAGGAACTGTTTAGAGATTCCCTTAAGAAATCGTCTGCTTACTCTTTTCAGGATTCCGTCAGGATTTCCTCTGGAATTTCAGTGATTTCTTCAGTACTTCCTTCTGGGATTTCTTCAGAAACTGCTCCTAAAATTTCCTTAGAAATTGATCCTTGAATTTCTTCAGGAATTCTTCCTTGGATTCCTCCAAAAATTCCACAAGGGATTCCTGCTAGAATTCCTCTAAAAGATCTTAGGATTCGTCCAGGTATTCCTCCAGCCATTTCTCTAAAGATTCCTCTAGGAATTCCTCCAGAGATTCCTACAGGTATTCTTCCTGAAAGTTTCACCATACTATACATTGCATGGTGAATCACTGAAGAACTACTGGAGCACTTTTAGAAGGAATCTTGTGTATTCAATTTGTGCTGAAAGAATTAATTTTTGACAAGTTTTAGTGTAGTTATAATTTTTGAAGTTCGAAAATAGTCGAAAAACACTAACTTGATTTGATGCACCTCCCAGACAACCAGTAATCGAATAAGATGTTGCATAAGGTGATAAAGTGGAGACCATATGCGTGCATGCCTCCATTTCGGCGCATATGAAATGTACGCATATCGCCTCCACCTTAATATCATATTCAACATCTCATTCGATCACTGGTTGACTGGGCTCTTAATTTCAAAGGATTTGGCTGAAATTTTTACCAGTTACTTCTTTTAGGATGCCAATCAAAATATCCCTTTCGGGACGAAGCACAAAAAAGTGAAATTTCCATACAAATGACTCAACTTTGGCTCTCCAGAACGATTAGATTTCCCACAGATAATTATTATCTGTGGATTTCCCAACAAAGCAACAATTATTTTTCCTCATTTGGAAGCACTACTCTTTATCTTTCGATTTCTAGCTTTGACTACCTAGATAAATCGGAAATAAAAAATATGCGACAGATAATTTTTTTTCGTGTTTTACGGTTTTTGTCCACTTTTCGTTTACCTTGTTGTGGTAAATTCTACAGGCAGCGTAAACAAAAGTTTGTTTACACACATACAAGTATAAGTAATGGCTGAATTATGGAAACAGTTTACATCACTTAAAACAAAGTCTAAACAGATGAACAAAATATGCAAACCTGTTACCGCTCAACAGCACAATAGTGCTGGTTCGTCACAACAGGGATATGAGGGTGGACTTGAGAATCAGAGAACATTTTTGAAAAAGCGGAGAGGTTTAAACAGGGGTTCCTCAAGAAATTTCTCTAGAGATTCCTCAAGGAACTCCTACAAGCATGTCTCCAAGAATTTTTCCTGGGGTTCCTCAAGGCACTCCTTCAGGAATTCCTCTTGGGATTGCTCTTAGCCTCCAGGAATTCCTTAAGGAATATCTCCACAACACCTACAGGAATTTCTCCAAAAAAACCTCCTGGATTCCTGCAGAAATTTCCCCAAGAATTCCTCCCGGAGTTTATACACGAATTATTCCAAAAATTCTTCCAGCGATTCCTGCATGAATTCCTTCTGAGATTCTTCTAGAAATTCCTTAAAAGATTTCTTGAAGAATCCTAGGGATTCCCTTAGAATTTTCCTACAGGAATTCCTCCCGGAGTTTATCTAGGCATTATTCCAGGCATTCCTCCAGGCATTTTTCCAGGGACTTTTCCGGGAATTCCATCAAGAATTTCTCCAGGGATTACCTCAGGTATTTCTGCAGGAATTCCTCCAAGAATTCCTCCACGATTTGATCCTGCGGAAATTCCTACAGCAATTCCTCCAGGAATTTCCCCAGAAAATCCTCCATGGATGCCTTCAGAAATTCTTTCTGGATTTTTTCCAGGGATTCCTCCGGGATTTCTTCCAGAATTTCCTCCAGGAATTCCCCTAAGAACTCATCCAAGAATTTCTTCAGAAATCTCTCCAGGGATTCTTCTTAGGATTCTTCCTGACATTCCCCCAGAAATTTCTTCTACGATTCTTCCAGAAATTCCTCCAAGAATTCCTCCAGAAATAGTTCTCGGGGAATTCCTCTATGAGTTTCTTCTGAAATTCCCCACAGAATTCCTTCACAGATTCCTCCAGGGAGTCATTCGGGGATTTCTCCAAGAATTCATCTAGGAATTTCTCCAGGAGTTCCACTTGAGATTCCGCCAGGAATTTGTCTAGAAGATCCTCCAGGCATTCCTCCTCAGGTTCCTTCAGAAATTGCTTCAGGGATTCCTCCACCGATTTTTCCAAAAAAAGTCCTCCAGAAGTTCTTCCAAGGATTTCTCCCGAAATTTCTCTAAGGATTCCTCCAGGAATTCCTCAAGATGTTTCTTCTCCAGATTTCCTCTAGGGTATCCTCCAGGAGTTCATCCAGGGATTCCTTCCCAGATTTCCAGATTTCTTTCAAAATAAGCTCTAGGCATTCATCCAAGAATTTCTTCAGGGAGTCCCCCAGGAAATTCTCCTGGAATACCACCAGGAATTTCTTTAGGATGTCCTCCATGCATTCATCCAGGAATTCTTCCAGAAACGGTTCGATGAACAAGCCGTTTTTTTATATTAAATTTATTTAGACAAATACAACATTGTACTCCATGCTGCAAACGGATCATTTTATTATTATTATTTATATTTATTAAAGACACTTTACCACTCATGTGGCATTCGTGTCTGGGCAGCATCATTTTATGGTTTTGCAATATTTTATAATATCGAATCGATGTGAAAACATCGATTCAAAGCATTCAGTTAAATCGTTGAATCGATTCTGCTGGCCTGCTTCGAATCGATTCACAAAAATCGATGCCTCAGCCAAACTACTGGGCAAGTTTAGCTAGTAAGAGCTTAACTAATTGTGATGTTGTTTCGTTCCAATAACTCAATAGTGGTAGATTTAGCAGCTCCCAACCTGAAATTTTGTTTTGTTTTTTGTTTACCGATGTAATACCAAAATATGACATTCTTTTGTAACTTTATCGACCAAATTTTGCCATCCAATTATTCCATACTAAATGGTAAAACTTGCCATTATTGTATTGTAATTGTCTTCTGCCTGGTTCGCGTTCCCGACGAACATCAGCAGCGTCTTCTAGCCGGTCGTTCACCAGGAGCTCAACTCGGACTACTTTTTGGTGATGACCAAAGCAGGCTCCCTAGTAAACCGGCACTCGATCACCTGGAGGAACTACCATCAAGTTGACTGGGGGTAGTTCCAGCGGTGTGTTCTTCAAAGATCAAAAGAGACGAACCAGCCAAGAGCTGAAAGTCTCTAAAATATAGACAAATCAATCAATCTTCAAAGATCATAAAACCTCCAAAAATGACTTCAGGGCGCCCTGAGACACCCTGAAGTTACTTGAAAGTTCGTAGAACGCCTTGAAATTCGAAATGCCCTTTGCTATGGTTTCGAAGATATATATTGTCAAAGTTGTGATTTGCAAAAAAAGTGACAATAAGATTTCGGCGTCAGGCCTTTCGGCCGAAGGCCATTAGCCAAGCAAATGGTCATTAGGCCGAAGTGTCATTGGGTCTTAATTTTGTCGTTACGTACCCACTGGGACAAAACCTGCTACTCAGTTCTTAACTGAGAGATTCCGCTGCCAATGACCATGTTGCATGTGTATATCGTGTAGCAGGTACGAGAATTCACTATGACCAAGGAAGTCAAGGAAATTTCCTTTTCTAAAAGTTCCCATGACTGACCGGGAATTGAACTTCTATTACCCTCAGCATGAATTGTTCCTTCTTTTAAACATAGGTCATTCTTTCCTGTATCATTGCCAAAAAAAGATTTTGGCATCGCAACTGCTGGTATTTCATACATTTTTCCATACTTTAAACATAGGCTCTTCTTTCTAGTTTCATTGTTAAACTAGTTTTCTACCATAATTGTTGTAAAAGGTAAGAAGATCCGTTTCCAGTTTCATAAATGCTGAATTGCAAATAATCCTGATGACCATTCGGCCTAATGACCTTCGGCCTAATGACCCTGCATCTAAGATTTCTTGCCATGTGGTGAAAATTATTTTTTTTAGTGGCAACATTAAATATGTAGGGTATGTGTGCCATTAGTAATCTCACGCTCCCATATTCAACCTATTCGAAAACAAGCGATTACGGCACTGAATGATTCCGTTCTTTCTGTTATCATGCTAACAAAAAATACAAAAATATGAAACAAAATTAACAACGCTTCAATCCTTTGTTTTTCGTAGGATAGAAATTGAAGCCACATACTTAATAAGGGAACCAATACCCTACGCATTGATGATACGAATAAATCAAAAACATATTTTTGTCCACCGAATTGTATGGAAACCAACCATAGTGCAGTTGTAAAATCATATCTATTAATAGAAATGAAATCCGTATGAGATGTGTCATAACATCAGCATGTTTTGATTGTATTATGGTGGAATAAATGTCGAAGAAAGCTTGCTATTATGCACTTTGCTGCTAATGCACAATAATGGTTTTTAAAGCCATTCTTAAACGATTACTTAAACAAATAGCATCAAACAACGTTGTTTTATAAATGTTGAAGAAATGTTTATGATATTTGTGTAAATAGTCGATGGTTTAAGCGTAGAACAACCTATGTACGATCATTGAATAAACATTCATTTCATCGTGCTTATGGAACGGTTGATGTTGAATAGATTTTCATTTTTGGGCGAACAAGAGTTGAAGAATAGTTTTATTTCAAAATTATTCAAATATAATACGACATGCAGCTTAACACGTTGCTTTGAGAAACATTTCTTAAAGTAAAAATTGTTTCTTGGGATATTCAAAACAATCGCTGGATGAATTTCTGAACTTTTTGAATTTTTGGACATTTATGCAAATAGCATTATTGTGCTGTTGAATCAACCATACATGTTTTTGATGACAAAAGATTTCGATCATAACAAGCTAGAGAGATAGTGCCTGAGTACGTTTTAAAGGCTAATAGACTAGAAGTGGCTTTAAGCACGATCATAAAACCAAACTAAAAACTATAAGGTTTTATAACGGTTTACAAAACCTCTACAAGGATAATTGGTCATCAAAATGTTACTTGGGTGGGATATTCGTTATTTAGCGATAATTACTAATATATGCCAAAAACCCCAAGTCTTTTATTGACTCGGTTTTTATGCAGTTTTTATATGTTTTGGTACATTTTGGTGTACAATAAAAATAAAAATAAATTGCTTTGATTTTATGTAAAATTCGATGTTATAGACATTTTTTAAATTGAAATGTCCACCAAATCGAGGTATATCGATCACGATGTACAGGTATACCTTATTTCTGGTCCACATTGCCGTTTACACTGTCTCCTCTAAACGGCAGTTGTTTTATATTATCGCAGAGAAAACGATACCTACCACCACTGTTCAATCGCGGTTGCGGCCCTCCTGTTGCGGCTATATTTGTTAGAAGATCCCGTCGTAAAATCAAACATTATTAAACCATCGCCGGTCATCACGCATTGATGTGTCGTTGGTCATTTGTTTACCCAAAGGGCCAACACAACTCGGAAATCGTTTGAACACTATAACTCGCCAGTGTTATGCTGTTTAGCCCTGTTGGACTTAACGGAGCGATTCCCCACGAATGTTATCACACCGTTCGGATCGAAAGTTGGAAGCAAAATGATTCAAGCCTCAAAGAAGCAATAAAGTTCGGCGAAGATGATACATAATCAATTTCGTTGACATTGGCATCCGAATTTCACGACACCGCTGCTGGTGGCGGTGCGGTCGTAAAATCGTCGAATCTAATAAACTTCATATCGATTTGTATTTATATTGGTCAGGAATTTAGTTGGCTAGATAGAAATTTCACCTGAATAGATTAATCGCTCCGCCGCCGTCATGGTGGCATGATCCATTAAGTTTTAAATTATTCATTCGCCCGATGTTCGTTTTATGACCATTTCGAACAATTGTACTGTGTTTATCACTTCATCACTGAGTATTCTCTGTCATTCACCTTTCACCCACTTGTTCGGCTTTTGTTAGGGTATTGTCAAGCGTTTTTATGGACAAGTTGTTGATGAACCTTCTATTGTTGTACTGCCATTTCTATAATTCTCTTTTGGTCGCACTTCTCACGGATTGGACGTTGCACTGTGTGAGGTGATTGAATCAGTTAAAGTTTGCAAAAAAAAATTAAAAAATCCAATTTTATGTTTCGTTTTAAGTTTTCCAAAAAAAATCTCGCTGGCAACTTGCCAGCTGTATTTGACGGCATTATGTCTACCGTATTAAACCGCTAATACGACACCGACTGTTGTCGTATAACCGGGGTAAACTTTTAATTCGACAAACTGGTCACCCTACACCAGCATGCTCATTGAAATTGGGCAACTCTATTTTTGTTTTTGTTTTGATTTCCGGATTTGTTATGAAACATAATTTCATCATATATTGCGGTGGCGCGAATGAAAAGCTCGTTCTTTCTACGATTGTTGCCATTCTCAGTTCATTCCGGTTGGTCTCCAGGCGGTTTGGGTGTTGAATAGCACCAACTCAGAAATTTGCGGCTGCAAGAGGAGTTGCTGTGGGGGCGAGTATAAGCGCAATATCAAACTGTTTTGCATTTACAGTGTGCATCGCTGTGGCATTTGAACACTTTTTAATTCGACATGTGTCGTATAAGCGGGGTACGAATTAAAAAGTGTCGTATTAAAACGTGTCGAACCAGAGGGGTAAGACGGTAGTGTGTGTGCTGGTGTTTTTCTATGGTTTGGCGTAAATTGCGCCTTTCAATTTAGAAAGTTAGTCAGTGAGTAATCTGCATCTTATGTGACAGCAAGTAGCCCTGCCTATACTTTTCTCATTTCAGCAAATCAATTGAGGAAAAAAATCCCTTCATTGCCAGATTCACCCGTAAAATTCAGCAGTAAAGTTCAATATTTGCAATTCAGCTGACAAAATGATTGGTTTCGCCATCGTGGCTTCACCCATTGTCAGTCGTTATATCTCCCCTTTGGTGTTGATGATGAGTAAGCATATCCGATCCGTTCGTGCAAAGTTCTACTCACACGGCTTGAGTAAGACTTCGCGTCGTCGTAATCGCGCGCTGCTGATGTAAATTGCCCCGGTAAGTGCGCTCTGGCTTGATGGCGATCGTAGCTTGATGATCATCACAGGTGATAAAAATAATCGATTTGAAGAAGATCCGTCAAGTGTCGTTTTGGCGGCGGGCGAAAACGTTTTGCAAACAACATGATCCTTTGTGTAGATGGGAACGTGTGGCTGGTGCGGGGCTTGATGAGGCGAAGCAGGATTTAATTGAGCTGATGACTTCAGTGTGGATTTAGTGTTGGCTTACAGCTGGTCAGCTAAAAACGTGTATGTTTGATGAATGCCGGAACTGAAGGCGTGATATGATAAATCTCCAACTTGATACTTCAAATGGCAAATCACTTCTACTTTTGTTAATCGGAATTAATACGTTATAATTATTTTTCAAATAACCTTCACACTTAATTCTTGCTTTCCCGAGCAGGAACAAATAATTGACACATACCTACAGAATACCAAAATCAGGTATCATAACAAGGCGAGGTATTGGTCGGTTACCCAGGCATTGAAAATAACTTATTTTGGTATTTTCTAGGTATTTATAAAATACCTCGACGAGTTATTGGTTTGGTGTTGAGGACTGCTTGAGGTATTATTCAATTATGGAAAAATCACTATTTCTATGGAAAAATCGCCTATTACTATTTAGGTATTGCCATACCTGATGTCATTATTCACGTGTTATGCACATAATACACAACAGTTATTATTTTAGGTATTTTATCTCTTATGCAGAGCTTCTCAATACCTCATGTAGGTTGTAGGTATTCGGTTTTCCATACCTGAGGTTGGTGTTCTTCAGCTATTTTCTCTTGCTCGGGTTGTCAGCGTACAATAACAGATAAAAACATGATTCAATTACTCGTCTATGCTTTTACACACGTCAAACTAACGTTCCTTCACTTCCTCGGTATCCGTAAGGACGTAGCCGGCACCGTTATTGACTTGATAAAGCTTGGAACTCTTGAAGGTGCACATTGAGAACGGTAAGTTACCACCCCAGCCCCCCCAAGTCCGTTTGTGGGTTCCTTGTGTAATTTCGATTGCTCTGGCCATTTGCAGAGTAGCAACTACGAACGGCATATTTCAAAATTTATGCCATTCTTCATATTCAATATCAATTTTATAAACCGTAATTTGTATTAAATTTCCATCTCCTTCATTATTCTGCACTGAACACTGACCACCCGTTTCAAAACGAAAGGGGAAACATTCCTCGACAAAATGCATAATTTTTATCAGCAAAATGACCCGTTCCCGAAATTATAAAATCATCTGCCAATTTAGATTTAATACCCGTCGTCATCCATTGGGTTGAGTTGCGAGAGGAGAGTGGAGAGTGCGGCAACCAACAACCAGCTGCAAAATTATCGCTGAGGTCCATCTCGGCCTCGCTTGCTTGCTTGCACGGTGGAATTTTACGCTGCTTTAAACCGATTGCTCGGCTCCCGATTCTTTCTGGAACGGAATGGCCAGATCAGTTGGCGATCTGGAACCGAGGAATCATCAAGGAACCTTTTTTAGGAACGGTCATATTTCTTCGGGGTAAGGTGGGAAGAAGGCGAATTTTTTTTCGATAATTGAAGACGAACATGGAGAGCAACACAAAAAAAAAAAGAAAAAATGAAAAAAAATGCAACAAGAGTGAAGTTAGTTCAAGTGTGAAGAACTAGCTAGTAAATTAAAATCCACGATTAAAAAAAAATATAAAAAAAAGAAAAATTAAACAAAAAAAATAAATAGAAAATAAATAAATAAAAATCTGCAGAGACGAACCAGCCAAGGGCTGAAAGTCTCTTAAATAAAGACAAATCAATCAGTCCATAAAAATCTGCCAAGAGAAAATTTTTAATATTTTAAAAATTATATAAAAAAAACAAGCTTTTGAATGACTATACATCGTTTAAACTGCTTCGTGGGTCTTATATGACCACAACTGTATAGCTGTGTTCTATGGCTGCAATAATTACAATGCCTGAAAAGAACACGACTCTCGCGAAAGATGTTGAGAGACCTTTAACCGGTGTTTAGTTTGGATGATCAGTTGCTCGGAAGAGAGATTTAAAGGGGTAGTAGCAAACAAAATCATAATAATTATCTTCTTACTTCTTACGTATCCAATCGGAAAGGTATTGGCATCTCCATTTTTTTTTCGGTTTTCTGTAAACATCCATGACTGATTCAACAAAGTTCAGCAACGATCCGTTTATTGTGCAGTGGACCTTTGCTTTAGTTGAACCGATTTTGTATTTTTTGACAGAAATAGAACTACTCTCCAAACTTTGAGGTGGAAACAGCAAACGAAAAAAAAATGGGGTCGATGATTCGTTTCAAGTTGTGCTGGGTTGAACATTTTCGGGAAGTAAAAACGCACACTTGTTCTTGCTTGCTTCGCGATACAGCAGAGACGAAAGGATATGTACACACTGCACGTCTGCGAGTTCGTAAGTGATGGCTGTGATGATGCCGGGAGCGAAATTTGTGGGTCTTTTCTGGTCCGAAATTATATACCTATATTCTGCGTGACAAGGTCAGAGACGAAGTTCAAGGAAACTTGAAACTTTGTGCGTTGTATATAATATGTACCTACCTACTGGCACGGCAATGTTGGATAGCGTGAAGATCAATGTCCGGCTACAAGCAATTGAGTCAAACAACGTTGTCGTGTGCGATTTTTTATATGCATGCCCGAAATTCCAAACAGATCCTGTGTTCACAGCATTTTTCACCTTCCCGTGCTTTCAAAGGGGGATGTAAAATGGTGTTTCGACATCCTGGGAGGAGCGTTCAGCATAGATTTGAGTTCCTATCTCATGCTTCCACGGGTCAATCGATAACAAAGACCGCCAACTAAGAGTTGTGTATTTAGCTGGTATTGCAGCCATGGCACAGTTGTGCTTCTGATTTCAGCTAGATTGAGGAGGTACGTCTCGAGCGTCTATTCACCAAGGAGGTGCGGCTCAAACAGCGTCTGTTCTGGCATCCAGCGGCTGAGTATGAAATGCTCCTCCACCGGAAGCTATACCTAAAGTGTGGTGGCCCACTTCGCATGGTGGATAGGGGACCTTAGGCCAACAACCTACTGTTCTCGAAACGTCAAACGTCAACAAGACCAAATCGTTGTTGGTAAACACGGTCAACCCTTCCAGATTCCAATATCTTGGCAGTCAAATGGCGGCCAATGGAGGCACCAAGATCGACATAGATGCACGGATACAAAAGGCGAGGGCGCATTTGCGACTTTAGGAAATGTATTGAAAAATAATCAGATTAGTCGACGCACAAAAATTTGAATTTTCATCTCGAACGTATAATCTGTGCTGCTATACACAAGTGAAACTTGGTATGTATCAGTGGAGAACACTCAACGGATGCAGATCTTCATTAATAGAGGCAGACCCAAAGACGAACGTTTATGCCAGCTAAACGTGGTGCGTGTGAGTAAAGATCACACAGAATCTACAGGTTTTCATCAATCAAAGCAGAATTCGACAGAAATTCGGGAGAGAAAGTGGAGGTGAGTCGGTCACACTCTACGCAGGAGCGGAAAAGAAATCTGCAAACGAACGTTAGACTGTCGTGGTAAAGTCAGAGCTGGTTACTCAATGTTTCCAAATTTTAGCGCTCCCTATGCTGGTATGCGCCAAGGATATAATTTCACTATTGCGCCTTGCTAGGAAATAGGAGTTTTGCAAGAGCTCTCATTTAAATATCTTGAAAATTTTCCCGGATTACCTCCATGGACACCACCACAATTCCTTTGAGGATTCTTATACGATGTACCACAAATTTTCTGCAATGTTCACAGAAAGAAGATTCTCACAGTATTTTAGGTAAGATTCCTCTTAGTGCCTTTCAAAATGCGTTCCTGTCCATGAATTTCTTCGCAAAATTCTCCAGCAATTCCTTAAGAGATTCCGGAAATTTCCTTGACACTTTTCAGAAGTTTCTCAAAAAATTTATCAAAAGATTCATCTTGAAACTGATCCACGTATTTCCTCAGAAATTTCTTCCGAAATTCTTTCTGGGGTTTCTTAAATAAATCTATAAGAAAATCCTTCAAGGATTGCTACATTAGTTCATGCTTGTATTTTTTCAAACATTACTGAAGAAATAAATCCAGGAACATTATCAGATTTTATTAGGAGTTTATCTTTGAGATTGCTCCAAAAATTATTTTAGTAACTTCTGAAAAAATGTCTCTTGGATTTTTTTCTCAGGGGTTTCTCCAGGAATTCCTTAAACGTTTATTCAAAAAAGGCAATCCCAGGAGATTTTATTTTTAAAATGATTTGAAGATTCTTTCAGAAATACTTCTAAGGTTTCCTTTGAGGAATTTAAATTTTTTTTTTTCTATGTTTTTTTTTAGAAATTGTTGCATTTATTTCTCAATAAGTTCATTTACGTGTTACTTTAATTACACTAGTTTACAGCATTTTTGAACTCGGTAAGCTGATGATCATTTTTGGCGTAGAAGCATGCCCTGAGTTTGAAAACGCGAAGGAAAAAAATTACAGTAGAGCGGAAATTTTTTCGACTTTCCATACAAGGTTGATGATTTGAAATCGACTTTTGTTCTATTTTTAAGTAAAGTCGCTCACTTCACACATCTCATTCTCCGTAATCAATGCTCCGATTCAGCTGAATTTTTTACTGTAACTCGCCTACATATGATATGTCAAATAAACGGTGAGAAAGAATTTTTAGATTGTTTTTTGCTTATTGAAAAAAATACATTTCTTCATATATTTTTGGAAATTTTGCTAAAATTTAAGGAGATCGTCCCAAAAACTCGCCAATATCTTGGATTTCATCAATCTGACGCAAAACCTGCATTCAGATGATCGAATGGTATTGTATTCAGCTTTAAATTTATAAAAAAAGATTTGAATTTGGTTGAACAAAACGCAAGATATTTGAATTTTAGTAAATTCCATATTTTAAAAAATTGTAAAACTCGATATTAAGCTAAAACTCAAAAACTGCTCTACTTTAAATTTTTTTAAGCGCGGATTCGAAATCAGCACTAAATTGTACTTCAAAAATTTTGGTCGTTGATAGAAGTTCACGACTTTCGTTTTATTTTGTAAACTAGTGTTATTCAGGGATTTTGTCGGGCATTTATTTAGAAACACCTCTAGAAAATTCTCAATAGGTTTTTTTCTCAAAAATACTGAATTTCAAGGGATATTTTCAAGAAAACTTTATCTAGAAACCTGTAGAAGGTTCTCCAGTTTTTTAAAACATGTTTTTTTTTATTTTCTCAGATCAGAATCAGAAATTTCTCCAGGTATTTTTGTCCAAGTGTTTTTTTTTTTCTTAGAGTCTCCAAAGGTTTTTTCAGGAGATTTGAAGGGGTTTCTTGAGGCAACCCTCCAGGGATTTGCTATAAATTCCTTCAAAAATTTCTAAGAAATTCCTACAGAAGTTTTCTGTACTACAGAAATTTTCTGTAGTGTTTTCCAGTATATTCTAGCAATTTCTGGGAAAACAAATTCGGAAAAATCCCTGGTGAAATATCTGAACAAACTCTGCTAGAATCTCTGAGGACATCCCAAGAGATATTTCTGATTGAACCGTAAGAGCAATTTAATCAAGAAATATCCGTTTAAGGATTTTCAGCAGAAATCACTGAAGGAATTTCTCAAAGAATTCTTGGAGAAATCTTGGGAAGAATTTCCGAAGCAATTCCTGTAGGAATTTTCAGACGAATTTCTGAAAAACTCTACGGATGAACTTTTGAAGAAATTCCTCTCTGAAATCCCTGAAGCAATCCCTGAGATTCCTCAAATGAATTTCAGAAGGAATCCCGCTAGGGATTTCTGAGAGACACCTTGAAGGAATTTCTGAGGAAATCTTCAGTAGAATCCCTGTAGAAATCTTAGGATGTACTTTTGAATGAATCCCTGGAGGAATATCCGAAGAAATCCTAGTTGAAATATGGTGGAATCACAGGAGGGATGCCTTAAGAACTTCTTGTAGAAACACCTGGAGAAATATCCCGTGAAACCACTTGTGGATTTCCTAAAAAAGAAAAAAAATACTAAGGAATTCAAAGGAAAACTTCTGGAGAAATCCATTATTTAAATTCATGAAGGTTTTCTGCAAGTATTCCTGGAGAATTATATGGACGAATTTCGGGACAAAAATCCTGAATACTTAGAGAAGTTCAAAGATAAACGCCTGCAGAGATCCCTGAAAAAAAAAACTCCTGTGACATTTCCAAAGTAATTTCCATAGATGTTCCAAGAATGCGGTTTTGAAAAAATATCTCAAAGAGTCCGAGTGGAAATTGGTGGAATTATCCATGAGGAAATGCCGGATGGTGGACTCCTGCTGCAATTCCTGCAAGATTTTCTGCAGAATTTCTGCACATGTGGGATTTTTTAATAGAATCCCTAGAACAGTGTCTTAGCCACAGGTTTGGTGGACTTCCTGAAGATATATCTGTAAAATTTTCTGATGAGACCACTGAGAGAATGTTTTAAAGAATCTATGAAAGAATTTCTATGTAAATCTCTATAGAAAACTCTAAAGGTATCCTTGAAGAAATTTCCGAAGAATTTTCTTAATGAATTACCAAAAGAATTTCTAAAGTAATTTCGGGTGAAGTTTCAGAAGGAACCCATATAAATCTATTGGAAAGGTGTTTTGGAGAAATTATTGAGAAAATATCTAAAGCAAATTCTTCAAAACTATTTTTAAACATCCCTGGAAGTATTTAAAGAAAACGTCAGAAGAGTTACTATAAAAAAAAACCTTGGTGTATGTTAGGACCGAATTCAAGGGGTGATGTCTGAAAGAATCCATGGATTACCTTTGAAGAAATCCATAAAAGATTTCCTCGGACTTGAAATTTGTTAACAAATTTGTGGAGGAACCTCAATGAGTTTTTTTAAGAAATCATCTCCTGGTGATTTGATATAATTTCTGCTAGAATCTGTAAAATTTTCTACAGGAATCTGTGGAAGCTTTTCTATAGAAATCCTTGGATAAATTTCTGGAGGAACCTTCAATTTTCTCAAAGAATCTCTGAAAGTAGTTTTGAAAAAAAAAAATCCGTGGATGATTTCTTGGAAGGACTCTGGTACGGAATCCTGAACAAATCTATGGAGGAATTTTCAAGGAAACTCGTGAAAGCTTTTATAGGAAGATTTTCCAACGAGCTTTTAAAAGAAATCTGTGGAAGACTTTCGGAAAAGAACTCCTGGGGGGATTTAGAGCGTCTATGGAGCATATAGGAAGGAATCCAAGAAAGGTTTTATGAAAAAGGGCTTGAAATAAATTTCGGGGGTAATTCTTGGGGAAAACTTTAAAGAAAATTCTATAAGAAACTAAGAACTTTCAAAAGTAATCAATGGAAAAATTCCTAAAGGCATACACCGAGAAAAGTTTCTACTGAGTGGCTGAGTTGCTCTTACTAAAAAATCGAAACTGAGTAGAATTTTTTCTCGGTGTAGCAGAGTTTGTTAACAAAAGTCCATGGAAAATATACTGAAGGAATCGCTGGAGAAATTTCTGAAGAACTATTTGGAGGATTCTTGGATGAATTTCTGAACATAATCATGAGAAACTTGGAAATTCCTGTATTCCAAAAATTGTAATATTTACTTGAATTATTACACTATGTTTGGGAGAGCGCGGAAAGTTTAAGAAAATCATAGGATAGCGAGCCACTTGGGCAGTGGCCGGTATTTTGGGTACTTTTCGCTTTAACTCAGTCAATTCGAAATCAACTGACTTGAAATTTTGTATATGGTGTATGTAGGATGTATGCAAAATGTGAACTAAATCCATCAATAAACGAAAAGTTGTCCATACACCAATCGAACAATCTCATATACAGTAAGGACCCGACTTTGTCAGCCCCATTTTGCGACCAACTTTTTTCTCTCGTTATCTTGCGGTCAAACTTAAATCAAACATGAACAAATTATGTTTATCATCATACTACAGCTAAAATGCAGAATATAGCGGGATAAAAAGTTTGAAAAACTGTTTAGATTTTAAAAGAGAGCTAAAAATGAGTTTCGAGAAGGGGCTGACAAAATCGGGTCAGTCCAAAGTTGCTCTCATTTCAAAAATGGATCTGCACGACGGTATCAAATTTGTTTTAAATGTACTCGTGAGTGACAAAAATATGATTTGCATTAGAAACGACATGGGACTGTGGGTCCAATATGCCAAGAGGGGCAATATATGAGAGCGCAAAAACTTAGAAATAACCATAATTGCGATTCAGATATATTGAGGAGGTCAAGGATTACAATCCAGTATCATTAATAAGCTTGAGCTTGAGCTTTATTCACCGCCCGTTGATGGTACTCCAGTATCGCCAAACCAGCTACACTTACACAAGGAACCAATGAGATTATCTGCCAGGGACTAGCAGGCATCTTCAGTGTGTGTGCGTTGGCGATCTTCTATTTTTTAGGCGACACGTCAGGTCAATGTGGGGAAGAGGACGAAAGTGATGATTGCAATCGTTTGTATCCACATCAAACCGAATATACCTCTGCGTCTGCACAAACTCCTGCGGATGTCGGAGTGTTTCGTGGGATATGGTTGGCACATTGGTTCACACATTGGTGCGTGGATGCCAAAAACCCCGATGAACCCCTCCCTTGGGTGTTAATATTTAGTGTTAACACCTCAAGAGCTGATTACTCAATGAGTAACTTAGAGTAACCCCGATGACACCACTGCACTGGACGGCGTAGTCCCAATAAGGAAATAACAGAAATTAAAAGCAAATTTCGGGATCTCCCAGGAGGATGATCATCCACGTTTTCTCATAAAACGTAAACGATAGTGTGATTCGGAATTTTTCGCAGTTTTTAACAAACCTCAAACTGAAACTTTTGAATCATTCTCATTCGAAACTACATGCAATTACAATGTGTAACTAAGTAGCTGATTCTTTTCGAACCGACATTCTGAATTCAACATTGTTCCATTCTTTCATATTTTGTTCGCAAATAATACATTATACGTGTTACACATTACCAAGTTGCACTCTGTCGACTTCGACGGGATAAAAAACCTCGCTCGTCATGGCCAATTAAAAGCCGTTTCCTTTTCACTTTTTTGTTGGACTTGTGTATTTTGGCGGGCGGCGGCGGCGCAACCAGATATTCCAATTCAATTGCCCCAATTGTGATCTGACTCTGATGGTGCTGCTGCTGCTGGTACCAAGTCGAAATCCGCTGATCCGGGGGGTGTCAGATTTGTAAGCCCTTAGCTGTCAAACAGCGCGAGCGAGCACTCGCGAACAATGAAACGGACAAAATATGAAATGTGCAGTGGTTTTTATGACGGTTGAATTCGCACTTTTTTCCCCGTCGTTTGGTATAAATATGAAGTGGTTCTTTTCACACCCCGAAGCCGTCAGAATCGCTCGTTGCTGATGGATACGATTCGGTTGGTACTGGAATTAAGTGAGGTCCATCGTATGCATGGCGGACTCACTTTTTTTTTCTTCTACTCTGGAGAGGAAGTTTCAAGTGGCGGTGGCTGGCGGCGGCAGCACCAGCGCTGATGAGTGAGGGTATTTTTGCTGTTGTACCTTCTTATTAGAGACTCCAGTTAGTCTGTGCTGCATGCACGGCAGCGTTCGGAGAGTTTTTCGTACCATTTTGATGATGATGATTGAGCGAAAAATTTTATTCTAAATGAAGCGGTCGGTAAAAAGCGCCAAAGGAAGTGATAATATCGGAGAACTGGTTTGGTTCGAACTTGAAAGTTGAAGGTTTGTCCGAAAACACGAGCATCAATTGGTTTGCTCCCGGAGCAACGAGGTCCAAAACGGGCGGACTTTGACCTCTAAAGAGTTCGAAATGGATACTCTCATGAACGAATGATTGAAGTAAATTGCGCTATCAATATAAAATTAGTTACCTACACTAGAACCACCATAAACCTAGGTCACACTTTTTATTTGCGTTAGCGTTAGCGTTAGCGTTAGCGTAGTTACAGTATACTTCGTAGATTGGATGATACTAACAACATTCATGTACCTTTTGCTAATCTTGCTCGGATTGCTTTTCGGAACAAGGCCGGGGAGTTAACTTTGCTCCAATCTTATGCAAGAATACCAAAAGCACAAATGTCATTATTCCCGGCCACGCCCATCTTTACCGTAACTTGGGATAGGTGAAGGAAGTGTTGATGTAATACTTATTTAACCCATATCCGCCCAGCGTCCTATTTATAGGACAGATGCCCTGAACGCCCAGCGTCCTATAAATAGGACAGTCCTTTTGATGTGAATATCTCCAGAATTATGCAAAATTTTAGAATACTTTCTTCAGAGAAGATGTTCTCCACATCCATACCTTGTTCATAGTGGACAATATAGTTTGTGACTGGTTCACTAGGTAGCGTAAACAATGCTGCAAAGATTACATATGGTCACGATCTATGAGCTTCATTTCCAATGTAAAAAGAAATTTCCCTGGAATATTGACAATGGTCAATAATTTATAGTTCATTTCTTTGGCAGAGTTGTTAATCAAAACATACAAAAGTCGATGTATGTATGATTGTATGTTTATATATTTGTATGTTTGCCCGAGCAGAAGGGCATACCTTACAAATACCATGCGAAGAGCAACATGTGCTCTAATTCCTAAAATTGTTATTGCTGCGTTATTATACGAAATATTATGAGAACATCACAATAACAGTTGGAGGTATTTGAGCAACGTGTGGTATTGATGTAGTATTTGTTGGTTTAGCAGTGAAAATAACCGAAGAACAAGAGTTGTTTGTTACATCATGAAGTCATCGAACAAATAAAGCATTTAATAACAAGAAATGTTATAAGTTTGTTAGGTATTCAATAACTTTGGAATAACAAAAATAGCACTTGAAATTTTAGGTATGCATTCATTATTGAAATAACAAGACTTGCTATTTTCTAGGTGTTATTTAATCAAAATTTTGGTATTCGTTTTTGTTATTTTGCCTCTTATTACCACCTAATGAAGGGCACATCTAGGTATGGTAGTATTTAAGATAAATACTTTGATATGTTATTCACTTGTAATTTTCTTCTGCTCGGGTGTCTATTTGTATGTTGATGTGAATGTACGTATGTATATATGTATGAATGTTCCGTTATAACTCTGGGATGCGTCAATGAATTTAAATCAAATTTAGCATGCACATTTCTTAGGATGTGGAGGTGGTAGTAGGAGTATTGGAATTGTATTGTGTATTGTAATCGCATGAATAACGTGGTTGCTGTTTATCCGTCATTGAACGCAAAATTCTCATTAAACCCGATGCCTATTATTTTGAAAGTGATAAGCAACGTATTTACCTATATGTGTAATTTAAAAAATTATCGGAAGGTATCCATTTTCGGTTGATTCAGCTGTCTAAATTTCGATTCTGAAGTCTTGGTCACTGCCGTATATATCGCCGATTACGAACAGTTCTTCATTGTATGTGCCACACGCCATGGATTGCCAAAAGTGTTCGCAGCTGTACGCTATGTGTGAAGGCAAGTGCTCCACATGCTTTCTTGCATCATGTGTTGGTTTGGACGAAGACCAATGGCACGCACTAGCAAATAATGTTATTTGGATGTGTGACTGTTGCATGGCTGACTTTTGTAAATATCGTGATCGCCGAGAGTCGATTTGAGAAGAAGTCGAAACCCGATCTGTACACGATGAGATCAAGAATGTACAGCGCCATTCTACTCCTATATCGTCACCCAGTCTGCGTGGAGGAACCGATGATGCTTCAGTTTCAGAATACACTTTTATTGACGGTTGCAAAACTGATGATGAACAGCACTTGCAGGAGAACGTTGATAGCGCTTTTCAATTATACCTATCAAATATCTCCGTATGTGACAGAGAATGATATTAGATTAATGGTATCCCGATGTCTTGACTTGAATTGTACGCATACATTAGACGTAAAAGGTTGGTTTCAAAAGGTATTTATAATTCTAAGCACGATTATGTGTCTTTAAGGACAAACGTCTTGAAATCCCGCTTCAACATTGCATCGAAACTTCAGACGCACAAATCTCAAGAAGCAAGCTTCCAACAACATCGTATTGCATTATTTTGTTCTTGCTCACTTGTAATTAGCTTAAAATAAAAAGCTCAGGTGCACTGTTTTTGTTTACGATGAGATTTGAGCCCTCGAAATCGTGAGTAGGTGCCAAAGTCGGCCATTGTGGCGGCCATTTTGGGACTCTAACAAGTCTGTCCTTAAAGAAGAATGAGGATCAAAGAGTTAAAGCTATGAATGATATAACATGGCCTAGAAGAGTTAGATTCCGCGAGTTTATTAATCGACACGACGATACATGGAAGCCTTAAGATGTTTTTCAACCAATGATATGCCTTCGAGTTATGCGTATGCTGTATTTTTGAGTTTTGGTTTGTGCGATGTATTTACTGTTTTTTACGAACATATTAAGATCAGATGGATAAATAAATACAAACAAATACAAATTCAAGATGGCGGCTTGGGTTCCAAGATGGCGGTCAAAATTCCAGAATATATGCTTTTTAACGGCAATGCTGCTTCGGATACTATGCAATATGGGTATCTATCGATCGGGCTTCATAAGTAGAACTCAAAAATGAACATCCGACGCCATTTTGAAATCCAAGATGGCGGACCATATCCAAGATGGCGATCACGGAATGATTGTTTGAGCTATGATACCATGTAATATGGGCATCTATCGATCGGGCTTCATGAGTAGAAATCAAAAATCGATATGACCCTATTTTGAAATCCAAGATGGCGCACCATATCACAAAATGGCGGCCATGGAATTATAGTTTCAGCTATGATACCATGCAATATGGGTATCTATTGATCGGGCTTCCTGAGTAGAAGTCAAAAATCGATATATGACCCTATTTTGAAATCAAAGATGGCGGACCATATCAAAGATTGCGGCCACAGTATGGTAATTTGAGCTATGATGCCATGCAATATGGGTATCTATCGATCGGGCTTATGAGAAAAATGGTAGGTCATGATGGATGGTAGGGTAGTGGGTAGGATAAACAGTTAAGCAGACGGTCGGGTAGAGGGTTTGGATGAAGGAGTGGAGTAGAAGGTTAGGGTGGAGGATACGGTAGACGGTAAGGAAGTGGGTAGGATAGACATTAGGGTTGAGGGTAGGAAAAAGGTTATGGTAGAGAGTAGGGTAGACGGTACGATTAAGCACAATATAGACTAGAGGGTACGGTAAAGGACAGGGCAGTGGTTATGGTAGAATATAGGATAGAGAGTAGGGCAGATGGTAGGGTTGAAGGTTATGATAGAGCGTATAGAGGGTTGGAATGGAGGGTAAAGAAGACAGTAAGGTTGAGGCTAGAGAGTAGGGTGAAATATTAAGATGAGATTAGATGAGCCGAGGTTTTTTTCGAAATACCTTTAGGAACTCTTTCCAGGATTTCTTCAGGCATTCCTTTCGAGAATCTTCCCAAGTTTATTCACGAAATTCCTTCAGCTATTGCTTCCGAAATTGCCGTACGGACTGCTCGGGAGTTCTCTTCAGGGATTTTTGTAGGGATTGCTTTGGAAAATCCTGAAAGGCTTCTTTTGGCTATTCTTTTCTGCATTCCTTCAGGAATTTGTGCTGAAATTCCTTCAAAGATTGCTTCCAGGATTCCTGCTGTGATACCTTAAGGGATTCCTTCCGAAAAAATATGAAAAAAAATATCTTCTATGGTATTTACAGGAATACCTGCTCAGCTTCTGACCGGCATTCCTGTCATGATCTCTCTAACGATTCCATCAGGTATTTTCTGCGGGAAATCAATCAATCAATTTCAACGAGCCGGTCCTCGTTCGGGATTTATACAGCAATTCCTCCCGGTATTTCTTCTGTGATTATTGCAGGGATTCCTATCAAGCTTTCAGCTGAGATTCCCTCAGAATTGCACAAAATATGCCTCTCAGAATTGCTTCAGTAACTTCTCCCGGGATTCCTTCAGGGATTTCTACCGGGAATGCTCATCCCCCCTGCGTTATGTTTCGCAGACTTTTGTACGTAATTCTAAATAACATTTGGTAGATCGAATAAAATTTATAGTTGTGGTCGAAATACGTATCTGTCAAAGGATACAAAAATAAATGGATCAGTATCTACCATGTTTTTTTTTAAACATGCAAAATTTCTGAAAAGTTTACGTATGGTGAGTAGGTACGTAAAGAAAGTTTGTAGGGTACTGAAGGAAAAACTCAATTACTTTATTAGAAATCATTATCTGTGTAAAATCTAACTTCTACAGTATTTTAACGTTTGGTTAAGCTACACATAGTGAGCACTCTTTATTTGATTTGTTAAAAAATGAGAAATGTTGAACACTGCACTCGATATTACACGAAATTACAAGAACCATGCATTGCATACTTTTAGGCGTTTATCGGATTATGTTTCTGCCCCAATTTATAAGTCCTTTTTCTATTATTTTTGAGTTATTATCATCTCTTTCACTTGTTTAGAGCTGCATTGTATCTATACGGATCAGAATATAATGAAAGCGTAGAAGTTGTGTTGAAATAGAACTCGAGAAAATTATCAGATATTGAGGACCTACAATGAAGAATTTTTTTTGGAACTTCACCATAGACTTCCATTTTTTTTCGTCAAATCATGCTTATTTTATTGGAACTTGCCTTTTCGGCCAAGGGCTGAAAGTCTCTTTAATAAAGGCAAATCAGTCAATCAAAATTGGAAATTGACCTTTAATAACAAATTTATTTAAAGATTTAAATTGTGAGACACCTTGGGCGTTAATGGGTTAAGAGGCCTCCGACTCAGTGACACTCCCATAAGTACTACGGAGTGGGTGGTTGGGAGATGTATTATGTAGGTCAAGGATTCGCCTGAAAAGCTGGCGATGGACCCACGGCATTGGTTGTTTACTTGGTTAAAATTTAATCTTTTGAAAGCCGGCAAGAGATTTTTTTCTACTTATTGTTTAGATAGTTATGTTTCTGCTCAGTGAGAGGCCCAAACAGAACTGATCTAGGGTCATCGGAACTTGGCAATGAATGTTTAAAACGCGAGGAAAAAAACGGCGACTCGAGATATAACAAAAAAGGTTAAAGAAAAGAAAAAAAAATAAACAAAAAAATCGCGTTAAACAAAAAAAATTAATCAAAAAAAAAGTAAATAAATAAATAAAACAAGATCGCGTAAAACGGGTAAAAAAGTTGGAAATCCGAAAAAATAAACAATTTTTCTAAAAAAAAAACACACACACACATCAACACCCGCGACATTACAACACTCGGCTCGAAGAAAAACGACGCGGACAACATGGTCTACCCGCCACCGAATGATATGGCGATCTTGGCCCTTCAAAAAAAAAAAGGATGTTTCGTCGTCCCGACAGCAGGATTGGCCCGCTTGTACATCTGAAATAGAAAATATGTAGTATTAAATGGTGATAGGCTCACAACAGTTACATAATTTTCGAAAATAAATCTCTTTAGACATAGACAAAAATTACCTGAATCCTCTTGAAGCAAATGGTTTATTAACAATAAAAAACATAATACAAAAAAAGTAGACCAAATTGTGATCTTGGAATTTTCCTGCATTTGAATTAATAAAGCTAAAAAATTACAAGATCAAAATTTGTTATGGTAGATCTTACGCCGTAATGCACCATTATGAGGTAATCTACCCACGTTACGGGGTCACACTTTTTATTTGCAAAACCTTAAAATAGGAGATTGAGAAATTCTTTCACTCAGTAGAAATAACACAAACTCTTTACCGGGAGTGTATGTATATCAGTTCCCAAATTAGTAGAATCTAGCTCACATCTTTCCCTTAGAGCAAATCAACTGAAATCGATTCTCCCACCTCAAGTTCACAAGAACCGTTAAATCAACAAATCGCCACTTTTACCGAGCGGTAGGTAATCGATACCGCGCAACTCAGTTCCCTTTTCATCCAGAACCTATAAAAGGTAAGAGACCCTCCAATCCTCTCCGGTGGAAAAACAAAAAAACCTTTCATAAAAGGGAAGCCCCATCACATCGCATCGCCATTGTGAAATGCCGACTTCTTCATGGCAGACGCAGACCGATGAAACCGAAATGACTGACGTTCGATGTAAGCACTAAATGTCCGCGCGGACAGTCAGTCAGCGATACCTTGCGGACATTCTGCTTTAAACCGGGCGGTCGGACGGCAGAATGTAAATATGTCAAGTGGGGCACGTTCACCCCCCGGGTTGTAGTTCGCCCGTCGTCGTACATATGTGAGTAGGTACTTACAATCGGTCGGAGCTCCTCGCAGTCAGGAGCACAAGACGGGACAAGATACACGGTCGACAAGTGCCGATTACGCTTCAAGGAATTCCTCCGCACTTCAGTAACGTGTGTGGCCCGTGCCTATCGAATTGAAACGAAACGAAATTTGTTTGTTTGCTTTCTCTTCGGATTCAGTCAGAATGCTTTCATCTCGGTTCGTCTTCTTTTGCGACGCGTCGCGTCGTCTGTAGAACGAACTTTCATTACCCCGACCTACCACTGCGCACCGCCCGGAATGATAAGCAGATCAAAATTCGTAGAACAATGAAATACTTTGATGGTCAGTTTCTCGATCGAAGCCGATCGAGCGTACAACGGCCAGAAGGTAAATAACCCAAAACTGTCCGTTTGATGAATTGTGCGAACTTTTGACCCCCGGAAAGGTGATAAGGACAATAAGCATTTTGAATGGGCAATACAGTCATTGATTCAGCAATTAAGTAGGAGTTTTGCCACTCGCTAGATGACACTAGTTGTGAAGTGAAGTTTAAAACTTCTATGTCTCGATATTGATCTCATCGGCATTGATCATAGGGCAGTGGAGGAAGCTTATGCTCCTCTGAAGAGAGGTACAGCGAGGATAGACTTCACGATTAACTCTACCATAACGAAGTACATGATAGCGGGTAGAGACAGAGGCAGCCCTAGTGGTGGTAGTGCTAAGGTAGATATAGTTAGACGCTGGCACCACCTTTACTAATAATATTACAAAAGTTCAAATATCTCAAAAACACCAAAATATACCTCTCCAATTTGTTGACAGTATGTTTTCCTAGTATTGATGTATATTAGCGTATTTGAAAAATTTGTTTTTGCTCCACACCGCTCATTCGATTTATAATCAGAAACAATGCCTTTTCCAAAAATTTGAGCTGATGTGATTGAAAATTGAGACGGCACAGGCCCTTCTGACTGAGTCGAGTCAAGTACAAGACACTGAAGGGCCCATATAGCCGAGGCGGTAAACGCACGGGTATTCAGCATGACCATGCTGAGGGTGACGGGTTCGATTCCCGGTTGGTCCAGGATCTTTTCGTAAAGGAAAGTTCCTTGACTTCCTTGGGCATAGAGTATCTTCGTGCTTGCCACACGATATACGCATGCAAAATGGTCATTGGCAGAGGAAGCTCTCCGTTAATAACTGTGGAAGTGCTCATAGAACACTAAGCTGAGAACCCGGCTTTGTCCCAATGAGGACGTTACGCCAAGAAGAGAGAGAGAGAGACACTGAAGAAGACCTTACAGTTGAGGTCGAAATACGTATCTGTCAAAGGATGCAAATTCATAGTGAAATTCAAAGGAACAGTAATTAACACGGTTTTCTCTTTACTTACAGGTAGGGCGAGGTAGGGCAGTATGGGCACTAGTATGGTACACACTTGTATGGAAAAAATAAATCCTCGCTCCAGTCGACTTTTTAGATCCCATTTAGGTCCCATATGAACTGTACAAAATTTCAGAGCAATCGGTGAAACTATAATTTAGCGCAAGCGGTTCAAAGTTTTCATAGGATTTACTATGCGAAAAGTTACACTTTCAGATAAAAAATCCCAGAGGTCGTCCCTTGTCTCCTTAATTCAAATCGATCAATGTTTCTTGTAGAAAAATCAATTATGAAACTTTCCTTCGAAGACCGCAAAACAATTGGATGCGTGTGGAAAAAGTTATTGATTTATTACCGATTAGTGATCCAACGGACGGCTTTTTATTTTGTTTTATCAGCAGCACTGCTGCTGCCGTTGTTGCAGGGGGTGGCGGGAGGCATCACCACCCCACATTGGTCGGGCTCCATACAAAGGGGCGGCCAAAACTCTAAAAAAACGAAATTGATATTTTTAAGCTTTATGTCACCTTATAACAAAGTTAATGTATTGTACTTTTATGATTCTTAATTAAAAGCATACCAGCTTTTGTATTTCAATGACATTTTCACTGCCAAAGTGGCCTAAGTCATAAAATTAAAAAATGAATTATTCGAAAAAAGTTAAAAAATAATATTTTGAGAATGGAATATATGTTTTAAGTTATCCAGAATATGGAAGCGTGTTATTGTACTGTTTGAATGCACGTATGGTGCAAAATTAATATGTCACAAAACTTTTCAAATTTTCATATATTGTACCTTAGAAATTTTGGTAATTTTTAAGTTAAAAAACGGTTCGTGTCGTCACGTGTCGCCGCAATTTCGAATAGTACATCTTAAACATCATGCTTACAGCTGCCTAAAAACGTTTAAATATTTTGCAGAAATTTGCAGTTTTTCAAATTAGAGCTATTTAAAAAAGTCATGGTTTTTCATATATTTTACGTTATTTTTCCATTTTTTACTGAAATAAAATTTATCTTTCCACATTTTTCACACGTTTTGAATAAACTTGATTGGATTTGGTCGAAAGATAATCATTTATTTAAATTCGAATTGATTTTCTAACAAAAAACGCAAAAAATATGGGGCTTACTGATTTTCACCTTTTTTGAAATTATTGAAATTACGTATTTTTTTAATACCCCTTTTTAAACACTAAAAATACTATATAACATACCTATGCAACCTATAACTTCGATTAAACACATAAAAAGAGTTTTGGCCGAACTTTATCTTTTTCCGACCATTGTGCACCCCCAGAAAAGGCAGCAGCCTAGGCAGCAGATACAGTGCTGCTAATAAAACAAAACAAATAGCCGTTCATTGGATCACTAATCGGTAATAAATCAATAACTTTTTCCACAAGCATCCAATTGTTTTGCGGTCTTCGAAGGAAAGTTTCATAATTGATTTTTCTACAAGAAACATTGATCGATTTGAATTAAGGAGACAAGGGACGACCTCTGGGATTTTTTATCTGAAAGTGTAACTTTTCCCATAGTAAATCCTATGAAAACTTTGAACCGCTTGCGCTAAATTATAGTTTCACCGACTGCGCTGAAATTTTGCACAGTTCATATGGGACCTAAATGGGATCTAAAAAGTCGACTGGAGCGAGGATTTGATATTTGTCCCATACTAATGGGCACCCTAAGGTTTTTGCCAACTTTACATAACAAGATGTCAAAAAAGTTTAGTATTTTGATACATGAATCCTTTTAAAGTCTATTTAGCAGCTATTGCATACTTATCCACTTCAAAAAATATTTCGAATAATGTTAGTTTTTGAGGTCCGTCTTGAAGCATACCGGGCAGAATGGACACCCCCATGGGGCAATATGGATACCATGAGACTTTACACCTATAAAGTTATTTCATTACAAAACAACTGCCGTCTACCCCCGTTGGTTTGACCGCATCTAATCTGAACACTTTTTAATTTGAACCCCTCTAATCTGCACATCGTTCAAACTAAAATTGGTTCAAATGCCATTCTGCTCATGGAACGGGGTGAAACGGAACGCAGAATCAAAACAAAACAGCAAAAAGGGTTACCATCAGTGTGTTTTTCGATGCCCACAGGGTTACTAGAAGTTCAAATTAAAAAGTGAACCCCGTTGATTTGCATGAGGTGTCGTTCAAACCAACGGGGGTAGACGGTACTATGGATGAAAAATATGCCGTAGTAGTTCAGTTTTGATCATTTAATTTAAATTCAGGCTGTTTTGAATACAGCTTTGTTTTTGTCGGCATGTACAGCTGTGCCAAGAGCAACTATTTTTCACTGTTGTCGTTTATGACAAAGTTGTTTCACCCTATGTCTACTATAGTAAATTTTAAATCGAAAATATACTGAAATCGATATTAAAGGGTGGTACGGTCAAAATTTAATCACACCATTTTTTTATAACTTTAGATTCCGTACACCAAAACAGCTTATTTTTGGAACAGTAATGGTGCATTATATGTAGCTCATACCATAAAATTTTCATCAACATCCATAAAGGGGGCATCCATAAAGTACGTCACGCTCATAGGGGGTAGTGGAGGTTCGGAAAGTGTGACAAGCAATGTATTAAGTATACGAAAAAGCATTACGAAGGGGGGAGGGGGGGTCGAAAATTCCTTTTTTTTCGATTGGATGCCCCCTAAGTATTGGTTGATATATAGATAAAACCAACAACCATAGTAAATTTTCGGCAATTTAAGGACAGTAAAGCACAATTTTGATTATAGAAATACCAATACTGCTCCGATTCTTATGAAAATTTTACAATATAATACAATGGGCTTCGTGGCCGTGCGGTTAGCGGCGCCAGCCGTCTATGCGTTTCGTAAGCCTCGGAGTATGGGTTCGATTCCCCCTTCAGTCGGTGAAAACTTTTCGTCAAACGAAAAATTCTCCACTGGACCACTGTGTGTTTCGTGTGCTGTCCGTTGTCTCATGTTTGTGATCGTTCAGTCTGTGCAACCTGTGGTTGAAGACGGTGAAGTGTCTTTTTTTTTATTATAAAAATATGTTCTTAGTTAAATTTTGAGCCATTTTGTATGAATACTCTCAAAGTTGTAGCAGTTTGAATATGAAAAAAACTGACCAGGTGCCACTTAAAAATATAACTTTGTAACGGCTAGATAAAATTGAATGAAATTTTTACACAACATTTTGACATGCATACTTTACGAACAGAAAAATTTTCATTGAAATCTGAAAAAGTTATCTGGTTATATAAATAAAACAGTAAAAATGTGTTCTTATTTTAAAATCCTCTTTGAACAAAACTTTAAAATTGCAGATCTCAGGATCCAACAATATCTCCGCAAATACCAAACCGATTTTGATGAAAATTTTATAGTCTAAACTGGTATTACTGGTCCAAAAATCAGCTATTTTGGTGTACGCAGTCTTAAGTTATAAAAAAAAGTATGACCAAAATTTGACCGTTCCACCCTTTATTGTGGTTGGTTTGTGATTTAGGTTTTTTTTTTACCTTGCCGTTTCTTTCACAAAGATGAGTGTCCATTCTACCCCGGTAGGAGAAGATATTTTCAAACTTCATTTTTAATGTAAAAAGTTCGAAATCATCTTATGGCGTATATTTATGGAGCAATAGAAATAGTGCTATTCCTTGAAAGTTTTAATGAAAACTATTGAAATTTGTCTATTTGATGCCTATGATGTGTTACTAATAAAATGTCTGACTTTGGTTCTATCCAAATTTTCTGTGAAATTTTGAAAATATGGTGAAAGGTTTTTCAGTTAATTTTAACAACTTTTCTCTTTACCTTTAAAATTTCCTGAAGATCTATTAGGATTTCTCCTTAAATTTGCTCAAGAAGGCTATGTATGTTGCCAACTGATACATAGTTTTTTTTGGAAGGCAAACTCTCACGAACTTACCTATATTTTTCCAAAGAAATACGAATCAAAATTCTTCAGGAAATTCCCCTTTATATACTTGCAAGAGTTCTTTTGTAAAATATTTGATTGATTGATTTGTCTTTATTTAAGAGACTTTTAGCCTTTTGTAAAACATGTATCATCAAATCTGGAAATATTTTGAATGCCCAGTAAAATTCAGGCTTCCAATTTATCTTCTATGTTTCGCTAGAAGTTTCTACAGAAACTCCGTGGAATATGGTTCAGGATATTTCTCAAAATTTTTGGGGACGAATAAATAAGAAATTGACATCACTGGATTGAGATGTTCCTCCAGAATTCAGACCAAGACTTCCTGCAGCATGTCTGTAAAACTAACATAAACAATTATTGTACTTCAAAAACACATGTTCCATATCATGATTGGTTAAGTAGCCTTCATCAAACTCCGAAATGTTGGAGTCATACTTACTTTTAGATATTACCAGATGTGTGCTGACTGCTAAGATGCTAATTAGAAGTCATTAATTAAACATATTCTCAGATGTATATAATGCGCATTTTTTTTATCTTTATATCGAGACTTTCAGCCCAAGGCCCCGCATTTCATTCAACATCTTCTGCACAATTTGTTCATCATGTATCCTACAAAAAAGTACATTTAGGGCAATAACATGGTTTGATTAAATAACGTGAAATATCAGAAATTCTTGAAGACCTCGGAATTCCGGCATATATAATAGCGATCTAACAATAATAACTTAAATGATATTGACATTGTTCTGTAAATTTTTACTACCTTTTCCGTTATAAATAATTAATATTCTACAGCTCTATCCACCAAGACAAACATATTTATGACACCAGAATTATTGGCTGTTGGTATATTGTGACTACGCAAACGTTTCTTCAGATTTATCGGCATTTTCTGCGAAGTATACCATTTTCCAATACCCAAGTGGTTCTCAAGTAAAACTATTCTTATTTCAGTGTTTTTCACAAAAAAAAAGTTTTGGAAAACTCCACAAAGTTGAAATACGGTTAATTGAACGCAATTTCTCTTAAAATCAAATTTCTAATGATTCTAGAAATGTACAGTAAGGTGAAGTTTAGTTTACAAAAGTTGTTGAAACCTGGAATTCGTACGCTTTTCTAGATTCAAATCACATGGAAAGAGAATCTCCAAGTTTAAGCCATAACTATTTAGAGGTCACGCAAACGCCTTTTTTAATTATAAAAGACCCTTTCGCCTTCTCAATCTTCAATCGGTTTTCAATCTATTTTCATGAATCTCTTTCAATTTCATTCAAACACTAAACATGTAGAACTTTTTTTTCAAAAGTCACGCAAAATATAGTTTTTATATTGTTTTATAACAATATTTACGGTTTGATAACATTCAACTACTTTTCCAATTCCGATCCGAATCTGATTTTGCAGATTTTTTTGTTGCCAAAATATGTCTTGAATAAACCATTTTTTCAAAAAAAAAAAAAGTTCTTGCTTTCTGAACATGAAGATATTGTTCAATTTGAAATATTCCATAAATTGACGTTCAAGGCTTACATTGGGGAACTATTGTTTTTTCGGCAGTTTTGTTCTTTTCGTCATTGGGGTTTTTTTGTAGCCTGATGAACTCAAAATTGATCGCAAATCTATACGACAGTTCTACGACTAAGTTTCAGACTTTCTGCTGTCGAAAACCCCTGGTGACGAAGAGAAAAAACATGGTTGATAATACCCAAAGTCACTCTATTGTTACGTAGAATATTTTTTCATTTAAAGTCTCTGCTGACCGACCGGCTCGAGTCTTCGTATCGCTGACGACCGACGACGTGCGCGTCGCGACGTCGCGAAGTCGTGATGTCTGATGGAGCGCGAATATTGTTGTCGCGGTTGGGTCGCGGGGTTCGATGATGCGCAAATGCTGACGATTCGCATCTCTGCGCATAGGGTGCTAAACTGGTATCCCACAGCAGTTAAAAAGTTATCGGGCCCTTAAGTTGAAATGTTTAGTAAAAGAAAATTAAAACTAAAATTTCGCGCAACTTTAGAAAAAGAATGGTCTGTAAATTTATTCGAAACTCAATTTGGAATAACTTTACAAAAAGAATAAAAATTGGTTGGGATTGAGAAAGTTATGACATTTTTTATCTCAATATTTTTGGTTCAGACTCAGAGGTTTCTCTTTTATATGTTTTGAATCCCAAAGATCATACGAATTCCAGGTTTAAACAATTAAAAACAAAATAGGCCGCACTCTAATATACAGGGGCAATTGGCATAAAAATCAGCTTTCAATGCTTTTGTTTTGTGTACATAGCTGTAATGTAAGTCGACCCAAATAGTGTTTCTTTTATGGCCGAGACCACTCTTCGGGAACAAAAGAAGGGGCGGGGGATAAAATAAATCAGAAACAAAAAAACTAGGAGTGTATAATGTCTGAGACATAACCGCAATGTTGACGTAGGACTAATTTTTAACGCATAATAAAGAATTTGGGGCTCACAGATGAAGTAAACGTGTATCTATTCAGCATAAATAACGGCCAGAGTGAAATCACTATATGCTAAAGACTCGAAATCTGGCGATTGTTGCTGGTAGGGGAGGTGGGGGTAAGACGGACCGGGTGGGTAAGACGGACCACTAACTAGTTCTGTCACTTAAGAGCTGAAATTTGTTTTTCTTTTACGATTAGCTCTATCTTCTTATCAGTTGATGATTATTAAACCACTCCATGAGAGAATACATATGTCAAAAGTGCAAAAAATAAACAATTATTAACCTGGCTACACGCTTTTGTGATGGGATCTAATTTTGAAGCGGCAATAAATAAGCTTTTTCACATTAAATTGCTAAGTTTTCGCATTTTATTTTGAGTTTCCCAGTTGTTTCAAACTGTTCCGTCCTATACACAACGAAATTCAGGTAAATTTCATGGCTTATGGATAATGGTGGTGGAATTAATATTTTGCGTTGCGTGGGGGTAAGACGGTCCGCCTTTAGGGTGGGTAAGACGGACCGTGTTGGGGCTACTTTGATAGTGCCATGAGAAACACATTAAAACCCACACATTGTTCACAGATTAAAATCTATGGAGTACAAAAATGATTATGGAAGCCGTGTAAAGCATTTTATATTGATTTTTTGTTTAAAAAATCATTATATTTGAAGTTTTGTTGTTGGAACAGTTTGCACTTCGTAAAATTACCAGAGCATTGCATACTGTTAGGCGTTTACCAGTGTATGGATGTTTCCAATTTACAAAATGGACTTTAATTTGCAAAAACACGTTTCGCTAAGAGATTCAAAGCCAAATTTAGATTCTACTATGATTGATCTACCGAATATAAACGGCCACGAACATCATTTAACACAATTGATGGCTTATTAGCTAATTTTCCAAACGTGTCCATCTTACCCACCCTACCGGTCCGTCTTACCCACACTGTTGAAAAACATACATTTGGAGATCACTTTTTAATTATCTCAAAAGTCATGGAAAATCAAATTTTATTGCAAAATCGACTTTCAGACTGTAAAGTACCTTAGTTGAAGTAAATAGTATGGAAGTAAAACTTTAATAATCTCATTGTTTACACTGTCAAAATAGAGTGTTTCCTAAGCATGTCCGTCTTACCCCCACCCCCCCTAATGATGATTCCCGTATCATGACGATGATGCTGCCGAGCAATGCCTTTAAAGTTGAAGGATTCGTCATTGAAATAATCGTCATCATTGAAAATTCGAAAGCAGTTTTCTCGTACAAAGCTGAAATTTCCGCAGTGAAAATGTATTCACTGTATTGCGGCTGAAGATTGGAGTACAGTGAACTTATTTTCACTGCAGAAATTTCAGTTTAGAATGAGAAAACTGCTTTCGAACTTTCAATGATAACGATTATGTCAATGACGAATCCTTCAACCTTAAAGCGCATTTGACAGGTATCCTACTCGATTGGAATGACATTGACAGTAAATTTGGAATTTCAAATACCAAATATACAGCGGTGTATATTTAGTATAAAAATTAAACTTTATCGATAAACTAAACTATAAAAATTAGAATTAGTTGAATTTTTAGAAATAATTGAATAATGCTCCAAATAACTCTTTCGGAAGCTTTGGGGCCCTTAAAAGAACCATTTTGGTATAATTCATTGCCACCCATGCCGCCACCACCGATTGATCCGAAAAGAATCGAGGCTTCATTGGACAGAGGGCGGTGCCACCCGCTTGCTCATCCGTTGAAGCGGATCTTTTTTGGGATCTTGCTGCTGCTGCCATCGACAATCCATGAAAGAATCGGGGCCCCGGCAAACAAAAAGTGACGCCAATCGAATTTTCGTTTGCCGAGGCGGATTTTTCTTTGGATGTTGCTTCCGCTGTTGCCTCCACCACCGATGGATCCGAAAAGAATCGAGGCTTCGTTGGACAGAGGGCGGTGCCACCCGCTTGCTCATCCGTTGAAGCGGATATTTTTTGGGATCTTGCTGCCGCTCGGTGCTGTCCGTCCGCTGCTGTGTGTGCCGATGAAATGATCGAAATGAGTGTGTGCACCACTTATATAAGTTTCGTCGTGTCGCCTCACAGAACTATGCTTGATTGTGATTGGTTGGGTAAGACTGATCTCGAGCTTTTACTAATTTTCAGCTCCAGCCTCAGTCAAGGCACATCATTCAATTGAGCCCCAGCTAGGAAGCATAAATTTGTGGTGTTGTAGGTTTAAAGCTTTTACCATAGTTGATGACGTCAAACCCGACATCAACCTATCATTCACCTATTTTGATTTTAGCCACCAAACCTAACATAGACCCAATAGTTGATCGATGTTGGTCCAACAGTGGCCCAACATTCGATAAAAATTGACCCGACTTTAACCCGACATTCGACATTTTTTCAGTCTGGCGGAATCCAGAAAGAAATCAGAGGGAACAGCTTTTATACCCCTAGATTAGCAGATGCAGCTCCTCCCATTCGGCTGGCTTTCCAGAATATTTCATTTGCATGGCCCGCCCCGCCTGCTTCATACGCTTCAAACGATTAATCAACCCCTATTGGAGGAAACCGACGATAAAAGTCCTACACAATGTATGCTGGCAAAATTCAAATCGGCGGAGTGATGTGTTGATTAAAGTTGTTACCTATGTGATCCATTTCACTGAACGCATTCATAAGATGTTTATTAGTTAAACCTTCCGTAACTCGCGCGGTTGGCCATCACTTGAGGGTTGAGTATTATTTTATTTTGAAGATATATGTTCAACCGTTATTTGAAAGAATTTTCATCGAAAGGAAAGAATGATTATAATATTGAAAGGCGTTAAGCCATAGCTTCTTAAACATCATATTGCGATCGCAACAATCATTAAAATAACTAAAATTGCCGCTATGAAATGAACAGATGGCGCAACCGTCGCCATGTGTATTTGACACAACTCAATTGCTGTTAACGAAATTTTAGATAATTTTGATTGCAGTTTCATGAAATATTCTAGATTTAACAATACGTTGTATAGTTACGCGAACAACAATTAGAGGCCGGCTATACTGTTGCTAAGTTTACAGTCTGTCGCTTTTAATTATCCGATTCATAACTCTGGAGGAATAATTTTCACTGGTCCTGAAAAGGACCTTTTAAATAACAGGAGATTTCGGCAAGACAATTGAAAATTATCCGCACTGAATGCTGGAAGCCATCGAAAACTGCCATCGCTTACTGCCGTGGATGAGATACCTGGTTCTATCAGCTAAATAGCCGAGTCATCGCAGGATTGGTGCGCAGCTGCGGAGGTGACATTCGTTCCCTTTGACTGATCCAACGAAAATGACGGAAGAAAACAGAGGTCACTGCTTTTATTCCCCTTGATTAGTAGATTAGGCTCCTCCCATTTGGCTGGCTTTCCAGTTTATTTCGTTTGCATGACCCGCCCCGAATGCTCCAGACGCATCAAGCAACTAACCAACCGAGAAATGAGCAAATTTTCATTGAACGGATTGGATAATTTCGATTCACCACCAGCGGGTAACCAAACGATCAAGCGCAAACCGACATTCGGTTCTTCAGATTTGTGCTCTAGAAAATTCTAGGTGTGGCTTCGTCATATATTCACCTTCGAACATTTTCGAAAAATGTTTAAACTTAATTTTATTTAAACAATGTTTCACGCAAAATAGTTCAGATAGAATAATGCGTTGTAAAATTCCGGGTGGAACCATTAGGCCATTAGTGACCGGCTTCATCATTATTGCTGGGCCACCAAGTATTCAATCTTTCACTTCTCAATTGCACCACACTTTTCTCGTTCGATGGAATGAAATTAGCTGATTCACAAACTCTTAAGGAATAATTCGTCCCCTTAATGCTAGAACTAGGTAACTCAAAAATCATAGTTTTGAGAAAAACGGCTTTGAAAATTTAACAATTTTTCATGCAGCTGTTCCAAAGGTATGGAGCCTTTAAAATAAATCTTTTTTAGCATTAATTGCTTATTCAGCTTCTGCTCTTTCTGCTACAAGAAAAAGTTTTTAACTATTTTGGTTTAAACTTTGATAAAAACAGAAAATGGTTGAAAAATTGTCGAGTTACCTAGTTATAGCACTCAAAATGCAACATAAATAATGGAGGAGATGTTCTGAGATACCTAGTTTTTACCACTATTGATATAATTCTTTTCGGTTTTCTTGTTGCAGTATGCAAGTTTAAAAGGGTTCACACATTGGAATTAACGTGTAATTACTGAATTTGCTAGGATGCCTGCTGTAAGGTATCATGACACCTCAAAATGTTCATGAAATAATCGTCTACGAACAATCACAGTTTTTGGCTAAATCAATACAAGTACAATATTTTAAGTTGTTAAGCTTAAAATGAAAAACAGTAGTAGATTTTCAATCTACTAACAAAAGAATGACAAGTAACATTTCCACGTCCAAGCGTCCGATAGGTTTTAACCTGTGCGGTTGGAAAAAGATATGATTTTCTTAGTTACCTAGTTATAGCACTCAATTCTTGTATTCTACACTGAGATACCTAGTTTTGAAAATGGTGAATATTTTCCTCGTCTATAATCGTATTTCATTGGTCTTCGGATATATTATAGAGCTCAAAAAGCTCGATATAATGGTATATTCAACTCAAAAACGTCAAATTTCAAGTTACCTAGTTCTAGCATTAAGGGAACGAATTAACGGTGGTCCTGAACAAGACCGTTTGATTAATTGACGATTTTAGGAACGAAATGGCATGAATTCACCATGTCACGCAATGCGTGTTGGTTTTCTCCGTGCTGAATGATAAACGCCACCGAAAACTGGACCGCCGTGGATTACAATAATGACCAGTTTCACTATTGCTGGCAACGATGCTCTGTCTTTTGCTTTTTGGTTGCACTACATCTCGATCGATGTTGGAAATTATCCAATTAACTCTTGAGGAATCATTTTCGATGGTCCTGAAAAGGACCGGTTTGAATAATGGACGATTTTGATGCATTCACCATGCCATGCAATGCGTGTTGGTTTTCGCTGCGGAGTGCGGAGAATGCTGGACGCCGTCGAAAATTGGCCCACCGCCGCTGCCATGGATGCGATTCCAAGTGCTATCATCAGCACGATAGCCGAGAGTAGTCGCTGGGTTGTTGTGCTGCTGCCTTGCTGGAGGTGACATCCACCTCCAACCTCCTTGACTGATCCAACGAAAATGACGAAAGAAAACAGAGAACACTGCTTTTATACCCCTAGATTGGCAGATGAAGCTCCTCCCATTCGGCTGGCTTTTCAGTTAATTTTGTTTGCATGACCCGCCCCTTATGCTCCAGACGCATCAAACGATTAATCAACCGAGAAATGAGAAAATTTCCATTTAACGGATAATGTAACCAAAATATTAGATGATTTAGATCATTTTAATTTGGAAAATGAATTGAAACATTTTCACGCAAAATGGTCCGGATATGATAATGCGTTGCCAAAGTCCGGGTGGAACAATTAGACGTCATAATTGTTGCTGGCTGAGTCACCAAGCATTCAAAATCATTCACTTTTCGGCTGTACTACTTACACTTTTCCCGTTCGTTGGAATGTAATTATTCGATTCACAGCTCTTGAAAAATCATTTTCGATGGTCCTTAAAAGGACCGTTTGGATAATGAATAATTTTAGGAAGAAAATTAAATGAATTCACTATGCCACTATGCGTGTTTGTTTTCTCCGCACTAAATGCTGAACGCCACCGAAAACTGGCCCGCCGCTTGCTGCCGCGCATGCGATTAATGACCGGCTTTGCTTTTGCTGAGAAACGCCGCTCTGTCCTTGCATTGCACTACACCTTTCTCGATCGAGGGTGGAAATTCATCCAATTAACTCTTGAGAAATCTTTTTCGATGGCTCTGAAAAGAACCGTTTGAATAATGGACGATTTTGATGAATTTACAATGCCACGCAATTCGTGTTGGTTTTCTCCGCGCTCAACGCTAGACGCCATCGAAAACTGGCCCGCCGCTTGCTGACGTGAACGAGATTCCTGGTGCTATCTGTACGATAGCCGAGTGTCGTCGCTGAGTCGATGTGCCGCTGCCCAGCTCGAGGTGTCACCTCGACGGTGGTCGAAATGGAACTGACGAACAGCTCTCGCATGTTCGCATTCCTTCCTGCATCGTAGTTGCCCTCACGATGCGCACCAATCAGAGAGCGTTGGTAGACTGAACGAGAAAATTTGTCCGCTACCCATATTTATAGATTTCAGCGATTTCAATGTCTTACTTTAAAACAACTTTTCAACTATTTATCAATGATTTTCAGGTTCCCCGAATATTACAAATTGAACGCGGGAGTTTCATCTCTCGGATAACGGGATTTGTTTATCATTTCGTTCAGTGGGAAAGGTACTGTGAGCGTTTAAAATCTTTCACTCAAACGTAACGCTCTTGGTTTCATAAATTTTGAAATGACACCGGGTATAGAAAACAGAGACGTAGTCCTACGTCAAAAAAGAAAATTAAAAAAAATATGCTCATTGTTTAAACTAAAATTTCAACTATTGAAAACATGTTGTTTTGAAGCAATTCTCCTGCTGAAAATAGAATAAGAATCATGACTGGCAACTAGGGTGGCCCACACTTATACGAAAAACAAAAATTTCGAAAAATTCCAAGTCTTACCTCCTGAATCAGTTGTTTTGGGCTCCCAGAAGCTCAACACGCTTGAAGTTTGTATGGGAAAACTTGTGAAATCTTAATATGATTTTGCTCACATTTTGAACATAGCTTCTGGGAGTCCAAAACAACTGATTCGGGAGGTAAGACTTGGCATTTTTCGAAATTTTTGTTTTTCATATAATTATGGGCCACCTTACAGGCAACGTTTAATTTTCGCCACTCGAATATTTTGGAATTTTTTTAAGAGAGGGAGGATGGTTTGTGATGTAAATTAAATATTTACCTGGGCATAATCTTTTTTTAATTTCCAAATTAATAATTGATCTCTAAATTTTATACAAAATTGAACTTTTTTCTGAGCTACTATGATTTTTTTCAGATTTTAAGAACTTTATTTAAATAGTAAATATCAATTTTAAAGATTGTTTTATATCACTTTTTAGTAGCTTGGCAACTGCTCGAGAGCTCTGCCCAGTACAAAATCCGACAAGGCGTTATTGAATAAATCGATCCCATACAATCTTCAAACTTATTTTGAAATGGGCTCCCGGGTAAGAAAATTTTCATTTCTGTCCAGTTTGGCATGTAGATTCAGAATATGGAAACATCTGAACACCGCTAAAAAAGTCATTCTTTTTTTTGCGTTACCGCTCAATTGAAAATTGACGTGAATAACACAGCAAAACAAAAATTAACTTTTGGTCTGTCTCAAAAGCAAACTTAAGTGTCTCTGATTTATTTTGGGTCGCTGAATCCGAATCCGAGCTCAGATTAGCTCCAGCACGTCACATTTTTAACTATACCTTAATTTTAAGCAGCTTAAGCAATTAAGCAAGGAATATATTTTCAACGCAATCAAAGTGTAAGTTGGTCGATTAACATCTAAATTAATTATTAATGCCAAACATTTCATTTTACAGGGTGTCAACTCAATTTTGAAAATAAAATTCCCTGGCTTTCCCTGACTTTCCAGTCTATTTCACTGAAAATTCCAGGTCAAGCTTAAAGGTGTCTACAAAGACTCAAACAATTTGCAAGTTTTTTGTGGTTATTGGTAAACTCGTCACTAGATGCTTTCCATATTCTCATCGGAATTTTCGATATAGAGTTATGCAACGGATCGCCACATTTATGCTGAGTACAAGGGTCCAAAGTACGAACAGCAACCACGCCACCATCAACGTCATCGATCACGCTACCGCGGTGCACCGTTATCGCCAAGCCACCGTCAGCATTTCCGGAGGAGCCCGACTACGCCGGCCGAATAATGCAGAGTGGACAAGTTTAGGTATTAAATAGGGTTCGATCTTCAATCGAACGGGTTAGTCTTTGCTTGCAGTACTTCGAGTTAAGTTTTATTTTTAATCAATTAGTGTCAGTGTAGTGAGTGCATGTAATTAAGTTAGGATTTGTGAATAAAGTTATTTTTTTTATAAAAACCCGGTCTTCTGACCTAGAATTATAGTTTCTTTACTTTACACTTTTAATGCCTTTAAAAAAGAACGCAAAACGGCAAGATTTTGTGTTTTTAAGAGTTTAACTCATATATTTTCTTCAAACAAATAAACCAGCAAATAATACTATCTGGTACGCATAATTGATGATATCAGATGTGTTCGTAAGTTATCAAAGTTAAGTTAGTTCACCCAAATTTTAATTTTTTTTATAAATTTTTCATAGTTTGAGAACACGTCAGAAAACTATTATGAATTTTAGAAAGAAAAAAAACTATGAACGCGTTTTCACGATAGGTGTAAAATGCCACCAAATCATGAAAAATTTCCATTTGTATTTTGTAAGGACTATGCCAGGAGATCACTAGAGATGTCATTTGAATACAAAAAAAAAACTTATCGAAAATTCGTTAATAATATGCGAAAAGTTTGCTCAGGAATCTTAGTAAGAAATCTTCATCAATAAATGGATTGATAGTTTTCCACAAGGCCATCAATACACCAAGGGTTATGGAAGCTAAAATGAAATAAAATAAAATAATATATATATAAGGTCTGGGACCACTTGCATTGGAGCACTTCCTGCTGCATCTACGTCAATTTTCAACAAATTGACTTGTTTTTATAGTATTTAGCTCTGTACAAAACAATCGGTTTAAAAATGTCTGATTTATATCAGTAAGTGCCCTAAACAGGTTCCCCTGGGCAAATGGGCTTATTTCTGCATATAAAATTCTGTCATATATATATATTTATGCATCCATTTGTTACTAACAAACAGGAAAAGAAGCATCGTATATCTATTTCTGATGTACAAAACATGACTCACCTTATTGTGACAAATCCCATCGTGTTGCAAAGAATGCTCTGTTAGCTGATGTTCTGCGCTGGAACCACGCCGGCTAGCAGCAATGCATGTTTTGATTCTCCACCACAATACAACAACAACTCTAAACACTAAATTTGCTGACCAAACGGTTCAACTGTCGACGACTGCCTTTTACCGACCTCCGCACTCCGGTCTCCCAATCACCCTGGATTCCTTGCACACGATGCCACACTCCCTATTATTGCTTTATTACACCTCAATTTATTTATTATTGATAATTTGCAACCATAACTCACAGGCCCAGCCAAATGCCGCACTCGAGCTCAGGCTCGAGCTCTCCGCACTCTATTAGATTCTTCTATTCTTCGAAACCTTTCGTCGTCGTCGTCGACGTCGTAACTTCGAGAAAAATAGCACCGTTACATTTATCACATTAATTTCCCGCACTTCGAAGTTGCAACTTGCAAGCCCAGCCGGGTTTTCTGGGATCACGATTTCCCGCCCGAGTTCGTCGTCGTCGAGATGGTTCCCTTCACTAACCGGTGAACGACGGCTGCCTACGAGAGGGAGCTGCCCGTTGCCTGGTCAAAACGGCGATGATTTAATAATAATTAGCTCTTTATGGGTTCTCATTACATTACTTTACATTCGCGGTGGGGTTTGGCGTTTGGGTATAACTTTAGACGGGATGGCGACTCCGCCGTAGCTTATGAAGTGCTGGAACAAGTCCACTCCTCTGGGGTTCGAGCTGATACCGATCGGTAATGTGAGAACTGGCGAACACTTGTAGTCACTGGGCGGGACTGGATGGGAAGCTGATTTTGTAGGAGTGTATTATGGGGGGTTTTGAACGGCGCAGCTGGTCTTTAGAATCGTGGGATAGTTTCCTGTAATGAAAGACAAAAGAACATAATGAGTAATGCTGGAAACTACAATTGATGTCATGAATACGGTGTATCTAATACAATATATAACAGCAGCAAACAGAAAACTACAGAAATATCGAAGAAGATAAACCACAGTACTACAAATTTCAAAATATTGTCTGCGATATGGAAAATTCCTTGCCTGGGGAGAATCGTTCCACGAGAAAATTTAACATTGGCGTGACCACCCAGGTAGAAGAAAATAACTGATGAAGACCAAATTTTACCGTTAAAATTGAAATAGCTGAATGCCAAAATTTGTTATTGGTTGGTTGAGAATAAGAGCTAAAAGAACAAAATTAATAAATTACTGTGTACCGGACAATAACTTAATAATAAATAATATTATCCTTATAAGGACAAACCAAGGACAATATATTTCAAAATGTAGAATAACTGAATAAGTTATTATTGAGTTATTCTGAATGAAATAAGTACACAATAAGTTATTTCAAAAAAGATCATCATAATCACTCAAGGACTGTGTCGGATACGTTTCGTCTTCGACTCATCAGTACAGAGCAGTGCCACTTGCACCGCTAAGACATAGCGCATTGTCGCGTAGTCGTTTACTTGAGCGAAAAGAGTATTAAGTGAGTACAAGTTCTAATAGACATTACGTCTACTTAGCGGTGCAAGTGGCAGTGCTCTGTACTGATGAGTCGAAGACGAAACGTATCCGACACAGTCCTTGAGTAAAATTGGTTATGTGCACCCAGCTGTTTTGTCCTTATCTTATAAAGACAATATTAGTTATTAGGGTCTGGGACCATTTGGGCAGGAGCACCTATTATGGGCACTTGCTGCTATAACTCAGTCAATTTTCAACCGATTGACTTGCATTTTTGAACATGGCTAGATACAGTTATAGCACTAAGTGCCCAAAATAGGTGCTCCTGCCCAAATAATCCCAGACCCTATTTACTTTTCTCAGGATCAAAGTGATTTGTTGTTTTTCGTTTTGATCTTCTAGCTTTTATTCCAAACAAACCAATAACAAAATTTGCCCTTCATCAATATTCTTAAAATTGAAATAATACTAAATAACTCATCAATAACAAAACAAGTTATAATTGCAAAATATACCATTGGGATGTTATTTCACCTAGGTTGCTCAGAAGAACTTATTTTGATATGGTTGCATATTTTTTTATTATTCAGTTATTAATTATTATTCAATAATAACTCAGAAATAACAAAATTTGCAATGATAGCATTTTTCCTTTCTTAGAAATTGATTTTTATTATAACTTTTAATCCATAATTTTTACATTATTTGCATGTTCTGCAAAGTTGTTGAGCATACAAGAATACACAATTTTGCTGAACATTGCGACATTCTATCTCTTTAAATTAGGAAATTATTAAATGATTTCAATATTTGATAATTGTTTGTTTATTTAACATAACACATAAAGAATACACTTGTATACAAAAGTTTAAGCCATTTTCATATAATAGACATATAATTGTTTCATTATTCGAAACGGTTCTCTGTGCCATTTTGCGCCGAAAGCAGTTAGACGAGTTCAAAGTTATTCTATAAAAATCAGTAATTTGTAAATAACTTTGTAAATTTAAAAGCTAGCGTTTTTCAGTGTTATTTTTTTATTTTTTTTATTCCTGTTCGGGTTTGTCACTGCGACCAGTTTTTAGATCTATTGTGACATTACCCGTATCCTTCGTGTAATGCATGTCGCATTACTCAATTGCCATTGAGGGGCAATAAAGTATCGATTTTGATACAGTTTTTGTTTTGTTTTCTTAGAAAACAAAACAAGAGTACTGATATTGGCCATGCATCGGAAACCTAGCATCACCCTTGTTTTACTGCTAAATTCTCCCCAGTAGGATCCGGGTTTTAACATTAGCAGCAATATCATTTAAATAATGGAACATGTGTTCAGCAATAAGGATTCTAGTATGTTCCTTGCGTACTAGCACTTTCCAGTCTTCGAAGAGTTAGTACGTACATGGATCCCTAACCCAATTTGATTTCCTTTGCATTGAGTTTAGCCTCAGATGGTGAGGTTTTTAACTATATGCAAAGTAAAGTTGGTAAACTTAGTTTTATTCAAAGACTGGAAGTCATCACAACACCAGTAGCAAGGACTAAATACTATAATGCCTTTAATTACCAGAACACATACTCCAAAATTGAAAAATAGGACGACTCTAGATTTCGGTTTGGTAGATCTATCACCGCAACGCAACCCAAAAAGGCGATCTACCCACGCTACGGGCTCCGTTAAAGATTGAGCATCTTTTAAACCCCCTCAACCATTCATCCCTCAGCACGGGTCGCCTGACACCTTGGATTGGGGTTACCTGTTTGGTGGACTTTTACCCCCGGAACAGGTGGTCCGTAGTGCTATTCTAAGCCGGCAGCTACACGGGTTTAGCTAAAACATGTATTTTTACATTCCAAACAACTTTGTAGAAGATGCAAAAAATCTAAAAATTCCCGTTAAAAAGTTATGATGAAATATATGATTTCTAGGGGTCATGCACATACAACGCAATATATCTCGTAAAGTATAAGATTCAGCATTATGGCGTCTTTGATAAAGTTGTTCAAAATTGCATTTTGCACAACTTTGCCGAAGACACCAAACGTCTATCTGCATTTTTTTTGAAAAATATATTTTTCATCTCCCTTATAAATGGATTGATCATTCAACTCTTTATGTCAAAAGATGCGCCTTGTCTAATGTAGAAACTTCTCCGAAGAAACTATATCGCAAAAATCATCGGTTGAAACGTTATTAAAAAAGCGCACGAAATCGGAAAAATAAAACACTGTGCATGGCCAGTTTCGAAGGCATACAATCCGCTAATTTTTATTTGAAAGTCTTTGAAAATCAAAATTTATAAAACTTTAGGCGTGAAGAAGCATAATACGGATGATTTAGAATAAAACATTGTGTTTCCATGACAAATTTCATACATGATGATTTTGTGTTATCAAATACCACTCTCCGCACTCTCCGAGAAACTCAATTGAGAATGTTGTTTTCAAGAGTTCCACGAGTAGTCAATTGAATAAATTCCTGGAGGATTTCCAGAAGACATTCTGGAAGGAATCCTTGGAGGAATATCTGGGGAAGTGCCTGGTAAAATTCTGTGAAATTCCTTAAACACATTCTTGAGAAGCTGGTAAAAGATTTCTCGCATTTCTGGGGAAATGTCTGAATGAATTCCTGAACGATTCTGTGGATAAATTCCTGAAGGAATTCCTGAATAGATTTCTGAATGAATCTCTGTATTCTGCTGGAACACTGAAAGAAATCATGCAAGAATTTCTTGAGGGAATTTCCATTAGAATCGCTGGAAAAAAATCTTGAAGTAATCCATAGAGGAGTCGGTAAAGAAAAAGAAAAAGAAAAAGAATCCCTTGAAGAAATTTTCTGAAATTTCCTGGGGGATTTTTGAAAGGAATCCATGATTGTTTCTACTTCTTTTATTCACGTGTGTTTTACCCTAATGCTAATTCTGCATTAAGGCCATGAAATGTTATTTATTTATTTATCTTTATTGAAGATATTTTCAGCTAGGAACTGGTGGCTTATGAAGCCATGAAGATATGTATCAATGAATCGGGGTTAAAGTGTGTATTAAACTATTTGAAGAGAAGACTGCAGAAATCTCTAGAGGTAATACTTTCGGAAACCCTAGAAGAATTTCTCGGAAATTTCTGAACGGGTCTTTGATTTTTTTTTCCTACATGAATTCCTGAGGAAATACTTTAAAGATCTGGTTCTAATTTTCTGGAGAAATCAATAAAGTAATTTCTAAAAAAATCTATGAACATTTTTTTAAAAGAATTCTTGGATAAATTAAAAAAAACAAGGAAGAGGTTTCAGGGGAAATCCGCAGAAGGTTTTGTAAGGAAATACTTCTGGAGGAATCTCTAGAGAGACTTCAAACCGAAACTTCTGAAAGAAATTTCTTCAGCAATCCATGGAATATTTTCTTAAAAAAATTGCAGCCTATTTATTGCACCCATAAACAAATAGAAACGCTCCATTGAAAATCAAAAAGTGCTCCATAAAGAATGAACATATGTTCCATGAAAATGTGCAATGATACCCATAAATTATTGAAAACGTTCCATACTTTATAAAAAATGTACCGGTAAAACATAAAATTTTCTAATTAAAAGTGAAATTTTGCACCAATAAATAATACTGAAATGCTCCATAGTAAAATACAAATGCTCCATAGAAAAATGCAAATGCTCCATAAAAAGTTCAAATTGTACCCATAGAAAATTGAATATTGCTCCATAGAAAAAATAAATTGCACCATAAAAAATTGAAATTGCACCATAGAAAATAGATGAATTCTCCATAAGTATTATCACACTGCACCATAGAAAATATGAATTGCTCCATGAAAAATTGAAAATCCTCCATAGATAGCATATTTTTATAATTTAATTCGACAGAGCTGAATTGCTTTACATTGCATTGCTTTAGTGATGGAAATGTTTAAAGTTATGGAGAATTTTCAATATTTTATGGAGCAAATTGTATTTTATGTGGTGCAGTTTGATAATACTCATGGAGCATTTGTCTATTTTCTATGGTGCAATTTCATTTTTTTATAATGCTATTTAATTTTTCTATGGAGCAAAATTCAATTTTCTATGGGTACAAATTGAATTTTTTTTATGGAGCGTTAGCATTTTTCTATGGAGCATTTGTTTTTTACTATGGAGCATTTCAGTATTATTTATTGGTGCAAAATTCCACTTTTAATGAGAAAATTTTATGTTTTACCGGTACATTTTTTATATGGAGTATGGAACGTTTTCAATTATTTATGAGTAACATTGCACATTTTCATGGAACATATGGTCATTCTTTATGGAGCGCTTTTTGATTTCCTATGGAGCATTTGCAATTTGTTATGGTTGCAATAACCTTTTGCCTAAAAAAATCCCTGGAATTATTTCTAAAGAAATCTGTAGGAGAAAAGTTGAAAGGCATCGATGAATCAGTTTTGAAAGGAATCCATGGAAGATTTTCCGAAGAAATTCATAACAAATAAAACGATTTTCTGAAGGAATCTCTGGAGGACTTTATAAAAAGATGCCTAGAAGATTTTCTAAATCAATTTCTGGAGGTAAATATTCCTTAGGAATCTTAAGATCATTTTCCAAAAGAATTTGGAAAAATTACTGAAGGAAATATGGTGGAATTACTCGAGGAATAAATAAATAGGTGATTTTCTAAACGAATCCTTGGAAAATTTCTGGAAGATTCTGTAGAAAATTTCCTGAAGCAACCCGTTGAAGATTTCTTAAATAATCCTTTCAAAAGTTTTTGAAGGACCTACCGAAGAAATTTCCAAAAAAAAATCCTTGCTAGAGCTTCAAAAGGAATCACTCTAAAACAATTCGAATGTACCCATGAAAATGCTTTTAAAAGAATTCACGAAAAAAAAGGAAGATTTGCTGAACAATCCCTGGAGGGATTTCAGAAGCAATTCATTAATTGTTTCCTATAGTAATTCATGGACATGTTTGGAGGAACGCCAAGAGGAAATTCTGGAAAAATTTTTGGAGAAAACTTCCGATTCAATCCCGGAAAGATTTTTTAAAAGAATCACTGGAGTATTTTTGATGGTATTTCTGAACAATTTTCTGGAAGAATCCTCGGAGGAAGTTTGTAAGAAATCCATGGAAGATTTTCTAATGGAGCCCTTGCAAAAATTTCTAAAAATAAGTCCTGGAAATCTTTCTGAAAATCGCTCTGGAGTAATTTCTGCAGGAATAAAAATCCATGGAGGATTTTATAAAGGATTTCATGCAGGATTTTCAGGATTATGAAGAAATTTTTGAAGTAATTTCTGAAGAAATCTGTACGCAATTCTCTGAAAAAAAATCCCTTGAAGCACTTCAAATGGAATTTATGGAGCAGTTTTGAAAGAAATTCAATGAAGATTAAAAAAAAATCTTCGGTAAATGATTTGATGAAATCGCTGGAAAATATTGTAAAGGATTCCCTGGAAGAATTTTATTATGATATTTCCGAATGAATCTTTAATGATAGACTAAGGGATTCCTGGGAAAAACTTCTTAAAGAACTTAAGGTAATGTTCTAAAAGAAAACTTCAAGAAATATCCAAAAGCACTAAGATTTTTTTTTGCAGAAATCGCTGGATGAGTTTCTAGATAAATTCATAAAATATTTAAGTACATATTCCAGGAGTAGTTGATAAAAAATCCAATGAGGAACTTGGAGAATTTTTTGAAGGAATCTCTAGAAGCATTTCTGAAGGAAACTATGGAGGAATTTCTGAACAAATTATAGAAAATTTTCGAAAAGAAACCCTTGGGGTATTTTCAAAATGGCGTGAATGAATCATTTTCGAAATAAATCATGGAAGGTTTTCTTAACTAGATCTGGGAGAACTTGAAGATTTTTTGTGAAAGTAAGTGGAATTGATCTTGAAGTTTTTGACAAAAATCCTGGACAGAAAATTTAAAAAAGCCAATAGAAATAAATCGTAAAAATCATGACCTTTTAAATTGCAAAATGCTTTCGAAGATTGCTTCAGCATTGCGTAAATAATTTGAAAACTGCTTCGATAGTTCTCTTAGAATTTTTTCATCAACTTCATCTTCGGCAATTCCTTTGAATTTTTTTTCAGCAATTGTTTAAGAATTATTTTCAGTAATTTCTTTGAGATTTCTATCGGCAATGTTTATGGAAACTTATGCAACAGGATTTTGAAATATCTTCAGGAATTCATCTGGATACTTTGAAAATTAGGATAATTCTCTTTGACAATGTTTCGGACAGCTGCTTCAGACATTGCTTAGGAAATAAATGTGTAATTTGTTTTGCACATTGCCTTGCTTTTTCTTTTTTTTTTTAAATTAGTTGGGATTTTGTTGCAAATGCTTTTGTATTGAGAAATGCCTTTGCGATTTTTATCGGACAATCCATTATAAATTCTTTCAGTAAATCTCTGAGAAATTTTTAAATTCTTAAAAAAATATCTGATGGAATTTTTAAAGTATTAGTAAAAGAAACTGCCAATAAAATTAACAGCAAAATATTTAAAAAAAAATGCCGAATTAATACATATACGAACAAATGGAGGAATTAGAAAAAAATCTTGCAAATGCATTTCAAAACAAATTACCAAAAAACTTATCAAATTAGTTGCCCACGAAATAACCGAAGAGATTTACCTGCTATCTTGCCAGTGGAATTGTTAAATAAAATCCTGTAGAAAATTCCGGATTGATTTTCAAAGAAATTGTAGGAAAAATACCAAAAGAATTTTAAAAACAATTTTTAAAAAAGGAAAACAAAAACAAATCCTAAAAAAATAATTTTATAAAAATTTAAACAGCACAAATGTTTGTTGGGTAGGTCTAGAGGATAAACAAAATGATCGGGACAGGCAAAACTTTAATTAAAAGAAAAGGTCAACTAGCTGGAACTTTTCGAAAAGCGCATCAAATATTCCCAAATTTTTACTGTTAGTTGGTTAACTGGCTTTGTCAAAGTTTAATAAAAAGTTTTTATTAGCTTATTATATTAGTCGTAAATGCTCTTAATTAAATTTCATTCAGTTCATTGAATCTGGAGATATAACAGCTCAAAGATGGCTATCAAATAATTATACCTTTTTGAAGAATCTTTCTTACTTCGTGTAGAAAAGCCCGATCTTTTTCAAAGTTGGACCACTTATAGGAAACTAGTTTATCAACTAACAGTTTTTTTTTCGTTATTAAAGTGGCTTTTTACCCGAGGCGAGTTCGCCATTACAGTCAACTAACAGAAAAATTTGAGAAAAAAAAATTGAGAATATTTTATGCACTTTTTGAAAAGTTAGAGTTAGTTGGCCATTTTTTGAGAAGTATTTTTTTCTTGTCCAAATCAGGGCTGCAATTTTTCGACAGACCTTTATAATAGCGATATTTTGCTTTTTTGATTGATTGATTTATCTTTATTTGAGGGACTTTCAGCCCTTGGCTGGTTCGTCTCTTTTTGCTTTTTTCATTTTCTCCGTTTTTGGTTTTCCTGTCATTCCGATCAGCAACACACAAAGCGAGAACTGACAGGGCTAAATTTCCATTCAATTTTCTGTAGTTGAGTGTTCATATCCGTGGTAGCGTATAGGGTACTCACTCTCACAAGCCACCGCTTGAGACGAATGACCTGTCAGCATGAGTAGTGTGTGGATAACTGGGAATTGACCTTGTTGGGTCGCTCGCGAATGGAGCTTGAACTCTGTCAGTTCTCACATCGAGGGACTGAAAACAACCACCGCAGTCATTCATTTTCGGCTGAAAAACAGGCACTGAGACTGATATTTAGCAGGCCTGGTTTCAAAAAAGGGTTTCTAATAGATTATCAGTTTAATTTACATCGAAATGTCTGAATGAATTTTTGAAGAAATACCAAAATGGTAGCTTAAATAATTCCCAATGCAATTGGCGAAGAAATTGTCTAGAGAATGTTGAAGAAATGTTCAGAGAAAGCACCAAAGTAGTTTTCAAAGGAATTGCCAAAGTAAATTAAAAATAATTTGCAGAAGGAGCTCCTTAAGGCATTGCTGAAAAAAAAATCCTAAGAAATTGCCCAAGAAATAATAAGTTCTTAAAGCAGTTGCCGAAGCAGTCCATACAGGAAATGAATGAAGAAATTTCTATAATTAGGGTGCCTGTACCAGTTATCGCACTACCTAAGAAAAACTATTTCTACAAAAATAAGAAGAAGACCGACGAATGTAAACAATAAGTCAAATGATTGATTGGTTTTCATACTTTACAGGAAAAATATTGAAACGGAACCAAAACTACTTTTAGTATTTATTACGGCGTGTGCCAATGATAGGAACCCTGTACCAGTTATGGACACATTTGTTAATTTGGGTTCCACTTCGCACTATTTACATGCATTCCTTATGGGAGTTGCCATAACTGGTACACTATGGCGAAATAGGGTGCAAGGAGGCCGAAAAGTTAAGGAAAATGTTTTATTTCTACCATAATTTGAGCAAATTGTGAAGTTTGAATGATTGCAATCATCTTTTGTGATCGTGATCTGTTGTTCACGATTTTTTTCTTGTTGATTTGTATCTTTAAAGGTTGAAAATTAACTATGGCGAATATGAGGTACTATATCCATAATTGGTGCACTGAGCCTACCTTAAAATTCTCAAAAAAATTGGCGAGGAAATTTTCAAAATACCTATTCAAAGATTTTTTAGAGAAACTTTGGAGAATTTTATCGAATGAATTTCAAAATGAATTTTTTGAACATTTGCTGAGAAGTTCCAAAGGAATGGCTATGAATATTTAAAAAGTGATGCTTAAAGAATTCAGAAAGAAACTGCTTCAAAAAAATTGATTGTCGAAGCGATACTCGAAGAAATTTTTGAAAATATTCCCAATGCAACAATTCCATAAATTTCCCAAGTGATTACAAAAAAAATGATGCAACTTTAAAGGGGTTTATCTTATACTGGCACAAAGGAACACAAACGCCGCGTTGTGAGCGAATTTCGAGTTGAATTGTTTTTTCTTAATGCAAGCTATCATTGCAACTTTGCAACGATTAAGCAGCGTGACAGTAGCCAATTCCATGTGTTTTTTTATAGTGAAGGCTTTTATTCTTCTGAGCCACTTGTTAATTATTCGTTTTGAAAAAAAAAACAGCCTGTTCGTCTACTTTGATTTTTACCAGAAACTATGTTATGGAATCAAATTTTAACAAACTAAAATTTAACGGCATTGGGATAAAATCCCCAGCTAAGTCTCCTCTTAGGGATTTTCCAACAGCGACAGCAGAATTTCAAAATTTCGTTACAATTAATGACTTTTGAATTAATGTTAAGAATAGACACCTTCAGCATAAGTTTTAATGCTACTCCCCATCAATAATATCTTTGATCCAGCTACTTTATCGGCGCTGCAGCCTTGGGGAATCAAAACGACTGTTTTATAATCGTCCCGACGTTTCGATTCTGTTTCGAGTCTTCTTCAAAGCGACTTGAAACAGAGTTGAAACGTCGGGACAAATTTTGATTCCCCAAGGCTGCAGCGCCGAAAAAGTAGCTAGATCACACAATAATATTCACAACAACTCACAAAAAAGCTCAACATGCTGTAACTTTTCATAAAGTGCATCAAAAATTCTCAAAATTTTACTGTTTGTCAACCTTTTATATGTGCATCATTGGTACAAATTTGAGCTCGATTGGTAAATCTTTCGCGAAGCTAGAACCGTTCTCGTAAAACACTATTTTTTAGAGAACTAATTTTTGAGCTGTCATATCTCGGAGACCAGTGAACCGAATTGAATGAAATTTTCATCGTTTATCAATAATATATTAATGCTTGAACATTTTTTAAAACATAGGCAGGGATGGAAACACTCACTTGGAAAGAGTTACATTTACTTGGTATTTTCTCAGTTCAGAAGCATGCTGTCAAAAAATAGTATATTGAGCACTTTTACCTTGTGGTGTTATCTAAAACTTTGCCGAACACATCAAGGATCGTACACGCATACCAAAGTCGTAAGAGGGCTGTGAAGACGAGTCTCCACGAGGTGAATGCAAATTACACTCACCTCGTGGAGAGTTGCCTTCAACGCTCTGTCACGACTTTGGTATGCTTGTGCGACCCTTACTGTATTCGGGAAAGTTTTCGTACACATGTAGAGTATGGATCAGTGCATCTTCTGAATTTTTTTTGGTGTTGAAACAGTTTTCTATGTTTTCTAAAACCATTTTTTTGTGAAATTTCGTTTAAAAATGGTTTCTGCAAAAACAAAAAAACATTTTCCACTACGAAAAAAATCAGAAGATAGCTTGATCTATCTTCTACATGTGTACGAAAACCGATTTTGAAAATATTTCTTCGTTATTTAATAAAAAATCAAAAACCAAAAAGTGAGGAAATGCTTCCAGTTTCGCCTTAAGGCGTGTAGTCTGGGGTCTCCAGTTAGCCTAGTGGTTAAGGCTATGGATCGCCAATCCGGAGACGACGGGTTCGATTCCCGTTCCGGTCAGGAAAATTTTCTCGACTCCCTGGGCATAGAGTATCATTGTACTTGCCTCACAATATACAAATTCATGCAATGGCAGGCAAAGAAAGCCCTTCAATTAATAACTGTGGAAGTGCTCAAAGAACACTAAGTTGAAGCGAGGCAGGCCAAGTCCCAGTGAGGACGTCAAGCCATAAAGAAGAAGAAGAAGCGTGTAGTCTAAAAAATACTTGTGGGCAGAGATGGCATGCTCCTCAGTGCGAAACGTGAGAAGAGAAAACATACACTCTACACACGACTTTCAACGAGAGCGAGGGTGAACTACGCAACTTTTTTCACACACAAACCAGCCGCTCACTCTCTGGCATCCATCAGCGGCACACTCAAAATGAGTGCTCAAACAAATGATAGAACAAGCATGTTTTTCAGTTTCTGCGTGCACATTTTGTGCGCACAGAAAATGTGCACACAAAAATTCGTTGAGTGCGCACTCAGTCGTGCTTCCAGTGCAATACTGTGTGTACCACAGGGAGTATGAAAGTACTATTACGCCGTCTAGTAGCAAATGCATCTGCTTGTCTAAGATATCACATAAATCACAGACAAATAGATATGTGACACTAACGAAATTTCAATCTCATATATCTCATGATCCTGATTACTTAGAGAGTTGGTGTCTTCGGCAAAGTTGTTTTGCTGGTCAAGGACTAACCGATAATAAAACTTAAGATTCAAAATTCCACCGCTAGGCGGTGCTAGTGAGTTAACAAATTTTATTTTTCATATATATCAGGAAAATTTGCAAAAAACTGCAACTAGCGCCGCCTAGTTGCAGAAACTTGAACCAAACGGTAATTATTCTGAAAGCCCATGATCTACTAAACAATATTGCCGAAGACACCATCTTTCTACAAAATCAGGATGCTGAGATATGCGAAATTTAAAATTTGTTTGCTCTCTAGCGCCGCCTAGCGGTAGAATTTTGAATCTCAAGCCTTATTATCGGTTAGTCCTTGACCAGCCAAACAACTTTGCCGAAGACACCAACTCTCTAAGTAATCAGGATCATGAGATATATGAGATTGAAATTTCGTTAGTGTCACATATCCATTTGTCTGTGATTTATGTCATATCTTAGACAAGCAGATGCAACACTGACAAAATTTCCATCCAATATATCTCAGGATCCTGATTACTTAGAGAGTTGGTTTCTTCGGCAAAGTAGTTCAGCTGGTCATGGGCTTTCACAATATGGGCCGTATGATTCGTGATTTCACCGCTAGGCGGCGCAAGAGAGCGTACAAATTTTACATTTCACATATCTCAGTACTCTGATTCTTTAGAATGATGGTGTCTTCGGCAAAATTGTTTGGTATATCAAGGGCTTTCAGAATAATTACCGTTTGGTTCAAGTTTCTGCAGCTAGGCGGCGCTAGTTGCAATTTTTTGCAAATTTTCCTGATATATATGAAAAACAAAATTTGCTAACTCACTAGCACTATCTAGCGGTGGAATTTTGAATCTTAAGTTTTATTATCGGCCAGTCCTTGACCAGCCAAACAACTTTGCCGAAGACACCAACTCTCTAAGTAATCAGGATCATGAGATATATGAGATTGAAATTTCGTTGCAATTTTTTTGCAAATTTTCCTGATATATTTGAAAAACAAAATTTGTTAGCTCACTAGCACAGCCTTTTGGTGGAATTTGGAACCAAAATATCCATCAACTGTAAGTTCTTGACCAGCTTAAGACGTATGCTTATCTCTGATATCACAGGATTTGATACCCCTGGTTTTGGACTCACTGGCATGCTTTCGGTTCACCAAATGCTCAATCAACACTGACCCCTTTGAACACACTGCGTGTGCACTGAGTTCTGTTTTTTCTGCGTGCGCGCAGAAATTGCGCACTGGGATTATGATCTGCGGGCTCTCATTGCTCTCACGCAGCACTCTAATCACCCGCACAAAAACTCTGCGTGAGAGATATTATGTACATTTTATTGTGCGTTTTTTCTCTTTCTCTTTTGTAAGAAAAATGAAAGTGAGAAGTTCAGTGAAAGATGAGCGTAAATGGGCACAGTTTCTGCGTGACATGCCATCCCTGCTTGTGGGAAGTACTTTTGTCGTGACATTATTCCGAAGTTTCTCAAATACTTTCACTGGAGGAAGGAATTTTACTATAATACTCTACCGAGAAATGTCTTCATAGTTAACTCAAAAGTTGATTTAAGCGGACCTGGCTTGATGTTTAAAGCGCATTCTTTTCAAGCTGACGACCTGGGATTGAACCCCACTCCCGATAAACTCACAAAATGTAAGTTCTTCCTTCGAAGGGGAAGTAATGCGTGATCCCGAAATGAATCGGCAGATCTGATTACTATTAAAAGAATTAGACATTTTATTTTAAAAATTTATAAAACAATTTGTTTAGATTTTTTTTAGAAAAATAAAAAAAAACGTAGCAATATTTTCGAAATTGGTAAATTCATATTTAAAAGAAGGATCATGGTATCTTAGCTTAGCAGCTTAGTTGCTTAGTGGCATAGCACCCTCGATGTACACCATGGAGGCGCCAGCTACGTCCTAACAGTTGTTTATGGAAGCGAAGGACGTACGTTGCTATCAAAGATTGAGGTCACCTCTGCATCTCCACGTCTGTCACGGGAAGGAGCTTCCCGTTGTTCTGTGGTCATCTTCACAGCAAGTCTGCATTTATAAATTTCAGGTGTACTGCTAACCCATACTAATCGTAATCAAGCCAATGCATCCAAAAAGTTTTGCAAAATAAGAACAACACAAAATTCGTAACAAATTTGTTAAATAACCGTCCAATCAGTTCCTGCAAAACCCCAAATGTGCAGTCATTAAATCATCAGAAATGACAGCGAAGGTCGTTCCAAGCTGGCTCCATCCCCAAGAGTCTCCCCAGCCAGAGCCGGAGACCGTTTCCCATTCATCAAATGTCATCATTTGAAAAATGCCCATTCTTAGCTGCCTTCTCGCGAGTCTCGAGAGAAGAACAAAAGACAACCCCTTGCCGTCGCATGCCCCCATCTTCAAACTGATCGTCGACCGTATGATTGCGAATCTCCGTCCGTGCGGTGGTCAGGCACAGAGAGAGGGGCCGGACGGATTTCCAAGAATGTCAGCGAGCGAGGAGGGAAGGCAAATCCAAAATTCGAAACATTTCGGTAGTTTAATTAGCTATGGCTTGCGGCGACGAGGAGGGAAATCAGCGACTAATGTCTGCACATTTGGGCATTTGGGCACACTGGTTGGCAGTCACGCAAAAGTCCGATTTGGACACACGGACGACACGAGGAAAAGATTCTTGGATAGGTCTGACTAGTGTTGTGATTGTGAATTGAATGGTTCCAGCCGGTGAGTGGAATCCGTGGAATCCGTAGGGCAGCGATTCGGCAATTGTGCAAAAAAATTAAAAAATAATGAATGTGTCCGTTAAGGTGAAATGATTTTTATACCAACTGCAGCTTCCTAAATTTAGCCTGACCAGAATCAAGTACTAACTCCAGTAGAAATACCAGAAATTGATATAATTTTATTTGAAATCCAGGGAAAACATTATTACAGAGTCTTATTAAGACTTCGAAGTTGCTGTAATTAAAATTAGATAGATTTTAGGTTAGGAAATCAGCAATCATGTTGTCACAAAATCACTATGACCATTACTGGTTAACTCACCCTAAGTACATATCATGCAAATGAAACGAACAGATCCGAAAACAGTAAGTATACGAAATTTGAGACGTCTACAATGGAAGAGACAAACAAAATAAAAACCCACAAAATTCGACCTCGACTTCACGCATTCTCTTATTCTTTACGAATTGGCAATGTTTAAGCTACTAGAAAACTGTCCGTTGCTTGTGCTGTGGATACCAATTCCACTGGAGCGCAAACTGATTTATTTTGGTAAAAGGTTGTCGAGATAATTGGCAGCTAGTAGTCCTCACATATAAATCGTACAATTTGATTACTTTTGGAGTTTTTACGATATTTCTCATCCAAAGCCATATTTCGCTGTTGAATTTTGAAAACTTCATGGCGAAAACACGGAAGTACACTAAACGTATGCAGCGTCGAAAATAAAATAAATCCAGAGAGAGCGGAAATGGTCTAATGGCTAAAACGCTCGGCTTTCACGCCGAGGACTTGGGATAGAATCCCACTCTCGACAAAACATGAGTTCTTTTTTCAGATGGGCAGTAAACTTGTGCAACCCGAGTTGATCTAACATGTGGCCTATTCATAAGTAATAACGTGAATCCCTTCGTAACTGACTAAAGTGTCTTCTATGGACGCACAGATTCGACTGCCCAGTATGATACAGAGACCAGCAAACTGCTTTTTTTTTTATTCTCCAGTTTCTCCACTACGTCGCCGTCGACTCTTTTGCCGGTTTCCTTCCTACATGTGTTTCGCATGTTGTCATCGTCGTCTTCTTCGTCTACATCGCGGAAGCTGCGCGAATAATCAACAAGCAAGCAAGCAAGCAAGCAAGCAAGCGAAGAAGCCGACGACGACGAGAAGGACAAAGCGAAATTGAATTGAACTCGAAAAAAAATAGTAAATGATTAACAACAATACAGGCGGCAGTTGGAATAGCCGCCGGCGAGTTTGGAATGGTCGGAGCAATGCCCTCCGTGTTCTCCTATCTCATTTAGTGTACGAATTAACTGCGCAGTGAATGCCATGCCAGTAGTGCGAGCATATGTTTGAATGAATCGAATATGTTCATGAATTTTATAAAAAGCAAAAACTTGGTTTTGGCGATAAACTTCATCCTTTATGATAAACTAATGGACCTCATTGAAACAGACCGCAGAATAAATGTCCTTCTATGATTTCTCTAGAAATGTCTTCAAAATGTATTGCAGCAATTCCTTCAGTAATTTCTACAAGGATATGTATCCAAAAATTTTCTTTAAATTTTTAAAAGTAAGTCCTGTAGGAAATCTTCCTGGGAAGGCTCCAGGAATTCTGCTTCGATTTACTCAGAATTTTCTGATTCGATTCTCCTGAAAGTCTTGCTGGATTTCTTCGGGAAATTCCTGCTAGAAATCCTCCAAGAATTCTTGAAGGAGTCCCAAGAGCGATTACTGAAGAAATCCCAGCTGGAAATGCTCGAGAAGTCCTTGTCAGAATTCCTGACAAAAGCAGCAATCACAGCAAGAGAACTGTCTGGTGGGATACTGTTGCAATTTCTACTAGGACACGGAGACAGATTTCGTTAGTTTGAAACAAAAATATTCAGGTTTATTCGGCAAACTGATAAAATGTTTAAAACTAAAATTTTAATTTTTAAAACTAACGCAATTACATATTTATTTCGACAATACCCATTGAGAAGCCCCCCGTTCCGCCGTCGAGAACATAAACAAAACTCACAAGTTCCAGCTGCAACATCAAACAAGATTTCCTCCTGTAAAAAGGCAAGGTTCACCAAAAGTTTCCACGAATTCACGTTGTTTTCGGGAGCGTATGTTATCTAATAGATGTACACTTGATTTTGGCATTGGAAGTACAACACGGGAGGTAGTTTTTCCAGGGAAGGAAATGACTTAATAAGTTTAGAGGGAAAACAAATATTTCCGTAGGGCCGACCTGCCACAAAAATAAAAATATTTACATTTATTTCTAACACTATCTGTTAGAAGATGCATTTTTGTTTCAAATATGGATTGCATTAGCTTCAAATGAGACGTTCGATTTGCACCAAACAGTTTTGGCCTGAACAAATTGACAATTTATTTGAACTTACCTCAAATATTTTTGATTTTAACATAGTTTTTTCTACGTGGATTGCTGAAGAAATTGCTCCAGGAATTCCTCTTGGGACTCCTCCAGGGAGTCCACTTGTAGTACCTTCTGTTATTCTCCCGGAATTTCTCCAACGAATATTCCCGCTACAATTCCTTCAGTAATCTCTCAAAGAATCCCTCCAAAAATTAACATCGGAATTTTTCCAGAAATTGCTATTAAAATTTCTCCAGGAATTCCTGCTTGAATTCTCTAAAAAATCCGATAAATTTCTCCAAGAACTCTTTTTAGCATTTCTCCGCAGATTTTTCATAGGGTTCCTCCGGAATTTCTCCAAAAAATTCTTCAAGAATGCCCACTGGAATTTTTCCAGTAGATTTTTCACAGGTTCCTTCAGAGTTTCCTCGTGGAATTTCTTCAAGAATGTCTGCTGGAATGCCTGCAGAGATCCCCCCAGAAGATCCTCCAGTGATTCCTCTAGGGATTTTTCCAAGGATTTTTCCGGAAATTTCTCTGGGATTGTCTCTATAAATTCTTGCATTGATTTCTCCAGAAACGCATCGAGATATTTTTCCAGAGATTCTTCTAAAAAATCTTCCATGAATTCTTTCTTTCTACCATACTGGAAATACTCTTGGAATTTTTTAGGAACTCCTGGAAGGATTGCTCCAAGACTTCAACTCAGTATTTTTTTTTGTTCTCCCAAGAATCCCTGGAGGACTCGCAAGACCAATGATTTGGAGATACCTAAGGTGCAAATGCTTGAGTAATCTCAGCCAGAATTCCTTGAGGAATTCAAGTACAAAATTCTGAAGGTATCTTTGAAGTACTTTCTGGATGTTTTCCAAAAAAAATTCCTAGAGGTATCTTCGAAATAAAAACTCTACAGGAACTATAGGAGCAGAAACATTAAAACAACTCCCTGGTTGAATCCATGGAGGAAATCTTGGAGAAAATCTTAGAAGATTTTTGGAAGACAGGCCAGGGATTCTGGAGGACTTCCAGGAGGAATTTCTGAAGATATTTTTGGGAATATCTTCCTACATGAGAACCTGATAGGGCTCCTATAATTCCATTAAAGATTTTCCAGGGATTTCTCTAGGAATTTATCTTGCTACGATTCCTTCAGTTTCAAATTCCTCCACGAATAATTTAGGAAATTCTCCTGGGATACCTTAAGAAATAATTTTGAAAACACCTCAACAATTTTTTTCGAAAAACTTCTTTAGATAACTTTCTAAGATCTTCCTTGGTTTCCATTAGCAAATCCTACAGGCAGGGTTTTCTTCAGAAATTTCTCCAGAAATACTTTCAAGATTTGTTCCAGGAAAATTTTCGGAAATAAGTATAAGATTCATCCCGAAATTAGAAAATTTATGATGGATTCCTAAAGAATTACCTCCAGTGTTTCTTTAGGTAATCTTCCAGAGATTCACTTGGAAATTTGTCGTGGAGTTCCTTCTTTCTTCTGGGATTCCTTTAGAAATTCTGAAAAGATTATTTACTGAAATCTTGCATGGGTAGCTTCAGAAATTTCTTGAAGAATTACTTCGGAAATTCTTCCAGTGTTTCCTTCAGAAATTTCTCCAAGGATTGCTACAGGAAACCTTCCATTGATTTCCTCAGTAATGCCATCATAGATTCCTTTAGATAAACTCCCATGGGTTTTTAAGAAGAATCCTTTAAAAATTCGTTTAACGAATACTTCAAAATGTTTTGCACCAATTTAACCATTCAGAACGCGCCGTTGTAAAAAGTACAACACTACAAAAAAAAACCTCGTTCGTCGTATACAGATTCCTCATTAAGTTCCTCCAGGAATTCTTTCACAAAATTTAGATATTCTTTCAAAAGTTGCTCTAGAGGTTACTCCCCGAGCAGAGGATAATAGCAAATTAATAACTACTAAATCACATAATCTGTTTTTGGATCTCGTTTTGTTGTTACTAAATTATCAAGGAATAGCTTTTCCATAACCAATTTTGTTGGGCAATCTCATTTTGTTATAATTAAGCTATTGACATATATTCACCAAATATCTTGCAAATTGCTCTTTTCAGAAAGTTTCCCAAACTTTGCAATAAAAGTTCAACTTGACATCCTACATAAAAGATAGATTTCCTCAACAATATTCCCGAAATATCTTTGAGATTTGTTTTTTTTTAAATAGCATAGCATAGCATAGCATAGCATGAATACTTGCACAAATCTTGGATGGAGTTGCAAAGTTGAATATTTCCATTAACATTGCTGATGTCGCTACTATCTACAATGCCATAGATTCACTCAGCTCCACACACCTGGCCAAGTCCTTGCAAGCATTTATAAATCCCTTCATCAACTTAGAAAGAGCCCAGAACTGAAGCATCTTCCAATAGATGAAAGGATGTTGAAAATAGCGAATTTTCAACTTATATGCAGTTATAAAGTATATATACCGAAGTAGAATTATTTATAAATAAATAATATTGGAAAGATCTCACCAATTGTTGTGGGGTTTTTGTGGTTCAATGCCGATCATCTAATTGTCTTGATTAATGTTCTTCTCTGTAAAGAACAACACAATACTCCGCAAAGAACAACATAATACTGAACACTAAACACCCGCGCATCTATTGTTTTGATTTTCACTCGAGACAATAGCGAACGCGATCGATTATGCTGCCATACTCACCCCTACAGGAGCGATGCATGCACAGCAAAGAACAACACAATACTCATCTTTGAGATTTGTTTTTTTAAAAATAATCCTAAAAAGAATCTTGAAGAAATTTCAACATGAAGAGATTCCCACAGATCATAACTGCGTTTAGAAAATAATCCATGGATTTCTTCCAAAATTACTATATGTACACTGTGGTGCATAATTGATCGGACAAACGCCGATTTTCATACAAAATGGCCAAGTTTGAGATGCTGTAACTGTGGTTTGCTTTGATGGATTGAGCTCAATTTTTGACACGGAACTACAAATATGCTGAATTTTGTATATACAAAGTATACAATGTTTTCGTTCACAGGTCTGGGCGTGGCATGGCGTTGAAAAAATTGCAAAAGTGATCGGACAGCGGCACGCGTGTAAATCAAAGGGGTGTACCGCTGTCCAATCACTTTTGCAATATTTTCAACGCCTTGCCACGCCCAGACCTGTGAACGAAAACATTTTATACTTTGTATACACAAAATTCAGCATATTTGTAGTTCCGTGTCAAAAATTGAGCTCAATCCAACAAAGCAAATCATAGTTACAGCATCTTAAACTTGGCCATTTTGTATGAAAATCGGCGTTTGTCCGATCAATTATGCACCACAGTGTATTTGTATTTCTTTTGCAGTTCCCAGGGCATTCTTTCAGAAAATCTCTGAATTTCTTCATAAAATCAGAATTCAGAATATTTCCCTTAAAAAAACAAAAAATATTTGCGTTTATTTAAGTTTATTTAAGTTTTGTCTGGAAGTTTTTTTTAAATTTTTTTCCCATGCATTTTTTCAGAAAAAAAAATCCAGAATTTGCTTCAGCAATACATCTAGAGATTTTTGCGAAAGTTTCTTCAAGGATTCATTCAGAAAATGTTTTATGAATTCCTGCAAAAAATCTTCAAAGAATTTTGTAAAAAATTTCCCAAAAGAAATTCTTTAAAAATATTTTCCGGGAAATCATCATGATATTTTTTTCAAGAATTCTTCAAGCTGTCAAATATGCATCTAGGAATTCCTTAAGCAATTTCTCCAAGTATTTGTTTTCAAGTTCCCGAAGGAATGTCTTAAGGAATTTCTTCATGGATTCCTTTAAACATTCTTGCAATATTTCTTCCAGTGCAGTGGTTCAAGCAAGAATTCATACAAAGATTCTTGCAGAAATGATCACAGAAATTCCTTCGGTAATTGCCTTGAGTATGCCACTTTGTAATTTTCCAGAAATTTCTCCAGAATTTTCTCCAAGTATACTACCGTATGCAGCATAGTTGCCCCATGAAAATAGGGATTCCCATAGAAAATAGGATAACTATGCTGTACACGGCAGCATACCTCAAGAAATTTCTCCACGTATTGTTTCGGTAACCCATTCAGAATTTTCCCAAAAAAATATTTCTCGAAATTTCTCAAGATATTTTAAGAATAATTTTCAGGCGTACATCCATATGTTTCATCTGATATTTTTCCATGAGTTCCTTCAGAACATCGTCCATGAATTTTATTAGGGCTTTCGCCAGGAATGTTTCAGTAGGAATCGACAATCTCAAGAGATTCAACATGGAATCCATTCAAGAATATCTTCAGAGAATCCTTAAGTATTTCCAAGATTTCTTCAGCAGTTTCAGCATAGATTTCTTTGGATATTGTTCTACGGTTTTCTTTTCTGTAGATGAATATTCTCTCGTATTATTGAAAACTTGCAACGACATCTTGGAGTAATGCTAAGCATTTTTTACATGTTTTATTTTTGTTTCAATGATAGGTGTTTTTTTTATTTATATCTTACTAGAAAAAAATCTCCCAGATTGTGAAAAATCTCCCAAATAATGATCTCATGTCTTAAAAGTGAATTCATTTCTATAGGAACGTATGTACCAGTAAATGGGTGCCGAAATTTGAAAACCGTGAGTAATAAGCTTTAATTTTACCATCACATTACACGACTAGAAGAGGTTCTTAAAACTATCATAAAACCAAAATTAAAGCCTTGAAAATCTGATCCAGTGACCTATCGGCCACATGTATCGTTCCGACGTTAACTGTCCACTTTTACTAAATAGACATATGTACGAAAATATTGTAAAAAATACAAATCCGTCGAGCATTAGTAATAGTGCATGATTATCATCAAAATCCTTTTACGCTGATTCACCTCTCCAGATCAAAATACTGTTGAACAGCTAAAAGAGGGAAGAAATGATGATACAATCGCACGTCCATCGAAAGCCGTAACAAAATCTGTGAACAAGCGTTAGACACGAAACTAGTAGGACATCGCAGCTCAGCATACCCAAAGGCTTATAACGGTGAAGACCCTATAAGAAAATATATGAAATCTCCGACAATCGTGCCCCCATTTTGATTGGAGACCTAAGTGTGCTTCTGATAGGTATCAGGAATTAAGTTTTAATTAAACTGCCAGCTATGATTTTGTCTCATTTCAGACAATGCCAACGAACAGTTTCTTTTAACTATGAACACTAGATATGCCAAGTAATGGTACTGTAGCTTTGCGTAACACTGAATCTTTTTTTTTCGAATAGGTTGTATTTTCAATAATGGTGTGTAAAACCTATCATTCCCAAGTAACAATAAATGCTGAACAGTGTATTAGCTGAACATTGATTGGTTGATGATGTCTGTGGCTGAACACAATGATAGTTGAATATTGGTCTGAAGTATGGCTTGTTTAACCTCTTTAATCAGCCATACATGGATGGCTAAATATCAAGATGAATAGAATATTATTCATTTTTTTAAATTTTTATTCGCAAGAGATGAACCAGCCTAGGGCTGAAAATCACTATAATATAGTTATAGTAATAATTATTATTATTCATCTGTGTAACCAGCTTCAAACCCGACACTAACATGCAGAATTAAGCATCTGTTGTGTAACCTTTAATCAAATAATTTTCGACAGCAGACCCACACAATGTTTTCGTAGCGTTCACATAGCTTCTTCAGCCTCAATTCAAGCTTGGTTCAACTTACACTCCCGTTCAGAAGTTTGGGGTCACCCCCTCAAAAACATGTTATTTTTTTAGGCCCATATCTCCGCAATTTGCGTCCGATTTCAAAACCCTAGGTTTCATTCAAAAGATAATAAGTCAAAGAAACTTTGAACATGATTTAAAAGAAACTTTTTCAAAAAAAATTGTATGTAAACTTAACCCAAAGTTGCCAAATTTTCTAAAAAATGAATATAAACTTACGGCAGTGTCGCTGGAAATTGGGTTGACTAAATTTTAAGATGAGAGTGGTAATATGACCCATTTTCTATTAGCTTTCAACTGCTTTTTACAGAACTTAGCTAAAAAATCTAGAAAAAAAGTTATTAAGTAAATTAATCCTTGATGTCATCGGCCAAAAGTTTGGGGTCACTATCGTAAAACATGGAAAAGTGATTCGTTGATATCTTTGTCATCTTTCATTCAATTTTAATTCTTCTTGGCTTATTTGAAACAAAATGAATGATACTTACTGCATAGACATTGAACCACACGTATTTGTTTAAATTTACATACTAAAACTTAACGTAAAGTTGCCTCATTTTTTGAAGCGTGGTAAAATGTGCTAGCTTTACATAACATTTTTATATACAAAAATCGTTAAATACGTTAAGTTAAAGACATCAAACGAAAATTTAGTTAATTATCTTTGAAATGAGCCAAAAAGAATTAATTTCGATTGTTTTACGGCTCTTTCAGTCTATATTAAGCAGCTAAAACGCCTTTCGCATCTACTGTCCTACGTTTCGGTGTGTATTTCACCTTCTTCTGGGAATTAGAGGCTTCACCTTCCCAGAAGAAGGTGAAATACACACCGAAACGTAGGACAGTAGATGCGAAAGGCGTTTTAGCTGCTTAATATAGACTGAAAGAGCCGTAAAACAAGCGAAATACTCGTCAAAACAGTCGTTAGAGCAGTCAGTCAAAAAGAATTAAAATTTAACTATAGATGACGAAGATATCACCAAATCACTTTTCCATGTTTTACGAAAGTGACCCCAAACTTTTGGCCGATACATCATATTGAGGGGTGATCCCAAACTTTCGGTCGATGACATCAAGGATTAATTTACTTAATAACTTTTTTTCTAGATTTTTTTGCTAAGTTCTGTAAAAAGCAGTTGAAAGCTAATAGCAAATGGGTCATATTACCGCTCTCATCTTAAAATTTGGTCGACCCAACTTCCAGCGAACTGCCGTTAGTTTATATTCATTTTTTAGAAAATTTAGCAACTTTGGGTTAAGTTTACATACAAAATTTTTTGAAAAAGTTTTTTTTAAATCATGTTTAAAGTTTCTTTGACTTATTATCTTTTGAATGAAACCTAGGGTTTTGAAATCGGACGCAAATTGGCGGAGATATGGGCCTAAAAAAATGACATGTTTTTGAGGGGGTGACCCCAAACTTTTGAACGGGAGTGTATGTTCTTGATATTTCAGAGCTAACAAGTAATGTTCTCGTTTTCAATTATACGTATGCAATTGGGTATGGTGTAGCTGCGTAATTAAGTGACTATAAAGCAGGAGGTCCGAGTTCCATTAATAATTTTCCCATAGATTAATTTATACATTCCTAAAGATCCTTCTGGTAATAGAAAATCGCAAATGGTAAATAATGCTTATGAAAGTGTTTTTTTAATCAAAATAAATCAATTTTATTGTTTACTTACTAAGCGCATATTAAACTTAAAATTAGCCTTTCAATGAACTTTAAATCAGTTAAAGGTTGAATAAAATCACCAAAATTAGAGGTTTAGAGCTTTTGTTCAAATGCTGCTTTGAAATACTTGAAAAACCGTTTGTACAGCATCAAATTGTTACCTGGGGTGTTACCTCCTTTGACGGTACATTCTCGTCTAAAACAATATCCATCGGCCGGGAGCAATAACGAGCGCACCAGTGTTCACGATTATTATTACTGTGCGTTCAGCTCTACACGAGTGTTTATGACGTTTTCCATTTATTGTGGAATCGGCGCTGTTTGCCGCACGCGTCTATAGCCATCGTTGCTAGCTGTAATAACGCCAGAGCAAACCTTCGACTTTGAATGATTAAGAACCTCATTTTCTTATCGGCTCACCCGTTCACCCGTTTCGAGTGGTTCCCTTGATGCGGTTGTAGTAATACAGAGGGCAGTGCGTACGTATGTCGCTACATCTTAGAGTGGGTCGATCACCGGTATCGAGGTTTTACATCAAAATAACATTTTGATAACCAATCAGTCTTGCAGAGGTTTTAAGAATCACCATAAAACCAAACACTTTTTATTTTAGTTTAATGACGGTTGTAAGGACCTTTTCACATCTAAAAATTCCTGATATTCCTTCAATATACTCTCAAACTCAATCAAAGCTTCCCCCCGTATTTCGCGTAAATTGAGGTTTTATTGTGGTTGAAAGTAGTGATCATCTATTAGGCCTGCAACTCAGTTTCTCACCCTCACCCAATATAGAATAGACAAAAAACTCATAATTAAAGTTTTCTTTTCACAGTCAAATATGGCCCACCCTAGTGCAGTTGTGTACGAGTTCCCGCTAGATTACGACCGACGACGACTATATGTACGCCGCCAATACGAAAGAGTCAAGGCGATGATGATGATGGTACTGCTGCCAGTTTACGGAAGCCTTTTTACCTCCGCATTAAACGCAGAGATAGGGCGCAGGACCAACCCTATGAATCCCTTGAACGAAAAAGATGAGTGGAAGGGAGGTAGGCGAAATCAGTGAATATTGTAAATAACTGTTGGGCTCATAATTATAACAAACGAGCTCGATGGCGAGAATGCACAGTTTGGTTGGGGCTTTTGTTCTACCTACAGATAGATTGTTGAGGGGTATTGCGAAGGGTAAGGGATGAATCCCAAGAAAAAGGTCATCGCCGTAGCAGTCATCGATGCACTTGCGTTTGTTGTCGTGACACGCAGCTCAAGTACTCAATATGAATTGATTACGAAGTTCTGACCGTTGAAAGGAAATAACACCGCGGAGTCTCCACTTAGCCTAGTGGTTAAAGCTATGGATTGCCAATCCAGAGACGGCGGGTTCGATTCCCGTTCCGGCCGGGAATAGTTTCCGACTCGCTGGTTTTAGTGTAACATTGTACTTGTCTCATAATATACCAATTCATGCAATGGCAGGCAAAGGAAGTCCTTCAATTAATAACTGTGGAAGTGCCTGAAGAACACTAAGTTGAAGTAAGGCAGGCCAATTTACAGTGGGAACGTAGAGCCATGCAGAAGAAGAAGAACACCGCTGTGGACGACAGCATATTAGTTAACAAGAATAGCTTGAATAGATGCAAAACTTAAAAGGACAAAGGGAAAAATAAATGAACAAACGGAGGGCCGATATAGCCGAAGCGGTAAAACAATGTTGTTGGTGAATAGGTGCGATTCCCGGTCGATCCAGGAGCTTTTAGAAATGGCAATTTTCTTGGATTCCTTGAGGTTAGAGTAGGTACCTCCCTGACTGCCACACTGTGAATCCAAATGCAAAAATGGTCCAGTCTATGTCCCAGTGGGGATGTTGCACCAACAAGAAGTGGTTGGATTAGCTGAATCTATAGAATCTGCCGTAGTATGAATCCGACAACGACGACGACGATGACCGTGACCGGGCAGACCTGTTGCTTCGTAGACATCCACTGCAATACAGTCATTCAGCCGATATTGTAGAAGATGAAGGAGGAAAAAGAGGCGCATTGCCAATAGAAAGAGATGATGAAGGAGACGAGCAATGCGAAGTGCAAGGGGAGTATTCTGCCAATAAAGGGTAACTGCCGACGATCGCGCGCACGCGGAAATTAATCGATTGGTTGGTTGGTTAATAAGTTTCTTCGATGATTAATTTCTGTAGGAACGCTCTTTGGCGGCAGCGGTGGCGGCGCTGGAGCTGGTGCGGTGGAAAGGAGCCGAACAAGAATGTAGTGAATCTTTGCAAGGGACGAGCGCGAGGTATTTAGCGAGTAAATTATGATAGCGTGCAATTGATTTGTTCTTGCTTGGTTCTTCAATAGTTTCATAATTAGCTGCACGATCCTACTTAACTAACTAGGAATATCGGCTGGAGGTCGGAAAAATGTTGAAACGATTACATCAAGGTGAAGGGAGCAGGTCTTGTTAGAGGGATTGCCTTATTGCGGAGTTTTCTGGATCTGAATAATGGTAAGATTCTATTTATCTACTGATCAAAAATGACAGTTCAAAGTTAACAGCATTAACCTTCTGTAACTCGCGCGGTTGGCCACCACCGCCAGACACCACGCGAATGCTGAGTACAAATAGTGAGATTTTTTCAACGTGTTATACAAAATACAACAGCGTGATCGCTCAAGGGTTAAAAATGATGGAACAATCCATAAAAATATCAAAAAAAGCATAGAAAGAGGGACACTTGTGCATAAATTGAGATAGAGTTTTGTGAAGCGAACCTGGTGTGGTGGTTAGAACACAAGACCATCACGCCAAGGACCTGGGATCGAATCCCACCCCCGACATACTCACATAATGTGGGTCTTCCTACGGAAGGAAAGTAAAGCATGGGTCCCGAGATGAAGTAGTCTAGAGTAAAAATCTCGTTAATACAGGCAAAAAAGATAGAGTTTTAATAAGAGAATCTAGTTCGCGAGAACAGGTCTTGCTCCTGGGAATTTAAAGTGGAGCCAAGGGGGTTTCCAGAAAGTTCCCAGAGAACCCGAAAAAGGGGGATTCAAAGGGGTTTCAGGGGCGCCTAGGAGGCACATGTCTATGCTGAAAGGGTCGTTTTTTTTTTCAAGAGCGTCCCATCAGGTTTCGTTGGCGTTTTAATAGGATTACGGGGAATTCAGGCCATTTCAATAGCATAAGTAAATTTCAGGGACGTTTCAAGGGGCTTTAAGGGTAATTCAAGAGTTCACAGAAGCCTTTAAGGTGATTTCAGGGGCGTTTTAAGGCATTTCAAAGCCATTTCAGAGAGTTTCAGGAATGTTTTAAGGGCGTTCTTAGAGGTTGTAGGAGCGAATGACAGCATTTTAGAGTCTTAAAAAAAAAATCCCCCTTGAACTCTCTCGGACCCCATGTTACACACCTGAAAACCCCCGAAACCTCCGAAAACACCTTCCTAACGTTTCTGAAACCCGCAGAAAATGCTCTAAAGTTTCCTGAATTGACTCCGAGATCCCCCTGAAATACTCGCACCCCCGCATCTAAGATCACCCGAAACCTCCAAAAATACATGCCTTACGCATCTGAAACTCGTAGAAGCTCCTCTTAAACTTCCTAGAATGCTTCTGAAATCCCTCCAAAACTCCTTCGGACCCCATGTAGCGCATCTGAGACCCTCCGAAACCCCCGAAATGTATCTGTAACGCCGAAACCCGTCGAAAATCCTCTGAAACTCTCTGCATTGCACAGAAAAAAATATTCATGTAAAATTCAGCGAGAAATCATGCACATAAAGGGAATGCTAGAGTTATTGGAGTTTTACATGAGATATAATGTAAAATTACTTAACCATCGTGTAAATTTCCGCCAACCATCGCGTAAACTATCATAGATTCCAACCGGTTACGTGACTATTAGCGGGAATTTACACGATTGTAACGTAATTTTACATGATATCTCATGTTAATATGCACTAACTCTAGCATTCCCTTTATGTGCATGATTTCTCGCTGAATTTTACATGAATATTTTTTTGTGTGTGATTTCTAAAACTCTCGGATATCCAAAAACCCCTCTGAGATCTCCTGGTACCCCACTAAAACCCCTTGGGACCCCCTGAAACACCCCTGCAACCTTTCTTTGCTCTTACCTACAAAAACCTCCTGACTGCCGTTGCAGTAGTTAACATCCCAAGTAAAATTTTTTAGCCAATTATACTAAATAGAATAAAAGAAAATCTTTATACCACCATAAAACCAAAATAAAGTGTATAAAGTTTTATGACAGTTTCAAGTCCGTGCACAAGGGTGGAGGAGGGGGTGGTTAACCCCCCCCCCTGCCCCCCATTACCGACGCTCCATACACTAAGCACCCCTCCGCCTATTGCCGAAATTGGGAAATATCCCTCCTTTGGCGCACTTCTGTGCACGGGCCTGGACAGTTTTAAAAACCTCTACAAGACTAATTGGTCATCAAAATGTTACTTGAAATCATTATAACATTTTTGTATGCACAGTGTTGATTCTGTGAAGCTCCTCCGCAGCGGAGGCTCCGCTGAAAGCGGTTTTAGTGTATTATAAATTTATTTGATCAAAACCGGTAATTCGTAAAAATGGCATTATAAATACCAGCATTCCAAACGGAAACGAAGGAACAAATCTTCACGAGAGCAATATGAACAACGTTAAGTAAAATTATGAGTTAACTATAAACTTTAATTATTTTTTACGACTTTTAGCACATTTTGCTTGCACAGTTTACATTTTACAGTTTTCAACAGACGTCGACAAGAGGAACGCGGTTTCGAGATATTAACAAAGAAGAATATGTTTCCTTCCTTCCGGAAGGCTTTCCTGCACGAGGCTCCTGCACAGATTCCTCTTGAAGTTACTCCTAGAATACTTTAAGGAATTCGCGAAGAACTTTTCTATGCAGTCAACTGGAACTTCTCCAGGTTTCCCCACGAAGTTCCCTTTGAGATTCCTCTAAGTTATTTCTTGGAAATCGATGGGATTTTTTCGGAAAAAAAAACTTCTATTTCTTTGGATTAACTCAGAAGCTCCCTTTAAACTTCCTTCTGGATTGTATTCAGGAATTTTCAGGCATTCCACCAAGAATCAGAATTCTTTGAGAAAACCATTCTGGCATTTAATTTTATTGAAATTATTCCAAGAGCTGATTTTAAAATTTTCCCACCGAAATTCCTACAGGAGATGCTCTGATTCATCTGATGGGATAGTAGTATGGGATTTTTTTTTCAAGATTGTTTTCTGAAAACCGTCCGAAAATACTTTCTGAAATTTATTCAGGAGTTCCTTCTGGGGTTTCGCCAGAATTTATTTTTGGGTTTCTTTCAATTTTTTCTAGGATTTCATCAGGAGTGTCTATATGAATTCTTCAAATAATTAACTGATATTTTTTCCAGAAATACTACATGTTCTAGTCGATATTTGTGTAGAAGGAGTTTCTCATGTAACTTACAGTACCGGACGTAAAGTACGCATTGGCTGTTTTTCATACTCATGACTCGTGTTTCGGGAGTCAAATCTCAGCTTACAGTACACCGATTGATCTAGAATTGCATCCGACCATTTGCAATAACTAGATATTTGATCAGTGAAAAAGAAAACATTTCTGAGCAAAAGTTTTTAAAATATCACAAAATTCCCATTTATGTAAAAATTGCAATTTTTCAATTATTTTGAAAATAAATTGTTTGAAATAAATGGTTTGTTCAGAAAAATTGAGTGTTTCGTTAGCCTTATCAATTTGCAGAACAATATTCACTTAAAAGTGAAAATTTTGAAATTATTCCAAAATTAAAATTTCTATATTGTTTTTTAAAAATGCGAGTTTTGCGAAATTTCAAAAAAGTTTTTCTCAGAAATATGTATTTTATTTTTTCACAGATATAATTTCATGTTATTACGAATGTCCAGACAAAACTTGAGATCAACCGGTGCTCTTATAGTTGAGATTCGACACTCCAGTCAATGCGCACTTTATTTCGTCCAGAACTGTAAGTTTTGAATACTTCCAACAGATTTTTCTGGATTCCATCCTTATTCATTTATGAGATTTCTCCAGGATTTCTTACTGCGTTTCATTCCAAGAGGAATCCTCCATGAGTTTATTCTAGAAATCCTCCAGGAGTTCCTTCTGCAAATCTTCCAGAAACATTTTCTGGAAGCCGTCCTGGTGCCCTGGAAGCGGCTATTTCTGGTAATCCTCCAGAAATTCCTTCTGAAATTTCTCCAGGGATTCCTTATGCAAATCTTTCAGAATCATATTGAATTCCTTCTAGAAGAAATCCTGCAGGAATCCATCCAAGAAATCCTTCAAGAGTTCGTAGTGGAAAACCGTCAAGATTGATGGGATTCCTTTAGAAGCTTCTTCTAGGAATCTTTCAGGAGTTCTTTGAGAAATCCATAGATAGAATTTCTGGATCCTAGACTAAACTCCTGGATTCCCTAAAGGAAATTTTGAAGTATTTCCTGGAGAGAATCTCAGAAGAAATCCACTCCAGAATCAGCAGGAAGGATGGCAAACAAGGTAGAATACCTACATACCAAATTTTTTGAAACGCATCCAGCACAAAAAAATCAGCAAAATAAATTGCTGAATTTCAGCACAACGTTGCTGATCAACTGTCAAAATTACTGGATGGTTCAGCAAGTTGAAAAATAATTGCTGATATTCAGTAAACTCGCATTGCTGAATGAAATCAGCACAAAAAAATCAGCAAAGTTTGCTGAATACCAGTAAACAAAATTTGCAGCGTATCAGGAGTTACAGAAGGAATCCATGCATTTTAAAAAATACTTCAGAAAGTTTCGTTGAAGAAATTTCAGAAGCAATTATTCGAAAAATCGGAAGAAAATTCTAAATGAATTTCTAAAAAAAACAGGAATATTTCAAGAATTTATAGATGGCTTTACAGAAGAAATCCCAGGAAGAATAACTGAGGAAACAGTTGGAAACCTCTGTTGGAATTCCTAACAAAATCTCTTGATATATTTTTGGGAAACAAAATTCTGGAGAAATCCCCAATTAAAAATCCTAAACATTTTTATAATGCATTCCTGGAGGAAACCATAGAGAAATTCTTAGAGGTACGCTTGGAGGGAATTCTAGAGGGACTTATGGGAAAATACATAGAAGAATACCCAGCGGAATTTCTGATGAAATCTTTGTGTAAACTTCTGCATGAATCTCTGCAGGAAGGTCTTCCCACCTTTTCTTAAGAATCTGTAGAAAAAAAATCTGAGGGAATCCTAAAGAAATTTCAGGAAGATTTTCTGATAGAAGTTCAGATTTTCAAAAAAAAATCCCTGGGGCAATATATGCAAACCCCGAAGTAAATTTTAAAATAAATACTTTGAAGATGACTTGAGAGATGCTTAAAGGAATATCGGAAGGATTTCTCGGAAAAAAAATCTAGAAAAATCCCGAAAAACGGGGTAAATCTCTGTAGGTTTTTCTAAAGGAATTTCTGGAGGAATTTCTGCAAAAACTCATACTCAACTTTCTTACACAACTTTTTGTGAAACTTTTGGAGGAATTCCTAGTGAAATTTCTTGAGATATAGGAAGTTGCTGTGGAAATTTTTAGTGAAATCCTTGAAAGACTTTCTAAAGCAACTTCATTACTAATTTTTGAAGGTACTTTTGAAACGTTTTCTGAAGAACTATGAAATAGTTTCTGAAGAAATCTCTGAAAGTTTTATTACAGATATCTCTGAAGAAGTTTCTGAATAAATGACTTATGAAATTTCTGAAGGAATCTATGAACGAATGTTTGAAAGAATTCCTGGAGGAATTTCTGCTCAAGTTCACGAATATTTTTTTTGGAAAAAAAAATGTGGGAATTTCAAGAGTGAAGCATGCAAGATGTTTTGCAATAATTCTTCTATTCCATAGGAAGAAATCCATGAAGAAAGTTTCCGAATGAAGCTATGGAGGGTTTTCTGAAAGTATTGTGAGGGAATTTTTGGAGGAATACACGGACAAATTTCCGGAAAATTTGTTTAGAAAGACTTTTGAGAAGAATTTCTGAAGAAATGTTTGGTAGATTTCACCCTTTAACAATGTAAATCAAAAAGAAAGATTTTGTGACCAACAGATCACGTTCACAAAACATCATTGCACTCATCTAAACTCCACATTTTGCTCAAATTATGATAGAAATAAATCATTTTCCTTAAAATTTCGGCTTGTTTGCACCCTTTTTCGCCATAGTGTACCAGTTATGGCTAATTCCATAAGGAATGCATGCAATTTGTGCGAAAAGGAACCGAAGTTAAAAAATGTATCCATAACTGGTACAGGATTCCTATCATTGGCACACGCTGTAATAAATACTAAAAGTAGTTTTGGCTCCGTTTCTATATTTTTCCTGTAAAGTATGTAAAAACTAAGCTATCATTTTGCATATTGATGACATTCGTTGGTCTTTTCGTTATTTGTGTACAATTTAAAGTTTTTCGACTACGCAGTCTTTAGTCGCTTGGTGGGCGTCTTCCTCAGGGGGTAAATACTTGGGTCGTTATTTGTCTAATGTTTTGTCTAACTATAACTGTCGGGTATGTTAAATTTTGGTACATGACTTTAAAATCTTTCACTTTTTCCTCGCACAACTTGTAACACTGGCAATGGCGCAGCTGAGAAAAATTGCGCCATTGCCAGTGTTACAAGTTGTGCGGGGAAAAAGTGAAAGATTTTAAAGTCATGTACCAAAATTCAAGATACCCGACAGTTATAGTTAGACAAAACATTAGACAAATAAGGACACAAGTATTTACCCCCTGAGGAAGACGCCCACCAAGCGTCGAAACGTTGGGATAATAACAAACGTCGTTAGTTACTAAAGACTGCGTAGCCGAAAAACTTTAAATTATTCCTGCAGTCGTTCAATTACCAGTTTGTGTACATTTATTTTTCCTTAGGTGCTGCCGTAATTGGTACAGGCACCCTAGTTCAGAATCGGTTAGCTCTTGATGTCCTGATCGACCTTGTCGAAGACGAAATTCTGAAATTATTCTATGTGAATCAGACTTGATCCTCAAGATACAAAAATTCAGAATTTTTAGAGCCCACTCGCGCCACCTAGCGGACAAACCTACAACCAACTAGTTCACTGTCGGATAGCTGTTGATGTCTTGATCAACTTTGCTGAAGACAAATATTTTTCTGTGTAATTGGATTTTCAAGATACGAGCGCGACGGTATTGGCAACGGCTGTTGACGAAACACCTATCAAAGCACAATGTTTCATGATCACTAGCGCCACCTACTGGAGCGAAAACGTACTAAATTACGTACTATCGGAGAGTCCTTGATCTCCTCAACAACTTTGCTGAAGAAACCATTCTTCCAAAATGCTTCATTTCTCCGCAGTTATCGCAAAAGTTACTGATCTATAAATAGATCACTGGGCGTAAATGGGTTAAATAAAGTTTATTTATCAAATAATAATACGAACACAAACCCGGTGAGATTATTATTATTGGCTCTTTATTATGGGGATTTTCAGCCCGAGGCTGGTTCATCCCCGCCGGTGAGAAAAGGATCATATGTATACCAAAACATTGGATGTACAGACAGACTTGAAATGAATAATTTAGATTTTTGCACACATTCCTGCATTTTTAACAAAGCTTCTTCAATACTCCGAAATCTCCATTCGAATCCATTTTCCATGTGCGTCAAATTTCCATAACTTACTTCCAATTTACTGCTGAAACGCGTCGCCGGTTCCAGTAATATTCCTCGATCCTCTCAGGCACGTACAACCCATTCAAATGCACCAACGAGAAGCAAAGAAACGGTCAGTTTCCATTCCAGCGCGCCAATTCTTCTTCTGATCCTCGTCAGTCGGATCGGAACGAATGTTTTGTTTGTTTTAAAATTTAGTCACGTCCTCCGTCCTTTCTGGTCCGGGGTGTTCTCCTGTCCAGTTCAGAACATCCAGCAAACGAGGATCGATGAGGAGCAGCCGCTCTCCACCACGTTGTTGCTCACCTACAACAATCGAAAACAAACGAAACGGCTTGTACTCAACAGCAACGACTACCAAAAAAAATCGAAATCTCAAACAACTTTTCACTGTCGCCGTTCGGCTTCGCACATGAATTCGAATCACTCCGCGCACATTCGATATGCTCGATTTTTTTTCTCTTGACGAGGCTAACAAATTGCCTCTTATTCTTGTTTGGAAACCACAACTACTGCGCGGAGCACTATCAAGATAGCCGCATTAACAATGAATGTTGGCACTTATGCTGCTCCGGCTGGGCGAGTTAACACACAACAACGGACGAACACTCGATAACTGATGACCGGTTTGTTTGGGTTAGCCGAATCGCTTATGACTTTTTATTTTCTGTAAACACAGCGAAATTCGTCTCCCGATCGATTTCCGTTGGTCTTCGCTAAAGTAAACAGCTTGTTGGGCACTTCACCGATTTATGTATACTTTGTATGATTGTTACACTTTTCCACTGCTTCAGAGCACCTTCGATTTCAAAACTTCCGTTTGTACTTCGTTATCACCTTATCATCTCTTATCACCATTGCATCACACCCATGCCTCCGTTATCGCTCTCTTTGCTTCGTTCTTCGTCCACTCGTCGATACCGATATCCAACAACGCTTGCCTATGACGACGTGAATCTCTCCTGGTGAGATTATTCAAAAATATCTTTCCACTACGGCGTAGACGACGACGGGCCCAAAGATTTTAAAATTAGTCCACATCTGGACAACGCAGCGCACGGACCGTCTCATATACGAGGCAGACGACAATAGTAAAACACATCAAACTGCACTTCAGTCGACAATTCGCTCCTCGCAGGAATCAGCAATTCACACCCCACCGGAGCGCACCGGTTTGATGAGTTTAGCGTTTTTGTCGCGCGCGAATTACAATCGCGCAAGCACACTGAACTTTTGGTAACCCATGCACCTCGCGCACACACGACGACCTGCTGTCGGTTTATCGAATCCGGTCAAATGCAAACACTGCACTTCTGCACGTATATTACTTCTGGTGGTCTGTTTTTGTCCGATTGCATTTATTATTGTTGAACGATGCAAAGTTACGAATCAAATAAATCGCACGCGCGCACGTCCGAATATTCCACCGAAAAAGCTTAACAAAACCGATCGCTTCCCTTGACGCGTATGGACTAAGCAGAGCTCTCAACGCCGCAGAGAGTAAGCTTCAACTGACGCTCCAGCGAACGACGAGAGCTTACGCCCGCGACCGCGAACCTTCGTGTCGGTCGCTCTCTCTTCGGTCCGGCTCTCTTCCCAATGCTCTCAGTAAACCGAAAATGCATCGCCTGCATGCAATTGCGAGAGAATGCACCGGTGTTTTGGTTTGGGCTCTCCTTTGGTCTCTGTTTCTTGTCGTCGTTGTCCGTAGAACAACTCGGTTCGTGGAAGCACATGTGGCTTGATTACCATCCATCACCACCACTACTTGGGTTCTCTTGCAATTGAGTCAGTTGAGGAGGCGGAATGGCGAGGTAAGTAGGGTCTCGAGCAGGTAGAAAGGTAAATGTTGTGGCTGGCGACAGGCGAGGCGTATACAACACAGAACACTCTTCGACGTTGATGATGACGATGATGATGCTTGCTGGGCACGGTGATGTGCTCGCTTGCCCAATGACGATGATGATGGAAGTACAATGACCGGTAGAATAATGCTGATTAGTGCGAGATTTGGTCGCGGGCAGGGTTGGCAGATGAATCAAACAAATAAACGTAGGAATTATTATTAATCATTGCCTATTTTGTAACGTTTTCAGAAAACTTCAAAGCTTGTCGGTAGAGGTGGTGGATGGAGTGTGATTGATAACAGCCATCTACTTCAGACTTTGAAAGTCAATGACGGAAGCCAAGGAAAAAAATGAAAACTACGGCAGCGGCTGAACCCGTGAAGTCAAAGGTTCCGAAGTCTACTCAGCTTTCGCGGGTAGACCCAAAAGTGTTTCGAATGCTATTGCTTACGACAACCAATCACAGAAGCGTGTGAAGCAGCGTTCAGCCGAAGGTTGGTAGTAAAGCCGGCTCTGGCGTGGTGGAACTTCTTTCCCGAGCGTTTCGTGGGATTTAAACATGAAATCATCAAACAACAAGAATCAGACTTCAGGCGAGAGTTCAGGTGTAGGTAGTAGTGGTGCGGTCAACCCCTTCGCAAGGAGCGGGTTGAAGAAGTCTCCGGCAAGGAGAAGCGAGGAGTTGGGCGCGGGAAGCTGCGTACGCAGCTCAAGCGTGGGAGCTCCAGTCCACTCCCCTGTAAGCCAGCCGGTGAAGATAATGGATGGAGCGTGGCTGCTGAGGGCCGTCAGCCAAGAAATGAAAGGACTGCCCACAGCTGCGCAGCAGCTTGGCGAAATCATCGATTTAGCGTCCACCAAGTCGAACATGAGCAAGGACTGAAAACGGCGTTGTATCGACTTCGGGTGTCGAAGGATGTAGCCAAGCAGGAACACGCGATACTCGCGATGTTGACTGCAGCAGCGGCGGAACCTGTGAAGGAGAATGTGTCGAAGTTTATCCAAACGGAGGCCTTCGCTTTCGCAGGTAGTCTAAGTAAGGTGGCGGATGCGAATGCTCGCGACAAGCACTCGCAGAAGCGGGCGAGGCAGCCGTCAGGTGAGAAGCTGTCTAATAGGCGTATAATAACCCCGAAGGTCGGCAGCAATGCCGGTAAGTCGGACCCCAGCCAAGGTTCCCGGAAAGCTGGGAAGGGGAGGCCTGAAAAGGCTGGTCAGTCCCGGAATGATGGGAGCAAAGACTTACGACGCGACCGTTGGTGGGCCCTCAGCAGCCGCAGAGTAGGGCGAACCCAGGGGAGGACCCTCCTTGGACTAAGCTGAGGCGGAGGAAGAGGAAGACGAAACCGCCGGCAGTAGTGCAGGACGCCAAGCCAAGCTCGTGGATCTGGGAGTCAATGTGCGCAGTATTAGTCGTACTCGTACGGGTGAGATGATTCTGGAGCTAAAGTGCGGTAAGGAACGCAAAGCACCGCCTACAAAAGTTTGGCGGAAGAAGTCCTTAGCAAAGGGGTAGAGGTGAGGGCTCCTACACAAGAGGCGAATCTGAAGGTGAATAACATAGACGTGGTCACCGAAGTGGAAGAGCTCGTCACGGTACTGCGGCAACAGTGCAAGGTGCACTGCGGCAACAGTGTGAGGTGCAGGGATACGGGTAGCCTTGGTAAAGCTACCTGCAGTGGACGCATTAGAATAGGGAAGATTGAGGCAGGTCAGTATTGCTTCAGGTATTTGGAACCAGGACACAAGTCATGAAACTGTAAAGGCCCTGATGGAAGCACGTTGTTTAGGCGATGTGGAGGTGAAGGCATCAAGGCACAAGGCTGCACGAATCCTCCCAAGTGCTGATTTGTTCTGGGAAATTCACGAGCAGCATGCACCCAATAAAAGGTCCAAGGTGGTTCAAAAAAGCGTAACCCAAGCTGACAACCCAAGTAACAATAAGCAAGCCTTGAAGGTTTATTCATGTTTTATCCCAGTTTTATACGAGCATGTGAAAAAGCTGGTTGTTCTTTATTAGTTTTAGGTGGTAGTTTTCTACTTTGCACCTTTAACATTCCATAAAACAATCATAAAACTTTTGCTATAAATACCTTCAGTTAAAGACTTGCAAGCAGGCCCGGATTTAAGGGGGATGGGGGGGGGGGGGGGGGGGGAGGGCAAAGGGTGCAAGTGCCACGGGCCCTTCGATCAGGGGAGCCTCCCAAGAATCTCTGAGCACTATGTATTTTGTTCACGAAACCATAAAAAATACTCATCAAAAACTATTATATTTTAAGCAAGTTCTAGGGTAGTTATAATTGGGTTCTTTAAGGGTATCCTGAAGCAATTCCTGGAAGAATCTCTGGAAGAATGTCAGAAAGAATTCCTGTAGGTTTTCTTAGAGGCATCCCTAGAGGTATCATAGAAGAATGCCTGTAGGAATACCTGAAGGAATGTCTAGAGGAAATATCTCTAGAGCAATTCCTTGAGAATTTCTGGCGGAGTTTTTAGAGGAATCTCTAGATGAATACTTGGAGGAATTTTTAGAGATACTCCTGTTGGAATTCCCAGAGGAATCCCTGAAAGAATTCCTTAACACTTATGTGGCCGGCAGGGTACCCGGGTACCTTTTTCAATTTCAAATCTCGATATTTTAATGGTTATTGAGACTAGGATGTTGGAACTCTGTTAGATCTTAGAACTCGTGAATATACATCTATTAATGGGGTTGACCGAATTTTAAAGTGAGGAGGGGCAGGGGGAGGGGCTCCTGCATTTTTTTATTACGTGGAAGGCCGGCAGGGTACCCGGGTAACCACGAAATTGAAATGATCATACATATCTCCGTTAATTTTTCATCGATTTTGGAAATTTTTAGCTCATTCAACTCAGAAACTCATCACCGTGGTTTTGGGAAAATCCATATTTTTGGGAGCATGTCCTTATACCATATTGAAACCCACATTGTTAAGACTAGGATACGTTAAAGTGTTTATGGTCAACCATGGCCCCACGGGAAGCGTGTTCCGAAATCACCGTTTCAAAGTCAACACGTTTTATGATTTCAGGCCGGTCAGATACTATATGCCAAAGCAATTTTACGATGCTTGGTACCGAAATTGCTACTAACCTACCGAAAATCCCGTATATTGTATTGTATAAAAACATGGATCCGGAAATCCGGATTTTTCGGTACCTATGGTGATCGGACCGGTCCAACCAAATACGATATCGATAGATAATGAGTTTCTGAGTTGAATGAGGCAAAAATTTTTAAAATCGGTGGAAAAATCGCTGAGATATGATCATTTCCATTTCGTGGGTACCCGGGTACCCTGCCGGCCTTCTACGGGTGTTTTTTTTTTGCTGGCCACACTACGGTTAACGAATTCGTGAAGAAATTTCTGGAGGAATCTTTCAAAGAATTCGTAGAGGAATACCAGAAATAATTCCTGGAGCAATCGCAGATGAAACTTTCAGAGAAATCCTGGAGGAATCCTTAGAAGTGTTCGTGGAGGAATCCCTGTAGCAGTTCCTAAAGAAATCCCAAAAGGAATTCCTGAAGAAACTCCAGAAGGAATTCCGGAAGTTCTTTCTAGAGAAATTTCTAAAGGAATCCTTGAGCAGTTACTGGAGGAAGTACTGGATTAATTCCTGCAGGAGTTCCTTAAAGAATATAAGGAAGAATTCCTGAAGAATAAGAAGAGTTCCTGGGAGAATCTTTAGATGAATTTCTAAAATAAGTTGTTCCTGAAAGAATCATGGAAGGAATTCTTGAGTGGAGCCCTCGAGAAATTATTGAAGGAATCCTGTGAGGAATGCCAGGAAGAATTCCAAGAGGAATCCCTGGAAGAATTCCTGATGAAATCGTGGAGGAACTTCTTTAGGATTCCTTGTAGCAGTTCCTGATAGAATCCCTGCAGGAGTTCCTGAAGAAACCCCAGGAGGAATATCGGAAGCAATTCCATGAGGTATTTCTATGGGAATCCCATCCCTAAGCAGTCCCTGGAGAAAGTACTGGATAATTCCTGCATAAGTTGCTGAAAGAATTCCAAGAGGAACTCCTGACGGAATTCTAAAAAGGGATCCTGGGGGATTCCTCGGAGAAATTTTTCAAATAATCCCTGGAGTTGTGCCTGAAGCATCACAGAAGAAATTCCCGCGTGAATCTCTGGAGGAATTCTTGGAGGAATCGCAAATGGAGTTCTGGGAGAAATCCTGAAGGAATCCTAAGATGAGTTTGTGGTGGAACTCCTTGAGTTATCGCTGTAGCAGTTCCTAAAGGAATCCCTGGAGGTATTCCTTAAGAAACCTCAGAAAAAAAATCCCGGAAGCAATACAAAAGGGAATTTCCAAGGGAATCCCTAAACATTTCCTGGAGGAAGTACTGGAATAATTCCTGGAGATGTTTTTGAAAAAAATTCCAAAGGAATTACTGGAGAAATTCTAAACAGAGTGCCTGAGGGAGTCTTTGGAATATTTTTTTAAATAATCCCTGCAGTTGTTCGTGAAAGAATCACAGAATAAATTCCTGGGTGAATCCCTAGAGGAATTCTTGGAGGAAAACCTGGAAGAATTTCTGAAGAAATCTTATGAGGAGCTCCTTAGGAAATCCCAGGAAAGCTTTGTTATCAATCTCTTGGAAGACTTTCTATAGGAATACCTAAATAAAATCTGAAGGAACTCATATCTGCAATAATTTCTGGACGCATTATTGCAGAAATCTTTTCCCAAAAGAATGTTTTAAACATTATTTTTTTCTGAAAGGGTTTCTGGGAGATATTCTTGCTGAAATTCTTCGAATTATTCCAGATTGAATTATTGGAGCAAACGCTAGTGGAATTCTTGAAGGTATATGGGGTGAAAGGCCTGATGAAATTTGTGAAGGAACACTTGCAGGAATACCTAAAAGGATCTTTGTTGACATTCCCTTGGGAATCCCAGGAGAAATTCTTGGAGGTACCCTCGATAAAAGCACTGGAAAAATTTACTAGCGGAACTTCTAAAGATATTCCAGGAGAAATTCCCGGAGAAATTCCCGGAGGAATGTCTGGTAAAAGTCCCAGAGAAATTCTTGAAAAAAAACCTCTGGAACAATCCATGACTGAATCACTGAAGAAAGCTATGGGTAAATACCCCATCCAGGAGTTGGTGTCTACTACCTATTAGGGCTTCGTGATCGCCAAAGTAAACGGAGTCTTCTTCTGTAGCTTCTGTGCGCTTCCGCGGTGGTCGATCGATCAGTTCACGCAAATGCTGAGCTTTATGAAGATCGTGCTGACAGGGCGAAGGCCAGTGGTAACAACGGGTGACTTCAATGCCTGGGCCGTGGAATGGGGGAGTTGTTTTACGAACCAGCATGATCTGATTCTGCTAAAAACTCTGGCTATGATGTCGACCTTATTTCGGTACCAAGCATGGTACCAAGAGTATCTTTATTCGGAATGATGCGGAGTCGGTTATTGACGTTAGTTTTTGTAGTCCTGGCCAAACAAATATGTAGTTCGAACTGGAGAGTAAACGGTTGGCTATACTCACAGCGATCACCTGTCGGTTTGCTACAGTATCGACTGACTACAACAACAGTAGGCAGCCGGTAGAGGTAGGTACAGGCGGCCAGGCCAAGGCCAAGCCCTCGCAGGTGGAAGACATGATACATCGACGAAGGGGTATTTAGGGAGGCGCTCCGCTGTGAGCGAAACCTACTTGGTTTAGATGGTGACGAGCTGGTAGCGATGTTCTTGCGTGCGTGCGATGCGACCATGCCTAGGCGAGTCCACCCAAGAAATGAGAAACTACCAGCTTACTGGTGGATTCAGGCGATTGTAAACCTGCGCTGCGCCTGCAAAAGCGCCATTAGGCGGATGCAGCATGCACAAACTGAAGAAGAGCGAATCGAATGCCGGAAGGAGTTCTCCGCTGCCGAAGTCGCGCCGAAGACCGAGATAAAGGCAAGCAAAAATGCCTGCATTTAGGGGCTCTGTCAGAGTGCCAATGCAAATCTGTAGAGTGATGCGTGCAAGATCGTGACGAGGCACGACTACCCCTCATGTTGCATTTTCGTATTTCACGGCTAGCATTGATGTCAGCCGCCAGTAAGTTCACCCGAATTCCTTACGCTGTTTTGCACACCGTCCATCGTTGCTTTTATCAGTCTGGTAAGCTTGGCCAAGACGAGAGGTGTAATGGCTCCTACTGAGCAATCTCCAGAGATGTTGGAGGGGATCATCGAGGGCCTTTTTCCGCGTCATGATCCTAGTCCTTGGTCTCCTATCTTAGAAAAGGTGAGGACTGAAGCTGACGATGAGGAGAGGGTCACCGATGTGGAACTTGCGGGGATAGCAAAGTCCCTTAGCGTAGGTAAGGCCCCAGGTCCAGACGGAGTTCCGAATTTGGTCTTAAAAGTAGCTATTGCAGAGGCTCCCGGGATGTTCAGGTCTGCTAAGCAGAAATGCCTGGACGAGGGAGTTTTCCCAGAAGTATGGAAAAGGGCCCATATAGCCGAGGCGGTAAACGCACGGGTATTCAGCATGACCATGCTGAGGGTGACGGGTTCGATTCCCGGTCGGTCCACGATCTTTTCGTAAAGGAAATTTCCTTGACTTCCTTGGGCATAGAGTATCTTCGTGCCTGCCACACGATATACACATGCAAAATGGTCATTGACAGAGGAAGCTCTCAGTTAATAACTGTGGAAGTGCTCATAGAACACTAAGCTGAGAAGCAGGCTTTGTCCCAGTGCGGACGTTACGCCAAGAAGAAGAAGAAGAAGATGGAAAAGGGCAGAGCCTGATTCTTTTGCCAAAGACGAGGAAACCACCCGGAGACCCGTCGGCATACAGACCATTATGCTTGATCGGCATGGCGGGGAAGATGCTCGAATGTTGAGGCACACCGAAGGGTGTAAATGGTCTCTCGAGTAACCAGTTCGGCTTCCGGAAGCGGAGATCAACCGTAGACGCTATTCTATCGGTTACAAAGACCGCCGAGGTAATGCTCCAACGAGAAGGGGATTCGCTACTGTGCTACTCTGGATGTGAAGATCTTGTTCAATATTGCCAGTTGGCCAGCTATTACTGATACGCTCTGCGTCTGAGGATACCCGGGTACTTGTACAAAATTCTTGGAAGTCACTTCCAGAATAGCACTCGATTTTAGTTTTCGACAGATGTGCTTGCCCATAGCCTCAAGAGTACCGCAAGATTCCAACCTGGGTCCGGTGTTATGGAATGTCATGTACGACGAGGTGTTGAGGTTAGAATTCCCGGGGGATGGAGATCGTCGGCTTCACTGACGACATTACGCTGGAAGTCTACGGTGAATCGATCGAAGAAGTGGGGAGTTGACTACTGTCAACTTGATCAAGGTTGTGGAGGTGCGGACAAGATCTAGAAAACTGGAGTTGGCTCACCACAAAACCGAGGTGAAGGTTGTGAACAACCGGGAGTCGGAGCACCAAGCGACTTCATTATGTACAAAACAGTGCAAAATAAAAAATCTTAAAAAATACATGAAATGTGAAATCATTTCCATCTAGTTATATTCTACCTTCCTGGCAACACTTTCCATTGATCGAACGACCATCAAAAAGCAGACTGCCACCGCGAAGAAGTGATCATCAGCCGCGACAACGATCGAACCAGAAAAAAGCATACGAACAAACATCGTGGAACATGGAAACATAAACCATAAAAAGTACACACACCACGCACGGACTTGAGCCGTGGACGCAGCACAGCGCTCACGATACTCCGACTTCGATCCTTCCTTGCCCTGACGAAAGAAGAAGTCTCCAGCCAGCACAAAGAAAAGCAACACATCGCATCGCACACTTGAGGAGTGTTATGAAGAGAGTGTTTCTATGGCACACCAACAAAACGGAGAACAACAACCGAGGAGAGAATAAACAATCATCAAAAACAGCGATAACCCAAGAAAAGAAACAACACTTCGTGGAAACCGGTTTGCCTTCCGCCAACTACCGAACCCCTTCTCCAACGAGTTCGCTGCGCGAGCAGCAGCGACCACGATCGCGAGCGATCGAATGATCGCACGATGCACTGCTGAGCCGGCTTTTCTTGTGCTCTCGGACTCCGTGAATGTGTAGGTTTGAACTGCACGAGGCGAGAGATACCTTACTTCGAATCGAAGAAACGTGATTTAAAGAGCCTTCTCTTGCGAAGTGAAGCAGAAAGAAGAATCGCGAAGTTCGCGACTCGGAGAAAAAAGACTAAAACGAAAACGTGTGTAGGAAGTAAACTTATACAAATGTTTCGACTTGATACTCAACTAATGTATGGCTGTGGAGATCTACAGAGAGAAGGAGAGCAACAAACCGATCGAGTGTAGGCTTCGTTTCGTGGGTTGTGTGGAGAAGCGGATTCCAGCCTACACAGAGGAAGGTCGAGTCTTATTTTTTACTGTGCCTACAGCATACAGCTAGACTTGAAATCTCTTCAACTCGTGCATGTTCGTCGAACGGTTTTCAAAGGTCGTTTAATATCCGAAGGTCGTTCGGCTGCTCATATTTTGGATGGATGCGATTAATTCAGATTTATAAATTTAATTGTAATAAAATTACTCATCAACAGCAAAACTCCTCATCTCAAGTACAAGTTCCCCAACAACTCAAGAACATCTTCCACAAGAGAGAACGACAAAAGCGACACAATGATAAGCAGACCAGTCGTGTACGACAACTTAATGCAAGGCAGGAGGAAGGAAGGCAAGTCGCCGTTTGTCGTCCGTCGTCGGTCGGTCGGTCGGTCGATATCTTCCGGGAGGTGTGACGCCGTCGTCGTCGTTTCATTTGGGAAGCACCACCACTCCTCTAGCTATAGAGTCACAAAAGGCTGTCCGCCGTTTTATGACTTTGTCACGAAATACGTTGCCTCTTTCATTCCTGGAGATGGTTTGGTGACAAGAATGAAGTTTTTCAAGTTGTTTCGATGATTGTACCTTGGGTTTCAAGCTGTATCAAATGATACAGCGAGAATGCATCCAAATTATGACATTCAATGTGAGCCCTAATGGCTAGACGGCCAGATTTCATTTTTCAACGCCTTTTGATGACCATTAGTGCCAGATGTATTTGAAAATGAGATTTATGATTATTTCAATCGCTGACTTCTTCTTGGAATGTCATGCCATTACACATACATTTATTTGTTCAACATCACATTTAAGACAAGACATAACCAACAATAGTACGCCACAATACTCGGTTTATGGCTGCCGCTCTCCATCCTCGGTCGCGCCCAATGCTCGCCAGGTCACGCTCCACCTGATCCGCCCATCGTGCTCTCTGCGCTCCACGCCTTCTTGTGCCAACCGGATCAGTTGCAAACACCAGCTTTGCAGGGTTGTTGTTCGGCATTCTTGCAACATGCCCTGCCCATTGTATCCTTCCAGCTCTGGCCACTTTCTGGATGCTGGGTTCGCCGTAAAGTGCAGCAAGCTCGTGGTTCATCCTTCTCCGCCACACACCGTTCTCCTGCACGCCGCCGAAGATCGTCCTTAGCACCCGTCGCTCGAAAACTCCGAGTGCTTGCAGGTCCTCCTCGAGCATCGTCCATGTCTCGTGTCCGTAGAGAACCACCGGTCTTATTAACGTCTTGTACATGGTACATTTGGTGCGGGGGTGAATCTTTTTTGACCGCAGTTTCTTCTGGAGCCCATAGTAGGCACGACTTCCACTGATGATGCGCCTTCGTATTTCACGGCTCACGTTATTGTCAGCCGTTAGCAAGGAACCGAGGTAGACGAATTCTTCTACCACCTCGAAAGTATCCCCGTCTATCGTAACATTGCTGCCAAGGCTTGTCCTGTCTCGCTCAGTCCCACCTACCAGCATGTACTTTGTCTAAGCCGCATTCACCACCAGTCCGACCTTTGCTGCTTCACGTTTCAGGCAGGTGTACAGTTCTGCCACCGTTCCAAATGTTTTAGCAATAATATCCATGTCATCCGCAAAACATACAAATTGGCCGGATTTCGTGAAGATCGTACCCCGGCTGTTGAGCCCGGCTCGTCGCAGGCAGGAAAGTCCATCATCTTGTCGTAGTCCCCGTCGAGATTCAAATGAACTGGATAGTTCACCCGAAACCCTTACGCAGTTTTGCACATCGTCCATCGTTGCTCTTATCAGTCTAGTCAGCTTCCCGGGAAAGCTGTTCTCGTCCATAATTTTCCATAGCTCTGTGCGGTCGATACTATTGTATGCCACTTTGAAGTCGATGAACAGGTGATGGGTTGGGACCTGGTATTCACGGCATTTCTGGAGGATTTACCGTACGGTGAAGATCTGGTCCGTTGTCGACCGGCCAACGATGAAACCGGCTTGGTAACTTCCCACGAACTCATTTACTTTAGGTGAAAGACGACGGAAGTTGATCTGGGATAGCACTTTGTAGGCGGCATTCAAAGTTCTCACACATTAACTTGTCGCCTTTCTTGTGGATGGGACAGGCCATTCCTTCCACTCCTCCGGTAGCTGCTCGGTTTCCCAGATCTTGACTACTAACTGGTGCAGACAGGTGGCCAACTTTTCCGGGCCCATCTTGATGAGTTCTGCTGCGATACCGTCCTTACCAGCCTCTTTGTTGTTTTTGAGCTGGTGGATGGCATCCTTAACTTCCCTCAGCGTGGGAGTTGGTTCGTTCCCGTCCTCTGCTGCACTAACATAGTCATTTCCTCCGCTGCCTTGGTTCTCCGTGTCTACATTCTCTTCGCCGTTCAGGTGCTCGTCGAAGTGCTGCTTCCACCTTTCCATCACATTACGTTTGTCCGTCAGGAGGCTCCCGTCTTTATCCCTGCTGATTTCGGCTTGCGGCACGTAGCCTTTGCGGGATGCGTTGAGCTTCTGGTAGAACTTACGTGTTTCTTGCGAACGGCACAGCAGTTCCATTTCCTCGCACTTCGCTTCTTCCAGGTGGCGCTTTTTCTCCCGGAAGAGACGGGTTTGCTGCTTCCGCTTCTGTCTGTATCGTTCTACATTCTGTCGGGTTCCATGCTGCAGCATTACCGCCCGCGCTGCATCCTTCTCCTCCAGAACAGCTCTGCAATCCTCGTCAAACCAATCGTTTCGTCGACTACGTTCTACGTACCCGATAGTGCTCTCGGCTGCGGTTGATGGCTGCTTTGGCTATGCTCCAGCAGTCCTCTAGAGGGGCTACATCGAGCACACCCTCGTCCGGCAACGCTGCCTCGAGATTCTGCGCGTATGCGGTGGCGACATCCGGTTACTTCAGTCGCTCTAGATCGTACCGGGGCGGCCGCCGGTACTGTACATTGTTAATAACGGAGAGTTTTGGGCGTAGTTTAACCATCACCAGGTAGTGATCAGAGTCGATATTAGTGCCACGATAGATCCTGACGTCGATAATGTCGGAGAAGTGCCGTCCATCAATCAGATCGTGGTCGATTTGCGATTCCGTTTGCTGTGGTGATCTCCATTTGTAACGATACGGGAGGCTGTGCTGGAAAAAGGTGCTACGAATGGCCATGTTCTTGGAGGCGGCGAAATCGATGAGGCGTAGGCCATTTTCGTTCGTCGGCTGGTGGGCGCTAAACTTTCCAATCGTCGGTCTGAATTCCTCCTCCTGGCCTACCTAGATTTCGTTTTATATGAAATACAGATTTCGATTTATATGAAATGCAGAATTTTGAGCTAGAGGGGCCATTTTAGTTTTGTAATTTGGTAATTGTAATTTTGACACAGGTTTTTGAAAAAATGTAATATAGATTTTTCGAAAAATCATCTGGCATCCCTGCACACGATATACATATGCAAAATGGTTATTGGCAGAGGTAGCTCTCAGTTAATAGCTGTGGAAGCGCTCATTGAACACTTAAGTAGTTGAGAAGCAGGCTTTGTCCCAGTGGGGATGTAACGCCAAGACGAAGAAAAGGTCTGCACGCAATATGGCTTCAGCTTTGTGGTTACTTGGGTAAAGCACGTGACTAAAATGCCGAGGACTTAGCATCGAATCCCGACAAACTCACAAAATGTTAGTTCTTTCTTTGGAAGGGCAGTAAAGCGGGACCCACGTAATACTAATTTCTTTAATTAAGATTAAACAAACAAATTCATGAAATTACATTGTTAGATAAAGAATTAATGGCCTTCAAAGATTCCCCTTTGCAACGAGTCCAGCTGAGCAAGACTAGAAAATAATGTATTTTGGGCCCTTATTTTCCAGTGTATCAGTACCGTCAAACGGGGTTACTTGCAACAGCGGTGTAACTTGCAACTCCATAACATACACTAAATGTGAAGTATTTTCTAATAATAATGAAAAATAGTATGCCCTATTTCGTTTATAGAGATTGCGAGTATCAAAGATCGATTCAATGGAAAAAATAGTTTTATTTCTTTGTTTATTGTCTAGCTACACTGTTAAAACGGTTTGCTCATTTTATGCCATAAAAACAAATATGAAAATCGTGCTTCATCTCTTCCCTACGGTAAGTGCGATAAGTCTGATGACCTTGCTTGCAGTTAGGGTACCTAGTAGTAAGCTTAGCTAAACGATAAAAGTTTGATAAACTTATTCACTAAGTAATGAAAAAAATCATTATAATATTCGACAACCATTATGGGGTAACTTTGCTTCGGCAAACCTGAGCGTCTGTTCTCCAGGAGGAGCGGCTCACAACAGCGTCTGATCCCCATGTTAGGGGCGGCTGATCTACGTCCGAGTGCCAGGGAAGGACTCTAAGCTCAACTGTGCACTATGGTCCTCCGGAAAGTAGGGGGTTGGTGTCAGGCCCTACGAGCCAGCCGTAAAAACCCATTGTAACGGAAAATCAGCAACAGAATAATACGAACCGAGACCAACGGCAACGACCCCAGCGAACAAAAAGGACTTGCGATTGGAAACTCGGTACGTGGAACTGCCGATCTCTCAACTTCATTGGGAGCACCCGCATACTCGCCGATCTACTGAAGGACCGCGGGTTCGGCATCGTAGCGCTGCAGGAGGTGTGTTGGACAGGATCCATGGTGCGAACGTTTAGAGGTAATCATACCATCTACCAGAGCTGCGGCAACACACGCGAGCTGGGAACAGCTTTCATCGTGATGGGTGATATGCAGAGGCGCGTGATCGGTTGGTGGCTGATCGACGAAAGAATGTGCAGGTTGAGGATCAAGGGCCGTTTCTTCAACTTCAGCATAATAAACGTGCACAGCCCACACTCCGGAAGTACTGATGATGACAAGGACGCATTTTACGCGCAGCTCGAACGCGAGTACGACCGCTGCCCAAGCCACGACGTCAAGATCATCATAGGAGATTTGAACGCTCAGGTAGGCCAGGAGGAGGAATTCAGACCGACGATTGGTAAGTTTAGCGCCCACCAGCAAACGAACGAAAACGGCCTACGACTCATTGATTTCGCCGCCTCCAAAAATATGGCCATACGTAGCACCTTTTTCCAACACAGCCTCCCTTATCGTTACACCTGGAGATCACCACAGCAGACGGAATCTCAAATCGACCACGTTCTGATTGACGGACGGCACTTCTCCGACATTATCGACGTCAGGACCTATCGTGGCGCCAATATCGACTCCGACCACTATCTGGTGATGGTCAAACTGCGCCCAAAACTCTCCGTCATCAACAATGTACGGTACCGGCGACCGCCACGGTACAACCTAGAGCGACTGAAGCAACCGGATGTCGCCTCAGCATACGCGCAGAATCTCGAAGCCGCGTTGCCAGACGAGGGCGAGCTCGATGAGGCCCCTCTAGAGGACTGCTGGAGTACAGTGAAAGCAGCTATCAACGACGCAGCCGAGAGCACCATCGGGTACGTGGAACGGAATCGACGAAACGAATGGTTCGACGAAGAGTGCAGAACGGTTTTGGAGGAGAAGAACGCAGCGAGGGCGGTAATGCTGCAGCAAGGGACTCGACAGAACGTGGAACGTTACAAACAGAAGCGGAAACAGCAGACCCGCCTCTTTCGGGAGAAAAAGCGCCGCCTGGAAGAAGCGGAGTGTGAAGAAATGGAACTGCTTTGCCGTTCCCAAGAAACACGGAAGTTCTATCAGAAACTCAACGCATCCCGCAACGGCTTCGTGCCGCGAGCCGAAATATGCAGGGATAAAGACGGAGGCCTCTTGACGGACGGACGTGAGGTGATCGAAAGGTGGAAGCAGCACTTCGATCAGCACCTGAACGGCGTGGAGAACGTAGGCACGGGAGCCCACGGCAACGGAAGGAACGACGACGCCAGTGCAGCGGAGGACGGAAATGAACCAACTCCCACGCTGAGGGAAGTTAAGGATGCCATTCACCAGCTCAAAACCAACAAAGCAGCTGGTAAGGATGGTATCGCAGCTGAACTCATCAAGATGGGCCCAGAAAAGTTGGCTACCTGTCTGCATCGGCTGATAGTCAGGATCTGGGAAACCGAACAGCTACCGGAGGAGTGGAAGGAAGGGGTAATCTGCCCCATTCACAAGAAAGGCGACCATTTGGAATGTGAGAACTTCAGGGCGATCACTATTTTGAATGCTGCCTACAAAGTGCTATCCCAGATCATCTTCCGTCGTCTGTCACCTAAAACAAATGAGTTCGTGGGAAGTTATCAAGCCGGCTTCATCGACGGCCGGTCGACAACGGACCAGATCTTTACCGTACGGCAAATCCTCCAGAAATGCCGTGAATACCAGGTCCCAACGCACCACCTGTTCATCGACTTCAAAGCGGCATACGATAGTATCGACCGCGCAGAGCTATGGAGAATCATGGACGAAAACGGCTTTCCTGGGAAGCTGACTAGACTGATTAAAGCAAAGATGGACGGTGTGCAAAACTGCGTAAGGGTTTCGGGTGAACTATCCAGTTCATTCGTATCTCGCCGGGGACTGCGACAAGGTGACGGACTCTCATGTCTACTCTTCAACATTGCGCTGGAAGGTGTGATGCGACGAGCCGGGCTCAACAGCCGGGGAACGATTTTCACAAAATCCGGTCAATTTGTGTGCTTTGCGGACGACATGGACATTATCGCTAGAACATTTGGAACGGTGGCAGAACTGTACACCCGCCTGAAACGCGAAGCAGCAAAGGTCGGACTGGTGGTGAATGCCTCAAAAACAAAGTACATGCTGGTAGGCGGAACCGAACACGACCGGATCCGTCTGGGTAGTAATGTTACGATAGACGGGGATACTTTTGAGGAATTCGTCTACCTCGGATCCTTACTGACGGCTGACAACAACGTGAGCCGTGAAATTCGGAGGCGCATCATCAGCGGAAGTCGGGCCTACTACGGGCTCCAGAAGAAACTGCGGTCGAAAAAGATTCACCCACGCACCAAATGCACCATGTACAAAACGTTAATAAGACCGGTAATCCTCTACGGGCACGAGACATGGACCATGCTCGAGGAGGACCTACAAGCACTCGGAGTTTTCGAGCGACGCGTGCTAAGAACGATCTTCGGCGGTGTGCAGGAGAACGGTGTGTGGCGGAGAAGGATGAACCACGAGCTCGCTGCACTTTACGGCGAACCCAGCATCCAGAAGGTGGCCAAAGCCGGAAGGATACGGTGGGCAGGGCATGTTGCAAGAATGCCGGACAACAACCCTGCAAAGCTGGTGTTTGCAACGGATCCGGTTGGCACAAGAAGGCGTGGAGCGCAGAGAGCACGATGGGCGGACCAGGTGGAGCGTGACTTGGCGAGCATTGGGCGTGACCGAGGATGGAGAGCGGCAGCCACAAACCGAGTATTGTGGCGTACTATTGTTGATTATGTCTTGTCTTAATGATGTGGAACAAATAAATGTATGTATGTATGTATGGGGTAACTTGCAACAGTTGAATTTGACAAAATCAAATTATCTTCTCAAATTATTTATCTTCATCTTACAATAACTTTGACAGAAATAATCGAAATGGATCATTAATTGATTACGTAATGCGTTCATTTTCAAATGACAACTCATTTTTTTCCATACTATGCTAAATACTATATTTTGAAGTTTTATTCAAGTTTCATCTTGTTAAAAGTTCAATTTAGTTTATGAACGCTTAAAAACAATCACCAACATCAATTCTGAAACTAGATGGAGTAAATTATTTCAGCTGAATACCCAAATTAGCGATTTTGATATTTACAAAGTTGAATAGGTGTGCTTCAATCATGTTATTTTAGTTGAAATTGCCAAACACCACTTCGAACTGAAAACTACTTAAAGATGACTCACTCTACCTTTTCAAGAAATGACAATAATCATTGTTGACATTTTGTAACGAATACTGAGTCACGAGATCCAAATATATTTTATATTTTAGGGACTTGAGACCCGTTGTTAAACGATATACTCTCGCTTGCAATAGCTATCAACCCTTTCATGAAAAAATATATGTCAATTGGTTAGTGTACATCTTCTCAATGCATATTTCATGCATAACATCAAAAATTTACAATACGACTAAGCACTAGAATGTTAGTGCTGTATTATGCCAGCTAACTTAGCTTCATGTCCTGTGTTGCAAGTAACCCCACAGATGGGGGAACTTGCAACAAGCATGTATTTCGCACCTCGTGATTAGGTGGCAACATATTTTGGTAAATTAAGTGCTGCATAGTATTCTACTCGGGGTAATTAGCGTACACGATGCTTTACAGGATGTTTCAAATGTTTAGATTTTCAATGACATTGCTTCAAAGTCGAAAAGTGTTGCAAGTTACCACATTTGACGGTATTTTAGTTTGATTTGTTATCAGTGTTACACTCTTTACCTGCACAATACTTATTAAAATGAAGTAAAAAAACTAAAGAGGGGTTCGAATTATGAGACAAACTCCACCGTTCCTCATGATCCCAAAGGCCACTCTTTTTGCGCAAATGATTTACTACCTTGTCCTGCTGCCGCGGCAACCAGTATTCCAAAAAGAGCGACCATAATTGTCTCATTTGTTGTAATTTACGACGCCGTTCAAAATATTATTTATTAATTTTCATTTAACCCGATTGAGAAACGTGACCCAACCCTGCCTCTGCCGCCAGTAGTACAGTGTGGCCGGGTATCATTCCCGGCTGATAGCGGCACGGCACGTGGACTTGCCGAATGCCGAATTCTTGCTAAATTCGAATTATGCTCGCACTTTTACTCAGGTTACAACAGAGCCAGTACCATCATCGCAGTCACATCGATCTGGTGATCGTGTGCCGATTGTGGGGTGTTTGATTGTTGTGGCTGGTGGTGGAAAGTGTCGCGTTTAAAGATGCATTAAAGTGCAATTAAATGCCGTGTTTTATGGATGGCAAAGCTGATTTTGGTTTTACGCCGTAAAGTGCCATCAAACGACGTCCATACGAGCACAGGATGAAGTCTGTTCACGGTTAGTTAGGGATACAAAAAAACTGAACTTGCAAGCTTCGAAACGAAAAGCTATGACTCTTTTTTTTGTTTTTTTTTTTTTTTTTAATTTTCAGCATTTTTCTCATTTTTATCAGACAGAATCTATTTGAGCTTTTATTGTCAATGAATCGTCATTAGCTTTCATATATCCGCCACACGATGTACTCCAGGACCAGGAAAGTCTAGTACTTTTACACTACTTTAAGCTCACGGACCGACCGAGTATCATTTCAAATGATTAAAAAAACTTGTAGCCTTTTTTTTACAATTATTATAAAGACTGCCATAAGGGGCTGTCCATAAACCACGTGGTCATTTTTTGGGACTTCTCAAACCCCCCCCCCCCCGCGTGGTCATCAGTCCATACAAAAAATTTTATTCGTCCATACAAAATGGTCATTGGCCGAACCCCCCTCCCTCATGGCCACGTGGTTTATGGACAGCCCCTAAGCTAACTCTTATGTTTAGAGTGTGAGATGGAAGTCTCTTCATTATAAATAATAGATTTGTGTACTACTGAAAGCTAGGCCCACGATTAAGCGTGTATCGTATATCATGTATTCATAAAAAAAAAATAAAACAAAAATAATAATGTCGCGATTTATGATATTTTGGATTTTTGGAATAGCTCCTAAATTCCAAAAAACAGCCCATGTTCTTAAAAAATCCAAAAGCTTTCGAAGAATGGTCATTTATTACTCAACAAATGTTATGTGCATTTCTGACAAGACAAGACAAGCCTCATTGATAATAATAATATTTTATATTTTGCCCTTCCTTATTAATGTAAATCGCCTATGTGATTAAATCCATGTTTTACCACATTGTATCTGGTAGAACAAATTTATTACAAAAAATGGGCATCGCTAATTTTTACGCTACGTGAAAGTTGACGCTTCCAGCTTTCATTCAAGCCCAACATCGAAATATTCCATCGGGGGAACTTTTTCATACAAAAATTGGGTATGTTTGTTAAGTAGAAATAGTGATTAATTTGGAACCGTGCATTTTGTATGCGGAAAAACAGCATTCTGAAAAAGTTGTTCGGGAACCCTCGGTGGATTTTTTTGCGGGACCCTGCAAATGAAAGCTGAAAGCCTCTATTTTTGAATAGCGAAAAATTTGACGATACCCATTTTTTTGTTATAAACGTTTCCCATACACACGCCGTGTTACCCTCGCTTCTCCAAAGCTTCTTCAAGAAACTTGTGTAACATTACTATGTCAAATTTTCAATGTTTCTTCTTGCGTGTTTTTAAATCTTCTGTGCCTTCATACATGTAAAAAAATGTGATATTGGATTCTTCCAAATATAAAAAAAAAACATTGTCTATGTGGTTTTCCGATATATCTGGGAAATTTTAGGGATTCAGTGACGGAGGTTGCCCTTTTTAGAATTTATTTTGAAATTTCTATAGAGATTCTTGCAGAAATTGGACCAGGGATCCCTTAAGAAATGCATCTACATATTTATCGAGAGATCCTTCGGAAATTTATTCAATGATTCATCCTCAAATCCTCCAGGAGTTCCGTCATGGATTCTTCCACAAAATTCTCAACAGATTCTTTCATGAAATCTTGTATGGATTGCTTCGAAAATTCCAGCATGGGTTTCTTCAGATTTTTCTAGAGATTCCTCCAAATGATTCCTTTCGAAAACGTTGAAACCTCTAAAGGATTGGATCCCATTTAAAACTTTTCTTGGATATCTTAGGAAATCTTGAGGTTTCTCCCAAAGATGAATTCAAAAAAAAAACTTCCAAAGATTCATTTGATTTTTTTTTACAGAGATTCTTTTAGATATTCTTCCAGGAATTTGAAAAATTTCCGAGGTATTATTTTAGAAAAGTTTACGTAAATAACAGCAGAACTTTCTTTTAAAATTTTCACAATTTCTTTCATAGTTTTCCTCAGAAATTCTTGTGGCGTTTCTCTCAGAAATTTCTCCAAGGGTTCCATTTAGAACTAAACAGCTTGGAATAATCCCTGAAGAAATACCTGGACGAATCGCTTTAAAAAAAATCTGGAAAATATCAAGATAAATACATACCAGGATTTGTACTTTCTTGAAAACCAGGGGCAATCCAAGATAAAACCATGGTGGAATCTTTTAAGACACTTCTACAGGAATTCAAGAATGACGGTGCTTCTAGGGGAATGTCTAAATAAATTTTTGAATAAATTCCTGGAGGAACTCCTTTAGAAAGTCCTCGATGAGAGGCAGAAAAATTTCCCGAATGAATCCCTTATGAAATTCCTGGAGAACTCTCTGAATAATTTTCTAGAGCAATTTTCGAATGAACTATAAGAGTAACCACTGATGGTGATTGATAAGGAATTCCTTTTTTTTCTTTTTTTTACAAAAAGGAGCGAGATAAAAGAGGGGCAGAGTGCCTCCTCTTTTATCTTTCTCTTTCTCGTGTTTGTTTACGAGAGTGTGTGAGAAAAAAAGAAAAGGCTGCGCACACTAGAGGATTGAACCCATGAAAGAAATCCGGAAGATCGTGCTAGATGAATCCCTGAAAAAAATCTTCATCATTTTTTTTGAAAAATACTGGAGAAATCTCTCAATTATTTCCTGTAGAAATATCTGAAAAAACAAATTCTGGGAAATCCCCGAAGAAGATCCTACGGAGATATCCGTAGAATATTTGAAACAACTAGTGGAGAAATCTCTGAAGAAGAACCCGAAAAAAAAATCGGAAATTATAGGAGAAATTTCTTCAACTATTTCAGCGAAAAGTGTCTTCAAGATTTCCAGCAAAAACCCCTGAAGAATATTAATGAAGGAATCCGTGAAAATAATTCTGAAGTACTTGAAAAAAAAAACACCGTAAAGAAATCCATGAAGGAAGTTCCTGGAAGAATCCCTAAATAAATTCCAGAAAAAAAGAAACCTCAAGGATCTCTAGGCAGAATCCCTTAGAGAAATCCAAGAGCAACACCTGAAGGAATTCCTGGAAGTACCCTTCAAGAAATTTCAGTCGGAATACCAGAGGAGCTCATGAAGGAATTCCTGGTTCTAAGAGGAGCTCCTGGCGAAATCCATGAAGGAATTTGAGGATGAACCTTCGAAGAAAATTCTGGAGAACTTACGTATTGGATAGTTCGTGGAAAATAATCTTGAATAATTACTAAATTGCTGAATATTTCAAGAAATTCGTAGAATATTCCTGGAGAAATCTTTGAAGGAATTACTAGAGAAGACCTTGCATTAAATTCATAAAATTCTCCTGGAAGCATTTCTGGAGGATTGCCCGATTTCTTATGGAGACGCACAGCTCTGCGGACGAGCGTTTTTTTAGCCATACAGCCAGCAATTTTTTGACATTTCTATAATTTGAATGCTGTCTACTTTTTGTTACGCTTGGGCTCGAAGTTCTAGCTTTCCAGTGACGTTGTGCCGGTGCAAATTTAAAGGAGCTTCTAGAGTATTTATTTCTCCGTCCTTTAATTTGTTCCGACAATCGAGTTTAGACACTTCCAGCCATGCCCGGCATAGAAGTTCATTTTCCATATGGGCAGAACCGTAGCGTGGTCGCATGGCGCCTTTGACAAGCATCCAGATTGGCACCCCACGACAATAAGACATTGTTTATTTGCAAATGTTTGTAGTTATTCTTTTTTTTTTTCTTCAAAAGTTGGATTTTATTGGGTCAAGGGAACTAATATTCCCAATATTATTTTTACTTTCTTAAAGGGTTTTCCATTCTAACATTTCTTTAGGAATTTCTATGAGAATAACACAAAGACTTTTCAAAATTTATTTTTCTTACGGAGGTATAAGTACGAGCAAACTTTGCAATTCAAGATTCTCACTAAAACCACCACAACAATTATAAATAACATTTCTGATTCATCATATAAATTATGCATACAATTCCTCAAGAACTCTTACAGTATTTTTTGCTTCTCTGGATTTTTGGTTCAACTGAATTTTGTTTCCAAAAATACTTCAGTTTCAAGGGTTTTCAGGAATCCTCAAACGATCAATTTTACCAATTTTCGATTCAAAATGTTTGCAAGAATATTAAAAAGTCATTGATATTATTCGGGTGAAAACGATTAGTATGATTTCTGGTAGATTTACATTGGAGCTCAAACAATCATTCACTAGAAATAACAAATGTACGAAGTGAAACAGCATCTTTGAAGTGTGAATGATTAGAAACTATTATTGTAGTGAAAGCTTGTTAATTTTGCTTTGCTTATTAAAAAATGAAATAAGTTCCTCAAAATAAAGTAGGAAATACATTCCCAGTTAGGTTATGGTGCTGCTGAAGCAACTAAATATGTACAGCTATGTTTTTCTTTTATTTTATTGCTCGTAGAGCATTTTTATGGACGTCTCCCGAGCATAATATTTTTCTTGTGTAAAATTCTAAAACTCTGTCAAACATATTCAGTGTGTGTTTTTTACCAAAGAGAAAGAAAACAACACCTAAGTTTTCTTAATGATTAGACGCTCAACATGCCTGAACATTCACTTGCATATTCATAGATTTTCGAAATAATTCTATGCAGGCTTTCCGCTAATTTCACAGGGATCAATTGGGAACTTTTGAAACCGGCATTTGTTTAGGAAATGTCTTGTCTAGATAAATCCTTCAAAATACCAAAAAGACTGTTTGAGGGTATCTCCGGAGAAATGTCTTGAGAAATTCCTGAAGATAGCCCTAAAAAAGTAACCAGAGAAATTCCTGAAGAAAGCACTAGGAGCAACTCTCAAGAAATCATTCGAGAAGCGTCCGGTGAAATGATTGGATGAAATGCAGGGAGACTACCTGGTATAATCCTCCGAGGAATGTTTCGGAGATTCCAAGAATGGGAATCCTTCGAGAAACCGCTTAAGCAATTTTTGATATTTTTTGGCTTCCAGTCACAGCGTTGATTATTTTAGATCATTACCATCGTTTCGATCCTGTGGTTGGGATCTTTATCAGGGATCGAAACGTTGGCAATGATCTAAAACAGGGGCTCCCAACCTCTTTTAAGGTGCCGACCCCCTTTAAAAATTTTCAAAACATCTGGGGCCCAATGAAAATATATGGAAAAATTTGACTTAAATAAACGAAACCGACCTATTTAGATAAAGTGGAGTAGCCAGGAATTTGCTCTGGGAGGGACTTTCGACGATCAATGATATTTTTTTTTATTTGACACTTACATTTCGTAAACAATGTTGCTAAGTACATTCAATTTGAGTCGTAGCTTAAAAACAGCCAAAAATATTTTTTTTTTTTCTGAAAGAGTTTTATACTGAAATTTTGATCCTCAAATTGTGGGTTTGATAGTGGTTAACCCTAAAAAATAGAAATGGGTTTAACAAATGTCTCGCTAAATTTCTGGGTTTTTCAAACCACTTCTAGAGACAAGCAAAATTCGTAATTCACCTGGAATCTCATTCTGAAATATCCACAAAGACAGTTTGACGAACTACAACAGAATTCATGATTTTTTTAGGATGGTGATTTTTTCCAGAAATGAAATACTACTATAAATTTGTTCTGAAAGATCCACCTATGAATAAAAAATGTTCTTATTAAATCAGGAAAAAACTCTCCTTCTTTTGATATTTCAGTAAATATAATACTCGGAAAAAAATCGATTAAAAACTTCTCAACAGAATTTTAGATTGCCGAGTTCCAAAATGTTTATGGTCTCCAGAAACATTTACAAAAAAATGTTTCCTTTCATTGGATTTGATTACCGTTTCCTTTATTCGTTGGTTTTAATTGGATTTTTTTTCGGTGCTGTTGATCAAACCAATTAAAGCTAACAGAAAAAAAAACTACATACTTTTACCAACTTTGAAATTCTATATGGATGTAATTAAATAGATTTCTGAGATGTTTTGAACAGCACTTTTTTAATTGTGAAGAAAAAAAAACCTAGAAATATTAAATTTATTAATGAATATACATCAGGACGTGTTTCTCGAAAAATCGCTGCAGTTGCAGTATTTTCGCCCCCTTCGACCCGATTTCCGCCCACTCTGGGAATCACTGGTTTGTACCCATCTATCATTTTCACGTGTTATTTATTACCGATAATATAGAAACCCCGCATCGTGCTAGGAGCATGGGTTCGATTCCCGCCGCAGCTGTCAGGAAAAGTTTTCGGCTGTGCCACTGGGCGTTGCATGCTAGTCCGTTGTCTAGTGTCGTGCTTCTTTCAAAGGGCGAATAGCTCACTGGAAGTACTAAACGTGTCCGTGTCTTAAAAAAAAAAAAAAAATCCACCTAGTGGTGATAGAGCCTTTCTCGTCGAATATGTTCTCACAATCTTTCCGTTGACGTAAGTGAAAGTGTACCTCAATCCGGATATTTTTAAAGAAAAGCAAGCATTTTATCAAAGCTATCTTTGAATTGACTTAAAACTTATTGATGGCACATAGTCCGACGCGACGTTATGTTCAACGTATAAGCAGGGCTGAATAATATCAGACTTCTCAGTTGACTGCTTGAGCACCTTCCTAACACTGGAGGCTGATCAATATCAAGACGATACTAACAAACCAAGATATAACTTTTTACACAATCACTGATCACTTTGCGGTCTTTTTTCTGTACATTTTAGGCTATATTTTAGTATAGTGATACGTCTGTTTGTATGTATATGGGTTTAATGTGTCAAGATTAGAAAAGCCGTGATGTGATGTGTCGCATGGTACATTTGGTTACTTTCGATGCGGTACCGGAACAGGTTCCGGAGCACTACCGGGTCTCCCAAATATAGTATGAGACTATTTCATTGCTAACGTTCATTAGGTTACCTAAAAAAACACTATTTGATTTATCTCATGCATGGGATCACTTTTACATATGACCATTTCCAGTGGGACACCCAGAACTTGTTTTTGGACACTACCGGTTGTCTAAAATACGGGGCTATGTTCTTACGCATCGATCATCGTGTTATCAAAAAAGCTGCTATTTAGTGTACTGTCAAACCCCGCGTATTCATCACTCTTTAATATGACACTTTTTAATTCGTACCCCGCTCATTCGACATTTGTCGAATTAAATAATGTTCAAATGCCACAGTATAATACATCTATATATATAAAAATGTAGTGGCATACGTGGGACCGCGCATAACTTGCGAACGGATGGTCCGATTTGGGTCGTCTAAGTTTTGTTCTGTTAGTTTTCACCCAAGGAAGGTTTATAAGGCAAAAAACATGGAAAAATTGAGAGTTTTTGAAAATCGGGTTTTCATACATTTTGAACGGGGACTTGGGCTCGGCTATGGACTAGAAACGTCAAAAAACGCAGTAGGCAAGACAAAGTTTGCCGGGGACAGCTAGTTGTAAATACAAATGGTCCGATATTGTGATGCTACTCACACCCGCAGCGGATCCTCGTGTAGCTGCTACTTCCGGAAGTTCAAATTTGGTGCTAACCGACACCTGATCCGTTTGGTGATCAACCGCAGTGAACTTTAGAAGCCAACAATCGTAAAATGAACAAGCTATCTATTCGTATCACCTCAATATCTGTAGGATTCGTGTTCAAAAACGAATCCTACCATCTAAATTAAACCAAAATAGAGTTAGTTTATCGAATTAAAAGTTTACCCAGGTAATTTGACAGCAATAATTGTCGAATTAGTGTGATTTTATGGTATCACACACATGGGTTTGGTTCAATTTCACATTTTACCACTTACCGATTGTCCATGATGTGGTCTTAGACTTGTTTCATGTAAATTGTAAATCAGTTTTCCTAAAAAGTCGCGAATTAATGTACCGCATACATGGGTGTGGTTCATGTGTGCATTTCGCCAGTTCCGGCGAGACACTCGAAACTGGTTCTGGAACACTACCGGTAGTCTTAAATGTGGCCTGAGATTATTTTCTTGCTGACCGTTCTTCGCGTTATCGAAGAAGCCGTTATTAATTGTGCTGCGTGTATGCGTTTGGTTTAGTTCTACATTTGACCACTTCCGGCGGGGCACCTGTAACCGGTTTCGGCCCACTATTGGTTTTGAAAAGTGTGGTCTATGATTGTTTTTCTTGTTAACCGTTCATCAGGTTACCAAAAAAGTCATTTAATGTGTCGCATTTATGGGTTTGCTTCTCCTTTACATTTCACCATTTCCGATGGGGCACCCATAATCGGTTGTGGAATACTACCGGTTGTCCCAAATATGGCTGATTTTTTTTTTGCCAAATTAAGATATCTAATGGATTTGATTTTTTATTTGGTCATTTCCAGCGGGACACCTGGAAACGTTTCCAGATCACTACCGGTTCAGATATGTTCTGAGAATATTTTCCTGCTTACTGTTCATCAGGATGTGAAAAAAAACAACTATTTGATATGTCGCATGCATGGGTTTGGTTAACTTTTATACTTGGCCACCTCCGGCGGGACATCTGGAACCGGTTCTGGAACACTACTGGTTCCGATTTGGTCTGAGAATGCTTTCCTGCTTACTGTTCAACAGGTTATCGAAAAAGTCGCGGTATGATATGTCGCATGCATGGTTTTAGTTCAATTTTATATTTGGCCACTTCCGGCGGGACACCTGGAACCGGTTCCGGAACACAACCGGTTCAAATATGGTCTGAGAATATTTTCCTGCTTACCGCTCATCAAGGTATCGAAAATGCCGTAGTTTGATGTATCGTAGTGATGGGTTTGTAGCGTTTTCATATCTGGCCCCTTCCTGGGGTACCGGTCCGGAGCACCTAAATGGCCATAACTCCGGAACGGCTGGACCGATCCGAACCATTTTCAATAGGAAACAATAGGACCAGATTCATTAAAATCGGTTGAAGTTTACTGCCAAAAAGTGATGAGTTTTTTTGTACACACACATACACACATATATACACACACACAAACATCACCTCAATTCGTCGAGCTGAGTTGATTGGTATATGTGACTCGACCCTCCTATCAGAAAGTCATTTTTGGAGTGAACAACATTTCCAGTACACTTGGTGTCCGAGAAAGGCAAAAATGGGTACAATGATCCACTGCACGAATTTATGCTGGCCTGCTTACTCTCACAGGTTTGAGAGATGCCGACACCGCTCAAACGTCAAATTTCGTGTGAGAGTAAGCAGGCCAGTATAAATTCATGCAGTAATCCATTTGCACAAAATAGAATAAAAATTTAAGATTTTTTTTGGTAACACTGCGGCCCCCTGGACTGGCTTCACGATCCCCGAGGGGGCCGTGGACCACCGGTTGGGAACCCGTGTGTTATACAAATCAAAACCGATTCAGCATCCAAAATTTAACGTTTGCAAACCGAGCACATCTGCTCGGTCGTCGTCATCATCCACGAGTGAAAGACTTGACTAAAGTAGTAAAAACAGTCATTTCGTGTCATGTACTTATTATTTAGTTTGGCGTAGGATGACGGCTGGCGACGAACTGGATGGAGCCGATTTTGTGCCACTTTTGCCACGGAAAACCTCTCAGACTGTTTCAGACCTTCCCTAATAACTGCGAGTAGTAGTAGGTACAGTCTCAAAAGCCCCTGTCGAAGGTTATCAATTAACGTGACATTATAAAGACTGAAACAACAACTAAAAGCACCACGCATCTAGTTTCTGGCGTTTCTAACTAGTTGCTTGCTGCTGCCGTATTAAACACCTACCTACCAGCAGCGACGACCCTAAAGGCCTAAAGTACACGTTCACGCCACGCTTCTGCATATATTATGAATCAATCATCGAATTAACAACATGTGTGTTTAGTGAAACCTCGAAAATGGGCAACCTCCTCCTCCGATGTGGTTGTTGCTGTTGTTGTCGTTGCCGCGCGGCAGGTTTTTCAACTCGAGGAGCAGCATATTAGTAGATGTCAACCTTCTTGGCGAGCCTCCTCCCTCGGATTTTTGCCTGTTTTGAACATACGACAAACGTCTGCTGTTGAATAGTTGAACTAAGTTCCACTCGATCAAACTATTATGCACTTCATGATCCGAAGAGGGGTAAATCCGCAGATCGTTGCCACAACATTTTAGCGACTGGAAATTTTAAAAGCCAGACGTGCCATAAAAGTTGAGCCTACCTTTTCGACGCCAATTCAAATGTACACCAGTCAACTACGGGGAGCGATTGAGTTCAGATGAAATCTTTCTATTTGCTCACTGGCGCTTGTACAAACAGCTTCTGTTTAACCAAGTACAACCGCTTTCATAGATATCGACTCGTTTAGTGTTGTTTTCGGATTATGATGCTATTAATAATCACTGTGAGGCACCGAAGAAGGAAACCTTTTTATGGCCTGTAGTGAATTTTGTGTCTATTCTATGAAAATTAACATCTAGATTTCTGGATATTTTTTTTTGTTTTCAAATACACAGGGATTTTTTTAATAGTAAAAAGAGTTGTGCTAAAATTCTATGGTAGCTGCTCTCTCTGCTTACTTATCTTATCGGTCAGGCTAAGGCCTGAGTGTCCTCTGCAGTACGTGGAAGTCGTCTCTAGTTTAATCGATCCATGGCTGTGTGTTTCCAGTTCCGCACTCTGCGGAGGGTCCGCAGATCGTTCTCCACTTGATCGACCCACCTAGCTCGCTGCGCGCCAGTCTTCTTGTACCGGTTGGATGACTCTCGAGAACCGTTGTAGTCGGGTTGCTATCCGACATCCTGATGACGACGTGACCCGTCCACCGTAGCCTCCCGATTTTTGCGGTGTGGACGATAGTTGATTCTTTTAGCAGCTGCTGCAGCTCGTGGTTCATTGGCCTTCTCCAAGTCCCGTTTTCCATTTGCACTCCGCCGTAGATGGTACGCAACACCTTCCGTTCGAAAACTCCAAGGGCGCGTTGGTCCTCTGCACGTTGGGTCCATGTTTCGTGCCCATAGAGGACTACCGGTCTAATCAGCGTTTTGTAGATAGTTAATTTCGTGTGACGACGAACTTTGTTCGATCGTAGAGTTCTGCGGAGTCCAAAGCAAGCTCGATTTCCTGCCACAATGCGCCTCTGAACTTCTCTGCTGGTGTCGTTGTCGGCGGTCACCAGTGAGCCCAAGTACACGAATTCTTCATCTGCCTCGATTTCATCACCGTCGTCGATAGAAATTTGGGGTGGCGGGGGCGCTGATTCCTCCCTGGAGCCCTTTGCCATCATGTACTTTGTATTCGACACATTAATGACTAATCCGATTCGCCTGGCTTCACTCTTTAATCGGATGTACGTTTCCGCCATCGTCTCAAACTTACGAGCTACGTAGGAGCTGTACGTAGGAGTCGTCTTCAATTTACTCGATCCATGGCTGTGTATATTCAGTTCCACCCTCTGCGAAGGATCCGTGGATTTTCCTAAACTTGATCGACCCACCTAGCTCGCTGCGCACCACGTTTTCTCGTAGCGTTCGGATGCATCTCGAGAACCATTTTAGTCGGGTTGCTATCCGATATCCTGATGACGTGATCCGCCAATAGCCTTCCGATTTTCGCGATGTGAACGATGGCTGATTTTCTCAGCAGTTGATGCAGCTCGTGGTTCATTTGCCTTCTCCAAGTCTCGTCTTTCATTTGCACTCCGCCGTAGATGGCACGCAACACCTTCCGTTCGAAAACTCCAAGGGCGCGTTGGTCCTTTGCACGTAGGGTCCATGCTGCGGTCCCATAGTCCACAGTCAAATCAGCGTTTTGTAGATAGTTAACTTCGTGTTACGGCAAACTTTATTCGATCGTAGAGTTCTGCGGAGTCCAAAGTAAGCACGGTTTCTTGCCACAATGCGCCTCTGAACTTCTCTGCTGGTGTCGTTGTCGGCGGTCACCAGTGAGCCCAAGTACACGAATTCTTCATCTGCCTCGATTTCATCACCGTCGTCGATAGAAATTTGGGGTGGCAGGCGCGGTGGTTCCTCCCAGGAGTCCTCTGCCATCATGTACTTTGTCTTCGACACATTAATGACTAATCCGATTCGCCTGGCTTCACTCTTTACTCGGATGTACGTTTCCGCTATCGTCTCAAAATTACGAGCTACAATATCAATATCATCAGCGAAACCAAGCAGCTGAACGGACTTTGTGAAAATCGTCCCCCTCGTGTTCATCCCCGCTCTCCTTATTACACCTTCCAACGCAATGTTGAACAGCAACCACGAAAGACCATCACCTTGCCGTAACCCTCTGCGAGATTCGAAGGGACTCGAGAGTGTCCCTGATACTCAAGGTCAGTGGCCGGAAGTCTTTCGTCCTGTGCACATACTCCTATGTAGATCTGTTACCACGCCACCTTCGGTACTTGCAACGTCGCCATTGAGGTGCTCATCGTAATGCTGCCGCCACCTCTCAACCACCTCACGCTCGCTCGTGAGAATATTCCCGTAATTATCTCGGCACATGTTGGCTTGTGGCAAGGAGCCTCTGCGCAAGCGGTTCAGCTTCTTGTCGAGCTTCCGTTTATAGTTCTTCCAACGCTTCGTGATCACGTTCTTCTTACTGGCGCTTCTTCCTCCTGAAGAATGAGTTCTGCCTGTTCCGCGCCTGTCTATAACGTGCCTCATTCGCTCTCGTACGGTGTTGCAGCATTCTCGCCCATGCTGCATTCTTCTTGTTTTTCAACTGTTCACATTCACCGTCGTACCAGTCGTTTCTGTGATTCGGAATCTCGAAGCTTAGTTCTGCAGCCGAGGTACTACCTATGGCGGATCGGATGTCCCTCCAGTCATCTTCAAGTGTAGCTGCGCCAAGCTGCTCTTCCGTTGGTAGGGCCACTGCCAAATGCTGCGCGTAGTCTTGAGCCATTTCTACGTTACGCATCTGCTCGATGTTGAGCCGCGGCGTTCGACTTCGACGCGTGGTGATAACTGTCGAAAGTTTTGAGCACATGCATACAGCGACTAAGTTTGGACTAAGTAGTGATCCGAATCTATATTCGCACTGCCGTATGTGCGGACATTCAGAAGGCCGGCTCCAGAGGCACGTTATCCTCCATTTGAGACATTTGTGCGGACATTGGTTATGTCCGAGAAGAATTTACCGTCGATTTGGTTTTCTGTTTGATGGTCGAGTGATCTCCAGGTGGCTTTGTGGATATCTTCAGACTACCATACCACGGGAGGCTGCAAAGTTTACGCATCGCTGGCCGTTATCATTCGATACGGCGTGTAGGCTGTTTCGCCCGATTACCGGTCTGTACATTTCCTCCCTTCCTACCTGCGCGTTCATGTCGCTGACAACGATTTTCACGTCACGCGACGCGCAACCATCGTATGTTTGCTTTAACTCCGCGTAGAACGCTTCATTCTCGTCTTCAGGTCTCCCTTCGTTCGGGCAGTGCACGTTAATGATGCTGTAGTTGAAGAAACGGCGATTAATTTTCAACTGGCAAATCCTTGCGTTGATCGGCTACCACTCGATCACACGTTGTCGCATCTTGCCCAACACTATTAATCCTGTTCCCAGTTGATTGGTGATGCCACAGCTTTGGTAGATCCAGTCCAACAAAGTTCGTGCAACGCCCATGCGGGGATGTTGTTCGTCGTAGATTATCCTGTCACATCCTGCGAAACCAAGTGACTTGCAATTCCATGTTCCAAGTTTCCAATCGTAGTCCTTATTTCGTCGCGTGGGTCTTTGCGAATTGTATTAAGTCGGCTCCTATATTATTCGCAATGAGGATTTTTTGGGTGGCTTATTGGGCCTACGCCAACCCTCCTATCTCGCCGGAGGGCCATCCTGCCAGTCCTGTTTAACGTCCCAACCAGCACTGGGACGATCTTGCTGATGGGGCTACCACCTTGGATCTAGCTAGGCGTGGTGCAGCATTTCTTACTCAGCCGCTTGATTCCAGAACAGACACTGTTTGAGCTGCACCTCCTTGGTGAACAGACACTCGGGTCGTACCTCCTCAATCTAGCTGAAGTCAGAAGGACAACAGTGCCCTGGCTGCACTGCCAGCTAAGCACACAACTCTTAGCTAGCGGTCTTAGTCATCTCATCGCTTCACAGCGATTCCAGCCCCATATGAGGGCGGCCATAAATATGATTTCACCGAGTTTTGTGATGAAACCGCTAAATTTATGCATATTTGCATTCTAAATACGTTTTTGTATTATTTTTTTAAAAAATGGGCTCAATCGAATTTTTGGCCTTACGGAGCCGAAATTCATTATTTCTGGAGCAACATTTGGAAAGGGCATACAAGCATTGGTAAACAATGACTTCACACGTCGCTCCTGAGCCCCCCTCAGCTTATTCACTAAAACTAAGACCGTTATCAGATAGAGCAAACATCGATCTTTCGGATAACCGTGTTCATTTGCGTGGGCGGGCTGCTATTATGCCCTACGGAGCGTTTTAGAAAAAAAACCCTAGACCTCTTGGGCCCTTTTCAAATATTGCTCCAGATTTAGCAGTTTTTGTTACCAACTGATTTGGATATACTAATATAAGTTTGGGCGGCCTACGATAGTCAAAACTGCTCAAGAATAGTGAAATACACATAATGTAATGGATAAAGAAGATGAAAGTTGGAAAAAAGTGTTTCGTGCAATGCAATGTGGAAGGTATTTGTTAGTTTTTGAGTAAATTAAAAGTACGACACATAAGTGACTACCACCAATCTGGTCGCAAACGGTCGCAGCTAAATTCGCCAGTAAATCATTGCTTAAGATTATAGGAAAGTTTTATAGAAAAACGTCCGAAGGGGTTGGAAGGGGAAACATTTTTTACGGCTTGTTGAAAATTTACAGTTTTTTAAACTTTGTGGAAAAGCATCTAATTCAGTCACACTTATTCAAATAAAATTATATAGAGAGGCATCTAAATTTGTGATAAACATCGATATTAACTATGTAAGAATCGAACACATCAACCAAATACATGTCGAATGGATAAGACTTTTTAATAGAGTGAAAAATGCATAGGACTGAAATTAGAAAAATTCAAATAAAATATCTATTCAAGAACATCTACTTTCATGAGTTCTGCGAAAAAATTTCGGTATTCATTTGATAAAAATAATGATTGTCCCTAGTTATTAAAGCATTAAACACGATGTTTCCGCAATGATATTACAGCACTACAGTTTCATTGAGGTTAAATTTTTGGATTAATGACCTATGGCGGAACCACTGCGCGCTTGTCCAGTGGAAGCATGAGGTAGGAACTTGTGAGGACCAGAGGTATGTAGGACACTCTTCTTATCGACTCACCGTTTAGCAGCCCGAGTGATGAGCTGTATTAAAACAGCCGCTGTTTCAGTTGCTTGCCTGACAGTTCCATACTCAATAAATAGTATCATGCCGAGTGGGCAACGTTGCAGTATTGATGTCCACTGGGTGGCTTTTTATCTGCTCTGGATCGCTAGCTAGAGAAGTTTAAAATTTTACTTGACAACTAGCGCCAATAGCCCAATCAACATAAACAAGGGTCAAATCAATGTCGACTGACACGATGACATTTGCCTAATTCCAGATTTTCGCATAGGTTTCAGTAAATTCCGATTGTGTATGTTAATATAAGTTTATTCTTTTTTGTTAAACTGAATACAACACACATATTGCCTAAACAGGTCTCAAAATGGTAGGAGACAGGAATAACAAAAGCCGTGCCGTCTCCCATAGAAGCTGTCGTGGTCAAGCGCATTCGTTTGATATTTTTGTTTCGTACAGAAGTTTGATTGCTTGTGTTGCGAATGTCTTGAAAGTCATATGGTAAAACGTATCCTTATGAAATAATTCAAACATTTCCAGCATACCAATTTCTTTCTGACATACAAAACGCATCAATAATTTGCTTCGCCAAAATTTATTGTTCAGCCTAGAGGCCTTCCGTTTCATCCTCATCACGCGCTGTGCTGCAGTCGTTCGATCATTATTGCACGCCAGCCCGTTGTTGCAGGGACCTCACAATTCCAATTTCGAATTATAAAATCTCAATTATTGATGCACACCGAAAGCAAGTTACGGAGTTAGATGCCATTACTTCGTCCGTCCGAACAATTGGCCGAGGACCAGGATGACCAATGATCTTTTTGCCTCCAGAAAGAATGAATAATTCAGTTGTAACGGAGATTACACGCGCAAACTTATGGGATGCTCGCGTCAGTTGGTTTGCCGTACGAGAAGAAAAGCGAAAGCGCATAAATTTTGATTCGAAATTTTCGCCGAAAGCATTCCATACACGAGTGGAAATTTTTCTTGTTTCCCGGGTCGTAATTTATGATTGAAACATCTTAGCGACTGAGATGTTGTAGCGGCAATGAAATTGTATATGTTTTATTTCGAATTGATGACATGTGGAAATCGCAGGAATCTTGAAATAATCGCTGTAGAAATATTCGAAAAAGTGCAAGTATAATTTATAAAGAAATACGTGGAATTACTAAAAAATCTCTCGGTAAATTTTCGAAATTATTCCTGGAGAAATCCCTTTATAAGATTCCTGACGATTTATCTATTTGTTCAGTAAATCTCAGGAGAAACAAATAGATAAACCTGTAACACCATAAGCGTTCCTTGTGACATATTTTGAGACATTTATAAACAATGCTGTAGAAATTCCTGGAGGTATCCTTGGAGCAAATCCTGAGAGAACTTTTGAGAAAATACAAAAAGGAGTACCTGGAGGAATATCTAAAGGAATTTTTGTATAACTTTGGACAACAATCCCTTGATGAACTTCCGTTGGGAACACTGAAAAAAACACAAAGGAATTTCTGGACGAATCTTTAATAAAATTCTTGTACACATTTCTTGAAAAATGGCTGAAAGAATTGCTGAAGAATTTTTTGAATGAAAATTAGCGGCCGCAGATTCAAAATTGGTATTGCAATCGCTAGAACCGAACCGAGAGACAAGTCATAAAAAAGTAAAATTGCTTGTGTGGATTGACTAAAATTCTTACCTGTGAGCTTTTAGTGGCAACGCAGTCTTTATTCTTAAAACGGGTTTATTATTTACCCAACGTTTCGGCACTTAGGTGCCTTAATCAGGGGAACTGGAATTGATTTTGTTGATAAAGTGTATCTTAACTAATTAAGTTTGACTATCAATAATGTTCTCGTTTTGTCTCTAGTGTTTTGGCTGTCTTTGTTTATATTAGCTCTATGTCCAGTTAATCTTCTCCGTAAATTGTTCCTCGTCATACCAATGTAACACGCATCACAATCACTACAAGGTATTTTATAGATAATATTACTAATTTCGTCTTTTTTTTTACAGGGAATTTGATTTTGGAGTGGATGTTTTTAACGGTTCTGTGTTGTCGTGTGGCTACAGAGATCTCTGGGACAGAATTTTTGTGACGCGGTCGGAGAGAGATGGGATGTGTGGAGTGGATCGATGAATTGATTAATTGATAACAAACTTGACAAACTCTCAAACGATAAAGAACATACACAGACAAATGAAACCATAATAGCCCTTATAGAAACCACCACAGCCCTAATAGAACATTGTGTGACACACAACCATAGATTTCAACTAGACCACACAAATATTAAAGACCATAGCCTCTCTCTCTCTCTCTCTCTTCTTGGCGTAACGTCCTCATTGGGACAAAGCCTGCTTCTCAGCTTAGTGTTCTATGAGCACTTCCACAGTTATTAACTGAGAGCTTCCTCTGCCAATGACCATTTTGCATGCGTATATCGTGTGGCAGGCACGAAGATACTCTATGCCCAAGGTAGTCAAGGAAATTTGCTTTACGAAAAGATCCTGGACCGACCGGGAATCGAACCCGTCACCCTCAGCATGGTCATGCTGAATACCCGTGCGTTTACCGCCTCGGCTATATGGGCCCTAAAGACCATAGCCGCTAACCGTATATACTCTCATTTTTTGAAATGTGCCATATCACAAACACAGATCAAACGATGAACAAGCGAACAGACACTGATGGACTCAATACGACATACGTCGGTTTGATGCACGATATCAAGACGAGACAAATCAAGTAAGAAATCGCAGACCACAGAAGAAGAATGACAATATGCAGATAGGGCATCAAGATCACCTTTTAAAAATAGACTAATTAATAATAAGAAGAATTACGCCATTAGCAAATAGTCCACAAAAGTTCACCGTAGTGTTATTGAGTGTAAGAAATAATTAATTTACCAACAAAAAACAGACATCCAAAATTTCAAAATAACTAACCAGACAAATCTACCCCACAGCATGTACCAAACAATTATAGTCAAGACAGTTATAGTTAGCCGAGACAAAACGAGAACAAGTCAAACTTAATTAGTTAAGATACACTTAATCAACAACATCAATTCCAGTTCCCTGATGAAGGCACCATCCCCAAGTGCCGAAACGTTGGGTAAATAATAAACCCGTTTTAAGAATAAAGTCTGCGTTGCCACTTAAAGTTCACAGTTAAAAGTAAAATATTGGCACTGATTCGTACACAGATCCATTGATTGTGAGTCATATCCATTACGGATATTTCGCCGAGTTAGAAAGTAGATGATATTGATAAGCATTAAGTCAGAGTGGACCTTTTGTCGTTTTTCTTATTTCGAGAAAAATGACTTTAAAGTTAAGAACTCTGTAATTTTTTAGTTTTTCAACAAATTTCCTTGATTTCCTTGAGAAGTGCTTATAATTATTCATCAAAGCACCACTCTGTATTAATCGCGAAAAAACGTTATGTTTACAACAGATACCTGGCTACCTGGCTACGCATATGCATTTCAGGGTACGGCCAGAGTGGACGCGTCACACGATGCGGCGCGATTTCGACGCGATTTCCAACGCGACTTGATAGCCACAGTGAACGCGATACAACGCGTTTTAAACGTCTGATTTCTTTCCCCACATGTTTTGCATAACATGTTTAGTATTGTAGTATTTCTTTTCTGTCATAGATTAAATACCAAACGATTTTCAGAATCTGTCATTCAGTTACAAGTAAAAAAAAATCTTAGAAATTCACTGATATGAAATATTAGAGCTTGAGCACTTTCTTTAAACTCAAACGACTCTTTTTCTGTTAATAAATTTTACATCACTTTGAGAATTACAGAATAGCACATTAAAAATAGTGTTGAGTAGCAGCACAGAGTCCTAACATTTTTAATGGTTGTAAGTTTTCTGATTGTGAGCAACAATTAGTTCCAACGACTTTCTTGTTTAAAATTCAGAAGAATAAGTTACTTCAAAATGATCATTCAACATGCACAATGATACTTCTTCGCTCGCCAGATTTGAGTCTCTGGAGTATGTGTTTAAATTGAAAAGTGACTTCTAATGATAATTAACCTAATAAAATAAGTTTGTTTTATATGTTACTATCTGTCCCGGCAAACGTCGTTCTGCCTGCTTACTGTGTTTTTTGACATGCAGGTCTATAGAAAAATGCCCCGCCAAACAAAATTTTGAACTTTCTCATTTTCGGTACGTTCCCGGTTGATTTTCCCAGTTATTTTTTCGTGAGAACACGTCGGAGCCCTGTACGAATGAAACACCGAAAGAATGGAGTAGATCCGTTGGTCCGTTCCCGAGCCTATTCGTGACATACAAACACCATTCCACTTTTATTTATATAGATATAGATGTACAATAGTTATTTATGCAACAAGTTGCAAAATGATGATTTTTTCAGCACGAGTCGTACATTTATTTCGTTATTTCTATTTTAACGAGGCTTGCCGAGTTGGATAAATACGACGAGTGCTGAAAAAATCGAGTTTTGCAACGAGTTGCATACAAAGTTTTTTTGTAATTGCAAAAAAAAAACGTTAAGTTTAATCTCTTCTTGTAACACAAACATGTAACAAGAGAAACCACGTGCGCGCCTCCAAGCACGCCTGCGTTGTATTTTTGTTCGATCAGGTAGGCTATGGTAGGCTGGGTGTCACTAATTTTCAAGCTCCCGTCGCCGTCATGCAGCAGCATAGGCAAGAGCGAAAGCAGTTCCAGCTACAGCCTCTGCACCTGATCTGCAGTCCGAATCAGAATCTAAATCATCCTGATTTGGACTCGAGCTGCTCAGTGGATATAGAAGCAGCAGCTGTATCAACGGAAGTGGTAGTAGTTGGGAAAAAGTGTGCGCTGGCAAAAGTGCCGAAAAGTACTACTTTTCAGCACTCTTAAGAGTGCCGAAAAGTAGTACTTTTCGGCACTTTTGTTTTAGTGAAGAAAAGTAGGCCGTTATATTGCCCTTACCGCGAGTGAAAAGTACAGGAATATGCAACGCAATTACAAAAAATAGTTTCCTGTCGCCTTGTAATAATTTTCTAAAAGTAGATGAAGCATTCTGAATTTAGAACTATCTTTATGAATCAGATTAAAGCTTTTATTATGTTTATTATTGTTATAGTTAGTTTATTAAGGACACTTTACCACTAGAGTGGCATTCGTGTCGAAATATGTGTATGAAAGAGAATTTTACTATTGTGCAGCACAATTTGTGCTGCATATTTTTGATTAATTATTCCACTTTACTTATATCTGGAATATTTGGCTCCAAATTGCATTTATATTTGACCACATTCGAAAAGCATATCTGTAAAATCAGTGCCTTCAATGGTAAAAACGGACAAAATCCACAAAAACAAAAAATCTGCAAAAAAAAAATCACACGCGAACCGCGCGATTATCGCATCAAAAACAGTGCATGCACTGTTTTCTCGCACGTCGCGCGGCAAAACGCTTTCCGCTTCGCATCGTTCCGCGCGCACTCTGGCATGCTATGCTTGTTTTCCCTGTCTTCCCGAGCAGGAGAAAATAGCTGAAGAATACCTAACTCAGGTATGGAAAACCGAATACCTACAACCTGAATGAGGTATTAAGTAGCCCTGCATAAGAGGTGAATTACCTAAAATAATAACTGGTGTGTATTCTGTGCATAACGCGTGAATAATGACTTCAGGTATGGCAATACCTAAGTAATAATCGGCGATTTTTTCATATAATTAGCTATTTTTCCATAATAGAATAATACCTCAATACCTGGTTCGGCCAATGACCATTTTGTATGGACAAATAAAAATTTTTGTATGGACTAAAGACCACGCGGGGGGGTTGAAAAAGTCCCAAAAAAATGACCACGTGGTTTATGGACAGCCCCATTTTGCATGTACCTGAACTCGTCGTATCGATGACGTCAGGGAGATGGTTCGGATGTCGGAGTTGGATTTCGTGATCGTGTGTTAGGCTAGCAGGCAGATTAGAGATGTCGAGCAGGTCAGTTATCCTCGGTAGTTTTATCACGTTAGTATATAAGATCGACATGTTAGTGTTTAAGTGGATTTGTCAGTGCTTAAACTTTAATAAATAATAATTTGTCAGTGCTTAAGTTTTAATAAATGTTAAATGTAGTGTGTAGTTTCCATCAATAAACTGTTTGATTTCTTGTACGCCGCGTGTGCATTTTACGAAGAAGGAAGAGCCGTTATTGTTGAAAATCACCAGTGTTGGAATAGTGTACCACATCCCATATATGTAGTCCATAAAGCATTCAGATCGCTTGGGAGCAGCGACAACCATCACCTGGATTGATTCCACCGGTTGGTAGGCCAGCATACACCCCGACACGTTAAATTCAACACTGTTGAAAATGCTTTGACATCCACGTGCAAAACAGAACATGTGCTCGATGAACAAATTGAGATTTGAATTATGAAAAGAAATCCACGTACTCCGGTGATACTCGAACTCACGACTCCCCAATTCGATAGACGGGCGCTTCTAGCCATTTAGATTGCCAAACCAGCACTCTTATCAACTGAGCTAGTGAGGTTTCACACCAACGTAAGTGCTGAAACGCCAATAAAAGCTATTCCCCGTTGGCATTCGCTTGACCCGTCGTCGCTCGTTTCCACGAAACAAAGAGGACGACGAAAAAGTTGGTGGACGACTTTTTATGATTGAGCTTCGTCGTGAAGCCTGCAGTCGGCGACGAAAAGGCTAGTCTGTAACCGTTATTACAAGGTTCATATCAGTTTTTTTTTTAAATTTGCGTTATGTTAGTCGAAGGTTCAGATACGTTACCAAACTTCAGCGATTAGAAAACCACTGGGCTGCAACCTAAATCTACAGCTAAACATGGCGTGACCCAAGTCATAGATGATGACGTCACGGAACTTAAGAGATGGCTGAAGGGTTCAAAGGACTTTCAGTGGGCGGCCATCGTCCACTTTGAAACAGGCGAGCGTGTAGATCGGATGTGCTAACTAAAGTAATTGTGGAGTGTTCGAAACAGTAGATTGTGCCAGAAGTGAGGTGTGCCAGAGTTAACCAGCATTCAGGTAACTAAGTCCTCGAAAATCCTGATGGATCTTAACTGACCCTGGAATGTCCTTCAATAGGACCTTTTTTTTGGTTTCTTTAAAAACCAGCCTTCCGATTGGTGTGTCCGAGTACCGCCAGTGCACGCAACGGTTTGGGTTTCCGTAAGGTGCCCAAATCTAAAAGTAAAGGATTACCATTGGTCCTCTGGCTCCGGCCATAACCACCAAGGAGGACAAAGCTCTCGGGCAAAAGCCCTAAATCTCAAAGAGAGATTCCCTTCTCGGTCCGACAAAGGGCGGCCTTGCCGTCGTCGACCGACTAAGCTTAGTCGCATGTAGTCCGGAACCATCTCCACACACCGCCATTCCAGTCATTCTCCAAGCGCTCGCAGGTTTGCAGTCAGTTAAGGTACGTGCCGTGAACCAGTGCACAATGGGAAAAAGTAGGTATAAAACGCGAATAAATTCAATATCTCTGCTCGGAGTGGATGGATTTGAATGAAATTTTGACACAAACTGCAAAAAACTCTACAGTTTCGGATAAGGAGGGGGTCATTCGCCGCACGATACTGTAAATCAGTGTATCGGGCCCATTTTACCCCACTCTCTCACTTTTTCACCTTTTTGGAAAAATCCTGAAGTTCAAAATAAATGATTTATTTGATTCGTGTTTGTGTCAAAACTTCCGTAGTATCGAATGGAGCTGGTTTGGCTCACCGCACGGCCTTAAAAATTAAAATATCTTCAAATAACCCCGATATCCCCTATTTCTTTAAATTTTCACATGCATCTCCGCCCGGAGTGGAATGCAATCAACAAGAGAAGGAGCAATCTTATATCAAATTTCCGATACAATGGAAGTTTCTACACAAATACGAGTTAAATAAGTCATTATTATTTTGCACGCTAGTCGGGAATAGATGAGGATTTTCTCAAAAAGGTGTGAAAAAGAGAGTGCGGGGTAAAACGAGCTCAATACACTGATTTCCAGCATCGTGCGGCGAATGACACCCTTTTTATCCGAAACTGTAGAGATTTTTGCAGTTTGTGTCAAAAATTTATTCGAATCCATCCACTCCGAGCAGAGATATTGAATTTATTCGCGTTTTATACCTATTTTCCCACTGTGCAGTGACATACTACAGAACAACAGAAACAGACAACTGAATACACCGTAATTTCGAACCGCTTTAGTGTAGTTTATTTGAATCTTTGAGCGCCCTAATAGATCCGTGAAGCCCCTCCGGTTGCCCGGTAGCGCGCCGACCCTGTGACTACGTCCGAGTCTCGCGCTGCTGAGTTGTTGTCGGGCAGAACATTAGTTTCAAGTCGTCACCGTTGTTCTTTTGGACGAAGATTGTTTTATTGTTATCTTCACGCTGTGGTGACGAGAACGACGATTGTCAACCCTGGTCTGAAGTTCTGATGTACTGTAGAAGCGGGATTTCAAGCAGTTTGTCCTTAAGTAGATCGAGCAGACATGCCAACCAGCTAATGCAATTTTTGATCACTTAAAATCCTTAATTGGGGAGCCTCGTGGTCGTGCGGTTAGGGTCACCAAGCTTCTAATCGCACCATGCTGAGGGTTCGATTCCCGCTCCGGGCGATGAAACTTTTCGTGAGAATAGTTTCTCCTCCGCATCCACTGGTGCTTGCTCTGTATGTCCCTTGTCTAGTGTTAAGTTTCATTTAGTCTGTGCAGCCTCTGGCTAAAAACGGTGTCCGCGCCTTTTTTTTAATCTTATTTTTATTCATTTTGTTACTTGGTCTTCTCTGACTTAACCCTTTGGGGTCGGAGAGGTAATATATGACCCCCACATAGATACGGCTGTATAAATTCACACATTCAATAAAACAGTCGGCAAAGTCGTTGCAAATTGAGTCCTCTATAAAGGAAAAATGGGAATATTTGTATTTGAGACTTCACTGAGAACCTAGAACATCCTGAACATCATAAAGATTGGAGAAACCAACTAATTCACATACCATTTGTTCTAAAAGCTGAATTTGGATATGGGTTACATTACAAGAGTAACTTTGTGTTTCACCATAAATAATAGCATAGCATAATCTGCTGAGATCCATGATGCTCTTGAAATCTCAGATGTCATTCAGAGAGACTATAGGGGAGCATCCATTAAGTACGTCACGCTAAAGTCAGAAATTTTCAACCTCCTCTCCCCCCTTCGTACGGGTTTTTCCTATACCTGATACATTGCTTGTCACACTTTCACAAACCCCCCTACCACCTAGGACCGTGACGTACTTAATGGATGGCCCCTAGGGATATTTCAGGTCAGCCAAACTACCTTGGAGTTTAGAACTTCAGGTCTACACTCGTAACAGTTACAATATCTGTTATAAGTAACTTTGCATAATCAACCGTACTTACTGGATCAATCTGAAGTCTATTGGATATTATCATTAACCTTTGAAACCTACCTATAATGAAGTCCTTCAAATCTTCAAGAATAACTTTTTGTGTTTTTGCTGGGATCCATGAAGCTTTTGAAATATTGAATGTCATTTAGAGGCACTATATGAATATTCCAGGTCAGCCACACTACATTGAAGTTAACAGCTGCCATATCTGATATATTAAGTAACGTTGCATTATCAATCGCGGTTACTGGACCAACCTGAAATCTATTATATAATAATATGAACCTTTGAGATATTAAGGGTCGTACAAACTGTCCTGAAGTTTAACGCTTGACAGTAACAGCAGATATGCCCACAATGAACTGAAATCTATATTCTCCCTGGCATTTCATAACGGATAACAGTGCATAACTTTTGATTGCATGCATCAAAATGGCTGATTTTTTAACCAGCAACAGTATATTATGTGTAGATGATGCCATACGAAATTTCATCAGAATCGATTAAGTATTGGCGGAGATATCTCCGACGCGAGAGCATTAGATTTTTAGAATCTTGTACACGTATCCTGAGAATGGTTTGGGCTATAACTTTACTGTTAGTGTGTCAAAACGTCAGAAAATTTGACTATTTTTTGACATAATAGATATAATCCCAAGTAACATTTTAAGTTTTGTTCGGCTCTACAAGAGATCGACATGTCCAATTTAATAAAACTTGCAATAAAACTGATTTATACATCAAAACCTCTTAATAACCTCTTTAAGAGCATCTTCCGGCTAAGTGGACCACTCTCGAAGAGGTTCTGCAAACTCCATTAAGAGTTGCAATAAACCCGTTTTAAAACCTAGTTGAAATGTTTTCCTTTCTCGATTGTTGTTGTTTTTTTAACAAAAACTATGACAGCTCAAGATGCAGAGAAGTTTCTTCGATGGCACGTAAAGTTCAGGAGGATACATTATTCGTAAGTAGAAAGCGATTATTTCAAAGTAATATTTTAGAAGTTATTGTGTTGGTAGGCTATTGCGCATTCAATTTTACCGTGAATATTGGGGTTGCAGAATCATAAAATTGATGGGCTTCGAAAATAGTGAATATTATCATCTTGGAATAAAAGAAATCAATTTGTTTATTTAGTAAAACTATCTCGAATCACAAGAAAACTCAGCAGAGAGAGTTTATTTATGTGAGCATGTTATGGAAATGGTGGCAAACTATCAATTCATTGCTGATTTGAGCAAAATAACTATTTTCTATTCACGTTAGCTAATTCTTCAATATGGCGACGACCATAATCTGCGAAAGTAAAACGAAAGCAAGTTTACTTTTATGATGACCGCAATAAACCTAGAAGTGTCGTAGTTTCTGCTTTTCCAGCAACAGATGTCGTTACTAATCGAACGGATCGCCATCTGTTGAGAGTTTGAACAGTTTTATTGTGGTAATAATGATTGCCAGAAGGTTTACATATCGGAAAGTTTTGTTTACTCTTAAAATCTGTCTTTATGGATATCTTAAAGTATACTATAAAACATTTTATCAATGGTTTTCATAAAAGCAGTCATAAAACTGTGAGTTTTAATTATTGCTGTAATAAAACCCTAATAAAAATCGAACAAAACCAATCAGAAAGGGAATTGTTACTTGGGAATGTGGTACAATTTTCATCAAAATCGGTTGAGTACTTGGCTACATATACAACGAAAACTTTTTATCCGTTTGACCAAACTGAATGAAATTTTAAAACAATATTGCTACATGCATACGCCACATATAGAAAAAAAAATGTATTCGGTTAAGTATTTCTGACTCAAGCGTTACATAGACGTAAATAATTTGTTATTTTTATTCTTTGATTGTACAAGATTCCCGAAACCTAAACTTCTCGCGTCAGAGATATCTCCATCAATACTAAATAAGCCGATTATCACATAACATAAGTGGAACTCCATAGTCAGAGCGAAGGAAAAAGTTGTATCCTTTTCCAGCACGCGAAACTGTTATATCTTTCATAAAAGGCGCCGAGCTGTCACTTATTTTGGTAAACAAAAAACATCTGATCCAACCAGTATTCCAGTTTTGGCAAAGAATACAGGAACGAAGATTGGCATCTGAGATATGCGCAAAACTAGCTGCTGGAAATCCACTTATTCATGTTGTCATAAATCCATTGAGATCTTCGAAATAACACATCCACGTTCCACATATCGATCTCCCTTTATATTTAAAGCCATAAAACGTACTTTCGACTTGAGTTTACAAAGTTTATTACAATTTATGCCCTATTTTAGATCTCCACGTGTTACCAGTCAAGATCAATGAGGTCTTTGTTTTACTTCACAGCAATGAAAAATGGTATACATGCTGAAAAATAGTATGGCAATAATGTTATAATGCATTTGACATTTCGATGCCCTGTATACCAGCGTACGAACTCGGAAAAGCATCAACTTTTTGAGCCAGAGTTCCACTTATGTTATGTGCGATTATGATGAAATTTTCACCCCCCCCCCCCCCTCTCCCCATATCCACCCCCTAACACCACTCACTACTTCTTTCTCATAAAACAGTCTTATACCTAATCTTAAGTACTCCAACTGATTTGAACACAATCAAATTCCATTTAGGACCTAAATAGATTTTACCTAAATGGATCCTATCTAAATGGAGGTTTGAGTGTACATAATGAACCATATTTTTTATAATCTTCAAATACTAGTAGGCATTGTTCTGTACCTTCTAAACATATAAGGTTGTTCAAGCTTTTATGAAAATCATTTTTCAAATCTGCATTCCTGTTAGTCATTATTTGTGCTATAAAGAGCTACGTTACCCAGTCTAACATTCACCCAGATCCGTTAACTTCTGAGAAACTTAAAATTATTTCAAAATATTTTTGAGATATTACGGATTTACTAAACTTCTCTGAAATAGATACAATCATTATGGTTGGTAATGTTGTATAACTCAAAACAGCAAAAAACTTTGTATCACGGCTGTAGACTCCATGATGTTCATATTGCAGGACAGTGTGTACAATTCGAAATATCCCGAAGCTATGTCATAGTCTCTGATTGATTTCTGTGAGCTAATTATGATAGATTATAAAACGTAAGCCAAAACAGAAATTTCAATTGCTGTAGATGCTAGATTTTAAACATCATAATAGTTTAGATGAGCCCAGCCGATCTGATGATGTTCATTGATCTTTCAGAAGACTTACTGGATATGATAGAATATAAATCGTAACTTTGTATAATAATAGAAGTTACCATTACACCTGTAGACTTCAGAATGTAATCTCGGGAACGGGTTAGATTACCTAGGATATCCTAAAAGATCTGATACTGTCTATTGAACTTTCCAAAGACTTACTGGACATGCTTTGTATGAAGAAAACAATTACTGTTACACCCGTTGACTTTATGATATAAACTCAAGAACAGTTTGGATGACCTAGGATATCCAGCAAAAAATATTCTACATCATATTCTACTATTTTTGTACTGTTAAGCACTAAAACCACAGAAATACGTAGAAAAAACTTTATAATAAGGCTTGGAAAAATTCCGGCTTCAAAGGGTTAAAACATAAAAATGTGAAGCTTCTATTTTGGGGATGTTTTGATGTGAAAAATGTGGCTCTATGCGTCCCCTTCCTCCATTAGATTCTACGTGGTTTGTGAACGGGTCCGTATGTGATAATTCCCAACAAGGAAATACCCAAACAATACAAAATCGTTTGAAGTGGGCGTTATCCCAGACGATTTTTCTTCTTTGTGCAAATATGTCTGCTTCATTCAAAGAATATCGCTACATCCTTCTTCAAATCGATCGAGAGCCCATATAATTTTCCAAGTTGACCACAAGTAGCTATCGAGTCAACCTTTGTTCCAACCTCTCAACCCGCTAATTCCATAGTCCATAGTGCTAAAATGAACGTCAATCCTCTCAATCCCTGAGACTGAAGCTGCATTCAACGCATCGCAAAATTGCTAATTCACGGTTGATAATAAGAATCCCTACACGTACACATGTCATGCGGCCACGCCATCGTTCCTTTCAGACTCGGAGATGCAGATCCTCTTCTAGCCTGTCCGCTCGGTAGATATGGATGACTGAAGCTGGAACAAATTTCTCACCTGACGGGAACAGATTCAGGACAGACTGTTGCAACCAACTCCCCTCCCACAGCCCCATCCTCCCTTCATCCACAAGAACCGTTCATTGCTGCTTCCTGTCAATAATGCGATCAACTTTGAGTGCCGTGTACAATGTTTTCCCTTTTGTGCTGGCTGGCTGGTGGAGGGCGATCTGCTTGGCTGCTGTTACTCCTTCTGAACCAACGCAACGCAACGCGCGAGATGCTGCTCATATCTGTCAATGTCATCTTTGTGCAGCGCGAACGCACTCTTACGACATGAGGCCGGCGAAGTTGTTAGAAGAGTGTCGTCGTCGTGGCTGTGTACATGCAATTGTGTGCTCAACTCACGCCTTCGGGGTGATCTGGTTGCACCTTCTTTCAGGCTGATGATGCTGCTTAGGTGAGCTGCTGTTCTGGCCACCAAGTCAAGCCAAGTGACGGATGGACGGCCGAGCATTGGAACTGGCACATCAACCACCACGCCATACTACCTACAACAGGGCACCGCACCGCAAAGATCGACCGATTAAGATTATTGATAATGATAATGATTGCAAATGCACGCGCAATGTCGCTCAAGTAGGTATTCAGGTAGTGCTTGGATGGGTACCAGGTCGTTTACACGCGTTGGAAATTCTTTCGGGTTGAGCTGTCTCTGTTGAAGTCCTTGACGGTCAACCTGGCAAAAGATGAAGTTTGATGAAGTATTATAGTAGGGGTACATACCCATTATTTTGGTTTTAGACATAGCGATTTAGTTAGAAATCCATTTTAACGCATTTTTAACATACATACATACCTACATACCTTTATTTGTTCAACATCACATTTAAGACAAGACATAATCAACAAGAGCACGCCACAATACCCGATTTGCAGCTGCCGCTCTCCAACGTCGGTCACGCCCAACGCTCGCCAGATCACGCTCCATCTGCTCTGCTCTCTGCGCTCCACGCCTTCTTGTGGCATCCGGATCAGTAGCAGACACCAGCTTTGCAGGGTTTTTGTCCGGCATTCTTGCAACATGCCTAGCCCACCGTACCCTTCCGGCTTTGGCCACTTTCAGGATGTTGGGTTGGCCATAAAGTGCAGCGAGCTCGCGGTTCATTCTTCTCCGCCACACACCGTTCTCATGGACACCGCCGCCGAAGATCATCCTTAGCACGCGTTGCTCGAAAACTCCGAGTGCTTGCAGGTCCTTCTCGAGCATGGTCTATGTCTCGTGTCCGTACCGGCCTTATTAGCGTGCGTGGGTGAATCTTCTTGAATCGCAGCTTCTTCTGGAGCCCGTTGTAGGCCCAACTTCCGCTGATGATTCCCCTTCAAATTTCACGACTCACATTGTTATCAGCCGTCAGTAAGGATTCGAGGTAGACTAATTCTTCTACCACCTCAAAGGAATCCCCGCCTATCGTTACATTACTACCCAGACGGATCCGGTCGTGTTCGGTTCCGCCCTAGGGGCAAGACACTGTGCAAACGAGAGCAACTCTGAGAATTTCTGAGTAACTCTTTTTAGCAATGATCGACGAAGTTTGTCGAAAGACATCCCTAAAACTGCAATTTTCATTCAGCACATGCAACACTTTGCAGTTTGACATTGGTGCCAGATCACACTTTGGCATAAATGGGAGAATTTCTGAGGAACTGTGAGGAATTCTGAGCAACACCTCGAACACAGATTTGCTCTCGTTAGATCTGTCCTGCCCCTAGGTTCCGCCTACCAGCATCTACTTTGTTTTTAAGGCATTCACCACCAGTCTGACCTTTGCTGCTTCGCATTTCAGGCGGGTGTACAGCGGACCGGATTTTGTGAAAATCGTTCCCCGGCTGTTGAGCCCGACTCGTCGCATCACACCTTGCAGAGTGATGTTGAAGAGTAGGCATGAAAGTCCATCACTTTGTCGCAGTTCCCGGCGAGATTCGAATGAACTGGATAGTTCACCCGAAACCTTTACGCAGTTTTGCACACTGTCCATCGTTGCTTTAACCAGTCTAGTTAGCTTCCCAGGTAAGCCGTTTTCGTCCATGATTCTCCATAGCTCTGCGCGGTCGATACTGTCGTATGCCGCTTTGAAGTCGATGAACAGGTGATGCGTTGGAACCTGGTATGCACGACGTTTTTGTAGGATTTGCCGTACGGTGAAGATCTGTTCCATTGACGACCGACCGCTGATGAAGCCGGCTTGATAACTTCCCACGAACTTACTCGTTTTAGGTGACGGACGACAGAAGATGAGTTGGGATAGCACTTTGTAGGCAGCTTTCAAAATAGTGATCGCTCTGAAGTTCTCACATTCCAAAATGGTCGCCTTTCTAATGAATGGGGCAGATTACTCCTTCTTTTCACTTCTCGGAAGCTGTTCGGTTTCCCAGATCCTGACTATCAACAGGTGACCAACTTTTTTGGGCCCATCATGATGAGTTCACCTGCGATACCATCCTTACCAGCTGTTTTGTTGGTTTTGAGCAGGTGAATGGCAATATATCAGGTCCCCTGAAAGGATTGCCCGGACCCGGATTAGTACGAACAACATCACAATCAGTCGGACATTGTCCCGTAGATGGGCTGCATCGAGCCCGAAACCGGTCGGCATTAAGGTAATTTTTTAATTATTTTGACGATTGTAAGAACCATAAGTGTCGTGTCTTGTCTCGCGTTGCGTTTCGTGAATAAATGGCATCCTCAACCTCCCTCAACGTGAGAGTTGGCTCATTTCCGTCCTCCGCTGCACTGGCATCGTCGTTTCCTCCATTGCCGTGGTCTCCCGTGCCTACGTTCTCCACGCTATTCAGTTACTGATCGAAGTGTTGCTTCCACCTATTGATCACCTCACGTTCGTCCAAAGCCATTGAGGGATGCGTTGATCTTATGGTAGAACTTACGTTATTATTATTATTATATTTTATTAAAGACACTTTACCAAATAAGTTGGCATTCGTGTCCAATAGAACTTACGTGTTTCTTGGGAACGGCACAGCAGTTCCATTTCTTCGCAATCCGCTTCTTCAAGGCGGTGCTTTTTCACCCGGAAGAAGCGGGTCTGGTGTTTCCGCTTCTGTTTGTAACGTTCCACGGTCTGTCTATTTCGCCCCGTACCTATCCTGCTAGCCCTAAAAAACACACGGTTTTTAATTTATTATTTCTTCACTTTAAAATCATTCTTCCTGCTGAAAATGATTGAAATACGTAGTAAACAAGCTAAAGTGGTAAGCCAACTTATAATATGTTAAGTTTTTCTCTGTTAGACAGGAATAACGTACTCATTTGCTTAGGGTGTCCACTATGCCTCTAATCCCCCATACAGTAGACGTTCGATAAGTGCAACATGTTTACATTTCACTTACCGAATGAAATTCGATAGCTGCAACAGCTGACAGACGTCAAAGCACTGTCAGTCGCTGCAGAATGCAGTCAATGTGCATTCAGAAAACATCGCACTGCATCAAAAGTGCATGTGGAAAACATCGCATCACTGTTGAAATTTGATTTTGACGGATAGCGGTGCGATAACTGCAAAATTGTTGCACTTATCGGACTTTCACATAAAAAGCATTGCAGTTAAACCGTTTGCACCGAGTGAACGTCTACTGTATATAAGCGTGCTTGCCTGATTTCATACTGGGTAAATACATAGTGATAGGTATGTTTGAATCGTCGTGCATGGAATGCATAAAATATTCTATGCAATATGTTGCATACAAGATTTATTTCAACAGTGGACACGCTAACATGTTACTATTCATTTAACGCCAAAATCACAGATGTGATAAGCAACTCTCGCTGAGACGGCTGAGACCGTCCCGCTATTTACCTGTTGTGTTTAAAAATGCTTAAGGTGCCGATTTTCTGAAAGTGTTTGCCAAAAAAGTAAGAAAAATGCACTTGGTTAATCGAATTGATGGACCCGTTAGTTAGAGCCCCATCATTTTTTGCGGACCCCTCGGTCAAATGTTGGTCCTATTGAACTGGTATAACTCGAAAGTTTCTTTTAAAACTCCCTCAAAACAAAACGTTGTTGAAAAGAGAAAAGATAGAGCTACTCTTTACAGTTATAAAAAGTTGGATTATATTGATCTTGGCCGTCTACCTGGATTTTTATACCACAACTTTTTTTTAACAATGTTCGCAAACACCGGTTTTCAAATTTTTCACATTAATGCATTTTTCTTACTTTTTGGCAAGGACTTTCAGAAAATCGCCACCTTCTTAAGCATAAGTTGTAAATAGTGGGATGGTCTCAGCGAAAGTTACTAACATCATTCAATTTATTTTATGGTCAAAATATTTAAAAAAGACACTACACCGTCTTCAACCAGAGGTTGGTATAGATTGAACGATCACAAACTTGAGACAACGGACAACACACGAAAACACCCAGTGGTCCAATGGAGAATTTTCCGTTTGACGAAAAGTTTTCACCGGCTGAAGTGGGAATCGAACCCACACTCCGAGGCTCACGAAACGCCTACGCGGCTGGCGCCGCTAACCGCACGGCCACGAAGCCCTTACTTACCTTACCGATCAGGCTAAGGCCGGGGTGGCCTCTGCTGCCTACATATTAACCGTCTCCATTCCACTCGGTCCATGGCTGTTTGTCTTCAGTTCCGTACTCTGCGTAGGGTCCGAAGATCGTCCTCCACTTGGTCGATCCACCTAGCCCACTGCGCACCACGTCTTCTTGTACCGGTCGGATGACTCTCGAGAACCATTTAAGTCGGGTTGCTATCTGACATCCTGATGACGTGACCCGCCCACCGTAGCCTCCCGATTTTCGCGGTATGGGCGATGGTTGGTTCTCTCTGCAGCTGATGCAGCTCGTGATTCATTTACCTTCTCCAAGTCCCGTCTTCCATCTGCACTCCGCCGTAGATGGTACGCAACACCTTCCGTTCGAAAACTCCAAGGGCGCGTTGGTCCTCTGCACGTAGGGTCCATTTTAGTGCTCATAGAGGGCGACCGGTCTAATCAGCGTTTTGTAGATAATTAACTTCGTGTTACGGCGAACTTTACTCGATCGTAGAGTTCTGCGGAGTCCAAAGTAAGCACGATTTCCTGCCACAATGAGCCACTGAATTTCTCTGCTGGTGTCGTTTTCGGCGGTCACCAGTGAGCCCAAATACACGAATCGCCTCGATTTCATCACCCACCGTCGTTATTAATTTGGGGTGGCGGGCGCGGATTAATCCCTGGAGCCCTTTGCCATCATGTACTTTGTCTTCGACACATTAATGACTAATCCGATTCGCCTGACTTTACTCTTTAGTCGTATGTACGTTTCCGCCAGCTTCTCAAATTTACGAGCAATAATATCAATATCATCAGCGAAACCAAGCAGCTGAACGGACTTCGTGAAAATCGTTCCTCTCGTGTTAATCCCGCTCTCCTAATTACACCCTCTAACGCAATGTTGAACAGCAAGCACGAAAGACCATCACCTTGCCGTAACCCTCTGCGAGATTCAAAGGGACTCGAGAGTGTCCCTGATACTTGAACTACGCACATCACTCGATCCATCGTCGCCTTGATCAACCGTGTCAGTTTATCCGGGAATCCGTATTCGTGCATAATCTGCCATAGCTGTTCTCGATCGATTGTATCATACGTCGATTTGAAATCGATGAACAAGTGATGTGTGGGCACGTTGTATTCGCGGCATTTCTGCAACACCTGACAAATGGCGAACATCTGGTCCGTTGTAGCGCGTTCACCCATAAATCCAGCCTGATATTGCCCCACAAACTCTCTTGCAATCGGTGATAGACGGCGGCATAAAATTTGGGAGAGTATCTTGTAGGCAGCGCTCAGTAGTGTGATCGCGCGGTAGTTCCCGCAATCCAACTTGTCACCCTTTTTGTAGATGGGACACACGATACCTTCCAGCCATTCCTCCGGTAATACTTCATCCTCCCAAATCTTGGTAATGACCCAGTTTAGTGCTCTCACCAGTGCTTCTCCACAGTATTTTAGAAGCTCGCAAAAAGAAATGCTCGTGTAATTTTTTCAAAAATATGGCGATTAAAAAATATACATATGCGATAATGTTCTTCTTTTTTTTTTTCGAGCGCACATTTGTTCCTTCTCAATTGCCCATGATATATGTAGGTAATTTTTTTTTCAGAGAAATTTCCATCTGAAAGCTGAATAATCATTTAAAATTAGTATTTTTGCAGATTTTTTATTGCGTGAGGTGTTTTCATTGAACCATATTTTCAATAACACTAAAAATTTCCAAATTTCCTTAGAGCCTGTTCTAAATATGACTGCATTGGAGCTTCACGGAGCTGAGAGGCTGGTTATGTCCTGGTAATGTATTTACGACAAGAAGAGGAGAGAGGAGAGGATTCATAATGATATACGTCTTCTATATTTTGTTTTAATTTAATTAGCTATTTCATGCCCATATATGTACACCAAGCGATTTTCTCATCTCAAAAATGTCAAGGCAATTTATACTACGCTAAAACCTCTTTTTATGCAGGTTTATGTAATGCACTTTGAAATAATTACACTTTTTTGATGTCCTACAGAGTCGGGTTACAGGGAGTTCCAGGAGGTCTCGGGGGCGCTTCAATAGGACTGAGGGAGTTCCAGGAGAGTTCCAAATGGTCTCAAGAACGTTTCAGGAAGTTTCAATGGGTGTTCCAGAGGATATCAGTGGGTTCCAAGGCGCCTCAGGTACACTTTAAGAAGTCTGAGGTGCCTCAAGGGCATTACGGAGGCCCAGGGAATACCTGCAGGTCTCATGAGCGCTTCAGGAGGTCTCAAAGAGCTCTCAGGAGGTTGCAGGGGCGTTCTAATGGGCCTCAAAGGTGTTTTATGAGACACCAAGTAGATTCAAGGTGGTACTTCAAGATTGCAGAAGCATTTCAGGAAGTCTCAATGGCGTTTTATGGGGTCTCAGGAGTGGTTTAGGTGGTCTCAGGGGCGTTTCAGGAGGTTGAAGAAGATTTTATGGGGTACCAGTGGCCTCAGGGGCTGCAGGGAGTCTCAGAGGCTTTTCAGGGAGCACAGAGGGTTGCAGCGGGATTCCCGAAGAGTATCAGGGGGTCACTGGGTGCTTCTTTGGGCCTGAGAAAGTCTCAGGCAGTTTCAGAGAGGTTTCAGGGGGTCTCTGGGGCGGTTTATAGTGCCTCAGGAGTGTTCCAAGAGAAGCGTTTTCCCACGAGACTCCAAGAGGGTACCTGGAGGTCTCATGAGCATTTCAGGGGGCTCCAGGTGATCTCTGGCTTGGTCTCTGGCTTGGTCTCTGGCTTGGTCTCTGGGGAGTTCAGAGGGTCTCAGGAGCGTTTCAGGAGATTCCAGGGGATTTCAGGAAAATGCCTGTAGGGTTTTTATTTTTTCCGCCGAAAACCTTTCCCAGCGCTTTGCTTTACTTTTATGTAACTCATCTAATGATGTCTCCATAAGTCTGAAATATTCAAGAAGTTTTACAAAAAAAAAACCAATCGTTTTTCAGAAAATTCATCAACATTTCGGCAAAGTACTTCATCTAAAGCAATAAACATTCTTAAGGATCTTATAACAAGCAGCTTCATGAAAAACAAAAAAAATCGACGTTAATTGTGCGTGAAAATTTTCCGGAATGTTCATAACACTAAAAATATACAGAGGCATCATATGCATTGCCTCGCCATAAATTAATACAAAGCATCCAAAGTTTTGTTCAACTCATACATTCTTCAATAGTTTAGCTTAAACTTAAACATAACAATTCCTCTAGAAACTCTCCCATGGACTAAATGTTATCTCATGAGCGTGTCATGGGGCTCTAGATGCTATCAGGGGGTCCCATGGGGTATCAGCGGTGTTCAAGGGGCGTTTCAAGAGTACCTAGAGATCTCAAGATATTTGAGGGCGTCTCCGGGGTGCTTCATACTATTGAAACGTTCCATAAATCTCTTTAATCCCCTTTATGATTTGGAAATTTTGGGCTTCCATTTTAAAAATTGTTTAGGCTATATCTTGGATGTTAGCTCATCAAAACGTCTGAAAATGTGACTGTAAGTTCTTCAAGTAAGTCATAATAAGTGGTGAAAGTTTCATTTTTATCGGTTCAGTACTTTTTTTAACACTTTAAACATAAAAACGGGGTTTTCAAATTTTTGGCACTTTTTAACATTTTAAAATCAGTGTGCATTATTTTGACTGTAGTATTGGTAACACTGTCCCGATTTTTTTTGAAACTTTGACAGTGTAAAATCGTTGTGTTAATCTGTTCTCACTGAAAATTTCAGCCATTTTGATTGAACATTTTAAAAGTTAGAGCAGTTTGAATGTCACTATACCAAAAACCACATCCGCTTATTGTGACATAGTGCTACATATATGGCTATAGCTTTTTGAAGGTCAGATCAAATTGAATGAAATTTTAACACAATACATCTACATACATACTTTTTGTACAGAAAAATTTTCATTGAAATCAGATCAGTATTTTTGGCTTTACAGTTTTAGGTAGAAAATGTGATATTTTTTAAAGTGTTTGTTTGGCCCAAGATTCTCAAATGGTAAGTCTCTTGTTTCGACGATATCTCCGCCAACACTGAACCGATTTTGATTAAATGTTTATGGTATTAGCTACACATAATGTACTACTCCTGGTCAAAAAATCAGCTATTTTTGTGCGAGCAATCAAAAGTTATATATTATTCTTTGTGTCTCATTTTTTTTCGAGTCCAGTCTTTACTCTTGAAACATCCCTGATATCCCCGTAATCCCATAGGAATGCCACCGAAACCTGTCAGAACGCCCTTAAAAGGCTCCTGAAACGATCCCCTGAAACGTCCCTGAAGTCCCTAAGAATCCCATCTTTTTTGGCTCTCTAAAAACTTATTGAAAACATTCTTGACCACATCTCAAAGGCCCTGCAGCAAGACCTGTACTCGCTAACTAAATTTTCACATGAAAGCACTGACCAAACGTGTTCACAAAATTCCCTTTTTTTATGCCATTTATAATCTATGCACTGGCACCCCCAGCCAGTGCAAAGAGGTTTCAGTGTTAAACTGAATCCTAGACCTTACCTATATCAAAGGGGCAGAGGCACCTTTTACTTCTTGATCTACTTGCAGGACCATCTTCACATCGAACAATATCTGGATGAACAGTGTAGTGTAGGTCATTCAAATAGTTACCCAACAAACAACATTGCTGAACTATAGATGAACAAACCGCTCTTAAGCTATTTTTTTTACTGAATAAGCTGTTATTCAGCTCTCATTGTTAGGTGGGTAGTCCCTAAAGCATTTGGGCACAAGGAAAAGCCTTCTAAATTACACAAAGCGGGATATGACCAAAAAAGTTACAACTTCGAAATCCAATGTTGATCGTGACAAAGAACGTTGGAATCTACGACCCTAAAGTAAGCAGAAACAGCCAATACAGAGCCCGAAACAAAAACCATCGATGAGAGCCAGACAACTGAAGACTAGGTGCGTCCATACTTTCTGGGGCAGTCTATACTTTTTGTTAAAAATATGCACGAAGCGGCAAAAGATACGCACCAAGAGCAGTGAACAGTTCCACCATTTAAATGGTCCAAATACAAAGTGCTGAAACGTCGGACAGAACAAAACTAATCATTTTGATCTTCTAGACTGGGAAGCCATTAAAAAGCCAAACGTATTAATAAGATTTCAGAGAATTTAACAATAGAATATAGTCATCATCGATGAACTCTCGCAACGCTTAATATAAGTACCGTAATTGAAAAGTGTCTCGCCACAGTTGTTTTCGGCTGTGTCACTGGGCGTTGTATGCTAGTCCGTTGTCTACGGTTATGCTTCCTTCAAAGAGCGAAAAGCTCACAGGAAGCATTGAACGTGTCCGTGTCTTCAAAAATGGTTTCCAAATAAGAAAAGCGAGAATAAAGGAGTTAACTTTTTGAGCATACAAAAAAGCAGTAACAAATCCTTCTCTTCACATGTTATACTCTTCCTCCTTGCTGAGCCTTCTGAACCTGCTGAGGAGACGCGGCCCAAGAAGCGCCCGGCAGAGTCGGGTGCAAAGCCGAAGAAAGAGAAGGTGAAGACCAGCGTAGGTAACCAGGCTGCTAAGCCGGTTGCGAAGCGCACAAGGGGCAGGGAAACCAAGCCCCAGCAAGCCAACAAGAGGAAGAACGGAGCCAACCGGATCAAGGGAAGGAGAACCCTTGGATTACGGTAGGAAAAAAGAAGAAGGTGATAACTACGAAACCAGCCCGCAAACGAGCGAGAAGTGACGCGCTGGTCTTCAAAACCGAGGCAGACACATACGCCGAGGTGCTGAAGGCCATGCGAGGCGAGAATCGTCTCTCACCGTTGGGCGCGGATGTAAAAAGCATCCGGCGCACCAGGACGGGAGAGATGATGCTAGTGCTGAAGAAGGAAGCAGCCAATAAAGGTACTTCCTACAAAGCACTAGCCCAAGAGGTACTTGGCGAAAAGGTGCAGGTAAGAGCCCTAACGGCGGAGGCAACTCTCCAGTGTAAAAACCTGGACGAGATTACCGACGCAGAGGAGCTCGCAGCCGCACTCAAACAGCAGTGTGAGATAGATGTACCAAGTGCATCGATCCGCCTGCGTAAGGGTCCGGCTGGCACGCAGATTGCCGCGTTCAAACTCCCCGTAGGGGATGCAAATAAGGCGATTTCAGTCGGGAAGATCAAGGTAGCTTGGTCAGTGTGCCCGCTCAGCATATACGAGCCGCCAGTGGCGTGCTTCAAGTGCTTTGAGCAAGGGCATAAGTCCTGGGCATGCAAAGGCCCAGACAGGAGTAAGCTCTGCAGGAAGTGTGGAGTAGAAGGCCATATCGCCAGGGAGTGCAACTCTGCACCAAAATGCCTGATTTGCACGGCGAACAAGGGCCACACGACGGGCGGGCCTAAATGTCCAGGCACGCGAGGAGGTCGAAATTCCAAACGATAATGCAGGTTACACAACTAAACCTGAACCACTGTGAAGCCGCACAACAGTTGCTATGGCAGTCAGTCTCGGAGTCAAGTACAGACATCGCACTACTATCGGACCCATACCGCATCCCTCCCGATAACGGAAACTTGGTAGCGGATAAGGCCAAGCTAGCGGCGATCTGTACAACCGGTCGTTTTCCGGTCCAGGAAATAGTTTCCACATCGCACGAGGGCTTCGTAATAGCGAAGATCAACGGGGTATACTACTGCAGTTGTTATTCCCCTCCCAGGTGGACGATAGACCAGTTCTCGTCTATGCTGGAATCGTTAACAAGCGCAATGGTGGGATTGAGTCCCGTGGTCATCGGTGGAGACTACAACGCCTGGGCGATTGAGTGGGGTAGCCGCTTGACTAACGCGAGAGGTTGGGCCTTACTCGAAGCTATGGCTAGACTAAACGTGGATGTCGCGAACGTAGGCGACAAAAAAACCTTCAGTAGGAATGGTGCAGAGTCCATCATTGATGTGACCTTCTTGAGCCCGGGTCTAAACCATAGCTCGGACTGGAGGGTCGACGATGGATACACGCATAGTGACCATCTGGCGATTCGATACAGAGTGGAACACAGAGGAAGACGGCCACAGCCGAAGGTCATCGACCGTCATCGGGGATGGCTGACCTCGCGATTCGATAAGCCGGCATTTGTGGAGCGATTGTTTATGGAGAGTAACACCGACGATCTATCCAGCGATGATCTAGTCGGAATCCTAAGCCGTGCATGTGACGCCGCTATGCCAAGGCGATCCCTACCCAGAAATGGACGCAAACCGGTGTACTGGTGGTGTCCAGAAATCGCAGAACTCCGCGCATCCTGTTTAAGAGCTAGAAGGAGGATGCAAAAGGCTCGTACCGATGAGGATAGAATTGAACGAAGCGAGGCCTACAGGGCGGCTAAACTGGCACTGAATAAAGAGATTAAGACTCGTAAGCGGGCGTGTTTCGAAAATCTCTGCCAGGCAGCCAACACGACCCCATGGGGTGATGCCTACAGAGTAGTCATGGCCAAAACGAAGGGCGCGCAGATGTGCCTAGACAGAGGCGAATTTCCGGAGAGGTGGAAAAAGCAAAGAACCTGGCGACCCGTCGGCATACAGACCTATCTGCCTGCTGGACACCGCCGGAAAACTGTTGGAACGGATCATTCTGTCGAGGCTGATGGTCTATACCGAGAAACCCGATGACTCTGGTCTCTCGGATAACCAGTTCGGCTTCCGGAAGGGTCGATCGACGGTGGACGCTATTAGGGCTGTAACCAAAACGGCCGAAATAGCGCTCCAAAAGAAGCGAACAGGAATCCGCTATTGCGCGGTCGTCACGCTGGACGTTAAGAATGCGTTCAACAGCGTCAGCTGGACCGCCATTGAGTGCGCAATACACCACCTAGGAGTCCCGGTTAGCCTATGCCGGATATTGGAGAGCTACTTCCAGAATAGAGTGCTAATTTATGACACCGAGGAAGGCGAGAGGAGCTACAAAATCACCGCAGGGGTACCGCAGGGGTCCATCTTGGGCCCGGTACTATGGAACGCGGCGTATGATGGCGTATTGAGGCTCAAACTTCCACCGGGCGTAAAGCTGGTCGGCTTCGCCGATGATATTACCCTCGTGGTATACGGCGAGTCGATAGAGGAAGTGGAACTGACAGCAACTCACGCAATTGGCATAGTGGAGGATTGGATGAGGTCGAGACATTTGGCACTCGCGCACCACAAAACGGAAGTGGTGGTGGTAAACAACCGCAAGTCTGAACAGCAGGCAGTGGTCACCACAGGTGGATGCACGATCAACTCTAAGCGCTCACTGAAGCAATTGGGGGTCATGATCGACGATAAGCTGAAATTCGGAAGCCACGTAGAATATGCCTGCAAAAGGGCAAGCATGGCGATAATGGCATTGTCAAAGATAATGTCAAACAGCTCGGCAATAGTCTCGAGTAAGCGTAAGCTGCTCGCGGCAGTAGCGGTCTCCATACTACGGTATGGCGCCGCTGCATGGTCGAAGGCGCTAGTGGTTAACCGAAACGTGAAGCGACTTGAGAGTACCCACAGGCTGATGTGCCTTAGGGTGGTGAGCGCATACCGCACGGTCTCAAAGGACGCGGTATGTGTGCTAGCGGGCATGATGCCCATAGCTTTAGTGGTGGCAGAGGATGAAGAATGCTTCGAGCGACGCGGCATAAGAGGCGCGAGGCGTATCGCCAGAACCTCGTCTATGCTGAAGTGGCAGAGCGAATGGGATTCCTCCAGCAAGGGTAGATGGACACACAGGCTCATACCGAGCGTGGGGGCGGACAAGTGGGACTCCGTTACTTCCACGGTTTCTCGAATCGTACTTGAACTACAGAGTAAATGGCGAGCCGAACAACAGCTAGTTGAGTTGGCCCCCCTTCCGCATCCAGGAGCTTGAGTTCAACGGGTAGTCTAAGTACTAGCCAGGTACCGAGCCTCCAGGGGTGAGTGAACAACTTAAGGCGGTAGCTGGTGGAACGCTTACTATTAGAGTGTACTCATGTACGGTCCCCCCCTTCTCGAAGTCATCCCTAACGGGCGTACCGCGAAGGTAAGGAAGAGAGAGAATGAGTTTTCAGTGGGTCGATCCCCACATCACCCGAGGAACCACCTCTTGGGTATCTGTTGCAGATTTTCTCATTCTATAAAAAAAAACATGTTATACTGACCTTGAGCATAAATCAAAAGGATTGCAGTTAAACTCAAATGTAGCCCAGCACAAAAAGGCTCAATCACACTTAACAACCATTACTCCAAACAACAGCAAACAACAGCCAATGCATTGCACCAAGACGTCCAAAACGCCAAACAATTTACAACGGGGTGGGGAAGGTTTGCTCAAATAAAATTGTTCATAATTTCCTCCGTAGCAACTTCTCCCGCAGCCCAACAGTAGTAGTGCAACGTGTTCAAGGTTAAGGCTGCAAAACAGTTTGCCATTTCAATCAACCATCGGCCAAAACTTTTGCTCCAGCAGAGAACCACCCATAACAAAACACTTAGCAGTGGTTTCGAGCCCGCGTTTTGCCCTCCCCCACCCACACCGTTGAAGTCAGTCAGTGGCACGGCGGCGGCGTATCGCATGATCGTCACTTCGCAATAAAAGGAGCTCTGCTCAGATTATGGCCAGCAGCGGGGCGCGTGGAGTTTGAGGAAAACTATCAAACCAACAATCGTAAGACAGCTGCAAGTACCTTCCCAGCCAACAGAAACCACCCAACCCACACCGACCGGAAGGTACTTTCCCGGGCGAAGGTTCACCGTTTCGATTCAAGTTCGCGTCGGGTGTAAATGGCATTCATTATTTTATTGACACCCGGTTCTTTGTTCCCGGCCGGATGGTTAGAGGGAGCGAAATCGGGGCCCAAAACGGAAGGAAATTTACACCTATGCAAACGATGAGATTGCCTTTTCCAATTTATTGATACCGTCGAGGACACGAAGGGGGTGTGAGATCTATTGCTTTGATTGCTAGGGAATGGAAGGCAGTAAATGTACAGTGCTTTCCAGCATGGTATAACCACTACTGAAATATCATGCTTACTGCTACTTAGCCAGCAAGTCTGTTTTGACCATTCTCCTTGCGTTTGCAATCGCTCTTTTCTACAAGTACCCCAAACCTTCAGCTAACCGCAATGACTTCAACCGATCGTCAACCATCAGGCCAAGGTGTTTTAGCGCACGCGTGATGGAATTATGTGCTCCCCAAAGCTAATTTTGAAGAGCTGAATTGCTTTGCAGTTGCTGACCATAACTCATCCATGAATCAACATCACCGATCTTCTCCGGTCTCAACATTTTTACTTACTTCTTCCAGGGTCCCATCGGTAATCATCCGCGATACCGACGATCTTGACTCCTCCGGGTAGGTCGAGTCTTAATACTCCATCGTGCATCATGTTCCACAGCCTAGGGCCGATCTCTAACCCTGGCGTGTCTCCAGACCAGGACTCGCTTCTGAAAATAGCTCTTCAAAACCTTGCACAGATAGTCTTTTTTTTTCCTTATAAACCATAGGGGGATAAATCTGCTCATCAGACACCCTAACAGGAAGGTTAGGGTAGTGTGGGGTTAAGGCCGTCTTCTACAACACTAGTAGAAGCCAGGGCTACTCTCTCCTCGACCCACTAAAACACATTCCTATGGTCGCCAAACCCTACGTCTCTCCGGAACCACCAAGAAGGTATTGCTTCAGAGAGGGGCTAGTGCATATCGCACCCTCAAGGTTAGCTGCCGTAGCCTAGCAGCAACGAACATCGATGACTCGCTCTGAAGAGTCCATCATGATAGCATGCTGGCGCTTAGCCAGTTTCCCGAGTGGTCCTCGCCACTCCCTTTGTCCTCGGAAGGCGGGCAGGGTCAACCCCGCCCGCGCCCAACTGCTTGGCAGACATCAAGAACTGATGCCCATGTGGAACCCGATCTGACCTGCCCGTTAGGAAGGGTATCACTACCCTTCAGGCCCTATCAGTTGCACCAGAAGGTTGCTGACAGCAGGGTCTCCACCTGCCCGACCCTTGCCTGGGACTCCTTTCCAACCGCGGGCTCGGATCCAACCCAGTAGACCGACGCCACGACAGCACCGCTACCGGGACTTCCTCTCCGCGGCCACTTAATCGCTGTAAGGGTCGATCTCGACCGCAGGGCACCGGTATGACCTACGAAGCCGACTTCGAACCACTGGACCACCTCTTGTACCGCATCTGGACTAGCAATTCTCCGAGTCCACGCGCCATCTCCTCTGTAGCTCCCAGACGATATGGGTGATAGCCGTTGAAACGGCGTTCCAGCCAAACTCATCCCTACACATCCTCTGGACCAAGTTGTCCGGGTTTGTGTCCTCCCCGCATGTGGCAAGCATGCGGTCACGCATTGTGCGAAAACGCGGGCACACGAACAAAACGTGTTCCGCCGTTTCCTCTAAACCATTGCACGCTGGGCATTCGGGAGAATCCGCATGCCCGAAACGGCGTAGATACTGTCGGAAGCAACCATGGCCTGAAAGGACCTGTGTCAGGTAGAATGTAACTTTCCCATGGCGCCTATTAATCCAACTATCTACCCTCAGTATCAACCTATGGGTCCAACTTACTTCCTTTAGTGGAACTGTCCCACGCACGCTGCCATTTGACCATAGAGGCCATCCTGGCAGTCCTGCGTATGCCTCTTGTGTCGCGCATTTCGAAACTCTCCATGCCCTCACTGATAAGGATGCCGATAGGCACCATACCAGTAATGACACAGAGAGCGTCGTGTGACACGGTACGGTACGTGCTCGCAACACTCAGGCACATAAGCCTGTAAGTACTTTCCAGCTTCCGTCGGTAGCATTCAGTACTTAGCGCGGTACCCCACGCCGGGCCGCCATACCTAAGTATGGACGTAGCAACACTAGCCAGAGGCTTGCGCTTACTGGCGTACACCGCAGAGCTATTGGACATCATCCGGGACAGTACCGCAATAGCTGTGAAGGCTCTTTTACAGGCATAATCAACGTGGCAACCGAAGGTAAGCTTATCGTCGATCATCACGCCCAAGTGTTTGACGGAGCGCTTTGACAGGATAGTACACTCTCCTACACTGATCTCCGTCTGCTGCTCCGACTTCAGGTTGTTAACAACCGTCACATCTGTCTTGTGGTGAGCCAGCTCCAGTTTCCTGAACCGCATCCACGCCTCCACAACCTTGATCGAGTGGTTGGTAGTCAACTTTACCTCCTCGATCGTTTCACCGTAGACTTCGAGCGTAATGTCGTCGGCAAATCCGACAATCACCACTCCCACTGGATACTCTAACCTCAACACCTCGTCGTACATGACATTCCATAACACCGGACCCAGGATGGAACCTTGCGGGACTCCTGAGGTTATGTGAAAGTACTTCCGACCCACCTCCGTGTCGTAGACTAGTACACGATTCTGAAAGTAACTTCCGAGAATCTTGTACAGGTACTCCGGTATCCCCAGACGCAAGAGCGCATCGGCAATAGCAGACCAGCTGGCGCTAGTAAACGCATTCCTTACATCCAGAGTCACTACCGCGCAAAAGCGAATTCCCCTCCTCTTAGGCTCGAGTGCTTTCTCGGCGGTTTTTGTAACCGACAAGATAGCGTCTACGGTGGACCTCCCCTTCCGAAAACCGTACTGGTTACTCGAAAGACCATTTTCGCCCTCGGTGAACCGCAACATTCTATTGAGGATGATCTTTTCGAGCACCTTCCCCGCCGTGTCAATCAAGCATATTGGTCTATATGCCGATGGGTCTCCGGGTGGTTTCCCCGCCTTTGGCAATAGTACCAGGCTCTGCCTTTTCCAAGCTACTGGGAAAACTCCCTCGTCCAGGCATTTCTGCATAGCAGACCTGAACATCTCGGGAGCCTCTGCAATAGCTACTTTTAAGGCCAGGTTCGGAACTCCGTCCGGACCTGGGGCCTTACCTACGCTAAGGGACTTAGCTATCCCCGCAAGTTCCACATCGGTGACCCTCTCCTCATCGCCAGCCCCAGTCCCCGGCTGCCCTACGAAAGGAGGCCAAGGACTAGGATCATGACGCGGAAAAAGTCCTCCAATGATCCCCTCCAACATCTCTGGAGATTGCTCTGTAGGAGCCATCACCCTTCTCGTCTTGGCCATAACGATCCTGTAAGCGTCACCCCACGGGTTCGTATTGGCACTCTGACAGAGACCCTCGAAGCAGGCCTTTTTGCTTGCTCTTATCTCGATCTTGAGCGCGGCTTTTGCAGCGGTGAACACCACTCGTCGTTCGTTTCGCTCTTCCTCTGATCGTGCTCGCTGCATCCGCCGCCTAGCCCGTAGGCAGGCGCGGCGCAGGTCCGCAATCGCGTCGGTCCACCAGTAAGCCGGTGGCCTCCCATTTCTAGGGTGGACTCGCCTAGGCATGGTCGCATCACACGCACGTGAGAGCACTGCTACCAGCTCGTCGCCATCTAAACCGATTAAGTTTCGCTCACGGCGGAGCGCTTCCCTAAATACCTCTTCGTCGAAGTATGATGTCTTCCACCTACGAGGGCTTGGCCTTGGCCTAGCCGCCTCTTCTTCTATCCGGTGTCTGCTGTTGTTGTAGTCGATACTGTAGCGAACCGCCAGGTGGTCGCTGTGAGTGTAGCCATCATCTACTCTCCAGTTCGAACTACTTGTTAGGCCAGGACTACAAAAAGTCACGTCAATAATTGACTCCGCTCCGTTTCGACTAAAGGTACTCTTGGTACCGACATTAGCCAAGTCGACATCTAAGATGGCCAGTGTTTCTAGCAGGATCTGATCCCGCTGGTTCGTGAAACGGCTTCCCCATGCCACGGCCCAGGCATTAAAGTCGCCCGCTATTACCACCGGCCTTCGCCCTGTTAGCACGGTCGTTAATCGGTCCAGCATTTGCGTGAACTGCTCGATCGGCCACCGCAGAGGTGCATAACAGCTGCAGAAGAAGACCCCGTTTACTTTGGCGACCATGAAGCCCTCATAGGTAGTAGACACCAACTCCTGAACAGGGTATTTACCCGTCGTCCATATTGCCCCCATTTTTCTGGTCCCATCCGCGACCCAGTTGCCGGCGGGTACTCGGTATGGGTCCGATATGATGGCGATATCCGTCTCCCACTCAGAAACTGCCTGACAAAGCAGTTGCTGAGCCGCATCACAGTGGTTCAGGTTCAGCTGCATTACCTGCACTGTGATTTGTTGTTCACTGCGGCTTTCTTGAAGGCCGGGCACCTTGGACCACTCATCGGATGTCTGTTGTTCGAGGATTTCCCGGTACAGATCATGCAGATGGGCGGACTCGTGCAGCTTTGGGCCTTATGACCTTCAGCGCCGCATCGCCTGCACAGTTTGCGCCTGTCGGGGCCTTTGCAGTCCCACGACTTGTGTCCTGGTTCCAGACACCTAAAGCAAACCTCTGGTGGCTCGTAGAATGTCAGAGGACATACGCACCAGCCCACCTTTATCCGCCCTACTTCAACGGACTTTTTAACGTCCGCCACAGGTAGCTGAACCAGAGCTATCTGTGTCCCTGCTGGCCCCTTCCGCAGCCTGACGGCTGTGGCGGCCACCTGAACATCGCACTGTTGCCGCAGTGCTGTGACGAGCTCTCCCGCTTCGGTGATCTCGTCTAGGTCTTTGACCTTCAGAGTCGCCTCATGCGTAAGAGCCCTCACCTCCACTCCATCACCAAGGGCCTCTTCTGCCAGCCTCTTGTAGGCGGCGCCCTTGTGATCCTTCTCGCGCTTAAGCTCCAAGATCATTTCGCGCGTACGAGTACGTCTGATACTGCGAACGTCGGCTCCAAGACCCTCAAGCTTGGCGTCGCACCTCATCGCCTTCAAGACGTCCGAGTATTTCGACTGTTCAGTCTTGATGACGAGCGCGTCACTTATCTCGCGCTTGGCACGTACCCTCCTGCGCCTTGGCTTGGCGTCCTGCTCTTCTACCGGCGGATTCTTCCTCTTCTTCTTCTTCCGCTCTACCTTTGTCCAAGGAGGGTCCTCTCCTTGGATCGCCCTGCTCTGTGGCTGCTGAGGGCCCACCAATGGTCGCAACCCCTTGTTCCCATCGTTCCGGGACGGGCCAGCCTTTTCAGGCCCACCCTTCCCAGCTTTCCGGGAACCCTGGCTGGGATCCGACTTTCCGGCATTATTACCGACTTTCGGGGTTATTATACGCCTGGCCTTGCGGGCGCCGCCAGACAGCTCCTCACCTGACGGCTGCCTCGCCCGCTTCTGCGAATGCTTGTCACGTTTGTCACGAGCATTCGCTTCCACCCTCTGCGGACTACCTGCGAAGGAGAAGGCCTCCGTTTGGGTAAACTTCGGCACTTTCTCATTTGCAGGCTCCGCTGCTGCAACAGTCAGCAACGCGAGTGCCGCGTGCTCCTGCTTGGCATCGTCGATCGACGCCCTAAGTCAAAGCAAGGCCGTTTTCAGGTCCTTGCTTATGTTCGACTTAGTGGACGCAAAGTCGATGATTTTGCCAAGCTGCTGCTCAGCCACCTCTATTGCGGACCGTCCTTTGGATTCTCGGTTGACGGCCCTCAACAACCACGCTCCGTCCATAACCTCCACCGGCTGGCTTGCCGGGAAGTGGACTGGAGCACCCACGCTTGAGCTGCGTACGCAACTCCCAGCGCCTATCTCCTCACTTCTCCTTGTCGGAGATCTCATCAACCCGCTTCTTGCGAAGGGGTTGATCCCACCACTACTTCCACCTAGATATTGATTTTGTTTATTTGACTTCATGATTAAATCCCACGAGTAGCACGGGAAAGAATGTCCACCACGCCAGAGCCCTGCATTAACGCGGTAAGGGACATCTTACTGTGGGGGGTGCCCAGGCACCCCACAGGCTCCGTTAAAGATCGAGCATCTTTTTCACCCCCTCGATCACTCATTCCTCAGCACGGGTCGCTTGACACCTTGAATTGGGGTTAGTAGTCCTATTCTTAGCCGGCGACTACGCGGCTGACTCGCAAGCGGGGGGTGCGTCAGGCCCCAGGACTTTCGTCCCTGCTGCCCCAGGGGGGCCTGGGGCTCATGAAATGCCTCTGAGACCCCCAGAAGCGCCCCTGAGACCTTTTGTTACCCTCCTGAAATCCCCTGAAACGTCCCTGAAACGCTTCTGAAATGCTACTGAGACCCTCTCAAACAACCCTCGGACACTCTCTGAAATGCCTCTGAGACTTTCTGGAAGTCGCCTGTTAAGCCATGAAACCCCTTGAAGCGCTCCTGGGACTATCCTGAGACCAGGGATGGCATGCTCCCCAGTGTGAGCGATTTAAATATGAAAATGAGCTGCACTTTGCACATTTTCAGTGCGGAATGTCATCCCTGCCTGAGACCTCCTTAAACTCTCCTGAAATCTCCTAAAATGCGGAAACCCCCTTGAAATGCTCCTGAGAGCTCCTACAATCTCTATTTGCTCTTCCTACAAGCACCTCCTAACCGTCGTTGTCATCATAGTTTTTGCCATTATTATATTTTCTTATGTACAATATTGATGCTGAATAACCGTCCCTTTTTAAACCTGCATAAAAAGCGGTTTCAGTGTATTAGGATTATGTTCAAAGTTATGATATACAGTCAGGTTTTTTTTACGCGGAGGATACGTACCGTACAGTTCAAAATTCCAAAAACCACGTAAAAAAGTCTCACCATTTCTCGACGAATCATGCAAAAATAAGACGATGATTTTTTTTTTGTATGGAGTTTTCATTTACGCGGCCGCGTAAGACCTGACTGTATAATGAAAACATGAATGTTTGCTTTCGTACATTAATGTAGTATTGAGTCAAGATAGTTTTCGTATGTGTCACGTGTTTAAAAATTGGCGACAGACATATTTAAAGGTCCAATCTGCAAAAGAGAGACTCTCTTTGTTCCGATTCTCTATTATTACGATGTCACAGTGAACGTTTTGACAATATATGATGTATGGATCGGAAAAGGATTGCTTAATCTACCTTCCGACGCAAGAAGTAAATCAAAATGTGTGTTGTGCTTGTATTTAGTACGTTATAATCGAAAGAGAGGTGACTTATAGAGAGCCTCTCGTCTACACTTAGGACCTATAGAAATGTTTGGCCTGAATTGTTATCTACGGAATATGACCAGATACCGAAGAATTGGAGCAGGATCTACTCGTAGTGAAAGCCAAGCATTCGCAGAGTCGGGAACTTAAGTTGATGTCCCGAAAAGTGGTTTTAACATCCTCATGTTTGGTGGATCAAATCAAGCTTGTGCTGGTAGACGGCTACCAATTCCCGGACGGCATTGAGTTTGGATCTTTAAGGAATCCTTACACCGACTCAAGCCACTATCTCGTTGTTAGTAAAATTCAAGCTGTCGAATTCTAAGAACCGATCGATGCGTTTCAACATCCAGGTATTTTTAGAAGATGCTAACAATATCCAAAAGCTGGACGAGCGAATTAGTGAAATAAACGAGTGCGATAGTCTCAACACTCTGTGAGAGTCTATCCACGGAACGATGAGTACGGCAGTATGAAAGATAACGGGCACTGCTGAAAGACGACCTCAGAATGGGTAGCTCGACGAGGAGTGTCAGAGAACAACGGTAACGCACGAGAAGAATGTTGCCAGACACCAGATGCCAGATGAATGTTGAATATATCATTTTACCATTGAGACGCCACTGAACTGAAACGTAAACCCTACCTTTGATGTTATTCAAATTGTACTTTGCTCTTGATCAGTTTAATACAGACGCGTTAATTTCCCCACGCGGTTATCGATTCCCTGTGCTAAAGCTCTGCTGGGTGGCCACTTTCCTTCCCACAATGGAGTCGGTGACATGGGAGAGTAGAGAGCTATATAAGGAAGCATGAGTAACGAAAAACGAATTCACCGCAAAAAGAAAAGAGAGGTTGAGGAAAATCTGATTGCTCCAGGAAAATGAAAGTATGGAATAAAATTATATGTGGAAGTTTAATCAAGCTGTCAATAGCGTGTAGAGAAGAACAGTGCCTTCTACACACTAAGATCAGCTCGTTATTTTCCCCATCTTTTTACTGAGTTCTCAACAGCAGATTTAACTCGGTACGCTCGTGTAAATATCCAATTACTCATAGGAGGAATCACCCAACGGGGAACCTTGAAACTCTTACCCGCTTGCGACTCCACCGCTGGAACTGATGTTTGCTCCGGCCGAGTGTTTCTACCGAACTGGCGCCAAGCCGCCAACCACTGAGCTGTGTTGCAAACATAATCAACTTGTCTGTCTGACCTGACAGGCAGCAAGGATGAGGCGGGTATGCACCATATAATAAAGGACAAGCTTGGTATACACCTCACATTCTCCTTCTTCTCTAAAAAAAAAGTATTCCACACTAAAATGTGGTTTTCTCGGTAAATCTTGACTTAGTTTTCCAGCTTTAAAAAAAAAACCATCAAACAACGGTACCTGACGCCGTTGTCAAATTGAACAACGCTATAAAAACCTATCAGATTTTTTCCGGAGGTTTCTGAAGTGATTTTTCTTCGAATTGCGATAGGCTAATTCGGATTACTCCCAATTGTAGAGGCGCTTGTTGAGATAAGGAGAAAATCGTTTGTTTACATAAAAAGGTCAATTTTTTCATCAAATTTTACTCATTTTTTGCTCTAGAAGTTGCTATTTTCCATTTGCAATGGCTTCCATTAACATCATTCTTAATGCCCACGCCGACAGATACCGGATTGGCCAGCTAACAAAAAATCCGGAAGATCGCCCGCCGGAGGCATAGCAAGTGCTTCTCAAATTAATCACATAAATTGTTCGTAAGTACCTACCGGATCTAAGCGCATCTGAAAGAGAATTGAATTTTCTTTCCAAAAAGTGCTCGTTTGTTTCTCTACGATGCGGAATTCGATACGAAAAAGTGAAAAAAAATGCACTTTACCTATGCGCCATGGCATTTTTTTTTTTGGCGGAGTCACGTTTTTCGTAGGGTTCTCATTCCTGCCACCAGATGCGGAGGAATCGTTAGCTTCCGTCAGATTTGCACAGAATTACATACACAGAATTGTTCTAAGTTATTTAGTATTGTTCTAAACATCTCAATGTGTTGTTCTGGTTTCAGAAAACGCATTTTATTGCTCCATTATTCTGCAATTACAGATAATACTTTTTCAATATCTTTCAAATATCATCGTCTGTGATCTTTGCAGCATCGATTATCCTTTCTATAAACCTTGCTACTCGTCCATCTAATAAAACGGTTGCATCCTATTTCCCCTAATTTACTTCAAATCCGAAACATTCAAACCATGGTTGCAACTATCTTTTTTATGTACATATAGGAAGCATATCGGATGGAAGCAAAAAACATTTTCAGTATTATATTAACGTAGGTAGTGTGAAGCACCTATGTTGATACTTGTATCTGGAACAAGTTGTGATCTTTTCGTCTCTATGCAAAAATGTACGAAATCATAGATCATTGCCAGTACATCGTATTATATTCGTATCTTCTACAAAAGGGTAGAAATTAGATAATTTTCCCTGAAACATATAATACCATAAACCAATTTCGATTTTATGGTCCGTTTACTAGTCTTTTAATGTGCATCACGCAGAAAAAAACATGGTAAAATCAAAAATATTTCAGGTAAACTCTAATAAATTGTCAATTTGATCTGGCAACAAAAATAAAACTGTTTGTCTGTAATCAACATCACATCATCTTTTTGTCTGTGATCATCATCTGGTTGTATGTGATCGCCATCACATCATCTGCTTGTCTGTGATCACCTTCACATCATCTGTTTGTCTGTGATTAACGTCACATCATTTGTTTGTCTGTGATTATCATCACATCATCTGTTTGTCTGTGATCATCATCATTTCGAACATCAGTCACTGCTCCTACGATTACCGGCCTCTACCGGCACAAATGCAGCTGCTATCTTGCCATTTAGGATGGTTTTCGTTACCTGCCCTGTGTTTTCGTTCTACCGACGCGACCGAGCCTTCACAACGGGCTCCAGCAGTTTTCGTTACTGCTCAGTTATTTTGAAAGCTTATTTTTCAATTGAGATGGTTTTCCTTACTCATCTCTGAAGTGGTCTTCTTTACACACTTCATTGAGTAGTTTTCTTTACTACTCTGAGACGGTTTTCATTACACGTCTCTGGGAAGCGGTTTTCATTACACACTTCCCGCAAGCAGTCTTCATTACATACTTGCTAACTGGTGGTTTTCATTACGCACCTCACAAAAAAAACTTTTTGTTTGGATTTCCCACAGTGAGTGATTCCTCCTATTTCTTCTGATTTGTTTATGACCAGCAGCTGGTCAAAAATACTCCTGGCAGGATCGCCAATGTAAATATCCAATTACTCATAGGAGGAATCACCCAACGGGGAACCTTGAAACTCTTACCCGCTTGCGACTCCACCGCTGGAACTGATGTTTGCTCCGGCCGAGTGTTTCTACCGAACTGGCGCCAAGCCGCCAACCACTGAGCTGTGTTGCAAACATAATCAACTTGTCTGTCTGACCTGACAGGCAGCAAGGATGAGGCGGGTATGCACCATATAATAAAGGACAAGCTTGGTATACACCTCACAGCTCGGTTATCCCTTCTTTCTGTAAATAAGTTAACGAGTTCTGCAAATGAACTGTCAAAACCTACAGATGAACGGTAAATATTGTTACTGATGTACGGTAAATATTGATTACCGAGTGTACCGAGTTAAATCTGCTGTTGAGAACTCAGTAAAAAGATGAAAAAAATACAGAACTCAGCGAAAAATTTACTGAGCTGGAAAATCAGAATCTTTGTGGCTTCGTGGTCGTGCGGCTAGTGTCACCAAGCATTTAGTCGCATCGTGCTAGGAGCGCGGGTTCGATTCCCGCCGTAGCTGTCAGGAAAAGTTTTCGGCTGCGCCACTGGGCGTTGCATGCTAGTCCGTTGTCTAGTGTCGTGCTTCCTTCAAAGAGCGAATAGCTCACTGGAAGTACTAAACGTGTCCGTGTCTTTTTAGTGTGTAGGTACAACTCTTCTGGTCGCTTTATACGGCCATGAATCGTGCACATTGAGAGAAGTTGATCGGAGTCGGAGAGCCTTTGGAGTCTTCAAAAGTGAAGTAAAGAAACGTAAAAATACTCGTTGAATTGGAGGACGACATCTGGCGGCGTCACAAAATCTACAAATTGAGCCAAGTTTGCGACACTAAATATCCACTGGAAAGGAACCACCCAGATGCACGTCTTACCTGACCGGCTGTCGACGAACAAGAGGACGAGAGTGGCGTCGCCTGCTTAGATGGTTGCGTGTGCTATCGCCGTCCGCTCGTGACAGGCGTGAATACAGAATGTTCAGCAAAGTATACACTTTGATATAAGGGCTGTTTCACACCCACACATCCACCCTTCTCTCTAAAAAAAAATGAGAGAGGGCCGCGCTTAGAAATTTCCAAAACATCCGTAGTTCAACCAAAAAACACGTTTAAAATAGTTTCTCTTGTAAATCGACGCTTTATACCATTTATTGCTATCTTGCTTTTGTGCAGGTACTCCCTAAATCGAACAGGACGGTTCGGAACGTTCGTGCCTCGAACAGTCCCGAAAATCGTCCGTTTTTGCCTTAACACTTGGTTTCACAGTCGAATATGCCAATAGTGACAGAGTGGCATGTGCTTTTTGCTGCCCTTGTTGATGCCTCACTCATATTTCCCCTTCGCTCTCTTTCTTTTTTTTTATCGATGACAACAGAAGGTCGCATTTAAAAACGAGGTAGTTTGTGCAAAGGTGGCAGCAAGGAGACTCAATTTGACAGGATTAGCAAATTGTCTTGCACATCCCAGATCTGTCAGAGTTCCCAAAAGTGTCAAATTCTCAAATACGTCAAAGTCATGTGGAATAGGGTGCATCTATTCGTGGTTGACGTGCATTGAGGGCCCATGGGTTTCTGTTTTCGTATTCGTACACGTTGCAGTACACGAGCACTGCTTTGTAATTGGTGGAAAATAGTAAAAAAAAATCAGCTGTTTCCGGCAAAATCAAGCAGGCATTCTTTCAATCAGTACCTTACTTTTGCTTGGCATCTATAAACAATGGCATAGACGAACCTGTCAAAAGGACTATTGTGCATGCAACGAAAAGTACAATTTCGGCGCCCGTTTTCTAATGCTTCGATTTTATGGTCAAAATTCATTCGCAGTAGAAATACCACGTGTAATCATAGCCGTCATCACAGCACCACGCCATGTGATGACTTATGTTTCTATGACATCAAAATGTTAAATCATTTTTTTTTATAAACGGGTCCATTTTCTTATATTGATGTTTTTTTTATTCTACTCTTCACTATTCAACCACAGTAGGTGCTTTTTCTTTTAATTGGAAGTCCGCTAAGTGAAACAGTGTTGTAGTTATAGCACTGCTCTCCGTCAAAGTGAAACGTCATCAGAAAACTTTTGTTGTGACGCGATGTTTTTCGAATAGAATTTGTCTGCATTTTGCAGTGACTGACAGTTCTTTAACGTCTGTCAGGTGTAGCAGTTATCGTATTTCATTTGATAAGTGAAACGAAAACATGCTGCAGTGATCGAACATCTACTGTATCTACTCATGGTCAGTTTGCATATCTGTCATCATAAGGCCGACAGTGCTGGCAACAGAGTTGTACATATTCAGGATGATCAATGTCAAATGACACTCGCTCTCACCATCACTTCAAAAGACAAACGCAGTCCATTACAGCAGAATCGACTCATGCCAAAGCAAGTCAAGCTATCCCTCGTTCGAGACAGATTCGAGTATATCCAACAACAGCGATCGTCCCTTCGGCTTGAACCAAACGATGGAACACGATGGCGTGCTTTGTTTGTGTTTGTTGGGCAATGCAATACTACATAATCAATCGACCTTCATCCTGGCCCCATCAGATGACAGTCATCCAGCAGTGAGTGACATAGGCCTGCGTCTGAACGACTGGTGACGCGCCTCGGGCAGCTCAGGAGATTTACAAACGAAGAGCGGGAGCTCCTAGCGACAAAAAAAACGGTCGGCTATTGCGTTGATGGAGGAAGAAGGCAAATGTAGAGTTTGCGTTTTTTTTTTTTTGAGTCAAGATAATGATGGTGTACAAGACAGGCTAGCAGCAACACCCCACTTCCTTTTAGATGTTTTGAAACTACATCAGAAAAACGTATGGCCTTGTAAATTGGGTTTTTAAATTAAGAATAATATATTGATTTTTTGATTTTATTCGAAAGAGCACCTTTTTTTAGACCAGTATGATTTTTTTCAGATTTTTAAAACTTTATTTTGATACCTAAATTCAATTACAAAAAGATTTTTTGAAATCACCTTTTGACAGCTGGGCAACTGCTTGACAGCTCCGCCCAGTACGAAATGCGACGAGGGGTGATTCGACAAATCGCTCCCATACAAACTTTAAATCGATTTTCAAATAGGTTCCCGGGCACCAAAATTCATGAAAATTTGGATTTCGGCTCAGTTTGGCATGTAGATTGTGAATATGGAATTATCTCAACACCACTAAAGAAGCCAATTACATACAATACATGAATATTGACATCCAGGATCCTATCTAGGTATTTTACCAAGCTTTAATGTTTTGAGGCTACTTCCTTTTTGTAGCTAACAGAGCAATCACTATCAAGATGGGTTGCATAATAAGGTCCTTGAGCGCATCATGACTGGGCTAAATGCAGTTAGTTCCAGTACATTCTCTCTGAAATAATGTTAAACTACACACTTATTTCTGAATTGCCTGTTCGGTACTTTTTTGACGAGATTATAACAGCAGTGCGATCTCGGTAGTTTCGGTAATCGATTTTACTGAGGTTCAGTAAAACAACTGTCAAAATCGTATGGAAAAGGTAAACAATGCATTTTTGCTGAACGAGCTCGGTGCTCAGCAGTTTTAATCTCGTCAAAAAATTACCGAACTCGGTAATAAAAATTAAGTGTGTATTCTCCCACCACGATGTTAATATCATCTGCTAAGCATTCAACCTAAAAACCTTCAACGGTGCGCTTCAATACCGCATCATTTAAGCAGCAAACTTTATCGACCAAAACTGGATGCACAGCAAAGTAATGGTAAATAATAGCGTAATGACAAAATACAGTCACGAGACAACTTCTTTGTTAAAGACGCTATGTTAAAAAGACATAAATCACAAAGTGCTATTTATTTTGTTGAAACTGTTTTTCAACACCCAAGCATACACTTAATTCGATAGCTAACAAGACCAGGAAAATTAACTGCTGGAGACACCACCACTAGCACCACTAACCTCTTATTACCATCAATGAATGGAAAGTGTCAATAATTTATTATGGTATTCGCTATTGAGTATTTACTCAATAGATCGCACTTAAAAACGAAAATTACTACAGATTACATTCTGTGTGGTTGTATAGTATGCACAAATTTCTAAGCGAAGGAAGTACAGCGAGGATTCGCTCGTTGGGTTACGACTGCGTCCCGATTAGTGAATCGTATTCGTTTGTTTGGGCATCTGACAATTTATTGAAATACGTCACGGAAACAGTCACATACTTGCAGAAACACTCTGTATATAATAGTCTCGATGTGACGGCGGTCAGACGTCAAACTCGTTTTCACCTCGACAGTGCTTTTTGGTTAGTTTTTGCCCCAATCAGCGAACACCCAACCATCCAGCGAACTATTCCAAACTGCATTCTTCAAAAACAAATGCTTGCAATGCAACGCTGTACTGTAACTACAACATGGTATGAAACTTAAGTAGAAATATCAATAAGTTTCAAATTTCTCATATCAATATTATAGAAGTATGTTGATTTACTTTTAAGAATAACGTCTAATTTGAATACAAAACTTTTTTAAATCAATGCATAATTGGGTTTTTAAATTTAGAAAAATTCAATGATTTTATTTTTCTAAATGGAAGAGCACCTTCTTCTGAGCCACTATGATTTTTTTTCAGAGTTTTAGAACTTATTTTTATTTAAAAAATCAATTTCATAGATTTTTCCAAATCACCTTTTGACAGCTGGGCAACTGTTTGACAGCTCCGCCCAGTACAAAACCCGACGAGGGGTGATTCATCAAATCGCTCCCAAACAAACTTCAAAATGATTTTTGAATAGGTTCCCGGGCACCAAAATTCAGGAAAATTTGGATTTCGGCTCAGTTTGGCATGCAGCTTTAGAATATGCCATTATCTCAACACCACTAAAGAAGCCAATTGGTGTATCTGACAGTGCACGATTTCGTCTACTTTTTTCTGTATGCAATTTGTTGGTTTTCTGTACACGAAACAAGAAATCAACCCAGAGTATTTTTTTTTACTCATATCGACCCTTGTGTGAGAGCTTCAAATTTGGCTAAAATGCGTGAAAGCTCTGAGTGGGTAGTTTTCAACTGATCCCGGCATAAATAGCAACATGTCATAGTTGTTTCTATCCAGCGTTGACTTTCTAAGTACCCTAGTGGATTGAAATAAACTCACTATTGGGTAAAAGGCAAACCCAAATTTGGCTTATCGCACGGACATTATCGACGAGGTCGCTACCGCTAGTTTGTTTATTTTCGTGTGTCCTTCTCAATGCGCTACATTCCGTCCGCTTTGAATATCTGGCGCGACATTTTGGTCCGCCATCTATATGCGCGATTTGTTTTTTTTTTTCGTTTTTCATGCGCGACGTCTCTGTCCATGGGCGACTTTTTTTTTATTTGGCCGCCACTTCAACGCGCGACTCTTCATTCCGCTTTTCAATGCGCGGCTCTTCCATCCGCTTTTTTTTGCGCGATTCTTCGGCCCGCTTTTTTTTCATGCGCGATTTATTTATCCGTTCTTTCCATGTGCGACATTTTGTCCGCCACTTTAATGCGCGACTCTTCGATCCGCTTTTACATGCGCGACTCTTCCGTCCGCTTTTTTATGCGCGACATTTCGGCCCGCTTTTTTTTTTCCATGCGCGATTTATTTATCCGCTCTTTCTATGCGCGACTCTTTGGTCCGCTTTTCTATGCGCGACTCTTCCGTCCGCTTTTTTATGCGCGACTCTTCGGCCCGCTTTTTTTATGCGCGATTTATTAATCCGCTCTTTCTTTGCGCGACATTTTGTCCGCCACTTTATTGCGCGACACTTCGGTCCGCTTTTCCATGCGCGGCCATTTTGACCCGCTTCGGAATGAACGATGCCAGCGATGGTAAAAAAAAACTGCAATCCACAATTGCTTCACTTTGTTGCTGGGTGCGACGCTGGGTGATTCCTTTCCAATCCAGTTTTCGTTCTTTAATTAGGTTCTACGTTTATGTTGCGACAAAATTCGCAACACCTGGCAGGAAAGCCATTGTGCGACACTAAATATCCACTGGAAAGGAACCACCCAGATGCACGTCTTACCTGACCGGCTGTCGACGAACAAGAGGACGAGAGTGGCGTCGCCTGCTTAGATGGTTGCGTGTGCTATCGCCGTCCGCTCGTGACAGGCGTGAATACAGAATGTTCAGCAAAGTATACACTTTGATATAAGGGCTGTTTCACACCCACACACCAAGTATATGAAGAGATGGATATAGTGAAGCGATAAACACGGCAGGCTGTGGTAGGCTGAGCACGTAGCTCGTTTGCTGGAGGAACGACAAGCTAAAACTATATTCAGTAGAGAGATTACTGTTAAGATTACTAAATTGAGTTTAACCGATTTGATTACAAAAACGGTTTGCAGGCTACAAAGAAAGATCAAGAAAGATCGAAAATTCTGAACAATGTTACCCCGGATTACGGTAATCATGATCGTGAATCATGATTTTGTAATTTGAGCTTTAATTTCATGATTCAGAGCAACCATTTTCATGAAATCGAGATCTGGCCATAGGAAGCGTTACGTTCTCCAAACACCTTCCACCTGTGTGCTTAGCAACGCTTTTGATTGGAAAACCGAAATAGTTTCGTCAGCGTCCGTGTCAAGGGGCAGATGCATTTCGTCGTTGTTGGTGCACGATGAGCGTATTTGAATTCAGTGTTTATACATTGCTCACAGTGAATCCTAATAAAAGTCCTGTAACAATTACTTAAAGGTAAGTTCAATTGGAGGAACATTTGAGAAAAAAATAAAACATCTAATTCTGAATAAAAATCCCCTTCAGATCTGGCCAAAATTGAACTCAGCGATCAGCTACAAAAATAACATAACACTGGGAAACCCCATCAAGTACCTGTTCCAAAACGAAGACCAGGATCTATACAAACTGAACAGTTTCTGCGAATCGAACAGTTTGTGATTCATTAACGAATTCGTGTACCTACGAAAATAAAACCACCGGAATCACAAGTAATGCACTTCCGATATCGTGACTCAAGATCTCAAAAGCATAATATGGAATCATGGTCCTAGCAAACCAACCGGAATCATAAACGATGCGCACTCAAAATCATGATTTCTGATCCAAAAATCATGATTTAGCTTTATGATCCCGAATCATGGTGTATTTTGATAATATGGTTCATATCCAAGGTTTTGGGTTCAGATTTTTACCCATTTAACAAAAAATGTTGCTTGGGATGTTTTTTTATGTGAAATCAAAATGACCACTTCAATTTGAAATGCGGTTTATTAGCTTCATTCGATGCTTGGTACTAGCAGAGAATAGTGTACAACCCACGCTTGCCAAACACCATATGTAACTTTGTTTCGCCGTTCAACATGCTGGATGAGCTTCGTGCGGTGGGAACATTGATACCCAACCCACCTTTAGGGGTGAGAGAAAACTTACCTCCGATCCCCATCCAGCTATATCGGTATTCTATTCATTTGCATGTGCTCTAAGGAGGTTACAAGGCGCGAAATCGTGACACGAGACACGGCGAAGCGATGGATGGCACGCGACATGCCAAAGGACAGCAACATCCGAGGCTGTCACGCAACTGCCAAGTGCAGAATAGATTAACTGTCAGGTGGCAATTTATCGTATGCTATGGGTATCGAGTGGGAAGATTGGGGCGAATTAATGGGTACAGAACGGTGTCATTGTTCAGATGAAGGGCAAGATAATAGACTCATTTGTTGGTTCTGTTAGATTCAAATCACGACGACGTTTGATTGACTCTCAAATAGAGGTACGTGTTTAACAATACGCAATACTTAATGGATGCGTTATGGTCTATTTTCAAATTTAGATTGATTGCCATAGATTGACTTTTCATATCAATCCAACGATTCTTTATTGGTACTTAACACGAACAGAAGATAAATGCATTTATTAGAGGTTTTGTTATCTAACCACAAAGCTATTCCAATTCTCACAAATATTGCTTAAAACACGGCGTTCTCGATGATCCAACGAACGTACGAGCTCACTCGAGTATAGATTCCCGGATGATTTGCCTCTCCGCACCGAATTCCCCAGGAAACGAGTCCGGCCACCACCCAGCGATTGTTCGGAAGTTGTAGCATCAGAGGGCCACCACTGTCGCCCTGGCACGAGTCTCTGCCACCACCGTAGTCCCCGGCGCAAATGCTCGTTTCGAAGATCCGGTTGATGTACACGTCCTGACAGTCTCTGTTGGCCCAAATTGGCAATGTAACCTCCATCAGCACCTTGGAATGTGGCCCTCCGAAGAACTGCGTTCCCCAGCCCACAACAACACCTCGATATCCGTTCCACGAGTCATCCAGTGGAGGCATACAAATCGGCCAGATGTAGGAGTTGAAATACGACGGCCGGAACAACTTCAACAGGGCGATATCATTCTCGTAGCTAACCGGGTCGAAATCCACATGGCTTCGAATCTCCGTCACTCGGAAGTCCCGCGACCTCGTCTCATTGTACTGGGTAAAGTCATACTCCCCCAGCCTCACCAGAAACTGATGGATTTTCAGGTTCAACACGCAATGAGCCGCCGTCAGCACGTGTCGATCGGTGATCAGTACTCCTCCGCAGAACTGCTGCTGGCCACTGTTCGGCACCAGTGCCGCCATCCAGGGCCACTCTCCGGGATCAGCCGGACGCCCTCCGGCTATCTTCGAGAGTTGTTTGGTTGATATTCCACAGCCTCGCTCTTCCGGTCGATCACGGCTGTCCCTGCCGTCGACGGAGTTATCGCCATCCAAGCCTTCTACGGCATCGTAGTCGTCTGCTTGCGAAGGTAGCCGGAGAGAGAATTCCGGTCCCACTCCATCGCTGGCATTTTCCGGGCAACAGATTCCGATGGATCTGGAAAATGATGTGGGAAATGAAATATACAATGTATGTTTGATTTGATCTTAAAATTTATGGAACTAACAATAATATTAAAATCGCGCTGTTCTGACATGCAAGTTAGTGTCAAATACTCTGGAGAAAATATTGGAAAGGAAGCGTTTAGAAAACTTTGAACTTAGTTTATTGCAACAAATGTGCACAGAAAATTGTAAAGGACTCTCTGAAGATATGCTTGGAATAAACTATTAGGAATGTTAACTGTTATCGTAACTAATTGAAGATTTCCTGGAGAGAGTCCTAGGGCAATCTTCGGTGGAAATCCTAGAAGAATTTCCTGCTATTCATCCAGCGAAACTCGCGGTGAAGCTCCTAGAAGATTTCCCGGTGGAACTCCTTCATGTATTCCAACTGTAAATCCTAGAGGAATTCCCGGTGAAATTCCCTACAGAAATTCTTGGTTGAAGCAATTGGGGTTTTAAGTTTTGAGAAAAAAAAAAGTATTGATTCTTTTTAATTTTATGCGAAAGAGCACCTTTTCTAAGCCACTATGATTTTTTTTTTCTGATTTTTTGGAACTTGATTTTGATACCTAAAATTAATTTCAAAGAGATTTTTCTGTAACACCTTTTGACAGCTGGGCTAATGCTTGAAAGTTCCGCCCAGTACAAAATGCGACGAGGGGTAATTCGAAAATGCAAACTTAAAATTGATTTTTACATATATTCCCGAGCATCAAGGTTCATGAAAATTTTGGTTTCGGCTCAGTTTGGGGTGCAGGCGAATCGGATTAGTCATTAATGTGTCGAAGACAAAGTACATGATGGCAAAGGGCTCCAGGGAGGAATCACCGCGCCCGCCACCCCGAATTTATATCGACGGTGATGAGGAAGTTGAAGTGATGGAATCTTGTACTTGGGCTCACTGGTGACCGCCGACAACGACACCAGCAGAGAAATTCAGAGACACATTGTGGCAGGAAATCAAGTTTACTTTGGATTCCGCAGAACTCTACGATCGAATAAAATTCACCGTCACATGAAGCTAACTATCTACAAAACGCTGATTAGACCGGTCGTCCTCTATGGGCACGAAACATGGACCCTACGTAGAGGACCAACGCGCCCTTGGAGTTTTTGAACGGAAGGTGTTGCGTACCATCTACGGCGGAGTGCAGATGGAAGACGGGACTTCTCCCTCTTTCTTCTTGGCGTTACGTCCTCATTGGGACAAAGCCTGCTTCTCAGCAGTGTTCTATGAGCACTTCCACAGTTATTAACTGAGAGCTTCCTCTGCCAATGACCATTTTGCATGCGTAAATCGTGAGGCAGGCACAGGTCCAAGGAAGTGAAGGAAATTTCCTTCACAAAAAGATCCTGGACCGACCGGGAATCGAACCCGTCACCCTCAGCATGGTCATGCTGAATACCCGTGCGTTTACCGCCTCGGCTATATGGGCCCTTTCTAGAGGAATCTCTGGAGTTGAAATTCATGGATTAATTCCTGGAGGAAACCTGCAAGAATTTCCGGAGGAATCCCTTGGGAAAATTCCTATAAAATTTCCTAAAGAATCTCCTGAAACAATATCTGAAGTAATCTCTGAAGGATTTCGTGCAGAAATTCTTGTAGGAATGCTGTAGGAATTTCCGAAGAAATTCCTGGAGGGATTCCTGGATCAATTTCTGAAGAAATTCCTGTAGGAATTTTGAAGAAATACCTGGGGTAGATCTTCGACGAATTCCTGGAGGAGTCCCTGGAGAAATGCCTGGATGAAATCCTGGGAAAATACCTGGAATAATTGCTGGATCAATTCACTGAGAAATTTTTGGGGGAATTTCTGAAGGAATCATTGGAGGATTTCCTAGAGAATTCCCGAAGAAAGCCTTGAAAGAATTCCTAGAGGAATCTCAGGAGGAATTCATGCAGGAGCCCCTGGAGGAATTCTTGGGATCATTCCTGGAAAAACTGCGGGAGGAATTTCTGGGGGAATTTCATAAGAGGCCCTGGAAAACTTCCTGGAGAAATTGCGGTAGTAATTTCTGAAGGCATTCCCTTAGGAATTCCTGAAAGAATTCCTATATGAATTCCTGGAGGACTTTCTGAAGGAATTCCTTGGGCATTTCTGAAGAAACCTCTTAAGGGATTCCTAGAAAAATTCTTAGAGAAATTTCTACAGAAATTCTTGGAAGAATCGCCGGGGGAATTCTTGGAAAGAACCCTGAAGGAATCCCTGAAACAAATTTCTGGAGGAACCTCAGAAGGCATTCCTGGAGGAACTTCTGGACAACTTCCAGGCGGAGTCCCAGGAGGAATTCCTGAAGAAATCTCTATAGGAAATCTTGGGGAAATGCCATGGAACTATTCATGGAAGAATTCCAGGACGAATGCCTAAATCAATTCTTTGATAAATCCTTCAATGAATTCCTGGAAGAATCTGTAGAGGAATTCTGGAAGGAATCCATGGAGAAATTTCTGAAGAAATTCCTAGAGGAATTCTGAGGAGAATTTCTGGTGGAGTTCCAGGAGAAATTCGAAGAGGAATTTCTGGAGGAATTCCAGGAGCAATTGCAGAAGGAATTTCTGGAAGAATTACTGGAAGAAGCATCGCTGGAATTTCTGGAGGAATCCATGAAATAATTCCTGGAGGAATGTGTAGAGGAAACCAAGGAGAAGAAATTCCTGTATTAAATCTTGAAGGAAACCCTGGAAGGATTTCTGGATGAATTCCTGGAAGGATTCCTGAAGCAATTGCTGTACGAATTTCCGAAGAAATGCCTGGAGGAATTCCTGGATCCATTCCTGAATAAATTCCCGGGGGTATTCCTGGAGAAATACCTGGGGTAATTCCGGTGAAATTCGTTGTAGAAATGCCTGGATGAAATTCTGGAAGAATGCCAGGGGCAATACCTGGAATAATTCTTGAATAAATTCCGGAAAGAATTTTTGGGAAAATTTTTAAAAGAATCCCTTGAGGATTTCCTGGAGCATTCCTGAAGAAATATTTGAAGGAATTCCTAGAGAAATCTCAGGAGAAATTCATGCAGGAATCCAGGAGGAATTATTGGAATAATTCTTGGATAAACTCTGGGAGGAATTCTTGAGGAAATTTCTTAATAGGAGGATTTTATAGATAAATTCTTGGACAAATTGCAGTAGAAATTTCTGAAGGAATCTTGGAATGTCTGGAGGAATCCCTACAGAAATCTCTGGAGGAACTTCTAAAGGAATGCCTGGAGGAACCCCTGGATAAATTTCTGGAGAAATTCCTGTATCAATTGCTGGAGGAGTATCTCGAGAAATTCCTTAAGAAATCCTTTGAAGAAACCCTGACGAGTTTCCTTCAAGAACCCCTGAAGAAATTCCTGGACTAATGCTGGGAGCAATCTCTGGATAAATTCCTAGATGAATTCCTGGTGGAGTTTTCAGAATAATTCTGGGAGGTACCTGTAGAAGAACTCCCGGAGCAATCTCTAGATGAATTCCTAGAGAAATCCTGGGATGAGTCCATGGAGAAACTCCCAGGAGAAATTTATAAAGGAACCTTTTGAAAATTCCTAGAGGAATCCTTAGAGAAATTTCTAGAGAAATTCTTGGAAAAATTCCTGGGAAAATTCTTGGAAAAATCCCTGAAGCAATTTCTGGAGGAACCTGAGGAGGAATGCCTTGAAAATTCTGGACGAATTCCTGCAGGAAGTTCTAGACAAATTCCTTGCGGAATCCCAGAAAGAATTCCTGGATAAATTTGTAAAGGAATTTTCGGGGAAATCCTGGAATGAATTCCTGGAGGAATCTCGAGAGAAATTCTGGAAGCAATTACTAGAGGAATTTCTGAAGAAATTCCAAGATAAATTTCTGAAGAAATTCCAAGAGAAATTTCTGAATAAATTCCAATAGAAATTTGTAGAGTAATTCCCAGAGCAATTTTTGGAGGAATTCCAGGAGGAATTCCTGGAGGGATTGCGGTAGTAATTTATGAAGAGATTCCTATGGGAGTTCCTGGATCAATTCCTGGAGGACTTTCTGAAGAGATTCTTGGGGTAATTCTAAAGAATCCTCTTGAGGAATTCCTGGAGGCATCCTTAAAGGAATTTCTAGAGAATTACTTTTAAGAATCCTTGGGGGAATTCTTGGAAATAAACCTGGAGGAATCCCTGAAACAATTTCTGGAGGAACCTCAGGAGGAATTCATGAACAAATCTCAATGGGAAATCTTGGTGAAATTCCGTGGAACTATTAATGGAAGAACTCCAGGAGGAATCCCTGAATGAATTCCTTGAAGAATCTCTAGAGGAATTCTGGTAGAAACCCATAGAGAAATTTCTGAAGGAATTCCTGGAGAAATTTCTAGAGGAATTCTGAAAGGATTTTCTGGTGGAGTTCCAGGAAGAATTCCAGAAGGATTTTCAGGAGGAATTACTGCAGGAATCTTCGGTGGAATTTCTGGCAGAATCCATGGACTAATTCCTGGAGGAATGTGTAGCAGAAACCCTAGAGAACAAATTCCTGGATTAATTCTTGGAGGAAGCCCTGGAAGAATTCCTGGATCCATTCTAGAATAAATTCCCGGAGGAATTTCTGAGGAAAAACCTGGGGTAATTCCTGTAGAAATTCTTGGTAGAACTCTTGCAGAAGTCCCTGGAGAAATGTCTGAATAAAATCCTAGAGAATTGGCAGGAGGAATACCTGGAATAGTTCTTGAAAAAAAAAAACCGGGAGGAATTTCCGAAGGAATCTCAAGATTTATGATGAAATACAAAGTTCGATATCTGAGAGAATTCCAGGAGGAGTTTCTGATGAATTCTTAGAGGAAATACTGAAGAAACCGCTAAAATTCCTGAGGAAATCCTGAAATCCTGGATTAATTCCTGGGGGAGTTTCTGAAGGAATCCCAACAAGAGTTCTTGCAGGCATTTTTTAAATAATCCCAGAATTCGTTTTTGAAAGAATAACAGAAGAAATTTCCGGTGAATCCCTGGAGGATCTCGAAGTTATTTCTGAAGAAACCCGATGAGCAACCCCGGAAGCAACCCCATGAGAAACTCTATGGAATCTCAGGAGAGGAATGGATTACGGGGATATTAAGGGTGCTTCAAAGGGGCTGTTCATAAATCACGTAGACAAACATTTGGTTATCTCAGAAACCCCCCTCCCCCCTCGTACACTTTTGTCCATACAAAAATATCAAAATTGGTATGGAACGGCCAGAACCCCCCTCCCCCCAAAAAGTCTACGTGGTTTATGAACGGTCCCAAAGGGGGGTTTGAGGTTTTGAAGTGGTTTCAGGGCATTTCAAGGGCTTTATTCTGAAGGGGTCTCAGGAGTTTAAGGGCGTTCAGGTGTATTTCCCTGAGACTCCCTGAAACACCACTGTAACCCCTTGAAATGCTCCTATGACGTCGAAGTGCCCCCTGAAACTCCTGGGACCCCCCAAAATGTCTCTGAGATCCCTTAGAGCGTCTCTGACACCCCCTGTAGCCTCCTGAGACCCCCTTCAACGCCCTGAGATCTACCGGTAACCCCTGAAAATCCTTGGGATGTAAAACTCGAAAATAATGGTAGACTGAACAAATATTGTATGTCGAGTCAAATTTTGCCAAATGTTGGACCGCTTTTGGACCCACATCGGATAACAGTTGGGTCTATGTTGGGTTTAGTAACCAAAGTGAAAACAGATCAATGATAGGTTTATCATGGTTAGACGTCAATGACGAATCAAGTTTTAAATCTGCGACACCACAATTAAAGCTTGCTACGACCATTCAATTGATATAAAAAAAGACACTACACCGTCTTCAGCTAGAGGCTGCACAGACTGAACATTACATACACGAGACAACGGACAACAGACATAACACCCAGTGGCCCAATGGAGAATTTCCCGTTTGACGAAAAGTTTTCCCCGACTGGAGCAGGAATCGAACCCGCACTCCGAGGCTTACGAAACGCCAAGACGACTGACGCCGCTAACCGCACGACCAAGAAGCCCACATCCATCTCGATGGAAAATCAAATAATGAGAGTTTTAAATGTCAGTTGATATTGAACCTTCTTAACACTGCCTTAAAATGCCTATGAGGCCCCGTGAAACCCCTCTGAGACGCTCTGAAATGCCCCTGAGACCTCCTCCAAAACTTCAAATAATTTTTGTGGAACTTCACAAAGAGAAATTTTTGAGAAAAAGCGCCAGATATTAAATTGCATGATTTTTAATAGGAATTAGGAAGCGATAATTTAAAAAAATAACTGCTAAATTTGCACTAAGTTGATTGCTACACAGACAATGTTACCTAGAAGAAATTGCATGATGTTGAACGTTTATATAAATACAATCTCATATATCGTTCCAAAAATTTGACAATAAAAAAACCAAAAATTTGATTTTGCAAATCGATCTCAAAATCGATCTAGTAAAAACTATTTGTAACCGGAGACAAGTACAGTATGCGGCAGGAAAAAATGCGAAAGTGTTTTTCAACTTCAAACCTCATTTTCGTCCATTTGACATTAACCAATCTATGTTTCAATGTTCCATGATCTATAATAGGCTAGTTTTCTGAAAAGTTAATTAAAAAAATTCCCATTTTGGTCACTAACCTTTACAGGGCGGCGCCTGAAGATGAAGACAACCAGAATTTTCAAACCGCAGAAAATCACACAGGTCGCTAAATTTCGCTTCTGATAAAACAAATTTTTTGATTTTCTCTACAATATCATCAAATATATGTACTTATTTCATCTGGTATGTGAAACTACATGGCTCTGGATCAGTGTGGTCTGGTTGTTCATCAAATTTGAGCTAATTTTGTTGCTGTTATAGTCATTTTGTTTAATGACCATTGGGCGCGCAGTTTATTGATATCCGCTTATTAGGCCCACATTATCACATGTTAAACATCGAATATGTTCATTTTTATTTTTCAGTGCTAGAATATAGACCTTGACTGATACACTGTCATGAAAAAATAGTCATATATATCCCATATTTAGCGTGTAATAGTGCCTTGAACTTTTCGCATTTTTTCCTGCCGCACCCTGTATGTTTTGCACTACATCCATAATTCAAATAAGAATGGAATGTCTGTTAGGTTTCGTGTAAAAAACATGTTTGAAAGATCTTGAAAACCATAGCTTTTATTTATTTTTTTGAGCATTTCCTGTTTTCCAGTAGTTTATTTGGGAATTCCTCCGGAAATTTATGTCCTACTGTAACTTTGGAAATTTAGGTTATAATGGCTGGTAACTTCAATTGAAATTCCTTTGGCTCCCCTTCACAAATTTCTTAAAAAAATTCGTTAAAGAATGTTTCAGCACATCCTTTCAATAAAAAATTAGTAATGTAAACGAAAATTGTTTAAACTTTCAAAATAATTTTAATTGGAGCGGACCTTGTTGGATGGTTAGAACACTTAACTAATACGCCGAGGACCTGGGATCGAATCCCACTCCCGACAAACTCACAAAATGTGAGTTCTTCCTTCGGAAGGGAAGTAAAGCGTGGGTCCCGAGATGAACTTGCCTAGGACTAGAAATCTCATTAATACAGTTAAAAAAAAGGAGTTTAAGAGTTAATTTGGCATTTTTTTTTAACCCATTTCCGCCCAGTGATCTATTTATAGATCAGATGCCTCGAACGCCCAGTGATCTATTTATAGATCAGTAACTTTTGCGATAACTGCGGAGAAATGAAGCATTTTGGAAGACTGGTGTCTTCAGCAAAGTTGTTGAGAAGATCAAGGACTCTTCGATAGTACATAATTTAGTACGTATTCGCTCCAGTAGGTGGCACTAGTGATCACGAAACATTGTGCTTTGACAGGTGTTTCGTCAACAGCCATTGCCAATACTGTCGCTTTCGTATCTTGAGGATCAGGCTACAAAGAAAAAAAATATATTCAGCAAAGTTGCTCAGGACATCAAGAACTATCCGATAGTGAACTAGTTGGTTCTAGGTTTATCCGCTAGGTGGCGCTAGTGAGTCCAAAAAAATTCAAACCTCTGTATCTCTAGAATCCGACTACATAGAAGAATTTCGTCTTCAGCAAGGTTGATCAGGACATCAATAGCTATCCGATAGTGAACTAGTTCGTTCTAGGTTTATCCGTTAGATGGCGCTAGTGGGCTCTAAAAAAATAAACCTCTGTATCTCGAGAATCAGACTACATAGAAGAATTCTGTCTTCGGCAAGGTTGATCCGGAGATCAAGAGCTATCCGATAGTGAACTAGTTGGTTCTAGGTTTATCCGCTAGGTGGCGCTAGTGAGTCTTAAAAAATTTAAACCTCTGTATCTTGAGAATCCGATTACATAGAAGAATTTCATCCTCGGCAAGGTTGATCAGAACATCAATAGCTATCCTATAGTGAACTAGTTGATTGTAGGTTTGGCCGCTAGGTGGCGCAAGTGGGCTCTAAAAAATCTGAACTTCTGTATCTCAAGAATCAGACTACATAGAAGAATTTCGCCTTTGGCAAAGATGATCAAGACATCAAGAGCTGCTCGATAGCGCACTAGTTGGTTCAAGGTTTATCTGCTAGGTGGCGTTAGTGAGCCCTAAAAATTCCAGACATCTGTATCTCGAGAATCAGACTACATTGAAAAATATCGTCTTCGGCAATGTCGATCAGGACATCAACAGCTATCCGATAGAGAACTAGTTGGTTCTAGGTTTATCCACTAGGTGGAGCTAGCGAGTCATAGAAATTCTTAACTTCTGTTTCTCAACAACCAAACTACATAGACATTTTTTGTCTTCGGCAAAGTTGATCAGGACATCAAGAGCTATCCGATAGTGAACTAGTTGGTTCTAGGATTATCCGTTAGGTGGCGCAAGTGGGCCCTGTGGGTGCTAGTGAGCCCTAAAAATTCTGAATATCTGGATGTCGAAAATCAGACTACATAGAAAAATTTCGTCTTCGGCAAAGTTGATCAGGACATCAAGAACTATCCGATAGTGAACTAGTTGGTTCTAGGTTTATCCGCTAGGTGGCGCTAATGAGTCCTAAAAAAATTAAACCTCTGTACATTGAGAATCCGATTACATTGAAGAATTTCGTCCTGGGCAAGGTCGATCAGGGCATCACAATCTATCCGATAGTGAACTAGTTGGTTTAAGGTTTTTTTCCGCTAGGTAGCGCTAGTGAGTTTTAAAAATTCTTAGCTGCTGAATCTCGAAAATCAGGCTTCATAGAAAAATTTAGTCTTCAGTAAAGTTTATCAGGACATCAAGGGCTAATGGATAGTTAACTAGTTCATTTTAGGTTTATCCGCTAGGTGGCGCTAGTGAGCCCTACAAATTCTGAACTTCTGTATCTCGAAAATCAGGCTACATAGAAGAATTTCGTCTTCGGCAAAGTTGATCAGTACATCAAGGACTAACTAGTCGGTTCTGGGTTTATCCGTTAGGTGGCGCTAGTGAGCTCTAAACATTCGAAACAAATATTGATAAAGTAGTTTTTACGATGAAATAGAACTGCATGGCCACTGATTGATAACAAAACCAGCTAATTATTAAACAGCAGTCTAATTTCACTAAATATAATACTGAACAAAATATAGTATAGTATAATTAGTTATCAACTTGAACTAATGATAACGTAATTTTCGATAACGTGCCATGTGCAATCAATTTGTTATCTTTTCTCAGGTTCATTGTGACACTCATCTCAAAGACATTCGTTTGGGTCGAACGTGCCTCTGGAGCCGACCTACTGATTGATCGGCTTCATGCAAAATAGCTGTAGATAGATAAATTGAACGTAATTTGATCAACTGTTGCCCCCGTTAGGCGGATTCAATGATTCTTACAAATTATGAACTTGTGTATCTCGAGAATAGAACTACATAAGGGGCTGTACATAAACCACGTAGACCAAAATTTGGTCATCTCAGACCCCTTCCTCCCCCTCGTAGACTTTTGTCCATACAAAAATTTTGAAATTTGTATGGAGCGTAGACTTTGACCAGACCGACCCCCCCCCCCCCACCTCTGGCTACCTTCTCGTGTACGTAGAGGACCACCGGTCGTATTAGCGTTTTGTACATGGTGCATTTGGTGCGTGGGTGAATCTTTTTCGACCGCAGCTTCTTCTGGAGCCCGTAGTAGGCCCGACTACCGCTGATGATGCACCCCCGAATTTCACGGCTCACGTTGTTGTCAGCCGTCAGTGAGGATCCGAGGTAGATAAATTCCTCCACCACCTCGAAAGTATCCCCGTCTATCGTAAAACTACTACCCAGACGGATCCGGTCGTGTTTGGTTCCGCCTACCAGCATGTACTTTGTTTTTGAGGCATTCACCACTAGTCCGACCTTTTCTGCTTCGCCTTTCAGGCGGGTATACAGCTCTGCACCCTTCCAAATGTTCTGGCGATAATGTCCATGTCGTCCGTAAAGCACACAAATTGAACGGATTTTGTGAAGATCGTTCCCCGGCTGTTGAGCAAGGCTCGTCGCATCACACCTTCCAGAGCAATGTTGAAGAGCAGGCATGAGAGTCCGTCACCTTGTCGCAGTCCCCGGCGAGATTCGAATGAATTGGATAGTTCACCCGAAACCCTTACGCAGTTTTGCACACCCTCCATCGTTGCTTCTAAATGTCAGTCTAGTCAGCTTCCTAGGAAAGCCGTTTTGGTCCATGATTTCCCATAGCTCTGCGCGGGAGAATGAGATGAGCAGAACGCTAATAAGGTGGTCCTTATTAGCAAAGCCAGAAGGATACGGTGGGCAGGATATACTACTAGAATGCCCAATATCAATCCATTATATATAGAAATTATTAGAATGATGCATATTGAAATGCCTAAAAACTGTTGAAAACTATCCATTGATAAGCTACTAGCAGATTGTTTTATTTATTACTAATGTAATCCATTTCTGGAACATGTCAAGCTGTAACTTTTTTTATTAGGAGAATATCAGCTATGATCAGTCATCTAAAATAGATTTACATAGCTCATAGAAATAAGGTAGCTGCGCAAAAAAAAAAAATAAATAAAAAAATAAATATTTTTTCAACGTTTCACGTGCATATGCCCCACTGTGTATTAAAACGAAAATTTCACCGTAGATTTCCGTTTAAATGACTGCAATAACTTTCTTTTATGGGGTTGAGGTACTCCATTAAAAATCAGACATCTACTGTGATTGTGGCATAATTCGGGCGTTAATGGGTTAAACAACTTCATCTGTTGTTGCGAAAGGTTTTTTAGCATTTTTTTTTTGGGATTTTTCGAGCATATTTGTGAATTCTTTAGCAGTTGTTTAGGATATTTTCTATGCAATTGTTTTGACTATTTCATCTTTTTGAATTATTCCAGCAATCCCTCTGGCAAACTTTTTGAGAATTCCTTCGGTTATGCCTTTAGTAATCAATTCGGTAATGTTTTGGGAATTATTTAACAAATTTATTTGCACTTTTCTCGGAAATATTTTTTTTAAATACTTTGGAAAATTCTACATTGCTGCCTTGTGGAATTCCGTTGAAAGTTTTTTGTTGAGCATTCGATTAACCCTGTAGAATTTCCTACCAGAAAAAATTTATAAAATTCTATTGTGAGTTTCTTCTGCAGATCTTATAATTTTTTAATAATTCTCCAGTTAGGAGACGGAGGGTTCGGTTCCCGTTCCGGTCGTTAAAATTTTTTGGATTCCCTGGGCATAGTGTATCATTGTACTTGCCCCACAATATACAAATACATACAATGTGGCAGGCAAAGAAAGCCCTTCAAATAATAACTGTGGAAGTGCTCAAAGAACACTAAGTTGAAGCGAGACAGGCTAATTCCCAGTGGGGACGTTGAGCCACAAAAAAGACGAAAAAGAAGAAGAATTCTTCGAGACATCTTCAGTGATGCTTTTGCAGAGGTGGGCACATTCACGTTAATCCATTAACTGATAATTAACGGCGTTAAATATTATTAACGATTTAACGTCTCAGTTCACTTTTTGAAAATCATATTAACGTTAACGACGTTATATCTGGTGCCCGTTAAATGAAAAGTTTTTTTTTCATTAGAGATCCTCTCATTTGTTACAGTTTTGTCATCATTTAGCATAATATGAGTATTCAGGAAATAAGCCCGACTTACAATAAATAAAAATGTTTTATATTAACATATTATTGTTCTCAGTTATCATTAATAAACCTCAATATACGCATGCAAAAGAACATTTCATTTTCATTTTGCAGCATTTGGTGGGGCAATGATAGCGCAAGTCAGTCCAAAGCCGATGATAAGGAGGGGTGATGGCTGAATAGTCTTTGCTGACCATATAAACGCCATGGGATAGGAAAAGGGTATTTTGGTGTGGGATTAGGATGTTGGTACAGATTTGACAATATCAATGCTATTTGCTATTCAGGTGCAAAATAATGTTAAGGCTCAATAGTGAATCGCATACCTTCCAAAACCAAAAAACAATAATCCACAAAATACCAAGCAAGTCAAAGAAAGAAAAAGCGTCCTATTGTTTATTTTGTCAATTATAACAAACGGAAACTTCTACCCTCTCCGACTCGCCAGTCACCCCGGAAGAAAATGTCCCTTCAATTCTGGAAAATATATTATCCCCAATTAAGCCTTTAATCGAATTGTCCGCGTGGTCTTGTAGTACCCCTGCTAGGTGAGAACCACTCATTGCCATACACATTAAATGCTAGACATGACTCATGGATAGCATTTGCATATGTAAAAGCTTTGCTGATGTGACTTTCCTATTAGGCATTTCTCTCATCACATGTTTGTCTTCAAAACTTTGTCAAGCTTAGAAAATTGGAGTTAATAAACAATACATTACAAGGTTCGAATTCCCATAGAATGAGATCATTCATTCGCACTACAACACCATAGGAGATAATATCACATTGGCTAATTGCAGTACAAATGCGAAAAATCTCCCTTTTCCCCCTATCCGCAACCCGGGGACACGCCCTGTTGGATTTCGAAAGCCTCGGAGAATATTACAAACCTTCAATGGCATTCCCATACACTAACCCACATTGCCCATTCAGGGGTCTGACTGGGCCTATTACCCTCCCTCAGTTTGTAATATTCTCACCAAATTGGAATTATATTTTCCCGGCACATAAATGACTTCGACAAATGTTCGATGTACTATGCAGCAGCATGATCAGTATAACTATATCAGATGACTTGAAGATCTGATTTTACAGAATTGTTTGCCATTGATTAAACATTCAACTATTCCAATCATTACTGCAAAGCACATCGACTACATGCCTGAAATCAAAGCTTCCTGGAAGATATAATCCAAGCCCAGGGAATATACGCATGCAAAAAAACATCAGTGTCTTAATATCCGCATATTCACAATAAAACAATATAAATATTACGTTTGGCGATTTTTTTTTTCACCAAGTGAAATTCAACGTCAACGGTTACGTTAACGTTAACGAGTGTTAAATTACTATGAAATATTACCGATTTAACAGTAAAGCGTAAAATTTAACTTTTTGGTTAACAGTTGTGCCCATCATTGTGCTTTTAACATTTTTGCGTCAGTTTCTTTGAGAATGTCCTCGGCAATTTATTCGGAATTAGCTTCGAGACTTTCGGAGTCCCATTGACACTTTTTGAAAGTAATTCCATCCGGGATGTGTCCTATGATTCTTTCTGAAATTCCTGCTCAGCTTCCAGCCAGCATTCCTGTCATGTTTTCTCTAACGAATACATCAGGTATACTATAGTCTCTACAGGATTCCTTCAGGAATAAACGGGATAGTCGGTCCGACTGTGATGCTAATTTGGGAAATAAAGCCTGTATCCGCAATAATCGGGACACAGAAATACAGTTGCAAATTCGCAATAGATACATTAACATTGCTCAAATTTGGCCTAATAACATTTTAAGATGTGTTCATTTCACCTACAAAATTTCATGTGAATCGGTGCAGTACTTTTTGATGTAGCGATGTAAGAGTAGAATGCGCGCCATTGATTTTTGTTCAACTCTTAGTTTTGCTTGTCAGCACTGCAACTTTTGAATTTGGTTAAGGAAATGGCTGAATTTTTGAACACAAACCTCTCAATCTCCATTCGTTGCATAGGCAAAATTTCAAAAAAATCGATGCACTATCAACAATTTTATAGTCGAAACATGTATTGGGACTGAACGTGATTTTAGCCCTTCAGACAGCAATTAGCCAGAACCCTTTATTGTTTCGATTGTACTGTTCAAAGTACTATACCAATATTCATCAAAATTTTCAAGCATAATATACACATAATCATCTACCTATTGTAAACAATTCATGAAAATTGGCAGAGAGATTCAAATGTTATGAATAGGCGAACATCGCACATAAAAAAAACAAGTAAAAATTTCGTTAACACTCACCCCTATCCACCAATAGCTTTCAAACCAATTGATGAAAGTTGATGGAATTTTGCAAGAAAGTGTCTCTGTAAGTATCATAACTGCTAACGAAGTTTCATAATTATCATCACAGAACTTTGAACTATAGCGTAAAAGAACCATCTACTATGCGAATGAAAATTGGTCATGATTGTACAAAATGCTTAAAACCACGCCTGTTTGTTTTCCATTCACAGTTAAAAGTTATGCGTCGATTTTTATGAAATTTGGCACAAACAATAAACATACACCAAAGAGTTCTCAGTCAATTATTTGGCTAATTTTACCGATTTATTACAGAGTTACAGCCATATTTCTGTGTCCCGATCCCGATTATTGCGGATACAGGCTTTATTTCTTGGCGTTCCTATGTTGTTTTGATTGAGCATGAGCATGAGCATGAGCATAGATGACCGCACAATTCGTAGTTGCTACTCCGTGATTGATCAGAACAATCGAAATTGTACAAGGAACCAATGAATAGGGCTTAGGACTAGCTTACTATTCTCAATGTACACAGGTCGAGAGCTCTCAACTTTAATAGGGTCACTAACGGCGCCGGCCACGTCCTTACGGTCATCGAGGATGGGAGGGAATGTTAGTAAGACAAACGTTGTTATAGAGACCGCGAATCGCTGCATCTCCACGTTTGTCTCAAGAAGGATTTTTTTGTTAGTAGGGTAAGGTACATTGTCAGTCCGGGAGTCACCTATGGTTGGTGATATGATTTGACAACAAACCGCCGTTGACAACCGACCACTTTTCAACGCAAAAACTAGCCAAAAAGAAAATTCTATCGCGCGTCTCCACTCCACTAGGGAACAGAAACCTTTAGTCTATTCCACACAGAAATACACTGAACGCGACTCACTTGGCGCTCGGATTTTTTTTTTCGACCGGCGAGCCCGAACTAACACTTTTCCGTTCCTATGTTGTTTTGATTGACTATATAAAATTGAAAGCTAAGAAATATTCCCAATTTTCTGGGATTTATGCTGGGATAGCCTTAGAAAAAGGATCCTTCCAAGAATTCTAGCCGGCAGTCGTTTAGTAATACCTGCTGGAACTACTTCATGGATTCCTCCTGGTATTCTTTCAAAATTTTCTGCCAAGGTATGTTTAGAGATTCCAATGGGAGTTCTTTTAGCTATAAGTGCCGAGATTCCTGCTGATATTCCTTGCAAGATTCTTTCTGGATTTTTTTAAGGGGATACCTCCCAGGATTTCTTCAATTTATCCGGGGTTTCTTCTGTGATTCTTTAAAGGACTTCCGCTAAGCTTCCAGTCACGATTCCTCTCAGGATATTTCTCAGATATTTCTCCCAGAATTCCTTCAGGGGTTTCTGCAGGGATTGATTGGAAAAAAATGTTTGAGAAATTTTGTAATTTTACATGAAGCGTAACCCTGTTGCAGGCCCATTCCCTCCTTCATTAGCGTTACGTAGTTTATGAAGAATAACTGAATTATTTTCACAAAGGAAGAAAAAGTAATAGAACAGTGCGTGAGTTTCAGCTAATGTAAAATGAGTTAGAGTGCGAAAGTAAAAAAAGTATAGAAACAAAGAGAAATAGGCTAATTGATACACATAGATATCTGTAATAAACCATGATTTCATATGACAGTGATTTTCTTATTATTTTTGAGTGGTTATCCTCTCTTTCATTCTTTTAAGATGCATTGTATCTATACGGATCAAAATACACTGAGAGTACAAAAGTTGTGCTAAAATATCAGATGTTCAGGACACACATTGAAGATTTTTTTTTATCTACACCATAGACTTCCAAATTTCCAGGAACAACTGGGATTCAAACCCGCCATCTTCAGCATGGTCGTGCTGAATACCCGTGCGTTTACTGCATCGGATATGTGGGCCCTCACAGTCTTAGAGATATGGAAATCTATATAGAATTTTCAATGTACTTTAAAGAGTGATGAATCTTACATATTTTCGATGACGCACAGCTGTCCCAACAGCTTCCACAGATTATCACCGGACCCCATGGTCTTGCAGTGTTGGTAGCGCTTGCAGTGGCCCTTCTCACCAGCTGGAGTGGTGCACTCTTGGAATGTTTTATTTTTCTGCAAATCAAATTCCATCTAGACCTTTTTTCAATTCATTAACCTAACCACTAATACCCTCACCGAAAACGGACTCAGAATGACACTGACGAACCGTTTCTTCCGCAACAAGTTGAGATCCAAATGTTTTTTCTCGCGATCGGCCTGCACCACTCGGAAGGGTTTTCTCCGCTGTACGGGACGGTCTGGCTTGATATCGGCGGTGGCTGCATCACCACTGATGTGATTGTCCTCGGGAGTTTTGGAAGCTGATATGAATTGAAGAAAATAAAATAAATGAATATTATTTGGAAATAATCTACACTGTTCGAGCCAAAAAAATGTAATATTTTCAGTTGGAAATTTCTAGTCAGATCTTGATAAAACACATGTCTTTAAAATTGAGTAAATAATTTTAAAAACTGGATAATGTATCATTAGAGTCGAATGTCCACTCCATCACTCACTCTATCGTTCGTTCTGTAATATTGCTCCTGCTGCATGAAGGGGGTTTTCTAGATGTATCGTTATCGTCGCGAAGAACGCGAAACATAAAGAACACTACTTATTATCAGCTTTCTGAAATGCAAAAATTCGTACAAGGCCACGCGTTTTGGTGCAGAGAGATATAACACTATAACTTCCGGCTCCAAGTCTGATAGCACATGAAACTTATAATTTCTTGTTCTTGAAAATAAAATCTGATTTTTTAAAAAGTAGGTTGAAAATTTTCAGGAAATACTGACATTTTTTAAATATCTTTTTGAAATCCATAGGTTTTATAGCGATCTTATCTATTTAATTGGGCATAATTAAAAAAAAAAACCTGCACACCTACACATACCTTTATTTTCAAACTCATCGTTCATCAACCCGATCGTCGATTGAACTAAGCATAGTCCGATGATAATCCACAAACCAGTGGACTTTTTATTAACCATTTTTAATAAAACTATTGATGATACAAGTTATCATTAAATTTCACCACTTATCATGATACCGTCCTAATACTATTCCGAGATCAAAGCTCACGATCACTTTCACTATTCACAGCCCAGTCCAAAATTAATTGGCTCGTCCCGATCTTCACCACTCAGCGGACTGCTCTCGACTAAAAGGCGTCACAATACGATCGCAATTCAGTCGCCTTATCGTGCACCCCCTCGTCTTGGTGCATTACTCGACGGCCTGCCCCTATCAGATGGTTCTTCTTCTCACCAACTAAGGCAAATGCAAAATGGGGACAAAAATTGCAAAAATGAGTTACAACCTAATACGTCGCCACATAAATATATAGGCCTAAACAGGCGTTCTTGAACTTCATTGGATTATTGAACTGTTGAGCTCGGTGCGACGTTCGGCGTTTTGCCTTGATCAGAAGGTGCCTAACACCTAGCACATGGAACACGTAGGAGCACCTGAACGATATTGCTGGACAGAATTCTAATGGCTCAGCTTTTTCCTCATCAACGTCTTTTTTTAATATTTACAGTGTTATGTTTCTGGAGCTTTGTCAACCAAAATTTCTCTTTATATACTTTCGTGCTTATTATTTCTTAGTCCACCATCACAGGAATATGTATTCGTTTTTCGTTGGCGTTGGATAGATGTTTGCCTTATTTCAAGAACAAGCCAGATGACGATTTTGACCATGTTTTTGGCTCTATTATTCCAACATGCACACTCTAGAAACTGTTACAAGGTCAAGGAAAGCGTTGCGATGTCTGTGAGTAGCATTTCTAATCAAATATGTTTAACTAAAGTCATCGGTTTTCGAATGGTGGTTCAGTATGACGCGCGATAACTGCGCTGCTACTCTCGCCTTAGACATCAATCGGTGTGAATTATTATCAAAACAAATAGTCAATATAGAAGTCGTACGGTCGTGGGAGAACTCAAGCGGCTGTGCACTCGAGTTCATTGATAAGCGATTCACACTTGGTATGGGAAATAGTGCAGACTTGCTTTGAATTCCTAATATTGGTACGAATAGGACTTTATAGATACCGCCATGAAGGCACGCGACCTGGGTGAAGGATTAGCATTGAGCTTAACTATTTGAACATGCTCAGCCGTATGATCTATGATGTTGTGAGATTTCTCAGACGCCAGTAAGCATGAACATAAGCCTAGACGATTGTAGACTATGTAGTTATCACTCTGATCAGATGAAAGCATTAGTAAATGGGGTTTAAGACTAAGTTAAACTGTTCCATCAGTTACAGTCACATTTACCCTGAAGTTTTTTTTATAGTCAAGGGAAATAGTTGTGCTAAGAAATGCATGGTACATCCCCCTTCGAACCCTCCCCTTTTTGACTAGTAGCCGAAAATACGTGTTTTTTTTGTATTTTTTATAAATTCTACATGCTTTTGCTCAAATTTCATCGTTTTGCTAATCATCAATAGTTTTCACTGATCAGACATGCAATCTATTACTACCTATCATAGTCTATTGAAGTTTCGATGCCAGAGCTATTCTAAGGCCTCCAAAGTACTCCGAAGTTCGTGTCACAAATCCAACATTCTGAACCAAATTTTAAACACGGTGAATGATCACAGAACGTAGTCTACGGTTCTCAAAAAGCCTCAAAGCACCCCTAAAAAATTCATGGTACATTAATTGGGTGATCTAGGTCATCCAAACTACTCTGGAATTCATTTTCTTAAGATCTACAACATCTACCATCGTTTGTGCTCATTCTGTTCAAGAAATGTACATATTCACTTTGATGTCCATTAGACCTTGCAATGCTACGAGTAACTCGATATTGGAGATTCCGAGAAATACAAATGGCCTCCAATACACTTCGAAGTTTGGGTTACGATATCTACATACTCTATCATTCTTACGTTGTGAAAAATATTCATGGAATGTAGTCTTTACTGCTAATGGAGCTTCAGTGCACAACTATTATGCCTTTGATATATTCATGGGGTATTCCAGACTATCCAAACTATTCTGGAATTAAGGTCTGCAAGGTCTACAGGCTCTATTCTTGTTTCTCTTGACTCTATCGGCATAATTCTTCCACGATTGTGTCTGTTGCACCTTTTTATATCACGAGTATCTCTATGTTTTGCTATTTGGGTGTCCACTGGGATACAATGTATTTTGAAGAATGGGTTGCAATATCTGAAAATCTTGAGATATTTTTATTTATACGAATGCTCTACTCTACTCCTAGAGCCTCAGAGTGCAATTCTGATAACTCAGCAATATTCACTTGGTGATCTAGGTCATCCAAACTATTCTGGAATGAAGACCTTCAAGCCCTACAGGCTCTACTCTTGTTTTTTCCACTCTATCCGCATAATTCTTTCAGCAGACAAAATCGCACCTTATTATATCACGAGTATCTCTATATATTAATTTTTGGGTGGCCACTGGCATACAAATGGATTCAATGTATTTTGAAGTATAGGTCGCAATATCTGCAATTATGGGATATTTTTATTTTAGCGAATACTCGCGGAGTATAATCAACACTACTGTTGGAGTCTCAAAGTGCAATTCTGATAACTCAGCAATATTTACTTGGTGATCTAGGTCATCCAAACTATTCTGGAATTAAGACCTTCAAGCCCTACAAGCTCTACTCTTGTATCTCTTTACTTTATCGATCCTTCACGCTGTATCTCATAATATTTTAAGTATTTATTTGTGTTATTTGTGTATCCACTGACATACAAATGATGTTTATGGTATTCAAAAGTAGTTTGAGGGCTACCGACCGTGAAAGCCACACCATATAGGTTTTCGGCCTTTGCAGTCGGAAGACCAGCTAAAACGTTTTTTTTTTCACTCTGACCCGACGTTTCGGGCCTTTATTGGTCCTTTTTCTCAGAATTAGAATAGGTCATGGATTTTGAGTTTTGAAGTGTCGGAATTTACTCAAGAGTTCCTCTAGGCGTTCCTCTTAAATTCCTTCAGCAGTCCCTCAGAAATTCCATTATTCTAAGGGAGGATTCCTCCGTAGTCAAGTAAGAATTTCTTAAGGAATTATTAATTCTCTGGGAATTATCTTGGAAAACTCCTCCAGGTAATTTACTCAACAGTTCCTCCAGAAATTTGGAAGTTTTCCAGGGTTTCCTCCAGGATTTTTTCCAGGAATTCCTACAGGGATTCCTCCAGCGATTCCACTAGAAATTCTTCCTGGGATTCCTCCATAGACTTGTACTGGTATTCCTCCAGAGCTCCTTCAGGAATTCATCCAGGATTACTCCCAACGACTAATCAAGGGATTTCTTCAGGAAATCATCTAGGGATTCTTCCACAAATTCCTCCAAGGATTCCTCCAGGAATTCTTCCAGAGATTTCTCAAGGAATTCCTCCAGGAAATTTCTCCGGGTAATTTCTGCAGTAATTACCGTAATTGCAGTAATTTCTCAAGGGCTTCCTTCAGGAATACCTTCAGGGCTTTTTCAGGAATTTCTATTAATTCATCTAGGAATTCAGCAAAAGATTCCTTCAGAAATTCCCCCACGGTGCCCTCCTGAAATTGTTCCGAGGATTCTTCCAGAAATTCCTCCACAAATTCATCCCGGAACTTTTCCAGCAGTTCCAACAGGGGTTCTTCCATGAATCACAGAGATTTTTCCTGAAATACTTCCAGAAATTCCATTAGTCTTTGCTCAAAGCATTTATCCAGGATAAATTCCAGAAATTCCTCCAGAAAATACTCTATAAATTCCATCAGGAATTAATCCAGGAATTTCTCCAGAAATAACACTACGAATTCGTACAGAAATTTCTACAAGAAATATTCCAGGAATTCCTTCAGGAAATAATTTCAGGAATTTCTCCAAGAATAACTGCAGGAATTCCTACAGAAATTCCTCCAGGAATTTCTTAAGGAAATCCTTCAGAAACTCCTCTAAGAATTCCCCCAGGAAATTTCTGGCCAAATTCATGGAGGGACTTTTGGAGGAATTTTTGACAGAATTTTTGGAGCAGCTCTTGTACAAATTCTTATTGGAGTTCCTGAGTGTAGAATTAGCATTTAAGTAAAAATACTCATAAATAAAAACTAAAAAAAAAATTAGAGTTCCTTGGAGGAATTCTTGGCAGAAGTTTTGGAGCAAAATCTGGATAAATTTTATTAAAAATTCCTGGAGGAATTTTGAAGATATTTTTGAAGAAATATTTGAAAGAATTCTTGGATTAATTCCTTGAGAGATTCTTGGAGGAATTCATGAAGGAATTTCTGGAGGATTTTTTGGATGACTGCTTGAAGGAATTTCTTGGAAGAATCCCTGGAGGTATTTTTGGTGTAATTCCTGAAGGAATTCTTGGCAGAAGTCTTAAAGGGACCCCTGGTGAAATTCTTGGGGAAGATCCTGTAGATTTTTTTAGAGAAATTCCTGAAAGGACTCTTGGAAGAATTCTTGGGAGAATTGTAGGCAGATGTCTTGGAAGAATTCCTGGATATCTTATTGGCGAAATTCCTTGAGGAATATTTGGTGGAATTCCTGGAGGAATTCTTGGGAGAATTCCCAAAGATTTATGGAGGACTTCCTGAAGGAATTTAAGGAGTAATTTTTGGGAAAATTTCTGGAGGATACCCTGGTGGAATTCCCAGAAGAATTCATTAAGAAATTGGAGTAATTTCGGGAGGAATTTTCGGCGTACTTTCTTAATATTTTTGGGCGGAATTTTTGAGGAAATCCCTGAAGGAATTCTCGGAAGAATACTTAGAGTAAACCCAGAAGTATTTTCTAGAGAAATTACTAAAGGTTTCCCAAAGGAACCTGTGGGTATTCATGGAGGAGTTTATGACAAAAATTCTCAAAAAATCCTTGGGGGGATTCCTGGAAGAATTCTTTGAGGAATTCCTGAAGAAATTCCTAAAGTAATTTCTGTATAAAATTCTTGAAAAATTTCTGCACGAATTTGTGGATAAATGCCTGAAAGTAATCTCGGATGAATCCCTGGAGTAGTTTTGGGAAAAAAATCTGGAGGAATTCCTGCAGGTTTCTGGAGAAATTTTTTGAAGAATTTCTGGAGAAATTTCTAGAGGGATTCTTAGAGAAATTTATAGAAGAATTCTTGGAGGAATTGAATAGTTTGGATGACCTAGATCACCAAGTGAATGTTGCTGAGTTATTAGAATTGCACTCTGAGGCTTTAACAGTAGTGTTGATTATGTTCCGTGAGTATTGGCATAAATAAAAAATATCTCAAGATTTGCAGATATTGCGACCCATACTTCAAAATACATTGGATCCATGTGTATGCCAGTGCACAGTGGGAAAAATCGACCCAAAAAACGGATCTTTTAACGCCGCTGGTTTCGGTACATGAAGTAGACCATTTCTGACGTAAAAAAATACGAGAAATCGATTGGTGCTAAATTCATTCACCGCACGGCACGGGAAGTGGTCCATTTTGCCCCATTTGATGCTGGGTCATTAGGCCAAAGGTCATTAGGCCGAAGGCCATTAGGCCGAAGGTCATTAGGCCGAATGGTCATTAGGCCGAGTGGTCATTAGGCCGAATGGTCATTAGGCCGAATGGTCATTAGGCCGAATGGTCATCAGGACGAATTGAAAGTTAGCCGTTGTTTTTACCTTTTCCAACAATTTTTGACAAAAACTAGTTTAACAATGGAACTAGAAAGAATAGCCTATGTTTTAAAGAAGGAAAAATTTATGAATTGAATATCAGCAGTTTCAGCGCCAAAAACTATTTCAGCAATGATACTAGAAAGAACAGCCTATATTTAAAAGAAGGAAAAATTCATGGGTAAAATATCAGTAGATTCAGCATCAATAAAGTATCTTCGTGCCTGTCACACGATACACACATGCAAAATGGTCATTTGCAGAGGAAGCTCTCAGTTAATAAGCTGAGAAGCAGGCTTTGTCTCAGTGGGGACGTAACGGCAAGAAGAAGACCCAATGACCATTCGGCCTGATGACCATTCGGCCTAATGACCATTCGGCCTAATGACCATTCGGCCTAATGACCTTCGGCCGAATGGCCTTCGGCCTAATGACCTTCGGCCGAATGGCCTGACACCCATTTTGCCCCATTTTGCCCTTTTTTCATACAATAAGAGAATCTAAATGCACTTTTAAACAACAAGCACGACTGTAGATCATTGAAAATAGCTGCAGGTGTAATTAGAGGTTCATATCAATCATTAAAATACATGGAAGATCCTTTAAATTGCTTTTTTTGCCCCACATGCCCCAAAAACTGCCGAAAATTCACACTTTTACCTAATTATGAATGGATTTTTAATGTTACTGATTTGAAGTTGATTTTTTTGGCATTAACAAAATGCACTGAATCTAGTATTACCAGAATCATCTTCGGGAGTTGTCCAATTTGCCCCATTTTGCCCTATTTTCATAGAAAAAGGAGATTCAAAATGCACTTATAAGAAACAGATACTGCTAAGGAATGCTGAAATTAGTTTTAGGTCCAATTGGAAGCTAACAGCTATCACGCGCATATATGAAAGATATTTTCCCTATTTTACCCTACATGCCCCTAAAACTGCTGGATGATCACATTTTTTGTATTGTTTTGTAACATCACCCTACATCATGGTTGCAACATGAAGTCATTGATCATTTTTGATACATTCAAATACAGTTTATCGATTAGCTTTAGAATCATTCTCGAGAAGGTACAAACAGATGTCCATTTTACCCCAATTTGTCCTGATTTTTTGTCGTCTCATGAATAAATTGATTTCTCGTGTTTGCTTATGTCCGAATCAATCGACTTCTGGTTCTGAAACCAATGTAATCAAAAGGACAGGTAAAATATTTTACTTTTTTCTAATTCTTGCTTTTGGTGGGGAATTGAGGGCATAATAAGCATTAATCTTAATCTTAAGATGTGTCAAACATGCACCAAACTGATTAAATGTAGCATCTTTAATATTTCCATATTGGTACATTAAGACGGCCTATTTAATCAGTTTTGTTCACATTTGACACATTTTATCAAATGCTTGTTTTACCCTTAATTCCCCATGAAAAGCTGAAGTTATAGAAAAAGTCATATATGAATAATATGACTGTATTTTCGATTACATTGATTTCAGCACCAATGAAAATAAGGGATAATAATTTAATTAATTATAAATTCATTAAATAACAAAAAAATCAGAAGAAACATTCATGGAATGATTCTAGTATTAAACGATAAACCGCATTTGTATATATCAAAAATTATCTCATGCATGTTTTGCAACCAGTGACATTACAAAACCATACAAAATATGTTGTTATCCAGAAGGTTTTGGGGCATGTAGGGTAAAATAGATAAAAGATCTTTTATATACGCACATGATTACTCTTAGCTTCCAATTGTTCCTTAACCTAATTTCAACATTCCCAACAATATCTGTTTCTTATAAATACATTTTTTTATTAACGTGTATTTCAACTTATATGAAAATATGGCAAAATGGGGCAAATTGGACAACTCCCAAAGATGATCCTGGTGATAATAGATTTAGCGCTTTTTGTTTATGCCAAAAAATCAACTTCAAATCAGTAACATTGAAAATCCATTCATAATTACGTAAAAGTGTAAATTTCCAGCAGTTTTTGGGGCATATGGGGCAAAATAAGCATGTGAAGGGATCTTTCCTGTATTTTTATGATGACTATGAACCTCTAATTACACCTGCAGCTATTTTCAATGATCTACAGTCGTGCATGTTGTTTGAAAATACATTTTGATTCTCTTCATGTATGAAAAAAGGGCAAAATGGGGCAAAATGAACCACTTCCCGTGCCGTGCGGTGAATGAATTTAGCACCAATCGATTTCTCGTATTTTTTACGTCAGAAATGGTCATCTTCACGTACCGAAACCAGCGGCGTTAAAAGATCCGTTTTTTGGGTCGATTTTTCCCACTGTGCAGTGGACACCAAAATAGCAAAACATAGAGATACTCGTGATATGCAATAGAGATGGTCGGGTTTCAGATTTTACAGACCCGAACCCGACCCGTACCCGAACAATTTTCAATTTCAAAACCCGGACCCGACCCGTACCCGAGAATTATTTGTTCCGTCAAACCCGGACCCGACCCGAACCCGAAAAATTTTCGTCGATCAAACCCGAACCCGACCCAAACCCGAAAATTTTTTTTGCTAATAAACCCGACCGAAACCCGAGTTAAATAATAATCATTAAATGTAACGGATACAACAAATAAAGCATTTTTCTGAATACTGATTTATATACATTGGTACCAAACCCGACTTGAACCCGACATTATTCAAACCCGACCCGACCCGTACCCGAAAATTTTGAAATTGTTTAAACCCGGACCCGACCCGTACCCGAGCTTTTTTCAAATTTCCAAGCCCGAACCCGACCCGTACCCGTCGGGTTCGGGTTCGGGTCAGGTTTCGGGTTTGAAAACCCGAAACCCGACCATCTCTAATGTTGTTTGTTTGTTTATTTATTAACGACCCTTTAATCAAAAATGATCATTCGGGTCGGAATCTAAATCTAAATACAAAAAAAAATAATACAAATTTCATTGATGTTTTCTCCGTTTCTCTCTATCAATACTCCTGCGTAACCATTTAATCCATGCGTCCATGTTATCATCGCGGTCGGGCTCGGGATCATCTTCGTCGTCTTCATTCAATTCAATACCATCTCTAATATGCAAGGTGCAACAGACACAATCGCGAAAGAATTACGCCGATAGAGTCAAGAGAAACAAGAGTAGAGCCTGTAGGCCTAGAAGGTCCTAATTCCAGAATAGTTTAGATAGTCTGAAACACCCCATGAATGTACCAAAAGCCTTGTAGCTGTGCACTGGCACCGGTAAGTAGTCGAGGATCCATTGCCGCCAAAATACGTCCGACATGTGCTGAATCAATGTCCATCCATCTGACAGGGCCATTTTCGTGTCCATTGGTGGTGCCTTTACTGCTTAACGAACTCCGCTGGAACTCTGCATCGAAAAATGATTCGGAGTTATAGACTCCTGCTGCTCGTTGCTCAGTGGTACGAAAGTTAACGGTCGCGAGATGATTATATGCTCGACCAACAGCGTCATGAGTCCCTCGTCATCCAGTTTCCGTGTCGTGGATAGCGACCCCAGCGCAGTCTTCACGGACCGGACCATGCGCTCCCAACAGTCGCCCATATGGGGCGCTGCAGGGGGATTGAACCGCCACTTGGTTTTCGTGTTCGTAAACGTACTGCTCATCGTAGTGTTGATTGCTTGGAGTTCCTTCTGGAGCTCGCTGCTTGCGCCGACAATATTCGTGCCGTTGTCTGATCTGCTTCCACTTCGGCATTCCTCACCAATGTTGCCACCTCATCTGGATACTGGTATGTTTGCGCCATACGCCACAAACTTCGATTAACTTTCTGGAGAGCCTCGCTGATCAGCACACCTGCAGAACTTCGGTGATCACCTCTTGCTCTCTGCAGTGCTATGCCACAAAATTGGTGCACGTATGCGATAATTCTCAGCAGTCGTTCGTACTTCGAGAAACGACCGACATCAACTACTGGAACGCTGGATGCAACTCTTTCTTCGTTTCGTTCACTGTATCCGACTTATTCTTTGGCCAGCTATCCTCCTCTTCAGGCAAAAACGCTGGATCACGCATCCATCTGCTGACCAACTTACAGTTTGGACCTTTGCCCCACTTTGTCGCTTCGTCAGCAAAGTTTTTTTTTTGTTCCCAGCCATCGACAGACAGACCGACAGACTCAGAATCTCGATGACGTGGAAAGCTACGCATTGTCGGTAGCGTCTAGTGTCCGATCTAATCCACGAGATAACGTTGCTTGAATTGCCCCAGAAACACGTTCGCTCAACTTTAAAGAGTGTCATTCTACTATTGTTGTGGGAAACTGCGCACTCGCACCGATGACCGCCGCCAGCAGCTCGATACAAGGGATTACTGCAGAGGAGCAACCTTTGTTTTGAGGGCAACCAGAGCGCACCGTATCTGCCCTTTGCCACGGATGCAAAAGTACGCAGTCGCATAATGTGCCTGTGCGCTGCCATCTACAAAAATGTACCAATGATTCGTAGCAGTGGATCGTATCCAGGGAAGTAGCCCCACTAGATTTTAATCTTGTCTAAGTCTTTCAGTGTTCGTAACCACAACTTCTTCCGCCCAAAGATGTCATCAGGAACAGAGATGGCACTTCACCGTAGCGATTCACTGCGGCTTCAGTTTATCGACCACACTGGGGATAGGAACATTTTTCACCACACCAAGAAGCCAGTTTCTCTTGTTTTGGGTGGTAGGTAGACCAAGCGCTAGTGCGTGCTCTTGCTCGTCCACCTTGGATCGAGTGTGGCTCACTCTTTCGCGCGCATCGCTCTCCGGCGCTCTCCCGTGTTTTCACCCAGCAGTCACCGAATTATCACCATGGTGTCGCCGGGGCGAGAACTCTCCGGTGTTTCACCGCAGCGCGCACTCTGGCGCAAAAACCTCACTGGAGTGCGCGCCCGGTTGATTTTTTACACTTTCACCGAAGAGAATTTTAAATCGCTCTCGCCGCACTGTTGTGTGGCCTAGTGCTCAGGGAACTAAGAGATTTATTTCTACCCACCAAGCTTGCGCGCATCCGAATCGCAGTGGTGGATCCGCATATAAGAGAAGGGCTCCTGTTCAGATGCACAGCGTGAGTGGTGTATTTTCTATTTCTCTTTCCCACACTGAGGATATGGACATCTCTGATCAGGAATCCGCTCATCCCATTTCACTTTATCTCTCCAGACGTCCTGTAGTAGTATCTTGCCTTGGATAACCAGCGACCCCACTAATCCCAAAGGTCACCTTACAGGCTGAGATTGAAGCTGAAAGCATCTTCACCGGCTTTCCACGATATTCCCAGCAATCGGTCAAATCCGCCATTTCTATTCATCGTGTTTCACAGTCAGTGGCCGGTTGGATTTCGCCAATCGCTTCCAGTACCTTGGGCATGTTAGATGCCCAATTTCTAATGTGAAACCCTGCTTTTTCATGAACTTCTGCGACTCCTAACGCCAACTGAGCTCCGTCTACCTCGGTGTCGACGCTGTCCAGGTAGTCGTCAACATAATGTCTGATTTAGATCGCTCGAGAAAGAACTCGTGGTTCGACGCGATGAGATTCTTAACGTATTGCGACTGAGATGGAGAGCAAATTGTTCCGAAGATCGCCACGTCTGATACCATCGCATCGTAACCATAGGTTCCGATGGAGAATTTCGGAAAACGAAGTAATGCGTTCCGTTTTTGCCTTCTGATCCTCACTTGCAAAATCAATTCCTGGATATTACCGGAGATAGCCATCACTCGCTCATGGAATTCGAACGTGACGGTTCATTTCCGGCTTCATCTTCACAAGGCCATCAAGTGTGTGCGACGAGACATCTCAGACACAGCGTCATCTCCTTGACAAATTTTCACCGCTCGTTTACCGAAAGCTACGTGAACTGTACACTAATCTGCGACGTGCACGTGGGAGCTTTTTTTATTGCTTCCCCAGAAAATTTCGTAAGCCTTTTCCTTCGTCCTTGGCTTTTCCTTCTTCGGTGTCTGGGTAGACGGAAAGTTGTTTGTTACGCTGCTTGTAGCAGCCGTTACTCTGCACTATAGTCGCCAAACGTACGCAAGTTGAGGACCGGTTGTTGCTCTTGATACAGCGCCCAGCTAAATTAAATATTTGTCGGCAGCTTGTCGGCGAGCTCTTGCAATAGGATGGGATTGTAAAGATGATTTCCCATCCCGATTGCCCTTAGAAGTCCACACAGATTTTGAACAACAAGACCAAATTGGCCTAGCGTTTCCAGCCTGTTCGCCTTTTTAGCAGGGGTTGCGCGAACCTTGGCTACCATGTGATGCACGATTTGTTCCGGCCTTCCGTACAATGTCTGTAGAGTGGCCATGATTTGCGGTACCGTTGACGGATTTAGCAGGAAACAACTCACAGCTTCCTTTGCGGTATCTTTCATCGCTCGTTGTAGACGTACCAAGTTCCCCGAATCCGAGTAGCCACACGCATCTGTAGAATACTGGTAGCTACTTACAAATAGCGGGCACTAGGTAGGATCTTCGGAGAACACCGACAGCTCCTTTGGAGTTACTTGTCTCATCATTAACTGTTGGTGCGATGACCCGAACAGAATTTGCGGAAAATGATGCCTAACTAACATGTTCTTTTCTGGTGGATGAAAAGGGTGGAACTGTGGTTGGCCCTGTAGCCCTACATATAGCCCTATCGTGAACGTGTGAGGCGTTTCTATTCTACCTGGCGCGTCTAGACAAAGTGTTCCAATAACTGACCTAGGTAACCCAACAAACATTTTTAGCTGTACAAGAGTGGAACAAACAACTCTCAAGCAAACTTTAGCTTAAGAAACTGTTATTCAGCTAGTTCTGTTACTTGGGTAACTAGCTGCCTAGTATCGGATTCGCGCAGATTACATACCGGGTCACTTACCAACGACACCAGTGCACTAAGGGCCAGAATCGCAATCTAGTGGAACAAAATTAATTACTCCAAAACGAAGCATTTCCGACAAATGGTGTCTTCGACAAAGTTGTTTGACATTAGCAGGGGCATCTATTGCTATGAACGTAGTAGTTCGCAACTCGTCCGCATAGGTGGCGCCACCATCTAACTTCTTTGTTTTACGTCCTAGAGATTTGGCATCTTCGGTAAAGTTGTTTATTTTTGCAAAAAAAAAACAACTCTTTCTCAGACGTCAAAATTCCACAGCCTACTGTTTTCGAGTTATTTAAAAAATAAAAACCAATCAATGAAAAAACAGTTTTTCAAGCTTATTTTGACATTTTTACTAGAAACCATGTGAGTTTTAATTTTTTCCTAATGCATATGTGTCAAACCAAACACATTGTACGGGAATATGTTGAATATTATCATTAAAAATTAAAAATAAAAATACAAATTCGAAAAAATAGTGTGAAATTCAAGGCTTAATATCTCACAAAGCGCATAAAATCGCACCTTCAAATTTTCAGCAAATACAGTGCAATACTAGGTGAACATACTGCCAAAAATTTGGAGAGATATTTTTTGGTGTTTTTGAGATAATAGCTTTTTAGTAACAGTATAAATATAAGTAATGCCAGCATGTAACTTTTTACTGTTACACATTAGAGAGTTTATGTGTTCGAAAAAGTTGTTAATTTTGACTAAATAAACAACTATTTCTTAGACGCCAAAATGCCACGGCAGTGCATGATCACATTTCGATCAAAGCGGACGCGTTGTTCACTCGGTGCGGTCTTTGTTTCGTTGCTTTGTTCTGTCGTGCACGGTATCCGTACAATCGATTGAAATGTGCAGTGAAGCGACGGTCAAAAATACATTGGCTTTTGTGTTCCCCGAGAATGCCGCCCAGCCAAATTTGGCAGAAATGGCTGGCTTCATAAAGACGCTCATCGGAGATGTATCAACGATGGACACTACGTATAAAATTTCTGATGAAAAATCAGTCTTTATACGTTTTCGCAGCGAAGAAGCAATGAAGTTTTGCTTGGAAAACAATTCCGAGACACTTCCTTTCCATTACACCAATGGAAAGAAGGTTATGGTACACATGTGCATTGCAGGGGGAAATACTCGCTATGTGAGGATTTTCGATCTGCCACCGGAGGTTTCAGATGAGGACCTAACCTCAGTGCTGGCGAAGTATGGTGTGGTAAAGCGCACTGTGCGAGAACGTTTCCCGATTGAGTTTCAGCTAGACCTATTCACGGGAGTGCGTGGAGTCTATATGAACATCGACCGAGACATCCCAGAGATTCTTCATTTTCAAAACCGAAAAGGAAGAATTTTCTACGCAGGAAGGAAGGCGAAATGTTTCACGTGTAGATCGGACACACATTTGAAAAAATCTTGTCCAACGCTACAGAAGCGGCGGTATGAAGCACAAAAGCATCTGCTATCAACGGCAGAGCAGAAGCCCGAAGAAGAAGAAGAAGTTGTTTCTGCCGTAGGTGATGATAAATCCAACTGGATTATAAAGGTCAACAAAAAAAGGAAACCTAAGAGGAAGAAGAATACATCCAATCATCAGTCATCTATAATCTCTAAAAACCAGACAACCGAGAGAAAGAACGCAATAGGATCATCTACGAACGAGAGTGACAGCAGCAACACCACGGGCTTCAATTCTCTTTCGGCGAAGAGAAGATTCAGAGTCCCGAGGTATGAGTGGTTCGAAGATGTGAACGAACGTCAGCAACTGATTGAAGAAGATAAAATCAGGATAGCAGCAGCACTTAATATAAACGTGGATCAAATTGAAGTTTATCACGATTAGTTTAAGTTGTTTTTTGTACAGTATTATTTAAAAATTATTTAATTATTGTATTTAAAATAAGCAGTCGGCTCCGTAAAATGTTTAACATGTCTGAGCCTTTCAAATAAACGATCTAGTAAAAAAATATTGTTGATGAAAGCATAAAATGATTGAGTCAACCATATTTCTTACTCTAATCAGTTCATTTAAAAAAAAAAAAAAAAAAAAAAAAAAAAAATGCCACGGCCTACTGTTTTCGAGTTATTGCATATAAACTAAATAATATTGATAAAAATTACAATTAAATACCTCTTTATGCAGTAGTATAAACTATTTTTATTGTTATGACTTGCAAAAAATTAAGAGATATCTTGACCCATGCTGACAATAGTAAGCTGATATTTTCATGACTTACTATGTATCGTAAAAGTAAAAACAATAAAAAAAGGCTTCATATTATTGCATCAAAATGTGTTTTATTGTCATTTTTATCAATATTATCTAGTTTATATGCAATAATTCGAAAACAGTAGGCCGTGGAATTTTGACGTCTAAGAAATAGTTGTCTCTCTCTCTTCTTGGCGTAACGTCCTCACTGGGACAAAGCCTGCTTCTCAGCTTAGTGTTCAATGAGCACTTCCACAGTTTTTAACTGAGAGCTTCCTCTGCCAATGACCATTTTGCATGTGTATATCGTGTGGCAGGCACGAAGATACTCTATGCCCAAGGAAGTCAAGGAAATTTCCTTTACGAAAAGATCCTGGACCGACCGGGAATCGAACCCGTCACCCTCAGCATGGTCATGCTGAATACCCGTGCGTTTTCCGCCTCGGCTATATGGGCCCTTACTAAGAACTAGTTGTGTATTTAGTCAAAATGAACAACTTTTTCGAAAACATAAACTCTCTAATGTGTAACAGTAAAAAGTTACATGCTGGCGCTACTTATATTTAGACTGTTACTAAAAAGCTATTATCTCAAAAACACCAAAAAATACCTCTCCAAATTTTTGGCAGTATGTTCACCTAGTATTGCTCTGTATTTGCTGAAAATTTGAAGGTGCGATTTTATGCGCTTTGTGAGATATTAAGCCTTGAAATTCACACTATTTTTTCGAATTTGTATTTTTATTTTTTATTTTTAATGAAATATTCAACATATTCCCGTACAATGTGTTTGGTTTGACACATATGCATTAGGAAAAAATTAAAACTCACATGGTTTCCAGTAAAAATGTCAAAATAAGCTTAAAAAACTGTTTTTTCATTGATTGGTTTTTATTTTTTAAATAACTCGAAAACAGTAGGCTGTGGAATTTTGACGTCTGAGAAAGAGTTGTTTATTTTGCAAAAATAAACAACTTTACCGAAGATGCCAAATCTCTAGGACGTAAAACAAAGAAGTTAGATGGTGGCGCCACCTATGCGGACGAGTTGCGAACTACTACGTTCATAGCAATAGATGCCCCTACTAATGTCAAACAACTTTGTCGAAGACACGATGTGTCGGAAATGCTTCGTTTTGGAGTAATTAATTTTGTTCCGCTAGATTGCGATTCTGGCCCTTAGTGCAGTGGACTACTCACGGGTCTTATAGGTACCGGGACACCCTGTTGTAGTTGACTCACTTGTTGTGGACATGCTGCAGCTCCGTGCGGTAGAAACAGTGTCGATTGTTGAAGTTGAAACGCTTTCGCACTTTGCAACTGGTCCGATGTTGCATCCTGTAGTTGAAACGCCGCAACGCCTTGCGACTGACCTACTGCGCCTTCCAGCTGCTGGAACGCTTCTTCACGTCGCACGAGCTTCACCTACTTGAACCGACTTCAGCTGTTCGATTAGTAGACGCTCTCGCTCTTGATATCGATGTAGCAGATCCTCCCGTGCAAACTGCTCCTGCCTACGTTTCGTCTCCAGGACTTGGTACCGTGGTTGGCTCTCCTCCAGTCGCCTCTTCAACTCGCCTTCCACTCTCTTCAGCTTCTACCGCTCATCTGCGCGTTGGTCTTCCAGACGCTTCAACTCGCCTACGCCTCAGTTCCGTTTCCTGCTGGTGCTTCAGTTTCAGATCGCATTGCCGTTGCAAAGCAGCCCCGATTTCGTGCAAACGGTTCTCGTTGTCATCGTCTTCATGCTGCTGTCGGCGGTTACACGTCTCACAACGCCACAGCTCAAGCGGAGAGGATTGGTTAGCTTTGGGATAATTTTAGGATTTGTTACTATTTTCGACTGCGGCGGTCCGATGTTCGATGAGGCCGGCACGGATTCGTTCAAAAGCCGCACATACGGTTGAATATCTACCAACGCCATCTTCAGAAGTTCAACCTCTGGGCTATCGTGATGCTTCCAATCGTCTGACGTACGGATGTTCGCTGCTTGTCAACGCTTTAGCAATATTATCAACGCCAGCCATGCCCCTTTGAAGCCCTTCAACACTTCAAAGGGGCCAACGGAGTAGATGCACCAACTGACACAGAATGTAGGTCAACCGGTTCGCGAACTGCGTCGCCGGGCGCAGCGGCAGGGTCAACGAGCTCATCTACTCAGTCCTCCATCCGCTGCATGCTACTTCTCTTACATCGACGACTTGAAGTAATCACAATCTTGTCGTCTTGAAGGCGTAACATTTCGTGTTTTTTAAGCGATGAACTGTTTTTCCCGCTACAACTTCTCTTTGACAGCTTTCTCAATTAGCAGCTTTTCCTGTCGTTGGCGCTCTTCTTCGATCTGTTTTTCGACGCGTCGCTCGTCGTACTCGGAATCGATCATTGAAGGCATGAATTCATCATGCCCGGCCCGGAGTACTAGGGAGTCCATATCACCGGCAGGATTCGTGATTCTGACGCGATTCTTGGTCTTGGAAGGGGTCTGCATATATTTTCTGCGTGTATAATGTAATGGTATTATTTCTTCTTCTCTTTCTTCCACCTCTTGTTCTTTTTCTTGGTATAAAGAGGCAACTGGAATAAAACTTGCAGCATGGTATGATCCACTCTTGAATAAATTCCTTTATTAATATACCGTGATTTCGGGTGAAATTGATAACTTTTCACAGTTTTTGACGAATAATTTTTGAATACTTATCGATATGGCTAAATTCGATGCTTTTAAACAAGTACGACCATGGTTTTCATCGGTCAAAGAGGTTGAAAATTCTACTACAAATCATTTTATTACAAAAAATATCATTTGAAATAAAAGATCAAAAATTTTACTTTCGGGGTGAAATTGATCAGTCAGTGAAATGTTGTTGTAAGTGCTGAAAATATTTTTTTCCACCTGAATTAACCACCCCGGAATGCGAAAAACTGTGCCAAACTTTTACAAGTTAACTAAGTTTTTAATTATTTAAATTTAAAGTTTCATAAATTTAAAGAAAACGCCTAAAAGTATGCAATTGCCATACTAAATATGTTATTACTTCTAGAAGAGTACAATTTTATGCAGAAATTTCAATATTAATAGAATGTTTGATGACGAAATCGGGTTAAGCGAGTACTTGGCAGCTAGGAACATTTATTATAATATTCATTACATGTGCGATACAGCTACGGTAACAAAAGTTTGAAAGTGTCTTTGAAGTTCTCCTAACACGCAATTTCGGAAAATATTGAATTTTATACAGAAATATGTGACTAATTGGTTGTAAAACATGTAAACTCATCATTCAGTAACTCTTGAGCCAGACTGTGGTCATTTTTTACAAATTGTTTTAAGTTTAAAGCGTTATTTTTAACAAATAAAAATGGCCCTCACGTCGATCAATTTCACCCGAAATCACGGTAGGTACATTTTTTCGTGGTATGATTAAAAAAGGTATATTGTATCCAGTTTGTTAATTTCCAAAACGCAATTTATTAACAAAGTAAACACTTTATCTCTCAATTGTGATTTCTGTTTGTCTGAAACAGTTTTTCAACAGACACTTGATACTGACAGTTGTTGAATCGGCATCGAAGAACTTAACATGTAAATCACTCATCGCAAAGCTCCCCTTTACTATGCCGGAACAACGCTTTTTGTGGTGCATATCCGTGTTACTATTACAAATATTTCATGCCTATCATTCTATTTGAAAATTTCAAAGCCAGGTGAGCGTGACATGCAATCCCGGTGTAGCCGCTAAGGGAGTTTCACAAAGTAAAGAACCCTTCATGTACACCTGTCATCCGGTTCAACACATGACAAGCGGAAGAACGCCAATCCGCCGGATTACATTGTATGTGGGGTGCCAGAACCAGGTAACTTCACTCCATTTATGGATAAACTTTTCAAATTATTGAAATAATTGCATGCTGCGGCGCAAAAGTACTGCGAAAGTTATTAGTTTTTCAATCCGGCAGACAGGCTCTAGGATTGCACGTCAAAACAACGAACAACTACTGGAAGAACACGGTTTCGGTGCAATGATATGCAATCTACTTTCGCTTCAGAACTTTTCGACCGTATGTGGAATAGGCTTACAGTGTGAGTGAAAATAGTGCGATACTCACAGCTCTAAGAATGGAAGATTCTTAAAAATCACTACTGTCATCAGGCTGTCATTGTTACCAATTCAGTTATATGTATGAAGAACTGAAATTTGTCAGCTGAGATTTGAAATTATTTTAGGCAGTAGTTTTTCGTCGCACTTGGAATCGTTGAATAATGAAATATTTCAAAAATTGTGACAAATCGAAATTTGTATTCATCTGTAGCTAGAAGTTCTTGCATTAGAATCATGCCAAAAAGGTTTTTGCTTTTATTATCACACGCAAGATATGCCTAAAACTATTTTGAAAAGGTAATCTCAAACATATAACAAATTATAATTTATCACGTTATTTAGAAAATTTCTGTACCAGATAGTCGCATTATTCTGTTCACTACTCTAAGTGCATACGGGCTGAAAGCCATATGTTTGATTTGTAGGTAACCCCGTCATGATGAAGTGCACAAATAGGCCTAATTTAGAAATGATCGATACACACACTCGTTACCAAGAGCGAATCGATTCGGCATCAAGGAGGGTGTGGCTCCGAATGGTGTCAATAGCATCGCACATACGCTTGATTGTTCTATTTTTTGTCTGGTGCCGATTTTTCACGCCTACCTTTGACGATGGTTCGAAAAGCAATGCAAGAACATTCACCTACATATTCTTCATACAGATGGCTTAAAGAGAATGTTCACCATTAGTATGGAGAAGACCAAAGATGGCCTTATAACATATATAACAGATATCCAAGCTAGAACAAATTTCTTAAATTCCTAACACAGTTTTGAAACTGGACTTGGATGTCTTTAATCTGTGCTTATAATTCGATGTTGCTATACCGTGATTGATCAGAACAATCAAATTGCTCATGTAAACTAATGAATGGGGCTTGAGACAATCTACACCCTAAAACGAAACAACACAATCCTGTGTACAATTCACACATATTTGTGTGATACTAGATCAGCCTCCACCCCTGTGTCAAATGTACACAGTTACTTTTCTGGCTCTAGCGCTGGTTTGGGAGCAAAGTTCATAATTATTTTTCACTGAACGATGACATGCATTATCAGGAATCAATCAGTGCAAAAATATTTGTTCAATTTGTTCTCATGCCAGCGCTAGAGATAGAAAAGTAACTGTGTACATTTGACACAGCGGTGAGACTGTTCCAGTCGGGCACAAAAATGTGTAACTTCTGTAACCGTGTAATCAATATACAGGATTCAAGAGCTCCCCAACCCTCCAACGCCCAAAAAGGAATCAATAGAGATAACGGAACACTGATATATGTTGCCCTTTACTGGCATTTACCAGGTTAGCTGGTATGTCATAAACATACAGAAAAACTTGTAGTTAGAAGACACAGAATGTTGCTAATTGACAAATTGAGGGATGAATTAGACACCAGCAAACAGACTGCTTGGTGGCTAGGTATGCGGAGTGCGAGAGTAAGTCTCGGCTTCAAATAAAAATAATACGCTCTCACTTGTAGTTGTTGGGCACAAACGAGGCTGTGTTGTGGATTGACATCTAAGCCGAAAGAGAGATGGGTCTTGAAAAAGTGAATGTTCATGGTGAGGGCTCGGGTTCAGTTTGGCTTTCTATTCCGCAGAATTATCACCTGTTCTGTGGCTTAGTTGGTTAAAGCACCGGTCTAGCGAATACGGGGTCGTGGGTTCGAATCCCACCAGAACACGATTTTTTTCAAAAATTCATCCCTCAATTTGTCAATTAGCATCATTCTGTGTCTTCTAACTACAAGTTTTTCTGTATAGAGATAACGGATTTTCAATTGTCCCGTTCCCGGCTGACTGGATGCAGTAAAGGTGCCCAAAAAGAGCGATCTGACTTTTTGCCATAACTGGCGGAACATCATGTTACTGTGTATCGTTCTCAAAGTCCCTTATCCGGATACAGGAGAAAATTGACACATCCTCCGATGGCAGCAAGCTGGATTCCGTGCCAGACCATCCTGTGTGAACCATATTGTCACGCTCCGTATCATTCTGGAGCAAATCAATGATTCCAAGAGCCTCTCTGACTGGTGTTCATTGATAACGAAAAAGCTTTCGACCATCTCAATCAAATAAATATGTGGGGAGCTCTCAGGCGCAACCCGAGCAGGAACGAATAACTGACACATAACTGGAGCATACCAAAGTCAGGTATCATACCAAGACAAGGTACTGGTCAACCGATCTAGGCGATCTAGGTATTGAAAATAACTTATTTTGGTATTTTGTAGGTATTGATGTAATACCTCAACGAGTTATTGCTTTGGTATTAAGGACTGCTTAAGGTATTATTTATTTATGGAAAAATCGCTATTTTTGTTATTGTTTGGAAAAATCACTGATTTTTATTTAGGTATTGCCATACCTGATGTCATTGCTCACGCGTTATGCATAGAATACACACACAGTTATAATTTTAGGTATTTTACCTCTTATGCAGGGCTTCTTAATACCTCATTCAGGTAGTAGGTATTCGGTTTTCCGAATCTATGACAAAAGGTCGAAAGACATAAGGTCGAAGGACAAAAGGTCGAAGGACAAAAGGTCGAAGGGACAAAAGGTCGAAGGGACAAAAGGTCGAATGGACAAAAGGTCGAATGGACAAAAGGTCTAAAAGGGTAAAGAGGTTAAATAGACTGAAGATAAATTGGAAGACATAAAAAAGTGATCAGAATTCGACAGAAAAACGACGATTAAAAAATAGAACGAATGATAGCAAAATTATTCAACAACTTCAAAACAATCATTATTGAAAAATAGGAAAGTGTCTTCTAAAACTTGTAATAGCTTATATGCAGCAATTTTTACCGCATTGCAATTCGAAATAGATGCCCATAAATGATGAAAAGTAATGTTATTCATTAAGATTAAATATAAAAAATAATATTCCTTGCACGGCACGTCACGCAGAAATTGTGCCCATTTACGCTCATCTTTCACTGAACTTCTCAGTTTCATTTACCTTACAAAAGAGAAAGAGAAAAAACGAACAACAAAATGTACATAATTTCTCTCACGCAGAGGTTTTGTGCGGGTGATTAGGGGCCGTTCATAAACCGCGTAGACTTTTTGGGGGGAGGGGGGTCTGGCCAAAGTCTACGCTCCATACAAATTTCAAAATTTTTGTATGAACAAATGTCTACGAGGGGGGAGGGGGGGGGGAGCCCCTTAGAGTGCTGCGTGAGAGCAATGAGAGCCCGCAGGTCATAATCCCAGTGCACAATTTCTGTGCGCACGCAGAAAAAACAGAACTTAGTGCACACGCAGTGTGTTTAAAGGGGTCAGTGTTGTTTGAGCATTTGGTGAACCGAAAGCATGCCAGTAAGTCCAAAACCCGCTAAGGGGTATCAAATCCTTGATATCAGAGACAAGCAGACGTCTTAAGCTGGTCAAGGACTCACAGTTGATGAATATTTTGGTTCCAAATTCCACCAACAGGTGGTGCTAGTGAGCTAACAAATTTTGTTTTTCATATTTATCAGGAAAATTTGCAAAACATTGCAACTAGCGCCACCTAGCTGCAGAAACTCTAACCAAACGATAATTATCCTGGAAGCCCTTGATCTACCATCTTTCTAAAGAATCAGAATGCCGAAGACACCATCTTTCTAAAGAATCAGAATGCTGAGATATGTAAAATGTAAAATTTGTACGCTATTTAGCGCCGCCTAGCGGTGAAATCACAAATCACACGGCCCATATTCTGAAAGCCCTTGACCAGCTGAACAACTTTGCCGAAGAAACCAACTCTCTAAGTAATCAGGTTCCTGAGATATATAGGATGGAAATTTTGTCAGTGTTGCATCTGCTTGTCTAAGATATCACATAAATCACAGACAAATAGATGTGACACTAACGAAATTTCAATCTCATATATCTCATGATCCTGATTACTTAGAAAGTTTGTGTCTTCGGCAAAGTTGTTTGGCTGGTCAAGGGCTAACCGATAGACTTAAGATTCAAAATTCTACCACTAGGCGGCGCTAGAGAGCAAACAAATTTTAAATTTCGCATATCTCAGCATCCTCATTATGTAGAAAGATGGTGTCTTCGGCAATATGGTTTGGTAGATCAAGGGCTTTCAGAATAATTACCGTTTGGTTCAAGTTTCAACAGCTACTCGGCGCTAGTTGCATTTTTTGGAAAATTTTCCTGATATTTATGAAAAACAAAATTTTGTAGCTCACTAGCACCGCTTAGCGGCGGAATGTTGAATCTTAAATCTTATTATCGGTTAGTCCTTGACCAGCCAAACAACTATTCCAAAGACACAAACTTTCTAAGTAATCAGGATCATGAGAATATGAGATTGAAATTTCGTTAGTGTCACATCTATTTGTCTGTGATTTATGTGATATCTTAGACAAGCAAGTACTTTTATACTCCTGTTGTACACACAGTATTGCACTGGAAGCACGACTGAGTGCGCTCTCAACACGAATATGTGTGTGCACATTTTCTGCGCGCACAAAATGTGCACGAAGAAACTGAAAAAAACATGTTTGTGCTAACATTTGTTTGAGCACTCATTTTGAGGGTGAGCGGGTGGTTTGTGTGTGAAAAAAGTTGCGTAGTTCACCCTCGCTCTCGTTGAAAATCGTGTGTAAAGTGTATGTTTTCTCTTCACACGTTTTGCACTGAGGAGCATGCCATCGCTGATTCCTTGAAAGAACAGCCTATGGGTTGAAGAAGGATGAATCATAGATCGGAATATTCTCATTTGAAATTCCAATCATTAATGCGATTAAATAGTCAAGCAGTCTATAAATTAGAAAAGGACAAATCTCTGGGTATTATAGGGGTGATCCATGAAGTACGTCACGATTATAGGGGGAGGGTGGTTTGCAAAAGTGTAACAAGCAATATAGTTAGTATAGGACAGGGAGAGGGGGATCAAAAATTCTCAATTTTTGGCGTAACTCCTGTATGAGCAAACAAAATGAAATTGTTTACTTATACAGTATAATTATTAGGATCTACCTATCAATCCAAGAGGGGGATGATCACTAAGCACAAGTAGTTATTGAATGTTTCTGCAGTACAGTTAGAAAGAACAGATATTGAAAAGAAGAAGGCAAAATTTCTGATTGAAAAATAAGTCCCTAAGGAGTCAATAATTATTTCACTAACAAAAGTTAAAAGAACAGCCTATAAATTTAAGAAGGAAAAATTCCTGAACAAAAAACCAAACTAAATTGCCATTAAATAAATGCTACATTAACAGAACTTGAAAGAACAGCCTACAAACAAAAGAAGGAAAAATTTCCTATGGAAATGTTAGTGACTGAAATGCATATGATTTCTATAACACACTACAATGTTTCTTTCAATGAGCGGCAACAAAGACTTCTCAAAAATGTTTGTCTTATAAGCGAGAAATACCAGCTGGTAAACTGCCTATGATCGCATATCAGTCCCATATTTGCTGGGTTTCCTATTCATATGGGACAGTTATGCGATCATAGGCAGTAAATTGGTCTACTAAAATTCGACCTTTTGTCCCATTCGACCTTTTGTCCCTTCGACCTTATGTCCATTCGACCTTTTGTCCATTCGACCTTCTGTCCATTCGACCTTTTGTCCATTCGACCTTTTGTCCTTCGACCTTTTGTCCTTCGACCATTTGTCCTTCGACCTTCTGTCCCAAAGCCCGGTTTTCCATACCTGGGTTAGATATTCTACAGCTATTTTCTCCTGCTCGGGCAGCGCTTCTGTTCCTCACAGTTAACCCTCTCAACTTTATGGTAGCTGGGCAAGCATTGGAACATATTGAAAGCTTCCAATATCTTGGAAGTCAAATGGCGGCCAATGGCGGCACGAAGATCAACATAAGTGCACGGTCGTTAAAGTAAACGGGGTCTTCTTCGGTAGCTGTTAGGGACGCAACTTCTTGGAGAGAATGAAACCTTTTTCGGCAGCTTCAAAACTGCAAGGAATTCAAGATTTATTTAAATAAATTACAATGAAATCAGCACAATCTTTCATTTCAGTAACATTGCCAATCTCCCAAGATGCGGGGGCCCATATAGCCGAGGCGGTAAACGCACGGGTATTCAGCATGACCATGCTGAGGGTGACGGGTTCGATTCCCGGTAGGTCCAGGATCTTTTCGTAAAGGAAATTTCCTTGACTTCCTTGGGCATAGAGTATCTTCGTGCCTGCCACACGATATACACATGCAAAATGGTCATTGGCAGAGGAAGCTCTCAGTTAATAACTGTGGAAGTGCTCATAGAACACTAAGCTGAGAAGCAGGCTTTGTCCCAGTGAGGACGTTATGCCAAGAAGAGGAGAGAAGGACATAAAGAAATACCAGGAGGAAATCCTGAAGAAATTTCTTTACGAGCTTTTGCTAAAAACTCTGAAAAAAAAATCCTACTGGAATCACTCAAGCAATTCCTGCAGGAATATCCGGAGCAATACCTGATAAAAGCCCGGCAGACATTTCAGCAAGAATTTCCAATAATAGATAAATTCTTGCAGGAGTTCCTGGAGCAGTTCCTGAAGATAAACCTGAAGGACTGCCTGTAAAAATGTAGAAAACCATTGGAAAAATTTCTGAATTTTCGAAGGAATCCCTGAAACGTTTCTTTAAAAGAAGAGACGAACCAGCCAAGGGCTGAAAGTTTCTTCAATAAAGACAAATCAATCAATCAACGTTTCCCTAAAAGGTTTTAGGAAGAAATTCCTGGAAGAATCCATGGAAGGATTGCAAAAGAAACCTTTGGAGAAGTTTTGAATAAACTCAATGGCAGATTTTCTCACGAAAAATTACTGAAAAAAATCCAAAATTATGATTTTTTGGAAAAATTTATGGGAGCGAATAGTTTTCTATAAAAATTCTAGCAGAAATTTATGGAGCAATCCCCAATGAACATGGAACAATTTTGGAAGGAATAAATGGCAGATTTTCTAAGTGATATGAGGGATTTCTTTTTTCTAAAGGAAACTGTAGAAATTTTTTTGAAGGAAACTGGTTGGATTTCTAAAATAATCTATAGATGACTTTCCAAAAAACCTGGAAGAATTCCTGAAGGTATTCTCAGAGGTATTTATGAAGGAATAGCCGAAGGAGTTTCTATAGGAATCCATTGCAGATCGTTAATCATAATCCGTAACCCTTACATACATTTTTGCAGGAATCCTAAAAAAACTGTGGGAAATTTTGGAAAGTTTCTAAAGAAATTCGTTGAAGATTTTCCAGGATGAACCCAGGAAAAAATAGTGAAATAAATATTGAGAAATAGAAGTATCAACGCCTAGAAGAATTTTTGAAGGAATCTGTGGAAGAATTCCCAAAGGTATACTTGAAGAAAATTATTTCTGAAATATTTTTAAAAAAAATATCTGCAGAAGTTTCTTCAGGAAACTATGGAAGATTATCCAATAAAATTCTTGAAGACAGATCCGGAGGAATCCTTTGAATAATTTCTGAAAAAAATCCTAGATAACTTCCTGAAAGCCTCCCTGGAGCAATTTCTAAGGAAATCCATCGAGAATCCAGGAAAAAATCATTGAGTTGAGGAAATAGAAGGAAATAGAAATAAAATCTCATTGAGAGTTTTTTGGCGAATACGACTTGTAAGGTTTGTGCTAGATTTAGAAGAGTTTTAAGCCCAAAGAAATAAAAACAATTGTATCTGAATATTTTGAAATTAAAACACTTTTTGTCAACGCTGTAAAATGTTTGAATGAATGCGACAAATGACCTCGGAAGTAACCTCAAGACATAAGAATGTTTAGGAATCATTAGAAATAAACTTTCATAAGAATTTCGAAAGCATATTGATTTTGCTTTGTCATTGAAAAAAAAAATAGTTTCTTAACATGGTGGATTACAAATAATTTAGAAAAATCTGATTTTTTTAGAAATTGGAAGAACGTAAAAAAATGATCCTGTATGTTTTTAGCTTCAGGCCTTTTCGGGGCCCCTCTGAGGCCGACGCTCTTGGCGGGGGCCAAACTGGCTCTGCTAGTGACCAAAACACGTGCCCGGAAGTTGTATGACGAGGTTCTGTCAAAGTACGAAGGATGCATTTTCTGGGAGGATGAAACGTACGTGAAATGAGCTAAGGTCAGCTTTCCGGTCAAAAGATCTTTAAAGCCACAGATCAGGGTGATGTCTCTAGCAAGTTTGAATTTGTTTTTACCGATGAATTTGCAAGTAAACTGTGGACAAAAAACTAAGGTTTTCGTGACAAACAAGACCGAGGAATCCAAAATTTACCAGCAGGAGTGCCTGAAAAACTGTGTCCTTTCGTTCATTATAGCTCACAATGGACCTATGATGTTTTGGCGTTATTTGACAAGCTGCCACTACAGTGGAGAATTGCTACAGTGGTATCAAATGGGGTGGATTTCATAAAAAAGGACTTCAATTTCCCAAATTGCCCTCATTTCCTCCCAATTGAGAAATGTTGGTAAATTGTCAAGCAAAAATTGAAGAAGACTGAAGAAGAGTAGAGAGATGGTTCGGGATGCAACGGAGATGAAGATATGGTGGAAGAAAATGGCCACTAGAATTATTCATGACATTGACATCCAAGACATGATTAGTGGTATTTGAAGAAAGGTTCGAGATTTTATTATGATCCGGTCCTATTACGATCCTAGTCCTTGGCCTCCTTCCGTAGGGCAGCCGGGGACTGGAGCTGGCGATGAAGAGAGGGTCACCTTGACTTGCGGGGATTTCAAAGCTCCTTAGCGTAGGTAAAGCCCCAGGCCCGGACGAAGTTCTGAACCTGGCCTTAAAAGTAGCTATTGCAGAGGCTCTCCCCGAGCAGAAGAGAATAGCAAAATAATAACTACAAAATAACATAACCTGTTTTTATATCTTGTTTTGTTATTATTAACTTATCAAGGATTTACTTTTCCATAACATGTTTTGTTGGACAATCTTATTATCTTATTATCTAACTATTGATATGCACCCATTAAACAACATTTAAATAACATGTTTTGTTATGGAGCAAACTAAGTCATTATTGTGATGTTTAAAGTGTACACTTATTTGATAAACAGTATCAGAACAATAACAAGTTTTTAAATTGTAACTACGACATTGAAGATTTACGTTCTTTACAGCATTCCGTACATATTATCTTATTATTCTAATTATTATTCTTGTCAGCCTAATATTTTATAAACATTTCGACAATTATGTCCTGTTTTTTATCATTTTTTGAATCCAGTTACATAGAGTTGTATCCATTCCATAGAAAGTCTCATAATATAATAATACTTGGTTACTCTTATGTTATAATTCGCAATTAACCCTAAAAGGGATACCTTCATGGCCTCAGTTTCGTCACCTCGCTGAGTGTGTTACATCAAAGACGAACTCTGGAAGGCGCCTGGGGTCCAATGGACCCCAGGTATCCCTTTTAGAGTTAAGATAGCTCTATCTAAAGGGTGGCCCAAAAATTTTTGCTTTTGGTTTGTTATCAATAACTTTTGAAGATCAAAATTTGTTTTTGAAATATTTTCCAAATTCATTGTTATTAAGTTGATATTGACACAAACAAAACATGTTATTAAATTGGTCTTCTAGGAACATTTTTTTGTTATGATATTTGTTATTTTGCCGCTTATGACACGCAAGTTTATAACATAATATGTTATGCTAATAACAAGCAAAGCAAAGCAAAGCAAAGCAAAGATAACCGTACACATCGTAGTTGCTACTCCGTGATTGACCAGAACAATCGAAGTTGCACAGAGAGCCAATGAATGTGAAAGCTTGGGACTAGCTAACCATTCTCAATGTGCACAATTCGAGAGTTCAGCTATTTAAAGTCAATAACGGCGCTGGCCACGTCCTTACGGTCATCAGGAAAGGGAAGGAATGTTAGTTCGACAACCGTTGCTACTAGAAACCGTGGAATCCACAGCATCCCCACAGTTGTCACGGGAAGGAATGGTGGTTAGTAGGGTAGGGTAAGGTGTGGATCTAGGAGCCACCTCTGTTAGGTGATATGATCCACTAGTTATATGGAAATACACGTCGCGGTCTTCATCACGATTATGATTTATTTGATCACGATGACCACTGATCCCGGATTTCGTGCTCGCGTTTCCATCGCCCTACCGTGGAAACCGACCGATCTACGATTATTGTAGCGCGATTCTGAACCCGGATTTTTCACTCGCACTTCCATCACTCTTACCTGAAAATTGTCTGCCATTCGAAAATTCTCAAGCTAATCTGATTCCGCATTCCACACTATCGCTTGCATGGCTCTACCGAGAAAACCGACTGACCAACGAATATTGTAGCGCGATTCTGATCATAATATGTTATGCTAATAACATTAAAATAACTGATTTCATTATTCAGTTATTTTGCCAAAATAACGCATTTTGTTATGTGATTGTTGTTCTCTTCTGCTCGGGTCGAGATGTTTCATTCTTCTATGCAGAAATGCCTGGATGAGCGAGTTTTCCATTACGCATTACGAAAATTCCTATATGCAAATTGCTTTCAATTTACAAAAACTGGTTTTACGAAACATTATTCGTTGATGTTTTACAAAAACATACCCGAGCTGAAGGGAATAACAACAGCATAACGAGTTGTGTTATTTGGGCAAAATAACTGAATAATAAAATCGATTATTTCTAAGTTATTACCATAACATATTGTGTTATAAACTTGTATGTCATAAGCGGCAAAATAACAAATTCAATAACAAAAAATGTTCCTGGGAAACCATTTCAATAACTTGTTTTGTTAGTTTCAATAACAACTTAATAACATTGAATTCGGAAAATATTTCAATAACAAATTTTGATATTAATATGTTATCGATAATAACCGGAGAGCAGAATTTGCTATGATATCAAACTCGTTACTAAATAAGTTACAATACTTATTATATAAAATTATTCGCTTTGTCCCACAAGCCCGCCAATAACATGAGGTTCATCACTCTGACGTAAAAAATATTTTCAAATGATTGAAAAATACTATATTCAGCTTTTAATTCATTCTAAGAGATTTGAAGTCACAAGATAATCAAACTTTAGTAATTTCTATATTATCAAATACGACGAGCTTCGATTTCCACCTGTAATTTATAAACTATTCTACTTTGATTGTTTTTGGAGCACGGTTTTGAAATCAACATGTGTACTTGAAAAAGTTTGATCGTCGATAGCAATTTGTGACTTTTGTTTTGTTTTTTTTTAGCATAGAAACTGAAGAATTTTTAAAATGCTCAACAGTTTTGCAGAAAATTTTTGGGATATTGGAAATGTTGTACAGATTATAACATTTTTTATGAAAACTTTGTTTTAATTCCTCCGATTTTTCCCTGGATTCAAGAATTATGTCGAATATTCCTGCTGGATTCTACAAGGATTCCACCAAAAAAATTTCTATAATTTCTCCTGAACTTCCTCTGATGATTCCTACAAGACTTTCACCAGAATTTTTTGGAAATATTGATTGATTGATTTGTCTTTATTTAGGAGACTTTCAGCCCTTGGCTGGTACGTCTCTATTTTTTCTGCATTTTTTTTTTTTCTAAAATTCCTCTATTCATTTCTCTAAGGATTCCATCAAAAACATCTTATATCAAGTGACTTTGTCATAAAATTCTTCTAGAAATTTGTCGACAGATTTGGTCATAAACATTTCCATAAATGACTCCTAAAATCTTCCAGAAATTTCTCCGGGAGTTCTTCTACGGAATCTTTCATGGATTTTCAAAGAATCCTCTAGAAATTCCTTTAGAATACTGCATAAAATCCCTTCAAGGATTTCTTCAAAATTTCCTGTGATCATTAGTCCTGAAGTTCATCTTAAGATTTCTCTGAAAATTTCTTTGAGGATTTCACCAGGAGTTTTTCCGAAAGATTCTCCAGGAGTTTTACAAAAGATTCTGCCAAAAATTCTAATAATTGCTCAGAAGAATTACCTGCGAAATTTCTAAGAAAATTACGCGAGGAGTTCTCTTGAAGACTTCTCCAGGGATTTATCGAAAGTTCCTCCAGAACTTCCAAGTGCTTATCTGAAAATTATTTAAGGAATTCTTAAAAGAAATCGTTCAGAAATTTCCTTCTTAACTGAATACAAAAATTGAACAACACAAGGGACAGGTCATAATTGTCGAATTGTTGCTGTGATTTCAAAACTTGTTACTGTTGTGCTATTGCTGATAAGTGGATCAATACTACAACAATAACTAAACTGGTACTTCAACAAAACATGTTTTTTAATGTAGTTTAGTTAATGTTTATCTATGATATCAATAGCTTGATTGTAACAAAATGAGATTGTCCAACAAAATTTGTTATGGAAAAGCTATGCCTTGATAATTTAATAATAACAAAACAAGATATAAAAACAGTTTATGTGATTTAGTAGTTATTAACTTGCTATTCTCCTCTGCTCGGGTATTTCTATAGAGAAACTTGACCGCAAATGTACACTCATTGCACAATTATGGGTCACTCAAGGAACAATCATTTCACAGTATGAATCGTTTTTCATAAAAAAATAACACTTTCATTATTTTTATTTTATATTCTCTTCCTTGAAACTCCCTTTATTGTTTTATATAAAAATCTGCTTGTAAAATTCACTTTAGGCGGTGAAAATTACTGAAATGTTGGTGAATAATGAAAACCACAATTATGGGTCAAAATTGGCTGTGTAACAATTATGGGTCAATTTGTTGCCTATTATGGGTCACTCAAGAGGAATCGGCTGAACAATAATGTTTTGTCAATTTTTTCAATGAATGGTCACTTATTCTAGATAGATCAACTATAGAAGGATCTAAAACTAATCTCAAACCTCTTAACGAAGCGTGTTTTCACGATTTGGAATCAATTTTCCAAAATTGGTACAAAATCTCCAACACAATTACTGATAAACGCCTAAAAGTATGCAATACCCATGTACGCAGAACTGTCAATATTATGCTGCACAAAAAGTGACCCATAATTGTGTGATTTTTGGTGTTCCTTGTCACAATAATGAGTCATTGAAATTTTGCCTGAAATAAGCTTTAATTAGCTGCAGTCACATGAATTTCTACATTTAGAACGTAAATTATACCTTTGTTCTGGTGACGATACCATTTCGCACTTGAAAATCACTAAAGCTCGCCTTTACAGAGCTTACGAAAGCAGAGCACACACTTTCTGATGTTCACAATCGAAGCGTTACTTTGACAGATGGTTTTACGCCGAACAAAAAATTACTGAAAATATGTATGTTTTGACGTATAAGCCCGTGTGCGATACGTATAGTGACACAAAACAAATCAATTTATCAACGAAAAATGATAATGGCTAACAAAAGCTTGCAATTAATTAGTATTTATCTATTAAAGTGGAAAGTGACTAATAATTGTGTGTGACCCATAATTGTGCAATGAGTGTATGCACAAATTACAAGTTTTAGATTTTTGTCGCTAGGTGGCGCCGTTAGCGTTTACATAATAGCATCTTCGGTATTCTGGTACATAACGTATGCCTGAACCAATCATAGCACTATCTGAAGAAAATTATTTCAATAAAAATAACGAGGAGGCCGTCGAATGTCGTACAGTGAAAGAAATATCAAATAAATGCCACTTTTGTATATTTTACTAGCATATTCTAACAATTAAACTCTCCACTTAACAAAACCCGAGTAGCTCGCTACGAGTAGCTCTTCAATCTCTCGCCACTATCTTTATCGGAATGCCACACTCCGGTCGTAGCACCAAATCGGTTCGTAATTTCACGCTCCCTGTCGTCTCACTCGGTAGCACTCGATAGTTGGCAATTAGCCGAACAACTGTCATCTTCAGCTGCAACATGCCGTACTTCTGCCCAATGCAGTTTCTCGACCCGATGCTGAATGGGATGTAATCGTAGGGCCCACGCCGATTCTGGTCACCATTATCGGCGAATCGCTCCGGGATAAAGCGTTCTGGATCTGGGTATACCTTCGGGTTCCGATGCACCATGTATATGGGGATGAATATGTCTTGCCCTGCCGGTATGGTGGCTCCGTTGAGTTCAGTGTCTTCGGTGAGCTTCCGCCCTACGTAGGATATGGGTGGGAGTAGCCGGAGGGACTCCTTAACTATGAGATCAAGGTATTTGAACTCTTGGATGTCGTTGTAAGTGAGATTAGTTGTTTTGCTGTTAGATCCTTTCAAGATGGACATGAATTCCATGTACAGTTTATCCTGAATGTCTTGATGTAATGCAAGTTGCATTATGGTGAATGAAATGGCAGATGAGGTAGTATCGTGGCCTCCGAACATGAATGTGTCTACTTCCTCTCGAATATCTTCATTCGATAGGGGTTGACCATCGATGGTCATGCAAAGCAGGAGATCCAGAAAAGTTTGTTTCTTCTTTGACTCAGTACAGTTCTCCACTTCACCTTCTTGATGTCCATTCATCAGTTGCTCCCGTCGTTTCCAGATTACAGCATCCGTAAACTTATGTAGTCTTTGAACTAATCTACGCTGCTCCCAAGCGTTCGGATGCAGATACCAGTACAGCGTGGGAAACATTCCCAGGAAACAAAAAATTCTCAACAGAATCAGTTCTGTCATGCGATTCACATCCCGAACGTATTCGTTCTCTGGATCATCTTGAGCTCGCACTTGGACGCCCATCGCCGTTTCACAGATACTGTCCAATGCGTACAACGATACGTAACTATAGATGTCAAACTCCGCCCCTCCATCGTGCACTTTTAACTTATCGATCAGAGTATCCGCGTTTCGGTTGAACACCTCAACAAACCCTTCCAAAATCTTGAAATGAAACGTGGGCGTAATGGTTTTCCTCCGCTGGAACCACTTTCTCCCGGATGAAGTCAGTAATCCCTTACCGAGCCAGGGTTCGATGAAGCTGTACGACAGCGACTTCTGCACAGTTTTTGCCATCAAAACTTTTTCCACATTTTGGGTACTGCTAATATTGAACTTCAGAGTGTTGCCAATGCCCCACGTCACAACGTCCGCTCCGAATTCCTCGTGGTAGTGAACCATCCGACGTAAGATGCCACCAATGTCCTTCGGGAACTGTAGCAAATTTCCGACTAAGAAGGCTGGCTTTGGACCGGCTAAATTCTTGGCCAGTTGCTGCAGTTTGCTCCGGTTTATGAAGAAGCGAACTAGGCCTACCACCAGAAGAGCGAAGAACACGGCCAGATTGAACATGTTGACTCGTTGAAATCTATGATCGCACTATTACTGGATGATGTTTGATGATTCTGAACTAAACTCTGTCCCAAGTAGTTACTAAGCTTATTTCTGTGCCTTGGAGCTAAATAAAGCACATTTTTGCGAGTTGTAAATTGTTTAAATGACCTACTTCACAAGACACTCGAAAGTATACTTGTGCCTTGTGTCGGCATAAAGAGGTTTGTGTTATACCTTTAGTGTTTAGATTGCCATTATCGTGTTGGCTTCATCGAGTCGTTGTTGAACAGTAAGTATCACTTTGAGGCTTAGGTTTTCATGTTTGATAGCGTTTTCCCACGGGGTTGTTTGTGTACCCTAAGATAGAATAGAGAGGTAAGATAGAGTATTTCCTTCCAAAGACGGAGTCTGGTCGGCAAGAATAGTAATGGATTTAATAACAGCAAAGGTGCGAGATTTCATTATTATTTTCTCTCTCAATATTATTAAACTCGACGCAACGTCTAGCAATAGTGTTGATTACCACTATTAACCCCTTCCCACAGAAAGGACCTGTAAAAACACAAAACTACAACTGTTAGCTATCGATTAGACTGAATTACCCCAGACACGACAACCGTCGCCAGTTTGTGCGGCGGGTACTTCAAAATTTGGGTTTCAATGGATGGAAAGTGCGACTCCTTATGCTGTACACACAATGCAATGCAAGCAACGCCTGGGTTTGTCTGAAAATATGGCGCAAACAAGGACTAGAAGCATGGCAACCGGCCGCCCGCGGTGGCGATCTTTTCATGTCTGACTGTTGCAATGCAATAAATTCGCAATGAACGATTATAATCACGAAGGGGCTGCTCCCGTATTTGCTTCGGGTTCGTCGAATTGCAGTCGGCGAAATGGCGAAGTGGTGCAGTGTTGCCAAATCCACTTCAATTTGGAACGCTTTATTTCCATTGCATTGCTCATAAGCGTACAACAGTCGTTCATCAGCTAGCTCTCTCTTTTTTTCTCGACCAGGTCAGTCCATTCCTTCCGTTTTTTTTTCTCAAACTTAGTGTTTCAGTTGATTCTGTTCTGCACATCTTTCCAACTTTAATACTCTTCAGGATATCGTGATCAGCGTAGATTACAGCAAGCTCGCGGTATATCCTTCACAGCGCATCATTATTTTCCAAACCGCCAAACATCGTCCAAGCAAGCAGCACTCGAATTCTGGCAGTGCTTGCAAGTTCTCCTTGGGCTTAGTCTAAGTTACATACCTCAAAACGAGTTGTTGTTGAAAAGAGGAAAGATAGAGCTACTATTTACAATAATAAAAAGTTGGGTCGGCCATATTGATTTTGGCCGCCATTTTGGATTTTTATACCAAAACATTTTTTTCACCATGGGGGCAACCACCAATTTTCAATTTTTTTGCATTAATTGAAAGCTGAGACATTCATACATAACATATCAAGAAAATAGAGATCTCTTTTTTCTCTATCAAAAGTTATTTGCAGTTTTGTTAATTAAGCCACGTTTTCTCCATACATTTCCATGCGCACCGCCAACGACATGCAACAGCATCCGAGTTTACGCCTGCATGTATACACAAAGGCGCGTGCTGAAAAATTTGGCCAAATCGGAGGTTCGATTCCGTTTCTGACTGTTTCTCAATGATGCGGGCATTGCTTTTATAACTTTTTGCCTTTCTCGTACACCAAGGTGTACCGAAAGGCTATACAGGGTGTTAGGTTCTTGAGTGCAAACTTTTTAAAGGGTGATAGAGGACCATAAATGGTGATAAAAATTGTTCTACGCATATGGTCAAATCTCAACCGTTACGTAGTTATTGAACTCTCCATGTTTTTGACTCTTATTGCCTTAACTGGCTATAACTTTAAAATGGTCAAACTTATCGCAGTTTTTTTTACCCTTATTCGAAAGATTATTGAATTTTCCATCAAATGGCATCTTTGAACCGATTGGTTTAGTTAAATAACTAAGTTTCTAGAGCAAATAGCTTGAAAGTTGTGTGTTTTAATTTGTTATTGTCAATTATCTTTGAAAAATGCGTAATAAATTAAAATTCCTTCTTTGGCAAAGTTGTGGCCCCTGTTTTACTCTACAATTCGTTCTTTGACATCAAACTTCTATCTCTTATCGTTTTCTTGCAATTTTGATTTAAACGTCGCATTTAAGCCCATAAATTTGAAATCGTCATGGTAAGCACCTTTTTGCGCACTGTGCCGCACATTTAAATCAAAATTGCAAGAAAACGATAAAAGTTAGACGTTTGGCCGTTTGGCGTCAAAGAACAAATTGTAGAGTGGAATAGGGGCCACGACTTTGCCAAAAAAAGAATTTTAATTTATTAGGCATGTTTCAAAGATAATTGACAAAAACAAACTAAAACACGCTATTTTTAGCTATTTTGCTCTAGAAATAGCCAGTTAAGGCAATAAGAGTCAAAAACATGGGGAGTTCAATAACTACGTAACGGTTGAGATTTGACCATATGCGTAGAACAATTTTTTTCACCATTTATGGTCCTCTATCACCCTTTAAAAAGTTTGCACTCATGAACCTAACACCCTGTATGTTCACTCCAAAAACGAAAATTTGATAGAGCCTCCGGAGGGGTCAAGTCTTATATACCAATCGACTCAGCTCGACGAATTGAGGTGATGTCTGTGTGTGTATGTGTGTGTGTATGTGTGTGTGTATGTGTGTGTGTATGTGTGTGTGTATGTGTGTGTGTATGTGTGTGTATGTGTGTGTACAAAAAAACTCACATCACTTTTTGGCAGTAAACCTCAACCGATTTTATTGACCGACGGTTCATTCGACGCGGAATCTGGTCCCATTGTTTCCTATTGAAAATGGTTCAGATCGGTCCAGCCGTTCCGGAGTTATGGCCATTTAGGTGTTCCGGACCGGTACCCCAGGAAGGGGCCAGATATGAAAACGCTACAAACCCATCCATGCAGCACATCAAACTACGGCATTTTCGATAACTTGATGAATGGTAAAGCAGAAAAATAGTCTCAGACCATATCTGAACCGGTAGTGTCCCGGAACCGGTTCCGGGTGTCCCGCCGGAAGTGACCAAACATAAAAGTGAGCTAAACCCATGCATGCGACATATCAAACCGCGGTTTTTTCGATAACGTGGTGAACAGTAAGCAGGAAAACATTCTCAGACCATATCGGAACCGGTAGTGTTCCGGAACCGGTTGCAAATGTCCCGCCGGAAGTGGCCAAGTATTCAAGTTAACCAAACCCATGCATGCGACATATCAAATAGTGGCTTTTTTGATATACTGATGAACAGTAAGCAGGATAATATTCTCAGACCATATCTGAACCAGTTGTGTCCCGGAACCGGTTCCGGGTGTCCCGTCGGAAATGGTCAAATATAAAATTGAAATAATACCATGCATGTGACATATCAAACCACAGCTTTTTCGATAACCTGATGAACAGTTAGCAGGAAAGCATTATCAGACCATATCGGAACCGGTTCCAGATGTTCTGCCGGAGGTGGCATAGTATAAAAGTTAATTAAACCCATGCAAGGGACATATCAAATCGTGGCTTTTTTTATATCAGCAGGAAAATATTTTCAGAACATATCTGAATCGGTTGTGATCCAGAACCGGTTCCGGGTGTCCCGCCGGAAATGGCCAAATATAAAAGGAAACCAAACCCATGCAAGCGACACATCAAATCGCGGATTTTAAGGCATCTTGATTTAACAAAAAAAAAGTTTCCGGCCATATTGGGGACAACCGGTAGTGTTCCGCAACCGATTACGGTTGCCCCATCGGAAGTGGTCAAATGTAAAGGAGAACCAAACCCATAAATTCGACACATTTAATGACTTTTTAGGTAAGCTGATGAACGGTTAACAAAAAAAATCATATACCATACTTTGGAAAACCAATAGTGTGCCGAAACCGGTTCCAGGTGCCCCGACGGAAGTGGTCAAATGTAGAAAAAAAAAACCAAACGCATACACGCAGCACACTAAATAACGGCTTCTTCGATAACGCGAAGAACGGTCAGCAAGAAAATATTTTTTTTTATCTGTATTAACGAGATTTTTAGCCCTTGGCTAGTTCATCTCGGGACCCACGTTTTACTCCCCTTCCGAAGGAAGAACCCACATTTTGCGAGTTTGTCGCGAGTGGGATTCGATCCCAGGTCCTCGGCGTGATAGTCAAGTGTTCTTACCATCACACCAGTTCTGCTCCATAGCAAGAAAATAGTCTCAGGTCAGTAGTGTTCCGGAACCAGATTCGAGTGCCTCGCCGAAACTGGCGAAATGCACGAATGAACCAAACCAATACATTACATCAATTTGTGACTTTTTAGGAGAACTGATTAATAATTTGCATGAAACTAGTCTAAGACCACATCAGGGACATTCGGTAAGTGGTAAAATGTGAACCGAAAGTTGTAAATGTGAAATTGAATCAAATCCATGCGTGTCGTACCATAAAACCACGCTGATTCGACAATGATCGCTGTCAAATTACCTGTGTAAACTTTCAATTCGATAAACTAACTCTATTTTAGTTTTGTTTAGATTGTATGATTTGTTTTTGAACACAAATCTTACAGATATTGTGGTGGTACGAATTGATAGCTTGTACATTTTACGATTGTTGGCTTCCGAGGTTCACTGCGGTTGATCACCAAACGGATCAGGTGTCGGAAAGCACCAAATTAGAACTTTCGGAAGTAGCAGCTGCACGAGGAGCCGCTGCGGGTGTAAGTAACATCACAATATCGTATCATTCGTATTTACAGTGTATTACATTGAGACATTTGATCATTTTTTTAATTCAACAAATTTCGAATGAGCAGGGTACAAGTTAAAAAGTGTCTTATTAAAGAGCGATGAATACGCGGGGTTTGACAGTACATCAAATAGCAGCTTTTGTGATAACTTCTTCTTCATAGCTTGACGTTCGCATTGGAACTTGGCCTGCCTCTCTTCTACTTAGTGTTCTTTAGAGCACTTCCACAGTTAATAATTGAAGGGTTTTCTTTGCCCGCCATTGCATGAATTTGTATATTGTGAGGCAAGTTAAATGATACACTATGCTCAGGAAGTCGGGAAAATGTTCCCGACCGGAACGGGAATCAAACCCGCCGTTTCCGGATTGGCGATTCATAGCCTTAACCACTAGGCCAACTGGAGACCCTTTTTTGATAACACGATGATCGATTCGTAAGAACATAGCCTCAGATCATATTTTAGACAACCGGTAGTGTCCCGAAACTAGTTCTGGGTGTCCCACTGGAAGTGGTCAAATGTAAAAGTGATTTGTACCCATGCATAAGATAAATCAAATCGTGGTATTTTTTTAGGTAACCTGATGTACGTTAGCAATGATATTGCCTCAGACTATATTTGGGAGACCCGGTGGTGCTCCGGAACCTGTTCCGGAAAGTAACCAAATGTACCATGCGACACATCACATCACGGCTTTTTTAATAACCTGAGGAACGGTTAACTAGTTGCTGGGTTGCACAACCAGCGTTTGATGCTTCGCCGGAACTACGAAAGTAAATAAAATCAATGCAAGCGATAAATATGTGTAAGAGAACAAAATCTTGACATATTAAACCCACATACAAACAGACGACTCACTATACTCACTACGTTCTTGTTTTTAACGGTCAATAAAATATAACCTAGAATGTGCAAAAAAAACTTTATCGAAGACCGCAAAGTGATCTGTGAATGTGTAAAAAGTTATATCTTAGCTTGTTAGTATCGTCTTGATATTGATCAGCTGCCAATGTTAGTGAAGGTACTCAAGCAGTCAACTGAGAAATCTGATATTATTCAGCTCTGCTTTTACGCTGAACACAACGTCGGAGTATGTGTCATCAATAAGTTTTAAGGTTGAAGGATTCGTCATTGACGTAATCGTCATCATTGAAAAATCAAAAGCAGTTTTCTCGCTCAAAACATGAATGTTTACATTGAAAATGTATTCACTGTACTCCATTCTGCATCCGCAATACAGTGAATACATTTTCACTGCGGGATTTTCAGCTTTGAACGAGAAAACTGCTTTCGAATTTTCAATACGACGATTATGTCAATGACGAATCCTTCAACCTTAAGTCTATTCAATGATAGCTTTGATAAAATGCTTGCTTTTCTTAAAAAATATCAGGATTCAGGAACACTTTGACTTACGTCGACGGAAAGATCGTGAGAACATATACGACGAGAAAGGCACTATCACCTCTAGGTGGATTAATTTGGGTTTTTAGTGTTTTGAAAAGCTTAAACCTTCAGCTTTCCATTAGTGGGTTCAGAATTTAAATTCGTGTTCGTAAATACTGCGAAATAACGCTGCATTTATGTAAACGGCCGGCACCGGGCCCAGTGGGCAAAAGTGACATGATTTACAAAACGGCAGATAACTTTTGAAAGAAGAAAAAGACATCTCTATTTTTGATATGATATGTATAAATGTCTCAGCTTTCAATTGCTGCAAAAATTTTAAAAATCGGTGGTTGCCCTCATGGTGAAAAAAAAATGTTTTGGTATAAACATCCAAGATGGCGGCCAAAATCAATATGGCCGACCCAACTTTTTATGATTGTAAATAGTAGCTCTATCTTTCCTCTTTTCAACAACAATTCGTTTTGAGGTGGTTTTTGGAGAAACTTTCGAGTTATAGCGGTTTAAATGAGCCACCATTTGACCAAAATCGAGGGGTCAGCAAAAATTGTTGTGGCTCTAACTAACGGGGGGTTCATCAATTTGAGTAACCAAATGCATTTTCCTTACTTTTTTAGCGAGGGCTTTCAGAAAATCGGCACCTTAAACATTTTTGAAGACAAGGTGTAAATAGTGGACCGGTGTCAGCGAGAATTACCCATATATTTACGTAGCGGGCCATAGGGCTCGCAACGGCGATAGACGATAGGCTGCGCGTTCATGGCCGCAGACGAAGTCGACGACCTACACCTGGTTTTCCGCACTAAGTTTCTTACCAGTAAAGTCTTCCGTATTTTATTCGTTTCACATTTTTCAATTCTCCTGACACTTGATAAAACTCGTGATTTATGCGTCTGCGTTACTTATCATTTTCAAGTTTTCCATGGAATATTGTCCACAGAAGTTTTTCATTGGCGTAGCTAGCTTTTCCTTTTTTCTCACTCACTCTCCTAAGCAAACACTAGAAAGAGAATGATAATTGAATTTTATTGGCTTTTCTCGGTGAACGTAATACTACTCAAAGAAGGAGGGAGTAACGAAAGTAATGAAAGAAACGGTGGATAGAATCGCAAGTGTGCGACGATAGAAATTGAATAGAAGTTGAAAATAAACAGAGGGCCATAATTGAACAACACAATCACAACGACGACCCCTTTGCCTAACGTCCTGGGTTTAAACGGCTAGGTAGTTTAAACTAGACTACTAGTCCTAGACAGGCAAAAAGATCGTGGTTGTGATCTGTTAAAATGATATTTGTTTCATATCAAGTTCCTAAATTACGAAGTTCATAACAATTGATATTTATTTCATATGAAGTTCGTTTAATACGAACTGCATAACAAATGAAATTTATTTCATATCAAGTTCCTAAATTATGAAGTTCATAATAATTTATATTTTTTCCATACCAAGTTTGTTTTGTACGAACTTCATAATAATTGATATTTACTTCATATCAAATTCCTAAATTACGAAGTTCATAACAATTGATATTTATTTCATATCAAGTTCCTAAATTATGAAGTTCATAACAATTGATATTTAGTTCATATCAAAATCGTAAATTAAGAATTCTAAATGAAATTATATTTATTTCATATCAAGTTCGTTAAAGATGTTGTTCAATACAATTGATGTTTACTTCATATCAAGTTCCTAAATTATGAAGTTTATAACAATTGATATTTTTTTAATACCAAGTTAGTATAGTACGAACTTCATGACAAATCATATTTGTTTCATATCAAGTTCCTAAATTATGAAGTTTATAACAATTGATATTTAGTTAATATCAAAATCGTAAATTAGGAATTCTATTTGAAATTTTATTTATTTCATACCATGTTCGTAAAAGATGAAGTTCGATACAGTTCCCAAATTATAAAATTATTGACACTTGATATTTAATTCATATCAAAATCGTAAATTAAGAATTCTAGAACAAATTACATATATTTATTTCAAATCAAGTTCGTAAAAGATGAAGTTCGATACAATTGATATTTATTTCGTATCAAAATTGTATAGTATGAATTTTAATATAATTGATATTTATTTCATATCCTGTTCGTAAGTTATGAAATCTATATCAAATTATGTTTATTACATACCGAATTCGTAAAGTATGTAATTATTAAAATCATATCAAGTTTATAACTTATAAATTTGATAATATTTTTTAATTTTTATATAGGAAAATTGTATATTACTACTTTCATATGATAATATACATACTTCATATAAAGTTCGTTTTCTTACAAAGTTCGGCGGGGTAAGGGTCTTTCAAATAATGTGAAACTTGTGGGTGGATTTAATCCGCTTATTCTACACACTGCCATCAAAACGTAACACAGGTACTCACGAACCCGTGTTGATATGACGATCTGATGGCGGATCGTTACCCGATAGGGCTGTTTGTCCTTCTCTAACCCCGTAGAAGTAATCCAGCAGTCGACACACGAACGACGACGCCCGGAACCGGCAATGTTGCAGCCACGCCATCAATATTTGTGGCTTCGGGTGCGCCACGCCCGTGGCGTTGGGAATTTGCGAGAAGTTCGCCCGGGTGATTTCATTGGCAATGGCCGTCATCCCAAGAACACCATTCCTATAAATTTGCTTTTTTCGTTTGCAGGATTTTCTAAAGAAAATAAAAGAAAAATGATATTGTAAATATAGTTAATAGTTTAATAGTTAATAGTTTAATTAGTTAATTGATTTAATAATTAGTAAAAAAATACCGTTTGCGTTTCCGTTCCGATTGTCCGGACAGTTCAGATCTCGCCGATCCCGGCTGATACAGACCTGAAGGTCCAGGTTTGGTCGGACTTGGTTCTCGAGGGGCAGGGCTGGGCTGAGGTCGTTCTCGAAGTGGGCTGGGCTCTCGCGTTCGTGCTCTCGCTGATCCCGGCGTTGTTTGCGTGCACATCGTTATTGTGCGTGGCGCACTTGTTTGGGTGCCCACTTCAAAAGTCTTCTTTGGCGTCGTTTGGGTGCTTTTATATCTCGTCGGAATGTCCACGTACCACTCGAACCATTCCGACAGGGAAGTTATCGATCCCGATCCCGGCGATCGCGAATATTTGCATCGCGGGAATCGCGGAGCCGATCACGAACGGCGATGGATGACACTGCTGGACGACTCGGTGTCATTGTGTGTCGATCGTGAGGATCTGCCGGACGATCTGCTGGACCTGGGACGACGCTGGACGACGCTGCTGGACGACGGGGAGTCATTGATTGCCGACCGCCGGGATCTGCTGGAACTTCTGGACCGGTGACGACGCTGTACGACGCTGCTGGACGATCTGCTTGATGCTTTTGACGACCTGGGCCCGGCTGGCTGACCGGGTTGGGCGACAATACCGAGTTCGTGTGCCGATTTGGACCTGCGACGACGCTGCGCGGACAATGGTGTTTTGCTGCTGGACGACCCGTTGTGTGCCGATTCGTCCTCCGATCTAGGATAGGATACGACAACAAGTCAGCCCAAAAGAGACCAATTTGGGGACCAATAATCTTAGCAACGCGGAAAAACAAGACAGCAAGCTGTGATATTAGACAGAGAAGTTGCAGGTGTCACATCCTATCCTAGCCTCCGATGACAAACGCATTGGAATCCGGCTATGATAATGAGAAAACATTAGTTATTTATAGTTATTTATATTGTAGTAATTCTGCAAAGTGACGTAAGCGACATTGATAGTTTTTGCCCATTTTTTGGTTATTATGCATAAAACTCTTGCTTATTCTCTATGTTTCTTTCCATAGATGATATATTACGACTAGGTCTTGCATTCTTATACAGCGGGCATACCACAGTGTTATTTTTACACCAGATATTATATATAATATACCAAAAAATATCGAAATGTTTCCAGCTTGAGTGAAGTCAGTCGGTTAAACAAAATTCTTGCGAAATCTAAGGATTTCCGAGTGAACGAACTTCGTTTGCCAAATGGCGATCTGACTTCCTCTGATGAAGAAGTTCTGGAATGCCTATTCAGCACACACTTCCCTGGATGTGTGGATATTACATCTTCGGATGATCCTGATGTCTTTTCTTGTAGTTATGATTCTTTAGCTTCGGCTCGGAGTATTGTAACTATAGAATCGATTGAGTGGGCTCCTCATAGCTTTGCTCCTTTCAAATCTCCTGGGGCAGATGGGATTTATCCTATTTTGCTTCAGAAGGGATTTGATTATTTCAAACATGTTTTGAAAAAACTACTTGTTTGCAGTTTTGCTACAGGGTATATTCCCAAATCCTGGAGGGATATTACTGTAAAGTTTATTCCGAAAGTGGGTCGTGCGTCGTATGAAGAAGCAAAGAGTTTCAGACCTATCAGTTTGACCTCTTTTCTTCTGAAATGCTTAGAACGCATTGTGGATCATCACATCCGTGATGTTCATCTGGCCAACGTGCCTCTTCATGTGAACCAACATGCTTACCAATCTGGAAAGTCCACTGTGACTCTTTTACACAAAGTTGTTTACGATATCGAGAAGGCATTCGCTCAAAAGCAATCCTGCTTGGGTGTTTTCTTAGATATCGAGGGTGCCTTTGACAACGTGCCTTTCGATGCCATATTGGAAGCCGCACGGGGTCATGGTATATCTCCAATGATTTCCAATTGGATTCACCAAATGCTCAAAAACCGACATCTCTTCTCGACATTGCGTCAAGCGGCGATTAGGAAATTGAGTGTTTGTGGATGCCCCCAAGGGGGAGTCTTATCACCACTTTTATGGAATCTCGTAGCAGATACGCTATTGAGGCAACTCAATAATAGCGGTTTTCCTACTTATGGTTTTGCCGACGACTACCTAACATTGTTAGTCGGTATGTGCATCAGCACCCTTTTCGACCTGATGCAAAACGCTCTTCAGGTAGTTGAGGGTTGGTGTCGCCAATATGGCCTCTCGGTAAATCCGAGTAAAACATCTATTGTACTTTTCACGGAAAAGCGAAACCGTAATGGTGTTCGAACTTTACGTCTCTTTGATTCTGAAATCAATGTGACTGAACAGGTAAAGTACGTTGGAGTCATTCTTGATTCCAAGCTTTCCTGGACACCTCATGTTGAGTTCAGAATCAAGAAAGCTTGTATGGCCTTCGGGCAATGCCGGCGAACCTTTGGTACAACTTGGGGTCTAAAACCCAAGTATATCAAATGGATCTACACAACTGTTGTTCGGCCAATATTGGCCTATGGATGTCTTGTGTGGTGGCAAAAGGGCGAAGTGAGAACGGTCCAATCAAAGTTAGGCCATCTCCAAAGGATGTGCTTAATGGCGATGTCTGGAGCGTTCTCTTCAACTCCCACGGCAGCGCTCGAAGTTCTCTTTGACGTTGTCCCACTACACATTCATCTCAAACAAGAAGCACTTTCTTGCACTTACCGTCTATGGGTACTCGGTTTACTAGAGGAAACTCCTGTGAACCGCAGTTCAACACACACCTCGTTGTTTCCACTTTTGGTGAATTGGGACAAAGTTGTCCTTGCTCCAAGTGATCTTACAATTGCTTGTAATTTTCCATATAGGACATTTTCCACGAAATTCCCTTCCCGGGAAGAGTGGACATCTGGTTATCTGGAGAGAAGTATTTCAGACGGCATCGTATGTTACACTGATGGCTCCCTTCTAGAAGGTCGAGCAGGTGCTGGTGTTTATTCTCGTGAGCTAAGGCTGTATCAGTCTTATTCACTTGGCAGACACTGCACCGTTTTTCAGGCCGAAATCTTTGCTCTTATGTGCGGAGTGCAATCAGCACTTCAGCAGCACGTAATGGGCAAAGTAATATACTTCTGTTCAGATAGCCAGGCTGCTATTAAAGCACTTGCTTCGGCCAACTCCAGGTCGAAGATAGTTATCGCTTGTCGAACTCAAATTGAGGAGCTGAATTCAGCAAACGCTGTTCACCTTGTATGGGTACCTGGCCATTCTTCCATCGCTGGAAATGAATTGGCTGATGAGTTAGCTCGCACTGGAGCATCACATGACTTCATTGGCCCTGAGCCAGCTATTCCGGTATCCAAGTGTTGGGTGAAGCTTCAGATTGACACCTGGGCTGCCATTCAGCACAAACAATACTGGAATAGTTTGGAGTCATGTCGTCAAACAAAATTGTATTGTACTGAGCCATCTCTAGGGGTGGCAAAGTATCTAACAAATCTGTCAAAGCAGAATTGCAGCATGCTGGTCAAAGCATTGACTGGCCACTGCCGACTCAGTTATCATATGGCGAATATTCAGCAAGCTGATTCATTTGCATGTGATAGCTGTGAATCCGATTATGGAACTTCGTATCATTTAATATGTAACTGTCCAGCTTTTGCGCAATTGCGTTTCCGAGTACTCGGGAAACACTTATTAAGTGAAACTGACTTCAGAAACCTGAATCTTCAGGACGTTCTGTTGTTCTTGACCCGCTGTGGTAAAGAGCTATAGGCTCTCTTTACGCTTTATGCAATATCACAGTGCCCTTCTCAGGGCGCTGTTTGAAGCCATTGTGGCACGCTTATGCGTTATTACAGTGTCCTTTTCAGGACGCTATGTGAACCCATTGTGGTACGCTTTTGCGAGTATGACGATCCTATTCCCTTACCTGTCCTTTCCCATCTCCTATCCTTTTTCCTTCCCTTCTCCGTCAGGTAAATGATGAATAGGCTCGTGTTCATGGCGATGGCACAAATTTCCCAAATGGAGGAGAACGTGCCTCTAGAGCCGACCTACTGATACCTGATATACCTGATGTGTGTGTGTGTGTGTGTATGTGCGTTACAAAAAAGTCACGCACATTTCTCAGCCGTCTGTCAACCGATTTGAGTTCTCTTGGAAGCAAATGAAAGCTACTACATCCTTGTAGAACGCTATTGATTTTTTTTTTTTTCGATTGGACGTTTGGTTACCGAGATATCTCTCGAAGAGTACTTATGAGTCATATTTCTAAACTTTTTAGATTTTTGACCAAGTGTATCATAATAAATATTTCGGCCGTTTGTCAATCGATTTAAGTTCTCTTGGCACCAAATGAAAGCTACAGCATCCTAGAAGATCACCCAGAAATTTTATTTCGATTGGACATTTGGTTACAGAGATATTTTTCGAAGAGTACTTAGGATTTATACAACTAAACTTTTTGAGATTTTTGACCAATTGTATAATAATAAATATCTTAGCCGTCTGTCAACCGATTTCGGTTATCCGCATTGGCGTATCTAGGATAATCTCCTAGGGGGTGCCTAGGGGGTGCCAGTTTCAGTGGCTTCCAGGTTGCTTTTTTGTAATAAGAAATACCGATCCACCCTCAATTTCTTAGTATTATGATATACTGCGTAGCGGGAAAAAATATATAGATGGAATTTGTATCTTCAGCTTGAACTAAACTACTTATCATTCATCGCGACAATACCTGTTTTGTGGATTGAAAACAATCAGGTCCATTAGACACATTTTCAAAGCAATTAGTAGACTGTAAATCTCGGAAACTATAAAATATCCACAAATTTGCGTGTAACATGTGCTCTTTGTTTTATTACATAATAATAACCCTTACAAAAATAATTTTTAAGAAAAAAATTAAGAGTTATAAATACTTAAAATTGCAAAATCAGGATACATATTTGCAGTTTTGGTTTGGCCACAGCATTAATGGCTGAAAAGCGTTTTTAAATTAGTTGATTATCACCACGGGACATGAAAATACTTGTTCAGGGAAATTGTGAGTATGATTTTAAAAACTACAAAATTCGCACTCGGTTATCCTGAGTTCCGTTCTGAAGCTTCACTAACTTATTATCAATCCAGTTGAAACCCGGAACTTGGTGCGAGCAAATTTCGTTTTTTTCTCATTGGGACTCTGATGCTCGCACCAAATTCCGATTTCGATGGCATTGGTAATATATCTGATGAATGGAATGCTTTATACAGCTAATTTGTTAATGATATTTGCTATTAAAAAAAATCCAATTTCTCTTCAGGCAATTCCTTTGGGAATTCTTTTAGTGAAGCCTTCGGTAATCCATTCTACAATGACTCTGGGAACATCCTCAATTTTTTTTTTTTGAAATATTTTCGGCAAGTCATTCTACTTTTTTGGATTTGCGTCCATTTTTTGGACTTTTATTAATTAAGCTATTTGGTATTCCTTCGCCAATTCTTTGGAAAACTCCCTCGGAAATTCTTTCATAAATCTCATCTATAATTTTATTGAAAATTCTTCAGACAATTTCTTCTAGATTTCTTCAGTTTTTATGTAAGGAATTCCTGCTGCAGATAATTTCGGAATACCTTCGGTGATTCCGATGTTACTTGCATTGAACTTTTGGATTTTTTTTGCAACTACTTTGAAAGTTCTAAGGTAATTTTGATGGATTTTTTCCGGCAATTTCTTTGGGAATCTGTCAGTAAGCTTTTCGTCCATTTCATTGGATTTTCTTTGACTAAGACCAGTTGAGAATTTCTGATTTTCAAATTCAGCAATATTTGGAAGTAATAAATATAAATACAAATAATTCATAAATAATTTCAAAAACAATCACGATAAAATTGCCTAATCAATTTGCAAAATAACTGAAAAAGAATTTTCTGCGTTAGGAAATCCTGCTAGGTGAATCAGCCAATAGGAGCCGTTGGCGCGAACCACGGCGCATGCGCCATGCGGCACGGCAGTCAGGTGATAGGGCGCATGGAATGCGCTAGGTAAGCACGTTTAGTTCATAAAAGCGAACCAGCAGCGTGGTTCGCTCTCTTTCTTGATCCAGAATTCCGTGTAGGTAGTCGTTAAGTAAAGTACGTACAATAAATTGTGTAAAAGTGTAGTTTTTAAAAAGTGATTCGTTACAAAGAAATCCCTAACTCTGATATAATTTCAGAAGAATGGCCATTGAAATTATAGAAAAGAAATCCAAAGAAATTTCTGATGAAATTTTAATGAAACTACCGCAGAAATTAAAAATAACAACCATACCGAAGAAATCTTCAAAGAAATGGTCATACTATGGTCTAGCGAATTTGGGATACTAGGTTCAAACCCCACCAGAACGCAATTTTTTTCGCAAATTCGTCTCTCAATTTGTCAATTCTGTGCTTTCTTAGTAATTAAAAGTTTTTTTTTTCCGTACATTCCTATAGGATTTCACTAGAGATTTTTCTAGTAAATAACACCTCCTAGGATTTCTCTGGAAATTCCAAATATTCCCGAAATTCGAAAGATTTCTACTGGAATTCCTTGAAGAAGCCTAAAAGGATTTGCAGGAGGAATACCGTGATTAATTTCTATAGTTATCCACGAATAAAAAAAACTAGAGGAAATCCTGAATGAGTTTTTAGAAAAATCCCTGTAAGAATCAAACAAATTTCTGGAAGTACCCTAGGAAAACTGCCTAGATGAATTCTAGCAAGAATGCCATGAGAAATCCCTAGAGGGATTCCTGCAGGTATCACTGTGAGAATTTCTGGAGGAGACCTTGAAGGCATTCCTGAAACATTAGAAGCAGCAGGAATAGCTATGAATCTCAGGAGTAGTTCCTGGATGAAAATCAAGAAGAGTTTCTGGAGGAGTCCAATGAGGAATGTTTGGAGAAATCCCAGGAAAAAAACCTTTCGGATTTTCAGGAGGAAACACCGAAGGTACTTCTGCAAGGCTCCTAGAAAGATTACCTAGAACAATCCCAGCAAGTTTTTGAAGGAAGCCCTGGAGAATAATTTCTAGAAGAATGTCGAGAGGTATTACAGTAAGAAATTCTGGAGGAGTCGTAGGAGGCATTGCTGGAAGAACCCATGAGAAATTTATAAGAGAATCCTTGGATAAAATAACTTCGATAAACATTTCTGGAGTAATCACCGGAAAGGTTCTCAAAAAGTCACAGGAAAAATCTCAAGAGGTATTCTTAAAAGGACTCTGGGGTGTGTCATTGTAGAAATCGCAGCGGAAATCCTAGGAAAAATGGCTGGAGGAAACTATACAGGAATTTATAGAGAAACTCCATCAGGGATGCCTGGGGGAATCCAAATAAAAAATCTTTGGAATGCCTAGAGAGGTCCTTGCAAGTTCCGGTAGAGGTATTCTGGAAGAATCTATAGAGAAAGCCCTGAAGGAATCACAGGAGGAATTTCTGAAGAAATGTGAGGAAGATTTCCCAGCTATAATACTAGGATAATTTCGTAATGGAATCCCTAGAAGAGTTTCTGGACGTATCATAGTAAGAATTTCTGAAGGAATTTCTGGAAGAATCGTAGGAGGAGTTGTATGAGGTATTATTGGAGAAAGGCCAAAGGTAGTTTCTGCAGGAATTCCATGAGGAATTTCTGAAGGAATCCTCGGAGAAATCCCTGGTAGGACAACCAAAGAAATTTCTGCAAGAATTCCAGGAAGATTACCTGGCAAGATCCCAGTAAAAAAGCCAGGAGAAAGCTCTAGAAGATTCCGTAGTATAATTTCTGAACTATCACAGTTGGAATTCATTAAGGATTCTACTCCTTCTAGCGAGCCTGCAAGAGACTGTCAAGGAAAAATTCTAGGGGGTGCCAAATTTGTTCTAGGGGGTGCCTGGCACCCCTGGAACCCCCCCTAGCTACGCCAATGGTTATCCTGGCACCAAATGAAAGCTACAACATTCTAGTAGAACCCTATACAATTTCATTAGGATTGGACATTTGATTATCGAGATATCTTTCAAAGAGTACTTGGGAGTAAAACAGGTTAACTTTTTGAGAGATTTTGGACCAAGGGTACCATAATAAATATCTCAGCCATCTGTCAACCGATTTGGGTTCTCTAAGCACCAAATGAAAGCTACAATATCCTAGTAAAAGGCCCTGAAATTTTATTTCGATTCGACATTTGATTACTGAGATATCTTACGAAGAGTATTTCAATAAAGTCTTTTTCTTTATTATTATATTCACTGCATTGCATTAGTTTTTGACCAGTCTATGGGAAATTATTTTTCAATAAATAATGCTGACCTCATACAAGTGTATACTAGCAGGTTATTGTTTTCAACAAAATTATAAATAACAAATAATAAATACACAGGAATTCTATGAAAACTAACAATATGATAAATGAAAGCTTTGAATTTATATATTGTGGGAAAAATGCAAGAACCGAACAGAAATATTTTTAATTAACCTTACAGATTTAAGTCACAATAGCTAAATTAACTAGCCAATGCTAAAACTGATGAACATAGTAGATGTTAGCATTGGGCAAATCTGGCTGAGACATCGATTTTTGTGGATCGATTCGAATCGGATCAGCAGAATCGATTCACTGATTTAATCGAATGCTTTGAATCGATGATTTTACATCGATTCGATACTATAAAATATTATAAAGCTATAAAATGATTCGTTTGCTGCATGTAGTTCAAGTACGTTTTCAGGTATGTTTTATTTGTGCACATCAAACACTTCGCGAATCTGATTCGAAAATATAATAACGTTGAGACAGTATTCTGGAAAATTTTTTTTTTTTTTTGAATCGTAAGAAAAAATTTTGAGATCCTGAGATTCCCCAGAACTCTGAGAAGTATTCCCATACAGTACTGGGATAACTTCCCGCAGATTGCTGAGAGAAACTCCTCTTGAATCTTTATAGAGACTCCTTAAGAGTTCTGAAAGAATTATGAGATAGATTTCTTCAGAATGCTGAAAATACACCAGAATCCTGAGCGACATTATCTAGAAGAGAAAGCAAAACTCCTCCGGTATCTTGGTAGGAATTCCCGCTGAATTCTATTAAGGATTTTCCTAGAATCTCGTGAGGGATTCTTCCACATCTATGAGACGGGTCCAGAGGAATTCTCCAAGAGTCCTGTGATAGATTGTCTCAGAATCCTAAAAGAAGCTTTCCCTTGGGATTCTTCCAAAATGTTCCAGAATCGTAAGATGAATTCTCACAGAATCCTGAGAGGAATTCCAAGAGCGATTCTTCCACATTCTTTAGATTAATTGTGAGAGATCCTCACAAAAACAAAATTCGAATTCATTTTATTCTCCATGAAACTTTAAAGAAATGATCCTGAATCCTGAAAAGGGTAGCTTAGAACCCTAAGAAGGATAACTCTACAACCCTGAAAAAGATTCTCTCAAAATACTAAGCGGGATAGACAAAAAAAACTGAGATATACTCTCACTGAATCCTGGGAGATAGGACCCCAAAATCTTAAGAAGAATTCCTCCAGAATCCTTTCAAGTATTCTCCCAGAATTCCCGAAATATGCTGGGTGGAATCCATAAGAGTGCTGAGAATAACTCTGCCAGAATCCCGAAAGGTATTCCTCGGAATTCTACGAGTTATTCCCCAGCATCTTGAGAGGGATCATAAGAGGGGTAATTCCAGATTCTTGAGAGAAATATATCTAGAAACCTAAGAGGTTTTTTTTTTCGAAAACCTGATAAGGATTCTCCCTGGAAGGAATTATGAAAACTTCTAGAATGGACTTCTCCAGTATCCTGAGAAGGATTCTCTGGAATTCTGAGAGGTATTCTCACATAAAACAGAAAATTACCACAGATTCCTGAAAGATATTTCCCTACAATATTTGAAAGGACTCCCCTACACTTCTGAAAGGGATTGTCCCAGAACTCTGAGAGTGATTTTTCTAGAATTCTTTCAACTATTAGACCAGAATCTCATGAAAATTTTCTCATAAACTTGTCAGGGATTTTCCCTGATTACTAAGAGGGATTCTCCCAGAATCCTGAAAGTGATTTCTGGGAGCAACTCTTCCAGAATTCAGAAAACAGCATTCTACTCGGATTCCAGTAGAATGCTGGGAAGGATTTCTTCCCTAAGAGGAATCACTAAATCTATGCGAGGGATTCTCCAAAATCCAAATTTCTTTATAGAACTTTGCCCAGAATCTCGTGAGAGATTCTTCAATGTTTAATAATTCTGAAAGAAAGTGCCCTAGAATATTGGAAAATATAGCCTCAGAATCCCAAGGATTTCTCCAGAATCATGAGGCAAGTTCCCCAGAATCTTGACAGAAATTTCTCCAGAATCCTGACGGGGATTATCCCGAAAAGCCGAATTTTCAGAGAATCTGGGAAAGAGTATCCGCAGAATACTTAGTGATATTCCCCCAGATTATTTAAAGCATCTTACGCAGAATCCTGAGACGAATTCTAGTGATTGTATAAATGATTGCAGACATCTTCAGAACTCGCTGACACTTTTCGCAGATTGGTGCCGTAGAAATAAGCTGACTATAAGCGTGGAAAAATGTCAGGTGATTACTTTCCATCGCACAGTACAGCCGATCGATTTTCGATATCATATTGAAGGAGATCCCCTGAACAGAGTGACTAGTGTGACAGACCTAGGTGTTCGTTTGGATACTAAATTGACTTTCGATCTTCATCGCTCTGAAATAGTATCGAAGGCATCGCGTCAGTTAGGCTTCATTTCCAAAATAGCCAAGGATTTTTCTGACCCGCATTGTTGGAAATCTCTTTACTGTGCACTAGTACGCCCAATTTTGGAAAATGCCTCCGTCGTATGGCATCCGTACCAAGTCACGTGGAGCCTAAGAATTGAACGAATTCAGAGACGGTTCATCCGCTTAGCCTTGAGAAGTTTGCCTTGGAGAGATCCTGATAACTTGCCACCCTATCCAGACAGATGCCAGCTACTAGGGTTGGAGACCTTGGAGCGACGGCGAAAAGTACAGCAGTCGCTACTTGTAGCTAAACTACTTAATAGTGAAATCGATGCTCCAGCGTTGCTTTCTTCATTAAACTTCCGTGTTCCGACCATACATCTTCGAAATTCGACGTTACTGCAACCAACTTTCCACCGGACCGTGTATGGCTACAACGAGCCCTTCTCAGCGTGTATTCGTGCTTTTACAGATGTGGAGGAATTCTTCGTTTTTAATGAACCGACAAGAATTTTCGCTAATCGTATAAAATCTGTGTTAAATGTCGTTTAAATGTATGTACGTAATATTAATTAATTTTATTCATTAAGACTAACATGTCAGATGAATTATTTTAAATACAAATACAAATACAAATACAAATTCTATGTGGGATTCCCCCAGAATCCTAAGAAATATTCCTCCACAATTCTGTGAGGAATTTCGCCGCAATTCTGAGAATGCTGAGTATGGTTCTTCAGGAAGTCTGAGAGGAGTTCCTGAAAATGCTGATTCGCTCAGAATTCTGAGTGGGGTCTTCCAGAATCCTTAGAGAGAGCAACCCAGATTATCCAGAAATTTCTTAGAATCCTGAAAGGGATTTCACCCTTGGTAGGGAACCCTGTTAGGGACTACCCCAAAATCCTGAAATAAATTCCCTTAGAATCCAGAAATTCCCTAGAATTCTGATAGGTATTCCCATTTAATACTGTTGAGAAAAAATCCTCCAGAATTTTTAAAGAAACTCTTCCATAATTCTGAGGATTCCTCTAAAATTTTGTGAAAGATACCTCCAGAATGCTGAAAATTACCACACCAGCATCCTGAGAGACCTTATCATAAAATAAAAGAGAGAAAAACCCTTTCAATAGGAACTCTTCCTGAATTCCTATTGAGAATTCTTCTGGGAGAGATTACTCCAGTTTTCTGACATGGATTCTCTCACAATCTTTAGAGGAATTCTTTCAGAATCCCGAGAGATTTCTTCAGATTCCCGAGATGGATTCTCCTGGAATACTGTGATGGATTCCCTCAGAATCCTGAGAGAAGTTTTTCCTCGGGATTCTCCCGGGATTCCCTCGGATATCCCCAGAACTCCCTGACGGATTCTTCCAGAATTCGGAGAGGGATTCTTTTGGAATCCTGAGAGAAATTCTCCTGCAGAATTGAAAGACGTCCCATTAGAATCCCCAGAGATTGCCCCATACCTGAGAAGGTTCCTAAGACGGGGATTTTCCACATTATTAAGAAACATTCATCTAGAATCCTAAAAGGGATTCTCAACAAAAAAAATGTTCGGAATCCATTTGGAATCATTCTGAAAAAAAAACAAATTTAATATTTTTGAATCGAAAGAAAAATCGAATGTAAAAAATCGATTTGGTCGATTTCGTGGGGCTTCAACATCGATTCAAAAAATCGATTAATCGGAACAAAAACATCGATGTTGCTAACATCGATTCAAAGTTGCCCAACGCTAGTAGATATATCACTTTTGTCCTTTTTACACCATAACCATGAATACCAAGTACTTCGTAGCTAATTTAATCGACTGATTAAGAGATATTAGACAAAGTGTTTCTCGATGATTTTCTTACCCATTTGTTAATTGATTCAAGATATTTTGGCAGTTAACAAAATATACAATATTCCAGAATATGTAAGCTATTTTTTAAACATTCCATACAAGATTCTAGGAGGTGTCTGGCATTTCTGTTAGCTTAATCCATGGTCCATGATGCTATTTTGGAAACCAATCCTAGATGCCAAATTCATAATATTTTCTAGAACTTTTGGTCAATTACACAAAATAAATATGTTAAATACAAATAATACAACAATAATTTTAATAAGTGTAAGAAGGGTTCTGTTCACCATAGGTGGATTAAATCGGGTTTTAATTTTTATATAGGAAAATTGTATATTACTACTTTCATCTGATAATATACATACTTCATATAAAGTTCGTTTTCTTACAAAGTTCGGCGGGGTAAGGGTCTTTCTAATAATGTGAAACTTGTGGGCGGATTTAATCCACTTATTCTACACACTGCCATCAAAACGTAACACAGGTACTCACGAACCCGTGTTGATATGACGATCTGATGGCGATCGTTACCCGATAGGGCTATTTGTCCTTCTCTTACCCCGTAGAAGTAATGCAGCAGCCGACACACGAACGACGACGCCCGGAACCGGCAATGTTGAAGCCACGCCATAAATATTTGTGGCTTTGGGTGCGCCTTTTAATAGGAGATTTGTGAGTAACTGTTACTTATCCGTGCCACAGCGGTCGTTCATAGTGAAGCTTAAATTTGTATAAAGTAAAGACCGTATGAACTTTATATAGTAAATTTGTAAGTAGTTACCTGCGCAAGTTTGTTTTGTAAATATATAGGGGATTCGGATATAATATTTTAATTTAAAGAATGTTATGCATTGATACTAATTATATTGTTTTCGCGGTTCCTGCCGCATGTTTTCTCATGTTTTAATATAAAACAGTAGTTTTGTGTATTGCATGTAGTGTTGTGTATCTGTGTAGTGTAGAATCAGTGTATTGTGTGTAGTGTGGTGTGGAATAACATATATAAAACATACATATAACATAATCATAGCCCGTACAGTGTTGTGTATTGTGTTTTGTTGGGCCATCAGATCTTCGTATCGACACGGATTCGTGAGTATCTGTGCTACGTTATGATGGCGGGGATGTAGAATAAGCGGTCGAGCTATTCTGATTCTGAGGTACTGCCATGTCGGCGTTCGGTTCGTCTTTTCCGATTGAAAAGCTTAATTGCATTATGCAAAGGTCTTTCTAATAGTGTAAAGCTCGCGGGTGGATTCAAACCGCTTATTCTACACACTGCCATTAAATCGTAACACAGGTACTCACGAACCCGTGTTTATATGACGATCTGATGGCGATCGTTACCCGATAGGGCTATTTGTCCTTCTCTAACCCCGTAGAAGTAATCCAGCAGCCGACACACGAACGACGACGCCCGGAACCGGCAATGTTGCAGCCACGCCATCAATATTTGTGGCTTCGGGTGCGCCACGCCCGTGGCGTTGGGAATTTGCGAGAAGTTCGCCCGGGTGATTTCATTGGCAATGGCCGTCATCCCAAGAACACCATTCCTATAAATTTGCTTTTTTCGTTTGCAGGATTTTCTAAAGAAAATAAGAGAAAAATGATATTGTAAATATAGTTAATAGGTTAATAATTCCCGGATTTTCTAAAGAAAATAAAAGAAAAATGATATTGTAAATATAGTTAATAGTTTAATAGTTTAATTAGTTAATTGATTTAATAATTAGTAAAAAAAATACCGTTTGCGTTTCCGTTCCGATTGTCCGGACAGTTCAGATCTCGCCGATCCCAGCTGACACAGACCTGAAGGTCCAGGTTTGGTCGGACTTGGTCCTCGAGGGGCTGGGCTGGGCTGTGCAGGTCGTGCTCTCGCCGGCTGAGGTCGTTCTCGAAGTGGGCTGGGCTCTCGCTGATCCCGGCGTTGTTTGCGTGCACATCGTTATTGTGCGTGGCGCACTTGTTTGGGTGCCCACTTCAAAAGTCTTCTTTGGCGTCGTTTGGGTGCTTTTATATCTCGGAATGTCCACGTGCCACTCGGACCATTCCGACAGGGAAGTTATCGATCCCGATCCCGGCGATCGCGAATATTTGCATCGCGGGAATCGCGGAGCCGATCGCGAACGGTGATGGATGACACTGCTGGACGACTCGGAGTCATTGTGTGTCGATCGTGAGGATCTGCCGGACGATCTGCTGGACCTGGGACGACGCTGCTGGACGACGGGGAGTCATTGAGTGCCGACCGCCGGGATCTGCTGGAACTTCTGGACCGGTGACGACGCTGTACGACGCTGCTGGACGATCTGCTGGATGCTTTTGACGACCTGGGCCCGGCTGGCTGACCGGGTTGGGCGACAATACCGAGTTCGTGTGCCGATTTGTACCTGCGACGACGCTGCGCGGACAATGGTGTTTTGCTACTGGACGACCCGTTGTGTGCCGATTCGTCCTCCGATGACAAACGCATTGGAATCCGGCTATGATAATGAGAAAACATTAGTTATTTATAGTTATTTATATTGTAGTAATTCTGCAAAGTGACGTAAGCGACATTGATAGTTTTTGCCCATTTTTTGGTTATTATGCATAAAACTCTTGCTTATTCTCTATGTTTCTTTCCATAGATGATATATTACGACTAGGTCTTGCATTCTTATACAGCGGGCATACCACAGTGTTATTTTTACACCAGATGTTATATATAATATACCAAAAAATATCGAAATGTTTCCAGCTTGAGTGAAGTCAGTCGGTTAAACAAAATTCTTGCGAAATCTAAGGATTTCCGAGTGAACGAACTTCGTTTGCCAAATGGCGATCTGACTTCCTCTGATGAAGAAGTTCTGGAATGCCTATTCAGCACACACTTCCCTGGATGTGTGGATATTACATCTTCGGATGATCCTGATGTCTTTTCTTGTAGTTATGATTCTTTAGCTTCGGCTCGGAGTATTGTAACTATAGAATCGATTGAGTGGGCTCCTCATAGCTTTGCTCCTTTCAAATCTCCTGGGGCAGATGGGATTTATCCTATTTTGCTTCAGAAGGGATTTGATTATTTCAAACATGTTTTGAAAAAACTACTTGTTTGCAGTTTTGCTACAGGGTATATTCCCAAATCCTGGAAGGGTATTACTGTAAAGTTTATTCCGAAAGTGGGTCGTGCGTCGTATGAAGAAGCAAAGAGTTTCAGACCTATCAGTTTGACCTCTTTTCTTCTGAAATGCTTAGAACGCATTGTGGATCATCACATCCGTGATGTTCATCTGGCCAACGTGCCTCTTCATGTGAACCAACATGCCTACCAATCTGATAAGTCCACTGTGACTCTTTTACACAAGGTTGTTTACGATATCGAGAAAGCATTCGCTCAAAAGCAATCTTGTTTGGGTGTTTTCTTAGATATCGAGGGTGCCTTTGACAACGTGCCTTTCGATGCCATATTGGAAGCCGCACGGAGTCATGGTATATCTCCAATGATTTCCAATTGGATTCACCAAATGCTCAAAAACCGATATCTCTTCTCGACATTGCGTCTAGCAGGAATTAGGAAATTGAGTGTTTGTGGATGCCCCCAAGGGGGAGTCTTATCACCGCTTTTGTGGAATCTCGTAGCAGATACGCTTTTGAGGCAACTCAATAATAGCGGTTTTCCTACTTATGGTTTTGCCGACGACTACCTAACATTGTTAATTGGTATGTGCATCAGCACCCTTTTCGACCTGATGCAAAACGCCCTTCAAGTAGTTGAGGGTTGGTGTCGCCAATATGGCCTTTCGGTTAATCCGAGTAAAACATCTGTTGTTCTTTTCACGGAAAGGCGAAACCGTAATGGCGTTCGACCTTTGCGTCTCTTTGATTCTGAAATCGATGTGACTGAACAGGTAAAGTACGTTGGAGTCATTCTTGATTCCAAGCTTTCCTGGACACCTCACATTGAGTTCAGCATCAAGAAAGCTTGTATGGCCTTCGGGCAATGCCGGCGTACTTTTGGTACAACTTGGGGTCTAAAACCCAAGTATATCAAATGGATTTACACAACTGTGGTTCGGCCAATATTGGCTTATGGATGTCTTGTGTGGTGGCAAAAGGGTGAAGTGAGAACGATCCAATCAAAATTAGGCCATCTCCAAAGGATGTGCTTACGGTGTAATTTGCCACATGGCTTGGTCAGCCAAAGCAAAATCAAGAAATTGACATTTGTAAGGTGCTACGGTCACCCGTATTCGGTCGGCCGAGGACCGACCCGTCGAGAGTCCGACTGCACACTAATTGCCATACCAATAAGTGATTGGAAGGCAGTGCCCGAAGCTCTCGACAATTTTAAAAATAACTTCCTCTCCCGCTTTGACATACATGTGCACAACAGACAATGTGTTAGATGTTCATCTAATCCCATCCGAAGGGGGTTTGGATTGTGAAAAGAAGATAACCATGTGCGATTGTGGAATCGAGTTCAGTTCTAGGCCTGCTGGCGACGGAGATAGTCGAGTGACTCCGTAGCTTGAAGGAATAGAAGCGCCCGTCTAGCGAATTGGGAGTCGTGAGTTCGAGTCTCACCGGAGTACGTGGATTTCTTTTCATAATTTCAAATCTCAATTTGTTCATCGGGCACATGTTCTGTTGTGCACATGGATGTCAAAGCATTTTCAACAGTGTAATTTCCCACATGGCTTGGTCAGCCAAAGCAAAATCAAGAAATTGACATAAAGTAATATACTTCTGTTCAGATAGCCAGGCTGCTATTAAAGCACTTGCTTCGGCCAACTCCAGGACGAAGATAGTTATCGCTTGTCGAACTCAAATCGAGGAGCTGAATTCAGCAAACGCTGTTCACCTTCTATGGGTACCTGGTCATTCTTCCATCGCTGGAAATGAATTGGCTGATGAGTTAGCTCGCTCTGGAGCATCACATGACTTCATTGGCCCTGAGCCAGCTATTCCGATATCGAAGTGTTGGATTAAGCTTCAGATTCACACCTGGGCTGTCACTCAACACAGACAATATTGGAATAGTTTGGAGTCATGTCGTCAAACCAAATTGTATAGTGCTAAGCCATCTCTACGGGTGGCGAAGTATCTAACTAATCTGTCTAAGCAGAATTGCAGCATGCTGGTCAAAGCATTGACTGGCCACTGCCGACTCAGCTATCACATGGCGAATATTCAGCAAGCTGATTCATTTGCCTGTGATAGCTGTGAATCCGATTATGGAACTTCGTATCATTTGATATGTAACTGTCCAGTTTTCACGCAACTGCGTTTCCGAGTATTCGGTAAACACTTATTAAGTGAAACTGACTTCAGAAACCTGAATCTTCAGGATATTCTGATGTTCTTAACCCGCTGTGGTAAAGAGCTATAGGCTCTCTTTCGCTTTATGCGTTATTACAGTGCCCTTTTCAGGGCGCTGTTTGAACCCATTGTGGTACGCTTGTGGGTTAGTACCCTCTTCCAGGGTATTTTTCCTATTTCCTTACCTGTCCCTATCCCCATCCAAATCCTTTTTTCTTCCTTTTCCCTCAGGTAGATGATGAAATAGGCTGTTATTTTGGCGATGGCACAAATGTCCCAAATGGAGGATAACGTGCCTCTGGAGCCGGCCTTCTGATACCTGATAGGTCTTGCATTCTTATACAGCGGGCATACCACAGTGTTATTTTTACACCAGATATTATATATAATATACCAAAAAATATCGACATTTTGAATGGCGCTTACGTCACTTTGCAGAATTACGGCAGAGTAGTATTAGTATTAGTATAAGTATTAGTAATATAGTATTTTACCGTTTTATGGGTTGAGCCTTGGGCCTCAACGACAACCTATCCTTGTTGAGTTTTGGCAGTGGGGATGTCTCATAGATGGCCAGCAACATCGACATGTTTTGGAATAGCGATTTTGATTCCGTTGGCTCGGCTGTCGACTTTGATTCCGTTGGCTCGGGTTTCGACTTGGATGTCTCGGGTATTGACTTTACCGGTCTGTGGACTGGCGCACTGGATCCTGATGTCTCCGGTTTGGATTCTGTTGTCTTGGGTTTGCTAAAATGGTAATAATTTAAAGAATTTATTATATAATAAATTTTTAAAATTAATTTATAATTACGTAGTGGTTTCCTCGTCGACGATCATTATGCAGTCCGAATCTGTATCCAGATTCGTCGGTGGTTTTTCCGGAGTGTCGACTGAGTGGATCCAATTCGCCAGTCCATTCAGACTGTCGTTTGCCCAACTTGGCGCAGTGTTGCCAAATGGTGAAGACACCGGGCAACCCGGACCACAGTTCGGCGTTGAAACTGGGTTGGCCGGCAAAGAACTTCCCCGGATACTTTAATCAAGGGGTTCTATGCCGGCTGTTGGTGATGATTTTGTTTGTGGTGTGGTGGGTGCCGGTTTTGGTGTTGGTGATGGTGCCGGTGGTAGCATTATTTTTTTTTTGTTGTCTGTAATTCGCATAACTTAATATTTGAATTACTTGGTTCATTTATATTTATATTTATATTTAGTACGAACTTCATAACAAATGATATTTATTTCATTTATATGAATTTGTATAAAGTAAAGACAATATGAACTTTATATAGCAAAAGTACGAACTTGTTATCACTTTGATACGATTGACTAGGACCGATTTACCGACTCAAGCTTAAATTTTGTACTTTTTCCCTAGGATGTTGTAAAAGTTCATATTTTTTCCATACTAAGATCAGAAATATCAACTTTGATCGACTCCTATAAAAAAAATGAATTTATATAAAAATCGTTAAAATCAATTCGTATAAAAATTGTATTTTCTTATTAGCATTTTGATATTTTAAACGTTTCAATTTAAAAATTGAATTTGTATAAAGTAAAGACAATATGAATTTTGTATAGCAAAAGTACGAACTTGTTATCACTGTTTCTTTACGGTTCTTTCGCGGTTCTACCGACTCTTTTCAGCAAGCACAAAACGCGGTTATGTTGTAGCTAGCTTCAAGCTGAAATTATTTTATTCATGTTAAATGTTGTTTGTTGTTTGCATGTTCAAATTAGCACTTACAAATTCGGTCTTCCAATAGTTTTTAGATAGAAACAAATTTAGTCTATAAGAAGCAAAAAAATAGTTTAGGTAATAACAAATTTTCCTGTATAGAATGTAATACCCGATGGCGCGTCTTCACTCGCTGCTCATGTAGACGAAAGTGAAGTCGGGCCGTAGGAAATGCCTGCATGACACAGGTAGTTTCCGTACTCGCCGGTTGTCAACGGCTGAACTTCTGGCGCTGTAGTGGACCTATCTGCGCAGTGTTCCCAGTTCTGCACAATCACTTTGATACGATTGACTAGAACCGATTTACAGACTTCATACAATCCAGTTTACAATTTTGTATCAAATTAACATCCATTACACCCGATCCATATGGTCCCGGGCCTTTTCGTGGGGGAGTGACCCCCGTAAGGGGAGATGGGGTTCTGAGGGATGACACAAGCTTAAATTTTGTACTTTTTCCCTAGGATGTTGTAAAAGTTCATATTTTTTCCATACTAAGATCAGAAATATCAACTTTGATCGACTACTATAAAAAAAATGAATTTATATAAAAATCGTTAAAATCAATTCGTATAAAAATTGTATTTTCTTATTAGCATTTTGATATTTTAAACGTTTCAATTTAAAAATTGAATTTGTATAAAGTAAAGACAATATGAATTTTGTATAGCAAAAGTACGAACTTGTTATCACTGTTTCTTTACGGTTCTTTCGCGGTTCTACCGACTCTTTTCAGCAAGCACAAAACGCGGTTATGTTGTAGCTAGCTTCAAGCTGAAATTATTTTATTCATGTTAAATGTTGTTTGTTGTTTGCATGTTCAAATTAGCACTTACAAATTCGGTCTTCCAATAGTTTTTAGATAGAAACAAATTTAGTCTATAAGAAGCAAAAAAATAGTTTAGGTAATAACAAATTTTCCTGTATAGAATGTAATACCCGATGGCGCGTCTTCACTCGCTGCTCATGTAGACGAAGGTGAAGTCGGGCCGTAGGAAATGCCTGCATGACACAGGTAGTTTCCATACTCGCCGGTTGTCAACGGCTGAACTTCTGGCGCTGTAGTGGACCTATCTGCGCAGTGTTCCCAGTTCTGCACAATCACTTTGATACGATTGACTAGGACCGATTTACAGACTTCATACAATCCAGTTTACAATTTTGTATCAAATTAACATCCATTGCACCCAATCCATATGGTCCCGGGCCTTTTCGTGGGGGAGTGACCCCCGTAAAGGGAGATAGATAGGGCGCTGTCCATAAACTACGTAGACTCATTTTGGACCATCTCAGAACCCCCCCTCCCCCACCGTAGACTTTATTTCATACAAAATTTTCGAAATTTGTATGGAGCGTAGACTTTGGCCAGACCCCCCCGTCCCCCCCTAAGAGTCTACGTAGTTTATAGACAGGCCCTAGATGGGGTTCTGAGGGATGACTCAGGCTTAAATTTTGTACTTTTTCCCTAGGATGTTGTAAAAGTTCATATTTTTTTCCATACTAAGATCAGAAATATCAACTTTGATCGACTACTATAAAAAATGAATTTATATAAAATTTATACAATAGAATTTGTTATGAAGAAAGTACAAATTCATATGAAACCTATAAAGTATAAACTTAATTTGAAAAAGATTCAATTAATTTGCTATGATGTACAAATTTATTGAGAACTCATAAAATAAAAAACTTATTATGTCAATAATATTTAATTGCTTGAAGTTCATAAAGTATGAATTTTGTATATCTATATGTTGATAAATTTTTGATAACATTTTGTACAATTCCAGAAGGGAAATACTAGGTGAGAAGATTATTGATTACATTATTCCAGAAGGGAAATACTATATGAAAAGTATAAAGCTTGTGTTTATACAATTTTTGATTGCACAATTCCAGAAGGGATATATTGATATTAAAGCTTCCATCTCCAGACGGGAAATACTAGGAATATTTTTTTTTTCCAAAAATTAATACAGTAAAATTTGTTATGAAAAAAAGTACGAATTCGTATGAAATTCATAAAATAAAAACTTAATTTTGAAAAAATACAATTTCGTATAAAACTCATGAAGTATAAACCTAATTTGAGAAAGATTCAGTTAATATGCTATTAAGCATAAATTTGTATGAAATTTGACAAAAATTATGACAAAAGTATTCAATTGCTTGAAGTACAAATTTGCTAGGTATAAGTAGGGAAAGTATCAATTACAATTGACAATTGAAGGGAAATATTGATATTAAAGCTTACACTACCAGAAGGGAAATACTAGGAGAGAAGTAGAAAGTACAATTTCAGAGATTGTAAACATTGCTACAAAGCTTATACCTACGAATGTTTATAATAACTTGTTTGGAGTTCATAAAGTCCCAATTCTCTATTCGTGAACGATCTCGCACTCTTTCACTGGTTGGGTCTCGGATGTTTGTAGTTACATACGACAAATTATCACAAATTATAATTACTTACGTTTTTTTCGGCAATGGTGGAGCAGTAGCTCCGCCATGGGGCTATGCGGGATATTGGCGGCCTTCAATATATTTTCATTTGAAAACCATAGAGTACAAACATAATTTGCAAAACAATTAACTTGTTTCCAGTCCATAAAGTCCCATTTTTCTATTTGTAATGGGAAAAGCAACTTATTTTTGAAAAAGTATTGAAATTCAAAAAGTATGAATTCCATTGATTTTTGTAGTTACATACGACAAATTATGATAACATGCGTTTTTTTTCCGGCAATGGTGGAGCAGTAGCTCTGCCATGGGGCCCTGCGGGATATTTGCGGCGTCCATTATAATTTCTTTTGAAAATTATAAAGAATAAACTTAATTTGCAAAAGTATGAACTTGTTTGAAGTTCATAAAGTCCCATTTTGCTATTTGATATGGGAAAAGTAACTTGTGGCTTCGTGGTCGTGCGGCTAAGGTCACCAAGCCTTTAGTCGTATCGTGCTAAGGAGCGCGGGTTCGATTCCCGCCGCAGCTGTCAGGAAAAGTTTTCGGCTGTGCCACTGGGCGTTGCATGCTAGTCCGTTGTCTAGTGTCGTGCTTCCTTCAAAGAGCAAATAGCTCACTGGAAGCATTGAACGTCCCTACAAACCAAAGTAGCTGCATTAAAGCTAATGCAACAAACGTATTCGGAAGAAAACTCTGTTAAGCTCTTATCCAGAAAAAATGTTAGTTGGGGTGTCCGTGTCCGTGTCTTTAACTTATTTTTGAAAAAGTATTGAAATTCATAACAAAAAGTATGAATTCGTATTGAACATTCTATTAAATTTCCACGAATGATTAGATTCAGCACTTTTTCAAAGGTTAGGTATCACACGTTTTAGTTATTATGAAAAAAGGATAAATTTGTATTGAATTTACACGAACGGTCCTATCTTGCACTTTTTCACTGGTTAGGTTTCAGATTTTTGTAATTACATACGACAGATTATCGGCAATGGTGGAGCAGTAGCTCCGCCATGGGGCCCTGCGGGATATTTGCGGCGACCATTATAATTTCTTTTGAAAACCACAAAGAATAAACTTAATTTGCAAAAGTATGAACTTGTTTGAAGTTCATAAAGTTCCATTTTACTATTTGTATTGAAATTCCTAACAAAAAGTATGAATTCGTATTGAAAATTCTATTAAATTTCCACGAATGGTTAGGTTCCGCACTTTTTCAAAGGTTAGGTATCCAATTATTATGAAAAAAGGATAAATTTGTATTGAATTTACTCGAACGGTCCAATCTTGCACTTTTTCACTGGTTAGGTTTCAGATTTTTGTAATTACATACGACAGATTATCGGCAATGGTGGAGCAGTAGCTCCGCCATGGGGCCCTGCGGGATATTTGCGGCGACCATTATAATTTCTTTTGAAAACCACAAAGAATAAACTTAATTTGCAAAAGTATGAACTTGTTTGAAGTTCATAAAGTTCCATTTTACTATTTGTATTGAAATTCCTAACAAAAAGTATGAATTCGTATTGAACATTCTATTAAATTTCCACGAATGATTAGATTCAGCACTTTTTCAAAGGTTAGGTATCGCACGTTTTAGTTATTATGAAAAAAGGATAAATTTGTATTGAATTTACACGAACGGTCCTATCTTGCACTTTTTCACTGGTTAGGTTTCAGATTTTTGTAATTACATACGACAGATTATCGGCAATGGTGGAGCAGTAGCTCCGCCATGGGGCCCTGCGGGATATTTGCGGCGACCATTATAATTTCTTTTGAAAACCACAAAGAATAAACTTAATTTGCAAAAGTATGAACTTGTTTGAAGTTCATAAAGTTCCATTTTACTATTTGTATTGAAATTCCTAACAAAAAGTATGAATTCGTATTGAACATTCTATTAAATTTCCACGAATGATTAGATTCAGCACTTTTTCAAAGGTTAGGTATCGCACGTTTTAGTTATTATGAAAAAAGGATAAATTTGTATTGAATTTACACGAACGGTCCTATCTTGCACTTTTTCACTGGTTAGGTTTCAGATTTTTGTAATTACATACGACAGATTATCGGCAATGGTGGAGCAGTAGCTCCGCCATGGGGCCCTGCGGGATATTTGCGGCGACCATTATAATTTCTTTTGAAAACCACAAAGAATAAACTTAATTTGCAAAAGTATGAACTTGTTTGAAGTTCATAAAGTTCCATTTTACTATTTGTATTGAAATTCCTAACAAAAAGTATGAATTCGTATTGAAAATTCTATTAAATTTCCACGAATGGTTAGGTTCCGCACTTTTTCAAAGGTTAGGTATCCAATTATTATGAAAAAAGGATAAATTTGTATTGAATTTACTCGAACGGTCCAATCTTGCACTTTTTCACTGGTTAGGTTTCAGATTTTTGTAATCACATACGACCAATTATCACAAATTATAATTACTTGCGTTTTTTCCGGCGCTGGTGGAGCGGTAGCTCCGCCATGGGGCTCGGCGGGATGTTCGCGGCCACCATCGCGTGCCGCTGACTTCGGGTATTCACTGAAAAGAAAAGAGAGAAAAACATTGGAATTATTAAAAAATTTTAGTAATAATACTAAGGAAACATTTATTTGGTTAAAAAGCTTAAGTATTATTACTTTTAGTAGGAAATTCGTGAGTAATTGTTACTTACCTGTTCTATAGCGATCGTTCATGGTGTCCGCTCTGGAGGAGATTTTGCACGGTTATGAACGGCAGCTACGATGGAGAAGATTTTGGCGCGGTAAAATGCACGCTAAAAAGTTTTGACTTAAAACTTTTTACCGTTGCTATAAAAAAATGCACGGAAAAAAAATTCAAAAAATATTAAAATGTTACACGGAAACAAAAATTAATAAAAAAAAACCAGGTTTATCCACCTAGTGGTGATAGTGCCTTTCTCGTCGAATATGTACTCAAAATTTTTTCCGGCCATAAGCCGAAGTGTTCCTGAATCCTGAGAATACTCTAGAACGGAATAAATCTCATTTTCTTCTTTTGTCACAGTGCTCGTTGACTCGTCAATGAGGGGTGGAGTTGATAAATAATAAATGTATTTGATGAAAAAAATCTTAAAAAAATTAAACAAAACCGCTTAAGGCGAAACTGGAAGCATTTCCTTTTTTTTTGGTTTTTGATTTTTTATAAAATAACGAAGCAATATTTTCAAAATCGGTTTTCGTGCACATGTTGAGTATGGATCAGGGTATATTCTGATTTTGTTACGCGGCATCAAATGTTTTTCGTTTTTGCAGAAACCATTTTTTGTGAAATTTTGTTCAAACATGGTTTCTGCAAAAACGAAAAACATTTTATACCGCGTAAAAAAATCAGAAGATACCCTGATCCACACTCCACATGTGCACGAAAACCGCTTTTGAAAATATTGCTTCGTTATTTAATAGTACATCAAAAACCAAAAAATGAGGAAAGGCTTCCAGTTTTAAGGCGAAATCATCGGTTTAAAAAAAAAAAACTTCTGGAAGACTCTAATTCCACTTTAAAATTGATAAATCTATTGGTTTATTTATTTGTGCACTTCTTCAAGATGTTGAATTCTGACCAAAATTTCCAAGGGGGGACCCCTCTGGACTTAAGAGAAAATCAAAATTTGTGTCAGCCTTATTCAGAAAAGCAAGAATTTTATCAAGCCATAATTGAATTTGGAAACTTATTGATGGCTCATATTCCGACGCTATGTAAACGTATAGGCCGAGCTGAAAAATATCAAATCTCTCAGTTGACTGCTTGACCACCTTCACTAGCACTGGATGCCGATCATTATCAAGACATTCCGGCATTTTTTTTTTCTGCGCATTTTAGCCTATATTTTATTATCATTAGTTATAAGATTCATGTAAAATTTGACAAAAAAAGTGCAAGCAATCGAAATTTCCCCTATTAAAGGCCATTCAAATTTCTACCGTGTTACAGAGCGCGAGGACTCAACCAGTTGCATCAAAATTGTTCGCAGTAATTTTAGACGCAGAAGGGGATTGGTGCTATAAAATTTAAATTTTTCCATACAACGTTGATCCACCCTACTGTAAAATGACGCCTCAGGAATCTAAAATGATGTAATTTGACAAAATCGCTTAAGGACAAGGTATTTGAAGTACATAGCTCAAAATTTCTAGAGCACCGTTTTTTAGAACCGATGAACGGATTTGTATGAAAATGCATCACGCTAATTGTTCAGTGGTTGTCAACAGCGTGATGCATTTTAATCCAAATCCGTTCAACGGTTCTAAAAAACGGTGCTCTAGAAATTTTGAGCAATGTACTCCAAATACCTTGTCCTTAAATTTTTATCAAGATTTTGTTCTTTTACACATATTAATCGCTTGCATCGATTTTGTTCACCTGCGTAATTTCAGCAATGGATCCAACCCTGATTCTGCAACACTGCCGGTAATCTTAAGTGTGGTCAGAGACTATTTTCTTGCTGCCCGTGTAACTGGTTAACGAGCATTTTTGATGATTTGATGTTTCGCATGCATGGGTTTGGTTTTGTTTTTTAATTGGTCACTTCCGACGGGACACCTGGAACCGGTTCCGGAACACAACCGGTTTAGATAAGGTATGAGACTGTTTTCTTGCTTACCGTTCATCTGGTTATCGAAAAACCCCGCTCTTCCATGTGTCACATGCATGGGCTTGGTTCACTTTTTTAATTGACCACTTCCAGCGGGACAGCTGGAACCGGTTCCGGAACACAACCGGTTCAGATATAGTCTGAAACTATTTTCCTGCTAACCATTCATCTGGTTATCGAAAAAGCCGCTCTTTGATGTGTCGCATGCCTGGGTTTGGTTCACTTTTTTAATTGGCCACTTCCGGCAGAACATCCGGAACCGGTTCCGGAATACTACTGGTTCAAACATGGTCTGAAACTATTTTGCTGCTTACCGTTCATCTGGTTATCGAAAAAGCCCTGTTTGATGCGTCGCATGCCTGGGTTTGGTTCACCTTTTTAATTGGCCAATTCCGGCAGGACATCCAGAACCGGTTCCGGAACACTACCGGTTCAAACTAGGTTTGAAACTATGTTTCTGCTTACCGTTCATCTGGTTATCGAAAAAGCCGCTCTTTGATGTGTCGCATGCCTGGGTTTGGATCACTTTTTTAATTGGCCACTTCCGGCAGGACATCCGGAACCGGTTCCGGAATACTACCGGTTCAAACATGGTCTGAAACTATTTTCCTGCTTACCATTCAACTGGTTATCGAAAAATCCGCTATTTGACGTGTCGCATGCATGGGTTATGTTCACTTTCTTATTTGGCAACTTCCGGCGGGACACCGGGAACCGGTTCCGGAACACTACTGGTTCAGATATTGTCAGAGACTATTTTCCTTCATCCCGTTCATCAGATAATCGAAAATGCCGTGGTTTGATGGGTCGCATGCATGGGTTTGTTGCATTTTCATATCTGGCCCCTTCCTGGGGTACCGGTTCGGAACACCTAAATGGCCATAACTCCGGAACGGCTGGACCGATCTGAACCATTTTTAATAGGAAACAATGGGACAATGTACTTCGTCTAATGAACCATCGGTCGTTGAAATCGGTTCATATTTACTATCTAAAAATGAGGTGACCTTTTTGTACACATACACACATACACACGCACACACATACATACACACACACATACATACACACAGACATCATCTCAACTCGTCGAGCTGAGTCGATTGGTATATAACACTTGACCCCTCCGGGGGCTCTATCAAATTTTCGTTTTTGGAGTGAACATATAGCCTTTCGGTACACCTTGGTGTACGAGAAAGGCAAAAAGGCGAATTCGTATGAATTTAATAAATATATAATTTTCAATGGTAATGTACAAAAATATTGCAAATTCTTATGAAATTAATAAAATTTTAATTTATAATGGAAAAAATATCAATTTTTATGAAATTTGTAAAATAGTAACTAATTATGAAAAGGTATTAATTCGTATTAAAATTGTAAAAGATGAACTACTATAGAAACAGTATTATTTTTTTCCGAATGGTTAATTCCCAAAATTACAAATTATAACAACTTACGTTTTTTCCGAAAATAAAATATATTTAAAACAAAAATTTAGGAAATTTAAAATTTTGATCACACTGGACTGTTGGACTGTCTTAAAGAAAAATATATATTTAGTTAAAATTATACTAACGAAATAATTAGTTTGTAAATTACCTAAAAATTTCCGGTAACCAGCGGTTCATCTGGATCACGTGGAGGCGGATTGCAGATAACCGTTGTAATTTTGTTAGTGTAATTGTGCCAATTATATGCTCGCAGAGAGTTCGGTATGTATTTGAGCATGTAGAGTGCCGTTCGATAATACAAGACGTTACGGGCGTGATGGGATATTTTTTCCTTGTTGACGGCTTCAACAAAGTTAACTTGGGCCGTCGGGTACATCGTGTAGATGTACTCTGAAATGAATACTCTATAGATGGGATTGTTTTCCAGCCAGCGTTCTTCAGTTTGCAGATTTACACCGTATCCGGTTACGATCCGGTATGTTTCGTTCTTCACATCCCGGAAGTATTCATGGATGGTAGCTCTTGGGAACTGCCATTTCCCCCCAGCATTGTGGTCTGTTTTCAGATTGATTATCTATATCATAAATAGTAATACATATACATTAAAAAGTTTGCAATTATGCAGTCATAATGTAAAAATATTGAGTATAAATTTAATATAATGTAGTATAAAAGTATGGATTTCATACTAAATATTGATAAAGTCTGAATTTAATACCAATAAAGTATGAGTTGGATATGAAATTATCAAATATAATAAATAAAAGTTCGAACAATATAATTTTCTAACAAATTTAATGTAATATGAATGATTAAAGTTTGAAATTCATAATTTACATATTAAGTTCATATTTGGCGAGTTTGATATCTACTGGTATTAAAGTCGTAAAAATTATGAACTTTATACAAAATTGTAAAATTGTGGAGCGGACCTGGTGTGATGGTTAGAACACTTGACTATCACGCTGAGGACCTGGGATCGAATCCCACTCCCGACAAACTCGCAAAATGTGAGTTCTTCCTTCGGAAGTGAAGTAAAACGTGGGTCCCGAGATGAACTAGCCGAGGGCTAAAAATCTCAATACAGATAAAAAAAAAATTGTAAAATATGTTTTAGCATATAAATTATGTTATTTGTATGTTTGTAGCATTATTAACTTACCTCTTGTTCGAGAATCTCCACCCGTTCTTCCAATCGGGCGATGCGCTCCAAGTAGGGCTCCAGTTGGGCCGCCTGTTGGGCAGCTGCTGATGTTCCGGCCGCCGATTGAGGGGGTGTTCTGGCCACCAGTTGAGGAGATGTTTGGGCCACCGGTCGAGGGGATGTTCGGGCCGCTGATGAAGGTCATGGAAGATCTTGTTGATCCAGGCAGGATGTAGCTAGTAGTACTAGACATACTAGCTTCCGGATCGTGATGTTGAGAGGCTCGGACAGATACCGGAACAGGTTCAATTTTATTTTCGGTTTCCGATTCCGGTTCACTCTCCCGGCTTCTGTTTTCGGATCTGTCCGAGTTTTCATTTTCACTGCCTTCCGATTCACTTACTTGGTGAAGACGCCGCCGTTTTTTAGGTGGCGCTTGTTTTGGCGCCCCTTGGCTTTCTGCTGCTGTCGTTTCTGAAATAGAAAAATAGTTAAGTTTAGGAATATATTTTAGAATTTTTGGGAGATTCAAGTACTGTTTTACTGCGAGTATTCATTTCAGATAAAGAAAATCATGATTTACTTTGACCACCATTGTTGAAATTGAGAAGAAGTTTTTCAAAAGGGTGTATTCTTTAAAAAATATATTTCTCGCGTATAGTATCTCTCAATAGTATCTGCAATGATCGATTTCTTTTCATCGATTTTCTCTTCGGAATACGACCAATATTCGGATGATTTCTCGGTGCGTTTCGGTAAAAGACGACTAAGACAAGCATCTAAAACAACAAAAATAACCAAAAATCACTTGCCGCCAAGCGTATTTGCCGTAATAGCCATAGGTCCTTTTGAAAAATTTTGCTAGATTATAGCGTTGCTATAGAAATTGAACAATAAAGACGGAATATCAGTTGCTATAAAAAGTTTTGTCGATAAAGAAGAACATATTAGAAAGTACACGAATAAAGTGTATTAAGTAAAAAAATAATTTTAGAACACGCTAAGGTCAGTTTACCGTAAATATGCGTAAATAATACTCAAATGTAGGTAAACAAAATTCAAATATGGGTAATGTGAACCTAATTGTAATTTTTAATTTCTTTAAGGGCCGATTTCTTCACCTACCCGGCTTAACGACGTAAGCCTGGTTTATCTTAAACCACACTTAAAGTTAAGCCACATTCTTAAGCCAGGTTTAAATATTTGCATTTCTTCACACCGGTTTAGCAAATAAAGGCGACGGCTTACGCTAAGCCAAGCTTAACGAAATTTCCCATATCATTCCAGTGACTTTCCAATGGAAACGTCATTTTAAGCCGCCGATATTTTGAAATGCCCGTTATATGCAGTATGGAGTAACAACAACAAAACATCCGCTGATATTTTAGCAGGAAAAGCGGAATCGCTCGGTAATTTTTTCGGATACAGAATAAAATTAACAATAATTATCTACCTAGATTGTTGATCGCTAGTATCGAAGATCTACGATTTAGTACCTTCTACATATGATCGTTCCACAACATTTGGTGTTCGAATTTGCCTCTTATTATACAAAGTTGGAGTGCCACATTGCAGAAAAGGCGTTGCAATGTTGATTTTATGTTTTGATATCCATAATCGCCTTCGAATAAAGTTGCATTTCGATAGTGAGTTTTTGAAAAGTGTTTGTCGTGAGATGCTCCAGAGTTCAGACCATTTTTCGAATATGTTTAAAATTATGAACTGTGTACATTCAATGAAAGCCACAGCAAAGTTCAAGTTACACTAGAAACTGAAACCCCTTAATAGAAACAGTTTGTTCTACATTTATTCCATTCGTTGGTGTTTTAATACTGTATTTTAAGGCCGGACGGGACGGTGGTTGAATCGTCCGCCATTGCTCTGTTGCTTGTAAGATGCAAATCTCAACTTCTACTTCATATTATTGACTAGAAATTTGATCGTTCATTTGCTCACTTGTGGTCAAGGGGGAGGACAGCCCGATCTGGTATCAAAATTAATAAAACATCAAACATATTAATCCTAATATTAAAAAAAATCATCAGATATGCCTTGCTTTTACGCATTGTTTATAACTGACACTTACAAAGTTATTCAGCGTTTTAAAAGTAGAGTTGTGAAACTACACCCGGAGCTGTTCAAAAGTGACTGAACACCCCATGGTTGTTTTCTAGAAATAGCCGAGTCACTAATCGTCTGACTCAATAACCGAAAAACGAACCGGCCTCTTAATAGCTCTCTGATGCATTTTCCCAACTTGTACTTTTCGTCAAAAACCACAAGTTAATAGTAGCTAAGAATCCTCAGTTTTCCTATCCCCTGGATATGCTTGCGCTAGCAGATAATATACATGATATTCGACCGGCAAGTTAGAATGCAACCTGAACAGCCGAGCACAAATTTTCTACGATTCACATATTCTCACACTCTGCATTCGGTTCATCAGCAGGTGGATTTAAGGAAGGGTATGCTGGTATACTGCAAGATAACAAAAGTTTGAGAGCCGGATGTTGTACATATCAAAGAGACGTCGTTCTATTTCCGAAAGTAAAGTCATACCCACCATTATCCCTAATTTCTTTATTTGCTACATCAGACCTGTGCAGGGATAATAAAAAATATGCTCGTAAGACATGGACAGAACCTCCAAACTTCTCACGATTGAACATCGTTATTAAATACATTCTGGAATCGCTATTCAAAAGTAATCTGGTAACAGAACAGGTAGCAAGGTTCCAACACCAAAAATGTCAATTAGCAATGACCCGTCTCGCATTAAACAACCATTGAACAGAACTTTGCTATTTGTCCTGAAAATAATTAAAATAATTAAATGCATCAATAGAAAACAAATACACTCCTGCAATAAACCTTGCATTCGGTCCGTGTGCTTCTGTTGACAGATGTATGTTGATGGGAAAATCTCTTTAGTAATCTGAGCTGCTTCGATGATATTAAAAATATCAAAAATATTAACCTGATATTAAAACTATATCATTGAGCTGACCTCCCCCTTGCTTGTGGTGCACAATCGACTAAAGTTTCAGCTACGTCAGTGCAGTGGAAATTGATATTTGCTTCTTCAAAATCGCGAGGAAAATTGTTAGAAAGAGAGGGAAGATAGGAAAAATTACACGACGTCCCGTGCGGCCTTAAAAATGTTTAGGTGCCGTTCACAACGCTCTAAAGAAAAGGAAAATATGGTCGTGCGTTACGGCCCACGCAAAAAATTTAGGATTTTAATATAAAAATGCGTTAATACGATGCACGCTGCCTTGTACTAAAATATGAAACGGATCGTTTTTTGCAGTGCTGAAATAGTTATTTATGCCACAAGTTGCGAAAATGATGTTATTTTCATCGCGAGTTGCACATTTATCCAACCAGGCTTGCCGAGTTGGATAAATACAACGAGTGCTGAAAAAATCGAGTTTTGCAACGTGTTGCATACAAAGTTTTTTTGTAATGACGAAAAACACCCATCAATTACAAACTTAACTGCACATTCTGAGAAAACATGCAAGCGGGCTTCCACGTGTATTAGCCGTCTTAGCCTATTATCTGATCAAGTAGGACAGACCGAGATGGCTGTCACAAATTTTCAAGCTTCCGTCCAGTTCAGTCTGGCACTTTTTCTTCTAAGAGGAGAAGTTTTTGGAAGAAATAATACAGGAAGTGACCGAAAGGACGTGCGCGGACATAAAATTTATAGTTTTCCGGCATATTAACTTTGTTAACTATGATAAATTAAGCAAAACTAGGAGCAAATTGTCCAATCAAACAACTGTGCCGAAAAGAAATACTTTTCAGCACACTTGTTAAAGTTTGGTTGGAAAAGTAGGCCAATTCGCTGCCTTTTCAACGATTGAAAAGTGAGCACTTTCGAAACGTAATTACAAAAATGTAATTCGACCTATCTAGATTCAATGTCATCGAATATTTTCGAAAAAGGCAATTGGACACGATCGGTGAAACAGTAGATTTGTACACCCAAAACAATGCGCGCATATTCCGTGCATAAACGCTCACGCTGTAAGCGCAAAAGTAGCTTGTCGGCGGTAGAAGCACTTTTCCGCGCTTATTTGATGGTGCGCCTGCGCGCACAAAAATTCGAGTAGTATTTTTGACCACACATTGACAAGCTGCAATGTGTGGGTGTCATCGGTTGCTACGTTGCTGTGAATGTATTGGTGTTCACATACTTTCGCGTCACCAATACATGCAAAACGTGCATCTGTATTGGTTGGGAAAAATGTTGAGAATGTGTGGGTGTCCTACCGTGATCGGTGGTTTGTTTTCGTTCCGATCGAACGATGGACACGGGTGCGATTATCGGTCCTCGTAGGCGAACGGCATTGCGGATTCTTTGCCGTTTATGAGACATTTGGGAAAGTTCGTCTCCCCATTTCGCTCCCATTATCCCATCCAGTTCAAACCTGTGACAGCAAGATGAGCGAACCAAACAATGATACGGCAGAAGGGGTGGCGGGTGGGCGCCTGTAGCAGTCGGATGCGATGCAGAAAGGTACCGACGTAACGGGCTCAGACGCACCGCGATGACAGCAGCAGGAAACAGCGGTGTTGGCTTACCCGGGTTACCATCCCAGGGTGGTTAGGTTTTGTACTTTTCGTCGTCTGCAACTACTTATTAGTACTATAATAAATATGAATATGGTAGACGTTGAGAAACAAAATTCCTTCGGCAACTCGGACAATATTTTATTTAAAATTTATCGGCAAACTTATTTCTGGATTCTTTAAGAAGTTTATTAAAAAATTCTCGAAATCTTTTTTTTGGTTTTTACTGTATTCTAGGTATTTTAATTACATGCTCATTCTACGCTCAAATCTATTTTTGGGAAATTTCTTTGGCATTTCTTTGAGCATTTCTTTGTCAATTTTTAAGGAAATGTCTGCGGTAGTGTTTTGAGGAATTATTCGTAGTTCCTTATATAAGTTTCTTTGGCAAATAATTAAATTATTGCTACAGCAGTTTAGTCAGCGTTTCTCAAGGGTTCCTTCAGGAATTTCTCCAGGGCTACTTCCAGGGTTTCCTCCAGAAATTTCTCCAGGAATTCCTCCAGGAATTTCTTCAGGGATTCCGTCAGAAATTTCTCCAGGGGTTCTTCCAGCAATTTCTCCAAAAATTCCTCCAGAAATTTGTACAGGGATTCCTCCAAGAATTTCTCCAGGGATTCGTCCAGTATTTCTCCAGGAATTTCCTCAGGGATTCCGCCAGAAATTTCTCCAGAGATGCCTCCAGTATTTCTCCAGGAATTCCTCCAGGAATTTCCTCAGGGATTCCGCCAGAAAATTCTACAGGGATTCCTCCAGACATTTCTACAGGGATTCCTCCAGAAATTTCTCCAGGGATGCCTACAGTATTTCTCCAGGAATTCCTCCAGGAATTTCTTCAGGGATTCCGCCAGGAATTTCTCCAGTGGTTCCTCCAGTAATTTCTCCAGGGGTTCCTCCAGTATTTCTCCAGGGATTCCTCCAGGAATTTTTCCAGGAATTCCTCCAGGAATTTCTCCAGGAATTCCTCCAGGAATTTCTCCAGGGGTTCTTCCAGTATTTCTCCAGGAGTTCCTCCAGAAATTTCTTCAGGGATTCCGCCAGGAATTTCTCCAGTGGTTCCTCCAGTAATTTCTCCAGGAATTTGTCCAGGGATTCCTCCGGTATTTCTCCAGGAATTCCTCCAGGAATGTCCCTCAGGGATTCCGCCAGGAATTTCTTCAGGGATTCCTACAGAAATTTCTCCAGGGATTCCTCCAGAAATTTCTACAGGGATTCCTCCAAGAATTTCTAAAGGGATTCGTCCAGTATTTCTCCAGGAATTTCCTCAGGCATTTCGCCAGAAATTTCTACAGGGATTCCTCCAGAAATTTCTACAGGGATTACTCCAGAAATTTCTCCAGGGATGCCTCCAGTATTTCTCCAGGAATTCCTCCAGGAATTTCTTCAGGGATTCCGCCAGGAATTTCTCCAGAAGTTCCTCCAGCAATTTCTCCAGAAATTCCTCCAGAAATTTCTACAGGGATTCCGCCAAGAATTTCTCCAGGGATTCGTCCAGTATTTCTCCAGGAATTTCCTCAGGGATTCCGCCAGAAATTTCTACAGGGAGTTCTCCAGAAATTTCTAATGGGATTCCTCCAGAAATTTCTCCAGGGATGCCTCCAGTATTTCTCCAAGAATTCCTCCAGGAATTTCTTCAGGGATTCCGCCAGGAATTTCTTCAGTGGTTCCTCCAGTAATTTCTCCAGGGGTTCCTCCATTATTTCTCCAGGGATTACTCCAGGAATTTCTCCAGGAATTCTTCCAGGAATTTCTCCAGGGATTCCTCCAGTATTTCTCCAGGAGTTCCTCCAGAAATTTCTCCAGTGGTTCCTCCAGTGATTTCTCCAGGGATTCCTTCAGGAATTTGTCCAGGGATTCCCCCGGTATTTCTCCAGGAATTCCTACAGGAATGTCCCTCAGGGATTCCGCCAGGAATTTCTCCAGGGATTCCTCCAAGAATTTCTGAAGGGATTCGTCCAGTATTTCTCCAGGAGTTTCCTCAGGGATTCCGCCAGAAATTTCTACAGGGATTCCTCCAGAAATTTCTACAGGGATTCCTCCAAGAATTTCTCCAGGGATTCGTCCAGTATTTCTCCAGGAATTTCCTCAGGGATTCCGCTAGAAATTTCTCCAGGGATTCCTCCAGAAATTTCTACAGGGATTCCTCCAGAAATTTCTCCAGGGATGCCTCCAGTATTTCTCCAGGAGTTCCCCCAGAAAATTCTTCAGGGATTCCGCCAGGAATTTTTCCAGTGGTTCCTCCAGTAATTTCTCCAGGGATTCCTCCAGGAATTTCTCCAGGGATTCCTTCAGTATTTCTTCAGGAATTCCTTCAGGAATTTTCCTCAGCGATTCCGCCAGGAATTTCTCCAGAAGTTCCTCCAGTAATTCTCCTGGGATTCATCTAGTAATTTCTCCAGGAATTTCTCCAGGGATTCCTCCAGGAATTTCTCCAGGGATTCCTCCAGGAATTTCTCCAGGGATTCCTCCAGGAATTTCTCCAGGGATTCCTCCAGTATTTCTCCAGGAATTCCTCCAGGAATTTCCCTCAGGGATTCCGCCAAGAATTTCTCCAGAAGTTCCTCCAGTAATTTCTCCAGGGATTCATCTAGTAATTTCTACAGGGATTTCTCCAGGAATTTCTCCAGGGATTCCTCCAGGAATTTCTCCAGGGATTCCTCCAGAAATTTCTACAGGGATTCCTCCAGTAATTTCTGCAGGGATTCCTCCAGTATTTCTCCAGGAAATCCTCAAGGAACTTCTTCAGGGATTCCGCCAAGAATTTATACAGGGGTTCCTCCAGTAATTTCTCCAGAAATTTCTACAGGGCTTTCTCCAAGAATTTCTCCAGGGATTCCTCCAGAATTTCTCCAGGAATTTCCTCAGGGATTCCGCCAGCAATTTCTCCAGGGATTCCTCCAGAAATTTCTACAGGGATTCCTCCAGAAATTTCTCCAGGGATGCCTCCAGTATTTCTCCAGGAATTCCTTCAGGAATTTCTTCAGGGATTCCGCCAGGAATTTCTCCAGTGGTTCCTCCAATAATTTCTCCAGTGGTTCCTCTAGTATTTCTCCGGGAATTCCTCCAGGAATATCTTCAGGGATTCCGCCAGGAATTTCTCCAGGGATTCCTCCAGAAATTTCTCCAGGGGTTCCTCCAGGGATTCCTCCAGGAATTTCTCCAGGGATTGCTCCAGTATTTCTCCAGAAATTCCTCCAAAAATTTCCTCAGGGATTCCGCCATGAATTTCTCCAGGGGTTCCTCCAGTAATTTCTCCAGGGATTCCTCCAGAAATTTCTGCAGGGATTCCTCCAGTATTTCTCCGGGAATTCCTCCAGGAATTTCTCCAGGGGCTCCTCCAGTAATTTCTCCAGGGGCTCCTCCAGTAATTTCTCCAGTGGTTTCTCCAGTAATTTCTCCCAGAATTCCTCCAGTGTTTCTCCAGGGATTCCTCCAGGAATTTCTCCAGGGATTCCTTCAGGAATTTCTCCAGGAATTTCTCCAGGGATTCCTCCAGTATTTCTCCAGGAATTCCTCCAGCAATTTCTTCAGGGATTCCGCCAGTCTTTCTCCAGGAATTCCTCCAGGAATTTTCTCAGGGACTCCGCCAGGAATTTCTCCAGGGGTTCCTCCAGTAATTTCTCCAGGGATTCCTCCAGTAATTTCTCCAGGGATTCTTCCAGGAATTTATCCAGGGATTCCTCCAGTATTTCTCGAGGAATTTCTCCAGTGGTTCCTCCAGTAATTTCTCCAGGGATTCCTCCAGGAATTTATCCAGGGATTCCTCCAGTATTTCTCCAGGAATTTCTCCAGTGGTTCCTCCAGTAATTTCTCCAGGGATTCCTCCAGTATTTCTCCGGGAATTCCTCCACGATTTTTTTCAGGGATGTAGCCAGGAATTTCTCCAGTATTTCTCCAGGGATTCGTCCAGGAATTTCTCCAGGGATTCCTCCAGTCCTTCTCCAAGAATTTCCCCAGGAATTTCCTCAGGGATTCCGCCAGGAATTTCTCCAGGGGTTCCTCCAGTAATTTCTCCAGGGATTCCTCCAGAAATCTCTCCAGGGATTCCGCCAGGAATTTCTCCAGGAATTCCTCCAGGAATTCTTCCAGGGTTTCCGCCAGGAATTTCTCCAGTGGTTCCTCCAGTATTTCTCCAGGGATTCCTCCAGGAATTTCTCCATGGATTCCTCCAGGAATTTCTCCAGGGATTCCTCCAGTATTTCTCCAGAAATTCCTCCAGGAATTTCTCCAGGGATTCCTCCAGGAATTTCTCCAGGGATTCCTCCAGGAATTTCTCCAGGGATTCCTCCAGGAATTTCTCCAGGGATTCCTCCAGTATTTCTCCAGGAATTCCTCCTAGAATTTCTTCAGGGATTCCGCCTGGAATTTCTCCTGTGGTTCCTCCAGTAATTTATCCAGGGATTCCTATAGTCTTTCTCCAGGAATTTCCCCAGGAATTTCCTCAGGGATTCTGCCAGGAATTTCTCCAGGGGTTCCTCCATTAATTTCTCCAGGGATTCCTCCAGAAATTTATCCAGGGGTTCCTCCAGGAATTTCTCCAGGAATTCCTCCAGGAATTCCTCTAGGGATTCCGCCAGGAATTTCTCCAGTGGTTCCTCCAGTATTTCTCCAGGGATTCCTCCAGGAGCTTCTCTAGGGATTCTTCCAGGAATATTTCCAGGGATTCCTCCAGTATTTCTCCAGAAATTCCCCCAGGAATTTCTCCAGGGATTCCTCCAGAATTTCTCCAGGAATTCCTACTAAAATTTCTTCAGGGATTCCGCCAGGAATTTCTCCAGGGATTCCTCCAGTATTTCTCCAGGAATTCCTCCAGGAATTTCCTAAGGAATTCCGCCAGCAATTTCTCCAGGGGTTCCTCCAGTAATTTATCCAGGGATTGCTCCAGAAATTTCTACAGGGATTCCTCCAGGAATTTCTCCAGGGATTCCTCCAGGAATTTCTCCTGGGATTCCTCCAGTATTTCTCAAGGAATTTCCTCAGGGATTCCTCCAGAAATTTCTCCAGGGATTCCTCCAGGAATTTCTCCAGGGATTCCTCCAGTATTTCTCCAGGAATTCCTCCAGGAATTTCCTCAGGGATTCCGCCAGGAATTTCTCCAGTGGTTCCTCTAGTAATTTCTCCAGGGATTCCTCCAGTAATTTCTCCAGGGATTCCTCCAGGAATTTCTTTAGGGATTCCTCCATGAATTTCTCCAGGGATTCCTCCAGTTTTTCTCCAGGAATTCCTCCTGGAATTTCGTCAGGGATTCCAAAAGGAATTTCTCCAGTGGTTCCTCCAGTAATTTCTCCAGGGATTCCACCAGTATTTCTCCGGGAATTCTTCCAGGAATTTCTTCAGGGATTCCGCCAGGAATTTCTCCAGTGGTTCTTCCAGTAATTTCTCCAGGGATTCCTCCAGGAATTTGTCCAGGGATTCCTCCGGTATTTCTCAAGGAATTCCTCCAGGAATTCTTCCAGGGATTCCGCCAGGAATTTCTCCAGGGATTCCTCCAGTATTTCTCCAGGGATTCCTCCAGGAATTTCTCCAGGGATTCCTCCAGGAATTTCTCCAGGGATTCCTCCAGTATTTCTCCAGGAATTCCTCCTAGAATTTCTTCAGGGATTCCGCCAGGAATTTCTCCAGTGGTTCCTCCAGTAATTTCTCCAGGGATTCCTCCAGTCTTTCTCCAGGAATTTCCCCAGGAATTTCCTCAGGGATTCCTCCAGGAATTTCTCCAGGGGTTCCTCCATTAATTTCTCCAGGGATTCCTCCAGAAATTTATCCAGGGGTTCCTCCAGGAATTTCTCCAGGAATTCCTCCAAGAATTCCTCCAGTGGTTCCTCCAGTATTTCTTCAGGGATTCCTCCAGGAATTTCTCCAGGGATTCCTCCAGAAATTTTTCCAGGGATTCCTCCAGTATTTCTCCAGAAATTCCTCCTAGAATTTTTCAGGGATTCCGCCAGGAATTTCTCCAGGGATTCCTCCAGTATCTTCCAGGAGTTCCTCCAGGAATTTCCTCAGGAATTCCGCCAGGAATTTCTCCAGGGGTTCCTCCAGTAATTTATCCAGGGATTGCTACAGAAATTTCTACAGGGATTCCTCCAGGAATTTCTTCAGGGATTCCTCCAGGAATTTCTCCAGGGATTCCTCCAGGAATTTCTCCAGGGATTCCTCCAGTATTTCTCCAGGAATTTCCTCAGAAATTCCGCCAGGAATTTGTCCAGGGGTTCCTCCAGTAATTTCTCCAGGGATTCCTCCAGAAATTTCTCCAGGGATTCCTCCAGAAATTTCTCCAGGGATTCCTCCAGGAATTTCTCCAGGGATTCCTCCAGTATTTCTCCAGGAATTCCTCCAGGAATTTCCTCAGGGATTCCGCCAGGAATTTCTCCAGTGGTTCCTCTAGTCATTTCTCCAGGGGTTCCTCCAGTAATTTCTCCAGGGATTCCTCCAGGAATTTCTCTAGGGATTCCTCCATGAATTTCTCCAGGGATTCCTCCAGTTTTTCTCCAGGAATTCATCCAGGAATTTCGTCAGGGATTCCAAAAGGAATTTCTCCAGGGGTTCCTCCAGTAATTTCTCCAGGGATTCCACCAGTATTTCTCCGGGAATTCCTCCAGGAATTTCTTCAGGGATTCCGCCATGAATTTCTCCAGGGGATCCTCCTGTAATTTCTTCAGGAATTCCTCCAGAAATTTCTGCAGGGATTCCTCCAGTATTTCTCCAGGGGTTTCTCCAGTAATTTCTCCAGGGATTCCTTCTGAAATTTCTCCAGGGATTCCTCCAGGAATTTCTCCACGAATTCATCCAGGAATTCCTCCAGGGATTCCGCCTGGAATTTATCCAGTGGTTCCTTCAGTAATTTCTCCAAGGGTTCCTCCAGTGTTTCTCCAGGGATTCCGCCAGGAATTTCTCCAGAGGATCCTCCAGTAATTTCTCCAGGAATTCATCCAGTAATTTCTCCAGGGATTCCTCCAGGAAATTCTCCAGGGATTCCTTCAGTATTTCTCCAGAAATTACTCCAGGAATTTCCTCAGGGATTCCACCAGGAATATTTCCAGGGGTTCCTCCAGAAATTTCTCCAGGGATTCCACCAGAAATTTCTTCAGGGATTCCTCCAGTATTTCTCCAGGAATTCCTCCAGGAATTTCTTCAGGGATTCCGCCAGGAATTTCTCCAGTGGTTCCTCCAGTAATATCTCCAGGGATTCCTCCAGTATATGTCCAGTAGTTCCTCCAGAAATTTCTTCAGGGATTCCGCCAGGAATTTCTCCAGTGGTTCCTCCAGTAATTTCTCCAGGAATTCCTCCAGGAATTTCTCCAGGGATTCCTCCAGAAATTTCTCCAGGGATTCCTCCAGGAATTTATCCAGGGATTCCTCCAGTATTTCTCCAAGAATTTCTCCAGTGGTTCCTCTCCAGAGATTCCTCCAGTTTTTCTCCGGGAAATCCTCCACGATTTTTTTCAGGGTTGTAGCCAGGAATTTCTCCAGTATTTCTCCAGGGGTTCCTCCAGTAATTTCTCCAGCAATTTCTGCAGGGATTCCTCCAGTATTTCTCCGGGAATTCCTCCAGGAATTTCTCCAGGGGCTCCTCCAGTTATTTCTCCAGGGGCTCCTCCAGTAATTTCTCCAGTGGTTCCTCCATTAATTTCTCCCAGAATTCTTCCAGTGTTTCTCCAGGAATTCCTCCAGGAATTTCTCCAGAGATTCCTCTAGGAATTTCTCCAGGAATTTCTCCAGGGATTTCTCCAGTATTTCTCCAGGAATTCCTCCAGCAATTTCTTCAGGGATTCCGCCAGTCTTTCTCCAGGAATTTCTCCTGTGGTTCCTCCAGTAATTTCTCCAGAGATTCCTCCAGTATTTCTCCGGGAATTCCCCCACGATTTTTTTCAGGGATGTAGCCAGTCTTTCTCCAGGAATTCCTCCAGGAATTTCCTCAGGGATTCCGCCAGGAATTTCTCCAGGGGTTCCTCCTGTAATTTCTCCAGGGATTCCTCCAGGAATTTCTCCAGGGATTCCTCCAGGAATTTATTCAGGGATTCATCAAGTATTTCTCCAGGAATCTCTCCAGTGGTTCCTCCAGTAATTTCTCCAGAGATTCCTCCAGTATTTCTCCGGGAATTCCTCCACGATTTTTTTCAGGGATGTAGCCAGTGTTTCTCCAGGAATTCCCCCAGGAATTTCCTCAGCGATTCCGCCAGGAATTTCTCCAGGGGTTCCTCCAGTAATTTCTCCAGGGATTCATCCAGAAATTTCTCCAGGGATTCCTCCAGGAATTTATCCAGGGATTCCTCCAGGAATTTCTCCAGGGATTCCTCCAGTCTTTCTCCAGGAATTTCTCCAGGAATTTCCTCAGGGATTCCGCCAGGAATTTCTCCAGGAGTTCCTCCGGTTATTTTTCCAGGGATTCCTCCAGAAATTTCTCCAGGGATTCCTCCAGGAATTTCTCCAGGAATTTCTCCAGGAATTTCTCCAGGAATTCCTCCAGGGATTCCTCCAGGAATTTCTCCAGGGATTCCTCCAGGAATTTCTCCAGGAATTCCTCCAGGAATTCCTCCAGGGATTCCGCCAGGAATTTCTCCAGTGGTTCCTCCAGTAATTTCTCCAGGGGTTCCTCCAGTATTTCTCCAGGGATTCCTCCAGGAATTTCTCCAGGGTTCCTCCAGGAATTCCTCCAGGGATTCCTCCAGTATTTCTCCAGGAATTCCTCCTTGAATTTCTTCAGGGATTCCGCCAGGAATTTCTCCAGTGGTTCCTCCAGTAATTTCTCCAGGGATTCCTACAGTATTTCTCCAGGAATTCCTCCAGAAATTTCTTCAGGGATTCCGCCAGGAATTTCTCCAGGGGTTCCTCCAGTAATTTCTCCAGGGATTCCTCCAGAAATTTCAACAGGGATTCCTCCAGGAATTTCTCCAGGGATTCCTCCAGTATTTCTCCAGGAATTCTTCCAGGAATTTCCTCAGGGATTCCGCCAGGAATTTGTCCAGGGGTTCCTCCAGTAATTTCTCCAGGGATTGCTCCAGAAATTTCTACAGGGATTCCTCCAGGAATTTCTCCAGGGATTCCTCCAGGAATTTCTCCAGCGATTCCTCCAGTATTTCTCCAGGAATTCCTCCAGGAATTTCCTCAGGGATTCCGCCAGGAATTTCTCCAGGGGTTCCTCCAGTAATTTCTCCAGGGATTCCTCCAGAAATTTCTCCAGGGATTTCTCCAGAAATTTCTCCAGGGATTCCTCCAGAAATTTCTCCAGGGATTCCTCCAGGAATTTATCCAGGGATTCCTCCAGGGATTCCGCCAGGAATTTCTCCAGTGGTTCCTCCAGTAATTTCTCCAGGGGTTCCTCCAGTATTTCTCCAGGGATTCCTCCAGGAATTTCTCCAGGGTTCCTCCAGGAATTCCTCCAGGGATTCCTCCAGTATTTCTCCAGGAATTCCTCCTAGAATTTCTTCAGGGATTCCGCCAGGAATTTCTCCAGGGGTTCCTCCAGTAATTTCTCCAGGGATTCCTCCAGAAATTTCAACAGGGATTCCTCCAGGGATCCTTCCAGGAATTTCCTCAGGGATTCCGCCAGGAATTTCTCCAGGGGTTCCTCCAGTCATTTCTCCAGGGATTGCTTCAGAAATTTCTACAGGGATTCCTCCACGAATTTCTCCAGGGATTCCTCCAGGAATTTCTCCAGCGATTCCTCCAGTATTTCTCCAGGAATTCCTCCAGGAATTTCCTCAGGGATTCCGCCAGGAATTTCTCCAGGGATTCCTCCAGAAATTTCTCCAGGGATTCCTCCAGAAATTTCTCCAGGGATTCCTCCAGGAATTTATCCAGGGATTCCTCCAGCATTTCTCCAGGGATTCCTCCAGGAATTTCTTCAGGGATTCCGCCAGGAATTTCTCCAGGGGTTCCCCTAGTAATTTCTCCAGGGGTTCCTCCAGTAATTTCTCCAGGGATTCCTTCATGAATTTCTCTAGGGATTCCTCCATGAATTCCTTCATGGATTCCTCCAGTTTTTCTCCAGGAATTCCTCCAGGAATTTCGTCAGGGATTTCAAAAGGAATTTCTCCAGTGGTTCCTCCAGTAATTTCTCCAGGGATTCCTCCAGTATTTCTCCGGGAATTCCTCCAGGAATTTCTTCAGGGATTCCTCCAGTAATTTCTCCAGGGATTCCTCCAGTATTTCTCCGGGAATTCCTCCAGGAATTTCTCCAGGGGCTCCTCCAGTAATTTCTCCAAGGGCTCCTACAGTAATTTCTCCAGTGGTTCCTCCAGTAATTTCTCCCAGAATTCCTCCAGTGTTTCTCCAGGGATTCCTCCAGGAATTTCTCCAGGGATTCCTTCAAGAATTCCTCTAGGGATTCCTACAAGAATTCCTCAAGGTATCCCCCCAGAGATTCCCCCAATAATTCCTCCAGGGATTTCTCCAGAAATTCCTCTAAGTATCCCTCCAGGGATTCCGCCAGGAGTTCTTCTAGTTTCATCCAGGTAGTCCCCATGGGACTCCTTTAAGATTTTCTCCAGGGATTCCGCCAAAAATTCCTCCAGAGATTCCTCCAAAAAATTTTCCAGGGATACCTCCAGGAGTTCCTCCAGGAATTTCTCCAGGGATTCCTAAAGGAATTTGCCCTGGCTTCGTCCTGGGCGGCATTTCTCCAGGGATTCCTCAGAGATTCGTCCAGAAATTCCTTTAGGGATTCCTTCAGGGATTTCACCAAAAATTTCTCAAGGGATTCCTCCAGGAATTTTCCCAGGGATTCCTCCAGTAATATCTCCAGGGATTTCTCCAGCGATTTCTCCAGGAATTCCCCTAAGAATCCCTTTAAGTACTTCCCAAAGCACTACTCCAGGAATTCCTCCCGGGAATCCTCCAGAAATATCTGCACGCATTCCTTTAGAAATTTTTCCAGGTCTTTCTCCAGGAATTCCTTCAAGGATTCCTACAGGAATTTCTCTAAAAATACCTCAAGCGATTTCCCTAGGAATTCCTCCAGGAATTCCTCCACGAATTTCTACAGCAATTTTTCCAGGGATTCCTCAAGAAATTCCTCTGAGGATTCCTTCAGGAATTTCTTTAGGGTTCCTCCAGGAATTTCTCCAGGAAATCCTTCAGGATTATCTCACGGGATTCGTTCATTCATCGAGAATTTCATTAGGGATTTCTACAGAAATTTCTTCAGGGATTTCTAGGATTCTCAAGGATTTTTTCCAGGGATTCCTCCAGGATTTTTTTTCAGAAATTCCTCCATGAATTCCTCCTGGAATTCCATCAGGAATTCCTTCTGGAATTCCATCAGAAATTGCTCCAGGAATTTCATCAGGAATTTCTCCAGGAATACCTCCAGGAATTCCTCCAGGAATACCTCCAGGAATTCCTCTAGGGATTTCCCGGGGGATTCCTCCAAGAATTTCTCCAAGTATCCCCTACGGATTCTTCCAGAAATATTTCCACGCATTCCTTTAGAAATTTCTCCAGTGATCATCCAGGAATTTCTCCAGAGATTCCTCCAGAAATACCTCCAGATATTCCTGCAGGGATAACTCCAGGGATCCCTCCTGGAATTCCTCCAGAGCTTCCTCCAGGATTCCTACAGGAATTTCTCCAGAAATACCTCCAGTGATTTTCCAAGGAATTCCTCCAGTAATTCCTCCAGAAATTCCTCCAGGAATAATTCCTCCAAGGATTCCTCCAGAAATTCCTCCAGGAATTTCTACAGCAATTTTTCCAGGGATTCCTCAAGAAATCCTCCAAGGATTCCTTTAGGAATTTCTCTTGGGTTCCTCAAGGAATTCCTCCAGGATTGTCTCTCGGGATTCCTCCAGGAATTTCTTTAGGGATTTTTCCGGAAATTTCTTCAGGGGATCCTCCAGGAATTTTTTCACGGATTCCTCAAGGAATTTCTTCAGGGATTCCTGCAAGAATTTCTCCAGAAATTCCTCCAGGGATTCCTTCGGGAATTCTACCAGGAATTCCTTTAGGAATTAATTAAGTATTCCTCCAGGGATTTCGCCAGAAATTCATCTAGATTCCTCCAGGTATTGCCCAAGAGACTCCTTCAGGAATTTCTCCAAGGATTCCTCCAAAAATTCCTCCAGAGATTGCTCCAGGAATTCCTCCTGGGATTTCTCCAGGAAATTATCCAGGGATTTCTCCAGGAAATTATCCAGGGAATCTTCAAGGAATATCCCCTGAATTCATCCAAGGCTACCTCAAGGAACTACTCCAGGGATTCCTCCAGGAATTCCTCCAGAATTCCCTCCAGGGATTTCTTCAGGGATTCCTCCTGGAATTCATCCAGTAATTTCTTCTGGGATTTCTCCAGGGATTCCTCCAAGAATTCTTTTAGGAATTCCTCCAGGTATTTCCCAAGAGACTCCATCAAGAATTTGTCCAAAGATTCCTCCAGAAAATTCTCCACGCATTCCTTTAGAAATTTTTCCAGGGTTCCTACAATATTTTTTCCAAAGATTCTTTCAGGGATATCTTCCCAGTCAACACACGAACGCATATGATGTTGAATAGGATGCAAAAGTGGAGGCGATATGCGTACACTTTACACACGGTAAAATGGAAGCATGTACGCATATGGCCTCCACCTTAGCATCCTATTCAACATCGTATAAGACTTTGTGTTAGCTGGGTTCAGATATTCCTGCAGATATAACTCCAGAGATCCCTCCTGGAATTCTTCCAGGGCTACCTCCAGTAATTCCTCCAAGGATTCCTACAGGAATTCCTTTAAAAATTTCTTCATGGATTTCCCTAGGAATTCCTCCAAGAATTTCTACAGCAATTTTTCCAGAGATTGCTCAAGAAATTCCTCTGCGGATTCCTCCAGGAATTCCGCCAGGAACTTCTCAAGGGTTCCTCCAGAAATTTCTCACGGGATTACTCCAGGAATTTCTCCGGAGATTCCTTCAAAAATTTCTCCAGACATTCCTCCAGGAATTCCTCCAAGGATTCCTCCGATAATTTTTCCAGCGATACCTCCAGATATTTTTTCCATGGATTCCTCCAGGGCTACCTCCAAGCATTCTTCTAGGGATTCTTCCAGGTATTTCTCCAAGAAGACCTCCATGTGTTCATTAAGGAATTTCTCCAGGGATTCTTCCAGGTATTTCTGCAGAGGTTCCTCAGGAAATTTGTCCAGGTATTCCTTCAGGGATTCCTCCACAAATTCCTCCAGAGATTCCTCCACAAATTTCTCCAGGGATTCCTTCAGGAATTCCTCCGGGGATTTCTCAAGGATTACTCCAAGAACTCCTCCAGGAATCTCTCCGGGGATTTCTCAAGGAATATATCCAGAGATTCCTTCAGGGCTTCCCCAAGAATTCCTTCATGGATTACTCCAAGAATTTCTCCAGAAAACCCTCCAGGAATTTCATCAGGGATTACACCAGGAATTTCTACAGGGATTTCTCCAGGGTTTCTCCCAAGAAGTCCTCCAGGGATTCCTCTAGGAATTTTTCCACGCATTCCTTTAAGAATTTAGCCAGGAATTTCTCCAGGTATAGCTTCAGGGTTTCTCCCAAGAAATCCTCGAGGTATTACTCCAGGAATTTCTCCAGGGTTTCCTCCAGGAATTTCCGCAGGAATTCATCCAGGTCTTCTCTCAAGAATTCCTGGTTGCTTGTAAACATTTTTTTCTCTTGAAAATGGAGTCATGAGCTGCCTTGTTTTTTTCGCCCCATCAATATTTTAGATTGTTTCAAGAGGAGGGGTGACATAAAACAAATTAAATATTTGCATCGGCGTAATAAAAAAAATGGTTATTTATGTGCTGAAAAACATCGAGTTTTAAACGAGTTCCATACATAATTTTATGCAATGTTTTTTTTTCACAATGCAACTCATTTGAGTTGCACACACTTAGAAATTCTGAAATTTGCACGAAACAGAATCACCAAATAACGTAAAAGTTTTCAAGACTGAATCACAAACTGGACTTTATTTTACGCGCATCATTGCCGAAATAAATGAAGTTGATTTCAATGAAATTCCTAACGAATTTGCCAAAGGACTGACAAAAGGAATAATCGAAAAAAAAATCTTTCAAGTTTTCTTAGGAATTTTAAATTAATTTGCAAAAGATCTCAATCACAAAGGAATTATCGAAAGTTGTCGAAGTTCATTTAAATGGACAGAGACATGTCCATAATAATTACCGAAAAACATTGCTCACGAGATCCCGAAGAATTTCCAAATTAATTTGCTTGGAAGAATTTCAAAGGAATTTTCAAATTCATTCCCGAAGTCAATTTTAATAGAATTACCTATTCAATTACCGTAAGAATTACCGAAAAAAATACGAAGAAATTTTTCAAAAGATTTCCCGGATGCATGACCGAAGTAAATTTCAATTGAGTTTCTATGCTGAAAAAATACCAAAAGGATTACTAAAAAAATCTAAAAAAAATCCGAAAAAATTCCCTAGAAAATTGCGTAAAAAAATCTCAAATGAATTTACAAATAATCCGCCAAAGTAAATTTTAACCGAATTCGTCAAAGGAACTTCAAAAAAATATTTAAATGCTCACATGCTTCCGAAGATATTCCCAATTATTTGTTGAAAGAAATCGCATTATTACTGTAATAATAAATTGTCAAAGTTACCAAAGAAATTAACAGAAGAAGCTCTAAGAAAATCACGATGGAATTTCCAAAAAATGCCAATGGGTTTCTCAAAGTATTTTCTACTGATTTCCTGAAAAAAGAAGTCAATTTCAAATGAACTCACGACAAAATTAGCAAAGCCATTATAAATAGAATTACCAAGAACAAAAAAAAAACAAACTAATTAATTTGCCGAAGAAAATCTAAAATACTCTTACAAATAAATGGCTTGAGTCAATTTCAATAAAGGGGTTATATATGTTGAGATCGAGCACAAAATCGATTTTTCATTCTTTTAACTAAAGGTTTAGTTATTAAGAATGCTGAGTCAAATTTACATAGAAAGTCAAGCAGTACAAGCAAAGATATATAATAAGATATAATGCGTTTTGCGCCTCACTCCCTTACGGGCGCGTAGAGCTACTTGAAACTTTAAATGCGATTATCTCGGAATCAAGTTTTTCCAAAAACGATGCGATGACTACGATTGCGGAAACAGTTCTCAACCGATATCAACCATTTTTTTTTTGTGTGTTCGCTATTCATGTGTCCTTAAATCAGAGAAAATTGGGTTGATTTTGAAACTCCATACATTTTGTATGGGGAGAAAAAATGGTCAAAAACTTTAAACCTCATTTACTCGAAAGTGGGGTTTTGTCACTTACACCCCTTTGCTTCTAACCCCCTCAATTACAATTGAATTTTGAACAAAATTGAGACAGAAATTCTTAAAAAGATACACAAATAAGTTACCGAATTTAAATTTCCAACAAAATTTCCGAGGAACTATAAAAAAATTACCGAAAAAATCCATGAAATTTCTGAAAGAAATCTCAAAGGAATTTCTATAAAATTTCCAAAGGAAGTTTCACTTGAATTCGAAACGAAATTGACAACACAATTGTCAACAGAATTACCTGAAAAATTCTCACAAGTTACCGAAGAAATGTCATTTTAATTTGGCGAGGGAAATCTCAAATAATTTCAAAACAATTTGCCAGAATCAACTTCAATTTCAAATTAAGCACAGTTCAGATTAAATACCGAAACAATTTGGGAACAACAAGGAAACCTCAAAGGATCTTCCAAATAAGTTGCTGAATGAAAGAACAAGAAATTTCTGAATTTATTTTATCTGCATTTCCAAAGAAATTAACAAAAAAACTATTAATAAAAATACAAAAAAAAAAGTTTTCGAAGAAGTGCAAATTTATGTACCGAAATAAATATCAAAGAAACTTTTATATAATTTGCCGGGCCAATTTTAATTGAACTTCCAAAGACATCGTCAAAGGAGTTATTAAAAAAAATACCTAGGACAAATTACTTACAAAATCCCGAAAGAAAAATCATACTTATTTTTTGGAGCAATCTGAAAGAAAACTTCTAACCAATGGACCGGAGTCAATTTTAATTGATTTTACTTTGAAATTGCCGAACTAATTCCATAGAAGAATTACCGAGACAAATACTTGAAATACTTTATTAGATATTCCAAATTAATTTGCCAGAGGAAATCTCAAACAAAAACCCAAATAAATTAGCAAAGACAATTTCAACTGAACCTAACGTAGTTTTTGAAAAAAAAAATATATCAAAAGAGTCACCTCAAAAATTACTCAGAAATTTTTGAAGAAATTTGCTGAGGGAAATCGAAAATAAACTTTCACATTATTTGCAGAGCGGGGATGAACCTGCCTCGGGCAGAAAGTCCCCATAATAAAAAGTCATTAAAATTGATTTGCAGGAGTCAATTTCCATTTTGAATGATCAACATAATTACCAAAAACAAAATTATAAATATACAACAAAACTTTTTACAAGTTTACGATTAATGTTCCAAATAGTTTGTTAAACGAAATCTCAAAGAAACTTCCAAATGAAATGCTGAAAGAAATCTCAAAAGGATTTCCGAATTGTGTACCGAAGGAAATTTAATGTGAGTTTCCAACGGAATTTCCAAAATAGTTATAAAAAACATTAGCAAAAATTTCCGAAGAAATTCTAAACTGTATTGCCGAAGTAGGAAATTCTCAAAAAAACTTTCAAATTACTTACCGACATTAATTTCAATTGGCTTCCCAACAAAATTGCCAAAGGAACTATCAAAAGAACTACCGAAAAAAATCCATTTTTTCGATGAAATTTCTTACTAAATTGCCAAATGACACTTTAAAGGAATTTCGAAAAAAAAAATGATAAAGTCAATTTCCCGAAATTTAAAAAAAAATTTACGGCACTCCGAGAAGATTCCAAACTAGTTTGCCGAAGGAAATCTCAAATTGAATTTAACTTTTTACAAATTTTTCGAAGGAATTACTAAACAAAGTACGAGAAAAAAAATTCCTAAAAATATTTGAAGGAATTTTTAAAACCATCTGCAGAAGGAAATCTCAAAGGATTTTTATTGCATATTACTGAAGTGAATTTCAACTCAATTCCCGTCTGGTAATTTGAGAAGTTGTCGAAAGAATTTCCAAAACAAAACTAACCGATTCAAAAAAACATGTTAACTGATTTTCCGAAAGAAAAACTTCCAGATAAGTTGCTGAAGGAATCTTCACTAAATTTCCAAATTGATTGCCAAAGTCAACTTCACCTGAAATTCCAACGAAATTACCAACGGGATTATCAAAGAAATTGCAAATAAATCACATTTCCAGTTCATTGTCGAAGCCAACTTTAATAAAATTCTCAATTAAATTGCTGAAGGATTCAAAACATTACCGAAAGAAAAAAAATACTAAGAAATTTCCAAAGGAATTCCCAAATAATTTGCACAAGAACATCTCAAGGGGATTTTCAAATAAATTGCCGAAATCAAGTTTAAGGCGAAACTGAACGCATGTCCTCATATTTTTGGTTTTTGATTTTTCATTAAATAACGAAGCAATATTTTCAAAATTGGTTTTCGTACACAGTTAGAGGAAGGATCGAGCTATCTCCTGGATTTTTTCAGGTGTAAAACTTTTACCAATTTTTCAAAAACCATATTTTTTTTTAAATTTTATTCAAAAATGGTTCCTTAAAACTGAAAAACATTTTCCACTTGAAAAAAAAAAACCAGGAGATACCTTAATCCTTACTCTAACTGTGTACGAAAATCGATTTTGAAAATATTGCTTCATATATAAAAATGCAGTGGCATACGTGGGACCGCGCATAACTCGCGAACGGAACGTCCAATCCAGGTCGTCTTTGTTTTGCTGTTTCTGAGCCCAAAAACATGTAGAATTAGAATGTTTTGGAAATCGATTTTGGATACGTTTATTTGAACTTCTGACGAAATTTCCGAAGGAACTTCCAAAAAAATTACCTAATTGGGTTGTTTAGTCAATAAAATATTGTTATTTTATTTTCTATAGCCTAATCGAAAGAACTATCTTTTCTGAATATAACGTGAGTTCATGGCATTCCAATACCTTTGTTTTGATGGTTAAATAAACAAAACAGTTTTGATTTCCGTGGATAGAATGACAGTTCATTCGATAAAATGACTGTTCGCCTCGAACAATTTTTTTCCCCATACAAACTTTAAATGCAGTTTAAAAATAGTTCGCGGGTACAAAAAAATTATGAAATTTTGGATTTTGACTAAATTGAGGGCGGAGATTCCGATTTTGAAATAATCTGGATACCCCTAAAGAACCCAATTATCATAAGTTTCCAAAGAAATGCCAAGTAAATTTACCGAAGAAAATTAAAAAAAAAACAAATTATTTGCTGGAAAAATATCGAAAAAATTGTCCATTTTTGTTGAATTGCCATAGACCTTGCCAAATGAATTATAACAAAAATCACCGTATAAAATGTTCACAGGATTGTGAAAAAATGTTTTTTTATCCAAGTTTATTTATCCAAGGAAATCTGAAATGAACTTCCAAACTTATTTACCGGAATAAATTATAATTTAATTCCCAATGAAATCGCTGAACAAATTACCAAAACAATTACGGACAATTACTTTCTTAAAAAATTCCAAAGCTATTCCTAAACAGTTTGTCGAAGAAAATCTCAAAGGTAATAATTCTCGAATTCAATTTCAGCATAATTCTTAAGTACGCGATCACAATGATTCAAAGAAAAAATGTGCAAATTCTCGGCTGGAACTAAAAATACTAAAAAAAACGATTATCGTCAGAAATATTCCAGAAAACACTCACTGGTCCCTGGCACCAGAAATCCTTAAAATTGATTTTGAAAATCGACTATCTCCACAAAGATTCTAGAACAATCCACAAATTATAATTTATCAGTTGGCACCAGAAATGCTAAAAATATATTATGGAAACTGCCCAGACAACCGATAGTCGTACAAGATGTTGCATAAGATGATAAAGTGGAGGCCTTATGCATACATGCCTCCATTTAGGCGTATATGGCCTCCACTTGAACATCTGGTTGACTGGGTGGCTATCGTCGCAAATATAGGTATTTGGAGAATCAGCTTTCGCTACAAAGAAAATCCGTAAATTCCCAGTTAGCATCAATAAACCTAAAATAATATTTTAAAACTTGACTATAAGCACAGAAATTAAACATGAATTCTCAGATGGCCTAAGAAATCCAAAACCCCGCGATCGCCACGTAGGTTCAAAAAATAATCTACGAATTCCTAAAAATATTTTCTGAATGCCGTATATTGCCACAAAGATTCTAAAACAATGAGTGAAGTTGTCTCCGGAAATCATGAAATATATTCTTTAACTCGGCTCGGAGGGCGCGCTTGCCCCTCTTTTATCATGCTCTTTGTTGTGTTTATTTAGAAGAATGAGCGAGAAAAAGGAAAAGCTGCGCACGCTAGTGATCGCCACATAGATTTTAAAAATATTTCGAGAATTCCCAACAGATACCACAAATCCTGATAAATATATTCTAAAATCAGAATGTAGTCACAAAGATTCCACAACAACCTGCGAATTCCCAGTTGGAACTTGAAATACAGAACGTATATATTGATATTCGGCTATTCTCACAGCGATTATAAAACAATCAGTGTATTCTTATTCAGTTCAAAAAACTCTAAAAAATTGTTTTCGAATCAGTGTAGGAATTGACTCAAAAAATGTAAATTAATTCTGAAACCTGGTCATCGCCTTAAACATTCTACAAAATCAGTCAACTGTTGGCACCAGAATTCAAAAAAAAAAATCTGAAAATCGGCTATCACGACAAAGATACCGTAAAATAAAAAAAACGTGGTTTCCCAATTCGCACCAGAAATCCTAAAAAATGTTCTTAAAATCGGCAATCTCCACAAAGATTCCCATTCGGCCTTAACAATCCCATTCGACCTAAGATACCTAAAAATATGTTCAAAAATCCGGTTATCACCACAAAGTTCAACCAAAACCTGCAAATTTCCGGTTTGTACTAGAAAACCCAAAAAATATTTCCTGAAAACTTGCAATTTCCACATTGCGAATTCCAGGTTGGCTCCAGAAATCATTAAAATATGTTCTGAAAATCAGCTTTCTTCACTAAGATTATAAAATAATCAGTGAATTTCCAGATGGCTACAGAAACCCCTTTTATCCTTAACTCTGGCTATCGTCATTCAGAAAAAAAAATCCGTGAATTCCCAGTTGACTCTATCAAATATAAACATATTCTGAATGTCGGCTATTGCTTCAAATTTTTTTTAAAATCAGTAAATCCCTAATTAACACTAGATCTCCAAAATATATATCCTGTAGGACGGATATCACCACAAACATTCTAAAACAATCATAAATTTCAGATGACTTCAGAAAACCCTAAAATGTATACTAAGCCCCGGCTATCGTTATGAAGATTGAACAAAATTTGCAACTTCCCGGTTGGCACTAGAAATTATTAATATGTTCTGAACTGGTAATCACCACAAAGTTTCAAAAAACAAATCCGTGAATTCTATATTGGCTGTTCGATAGCCGATGTTCACAATATATTTTGAGGATTTCCTAAAGAAGTTCCTTGAGCGATTCATTTTGAATACGAAACTGATCTCAATGACGAACGCCAAAAAAGAGTGATTTAATTTGTTTCCAAGATAAATGTGAATAAATAAAAGGCAATCTATATTCCGTACCTGCTTTATTTGAGACTAAGTTGGCATCCCCGACTTTTGGAGAGATGGACCGGAAGGCAGCAGCCCAACCAGGCAAGTTTCCGTTTGGTGATGTGCACGATTGCTCAGCTACGCGTAGAGGTGTTTCTAGCTTGCACTTTATGAATGCACCACCGTCTAAGATGCAACAGCGGAGGCAGCAGTATCTTCTTTTTGCGGTATCACAGCGATATCTCGCCTACAATGCACGATGCACTTCTTATTTATTTATTATTTTTTTTATCTTTAATTTTTGTAAGAGGGAAAAACCCCTTTATTGAGACGATGCACTTCTTCGATGTGAAAACAACCATTAGTAATGATCGTCCTCCGATGCAACTCGCCAATGCATGCAATATGTACATTGCATACATGTGCATTCACCACTTGAACATTTCGTGATTTGATGGCTAAATTTTGAACAATAATAACACTAAAGCTTCACACACTGTCAGATCGCCGAAGGACGCAATCGAATAAACCAAAATCACCAGCAGCTTCAACTATCACTTCGCTTGCACTTTCGCAGCTTTTCTTTCGTCGTTCATTTTCCTCAGCATCTTCTTAGTGCTACTCCCACAGAAAATCGGATCGCCTCTGGCTTTGGAACTCTTTCACACAAAAAAAAAATATTGCCCTCTTCACACTGGGATATTTGCCATCTTCTTCGATTATTTTCTTCTTCACCCCACGAAGAAAAACAAACAAACTTCCGTACACTGCTCTTCCTGTGTTGGGGGGGCCTAATGAAGTAAGTTCCACCCGAAAAACAAGTATACCACCAGGATCTGTTACCTCACCGATTACACCAATTAAACGGACCACTGCGACCCGGACCGGATGCATTTTCCACCGAAAGTAACCGAAAACCGATCAGCAATATTCACGGGACAACGCGCCGGGCACTGATTCACTTGACTACTGCACACGGACTGTATGAAACTGTTTCCTATTCCATACAGCATGTGTATGTGTGGATTCTCTATCGCAGGTTGTTCGAGCTCTGCATTCGAGTAGTTCATACAGTGGATTATGTATCGTGATACGTTTTCGGCCACGCATACATGAGTTTACCGGCTGTGAGCGTTTGTGCGTCGCGGGATAAGCACGTTTCGCGCATATTACATGCATGTTCCGTGCACAAAATGCCGTGAGCGCCAACGCGCCTATTTCTCTGTTTTGGGTGTAGTAATGAGTTAAATTGTTGTATGGTAAGAAGTTGAATTCTCCGTTTTTGCAAGGAAATTGTGCAAAAAGCGTGGGTATTATGATTCCTTGCCTAATTTGATGCTGTTTGAGCAAAATTTTGGAAAACTGTACTGATTAAGGGACAAGAAATAGCCAAAACAACAACACAGTTTTTTAAAGTTTTGCTCAAACAGCATCAAATTAGACAAGGAACCATAACCACGCTTTTTGCACGGTTTCCTTGCAGAAACGGAGAATTCACCTTCTCACCATACAAAAATTCAGCTCATTACTACAAATCTAGTAGTCCTATTAATATTCATCATGAAAAAAATGGGATTAAATGTGCGCTTTAAAAATCGAGTTTTGCAACGAGTTGCAAAACATTTTTGCAATGAAAAACAAATCACTAGAATATGATCATTTCTATCAGTACCATTATGCTTCGCGGTGGTTCGATGGGAACAGTCATGTGTTCTATCATGCTAGACACTAAATTTTGATCAAGCAAGCTGTAGGGGATTCTGGGGTAATACGCACCACTTAAGGAAGATGCGTCCAAATGCATATAAAAAAGCAATAATTTATTGGTTTAATGCATGCATTCATTGCATATACTTTCATTCTAAGAGAAACTAAACAAAATTTCAGCCTTAATACTGTCCAGCTCTTGAAAATAACGTTTTTTGTAAAGACTAACATTACGGCTTCGTATGTTTATGCGGGGCAGCATGCACCCTTGCTCGGGGTAAAATGCACTACAACAATGGGGCAGGATGCACTCAAACAAAGGGGCAAGACGCACCACAACATTGAGGCAAGATGCACCGTCGAGTTTAGAAATCTTTTTACTTCTTAGACAAAATGCATGTTTTATAAGGTTTTAAGACAAACAATAGCTCAATTTTGTTTGCGATTACTTACAGAGCACTCATAGATATTATTACAGCTTGTTTTCTATAGGTGCGTTATGCCCCAACCAATGGAGTGCATATTGCCCCAATCAATAGCAAAAAATAAAATTGTTTAAAACATATAATTTACGTAGATTACTGTTTAGGTTATTTTTCCTATGCTTAGCATTGCCCTCAATGAACTGAATAAACACAACAGCATTAGATGTTTGGTCGGTTTTCACCATCAAATCATTCGACAAACGATCGGGAAAATTACATCTGAATCGTGCTTTTCAATTTTATTCATTTTTCTTACTAATTATGTAACGCAGATATGTAAAATTTTCCAGATGCTCATTTATTAAATCGTTCTATTAGACTGATAAGGTTTCAAAGCTCTAAAACCGATAATCCCTGAAAAACAAAGGGGGTGCGTTTTGCCTCGACAGTGCGTATTACCCCAGATGCCCCTACAATTTGGCAAGCTCTTGCCGTGACGACTCGGGTTGTGGATCAAACAATTGCATTATGATTCATAATACAACCGAAATCAGTTGCATTATGAATCATATTGCAATTGTTTGGTATAGTACGATAAACTAGTCCGTTGTGATATGGCAAGTATAAATCAAATTTCATAGTGCTAAGTTGCAAAAAGATATTTAAAATCCACTTGCGTCGTGTTTTCGGCAGTTTTGTTCTCTTCGTCACGGGAGGTTTTTAGAAACCTATTGAACTCAAAGTTGGCCTCAAATCCTTCCAAAGTAAGCTAAATGATATGGCAATGTTTCAGGCATTTTGGCCGACAAAAACCCCCCACGACGGAGAGGACAAACCTGCCAATAATATCCAACGTCACCCTATTAGGTATTCAAAATATGTCATGTTTAGAAGTACACCACAAATAAAACTTGTTATATTTAGAATTATGAGTCAACATATTGAATATTTGATGGGCTAAACGTGCTTTGAACTAAGTTTTTATAAGAAATCAGTGTATAAAAAGGTATTAGAAGTTTTTTTTTTGAGTGTCATCCTAAGTTTGTTTGTAAAAAAAAATAATATCTCTTGACCAATAGGGACGAAAATGTTTATTGTGACCTGAAATTATGGAAGGACCGGGTTAAAATAAACAGAAACTTCAATGAAAATGTACTTTCGACTTCCAAATCAGTATGACAAATTTCCAAAACTATCAACACGGTGCCTTTTTGAAGGCTTTCAATCTAATGTAAAAACTTGATTGTCCCAAACCCGATGTGAATATTTAATATTGACGACCGCCGGCTATAGGTTATCATTTTCTTTATCATCGTCTCCATCCGTAACCAAACGTTCTACAATTTTATCGTTCCCAAGTGTACATGTTTCTTAAAAAAATATTTTCTGACGTTTCAAAAATTTATTTATGAAGCAGGTGAAGAAACCCAAACTCTGCAATTTGCGGCTTAAGCCTGGCTTAGCGCTGCTAAGCCACCTCAGAGCACCGCTTAAAATAAGCCACACTTAACGTAAACCGTAGCTTTATTAAACCGGGTTTAGTGGTTAAGCCGAGGTGAAGAAATTGAAAAAAAGTTAAGCCCGGCTTAAAATGTTGCTAAGCCTGGTTTAATATTTAAGCCCGGGTGAAGAAATCGGCCCTAACATTATTAATGGATAGTGGATATTGTCATTGGAAAAAAATATATAAGTGTCATCATGTGGAGCTGAATTTATTTACTCATGTTGGAAAAAGATAGTAGGGGGATTCACTTAACAGCGTAAACTGATTAAACTGATTAAACGTCGCGATCACCAAGGCAATCTTTGATTATTTCATTCGCAAAATCATGAAACATTTCAAATAAGCAGAAAATCATGGCTTACGCAGCAATTTAATCTGTTTAGTGAGTACCCCTAGTGTTACACGAGAAAGTAACAAAAAAAGGTTGAATGAAGGATTTCGATTAAAAGTCATTATTACTTTGCGTGAATGGTGTTGATATTGGGTATCTTAAATATGACGTTGACATTACTTATCGTGATTTTTGTTTTTTTTTTCTATTTATTTTGAATTTGTTTAACGTCATTTTATGTCAGTTATCCGTAGTAAGAGTTGTTTCGATTGGCTAGACTGATAACAGTTTGCTGCTTTGTATTAGAGATATGGTAGAGATTGGTTTTTCGATTTGGAATTTTAGTGGATATTGTCATTGGAAAAAAATTTAAATATTATTATATGGTAGTGAATTCATTTACTTATTTTGGAAATAGGTAGTGTTACACGAGAAAGCAACAAAAAATAGTTGAATGATTGGTTTTGATTAAAAGTCATTATTATTTTGCGTGAATGATGTTGATATTGGGTATCTTAAATAAGTCATTGACATTACTCCATGTGCGACTGTGTGATGATACAGTCATTCCTCTGCACACCAGGCCTCCTAGTCGCTCCTTCGAGGGTAATCCGTCTAAGGTCACAAACTAGGCGACTGTGTTACAAAATATGTTCTTCCGTGGAAGAGCTTTTTGTGAGTGGAAATAAATAACGAACGAGTGGTGCTTGGGAAATTTAAGGGGCATTTCGGAGGGCTACAGGTGAGGGCAGTGACCTTTGGGGGGTTTCAATGGACTGCAGGGGTGGTTTCAGAGAAAATTCAGAAAGGAAGCTATAAGAAAGCTTCAGGAGGTTTTTAGAGGGTTCATGGGTTTCAGGGGCGTTTTAGGGGGCTCTGAATACTTTGCCCTGAAGTCTTTTGTACCCGTTTAGAATCCTCAGGAGCTCCTTGGAAACCCCTGAAATGCATTCAAACGTCCCTGCAGGCAATCCTAATACCCCCTGCAATGTCACTTAAACTCCTAGAAATGCTTATGAAAGCTCCTCCTTCTAAAACATCTCTGAAAATCCTTAAAGCGCTTCTGCAACCATTGTATAACCTCCTTGACACCTAACTAAAGTCCCTGAAAAGCCCTTGTGATGCAAAAAAGCCTTCTTGATACATCCAAAAATCTCCGAAAACCTGGGTTCCGGGTCATTTGGCCGAATGCCATTTGGCTGAAAACCGTTTGGTCGAAAAATGAATGATGAAGTCAAGTGACCATACCACTGTTCCCCGTCTCAGTATAACTCGAAAGAACAGCCTATGATTCATAGAAGGAAAAATTTTTGGCAGTTTCAACGCCAACTAATCCCTGAATATTAAAATTAGAAAGAATAACCTATGATTAAAACAAGGAAATACTTCTGATAATCATATTGGCAGTTAGAATGTCAAAAACTTCCTCTGAATTCTTTTGATCATGATACGGCCAAACGGCATTCGGCCAAACGACCCTTTCGGCCAGATGGCATTCGGCCAAACGGCATTCGGCCAAACGGCATTCGGCCAAACGGCATTCGGCTAAACGGCATTCGGCCAAATGGCCGGACACCGAAAACCTGATACCTATGAAACGTCCCTACAGAGGTTTGGGTGTATCAATATACACCGCACGCAGTACATTTTCATCTAGCACTTCTTGGAATGCCCTCTCTTGTTCAGTCTTTGCGTAGTGCAACATTCTGATTGTGATCCCACCATCGCGCTTGTGCAACATATCGGTGCATAGACGCGTGCATCTATTTAAAAGAAAAACTTACAATCATGAACACACGTTCACTTGACAGCTGTGCAATAAGATAACTCAGTGTTCATTCAATGATTGAGTTACCCCATATGTTTTCAATTTGGAAAGGAATGATTTACTGATTGATTGTGTTGAAAAAAAAAGTGGCATCTGAACGGCTTTAGATCTGAGTGAAATAATCCTTCTAGGTGAAAACTTCATCTGCAATTCGAACACTTAATTTTGATCCGCACATCGTTGCTGTATCAGCCTAATTAGTTTCGTCAGAAACCCATGTTTTGACATTATCCGGCAAAGTTAATCTCTGTAACCGTTTATTACAAATACCTAGTTTTTTTTTTTAATTTGTGCTCTTGATTGTGAACAGTCACGTCTCTAGTGTTAAGTGGTGTTGGATTAGTCTAAGGTTAGTTAAACAATAATCAGTTAATCAGATGTTAAATTATGCAATTATGTAATTAAAAATTGTTTGTTGATTATGTATGATGTTAAATGTAAAACAATACTAGATGGGATAGTTAAATTATATGCAAGCTGTGGGTAAAGAACGAGATAATACGAAACGATAGGAGGGCCAACAGGCGCATTACATTAAATAGGTGGTAACAAACCAACCAAACCGCCCCCCCCCCCCCCACCTCATTTTGAAGAAAACTGAAGAGGAGAGGAAAAATCACAAAAGGGGTCGAGCCGAATTGGAGAAGCGCCATCGCTTCAATCTTTAAAAGGCGTTTGTGTGCTCTATGTGTTTTCTAAAGTGTCCAAATTTGTTTAAAGTGAGTGGTATTACCTGATTTGGAAGAAGAAGCTGATTTTGTCAGATACGATTATAGTTAGCATAAATCTATCCTACGCCAGCTGGTATCTAGTGATTGGATGGTTAGTACAACTATTCTATTCCTCCCGTTACCCTCACAGGACCTTTTTTCTAGTGCCTTAATTCGCCATTTTGTCTGGTCTGGCGTGCCTTACCAGGAGCATACGATTCGGCCTAGTAGACCTTGTCTACTATGCTTAACCCGTCAAGAATCACCATACATCTCTGGCCAACTAGGCCATTACCGAAAAGGAGATCCACAGCTCGGGGTAGACTCCCTTAAACATAAAGGAGCTTGCCCCCTCTCGACACGGTCACTCCGGTACCGTCCTGGACCGTGTCGATGGCCGTCAAAGAGGGAAGATGTCTTAACGCCGGTCAGTATGCCGACTCCCTTTCGACAATCGCCAGAGTTGTGTCATTCCCGTACAAACCTGCGTGTCCGTCCAGTCAGTACCAACCTGCAACCAACAGCGAGCGCTCGCAGGACTACCACGGATCTTCGGCAGCAGCAGGATGCATTAAGTCGTACCGGTACGTGAAAACCCAATATCTACCCACTACTACATAGTTTGCAATAGACCAAACAGAACCCCTCAATCCCTCAATAGATTAGCATACCTCAATAGACCAAATTTATCAATACAACCCTAGTTTTTCTCTCCAAGCACATTTTCTCCACGATAGTACTAATCAGGTGACCGTTCACTGCACAACTTGTTCACGCAGCCACTCAGCAATCCGACCCTGGGACCCAGCTCGAGGGGTCTCTTGCTACTGAGAGATTGCCCGGTTCTTAAAATAGTTACATCACTTTTTACTGAATCGAATCTGTGATCGTATTCTGTTAGGGTAGGTAATCAAAATTTGAACCAAATTGCGGCTTTCTGAAGCAGTGCAAATTTTAAGTGATTTTTTCTCCCACATGGAAATAATTTACTACGGCAAAATCGTATGTACATGAAAGCCACGGGTATAAGGTTTCTGTTAAATGGTAAAAAGTTTGTATTTGCACCGAATTTCATTGAAATATTGGATTTTTCATCAACAATGATTTTAATCTTAATTTGAACCATCGTAATCATAATTTGAACCAATTTTAATCTTAATTTGAACTACTGGCGGCAGCAGCTCGAGCAACTCACAAAACAGCCAATTCCATGCTAAACAATGAAAAATCACATGAATCTGTTAATTCTCATACCTATTTTTCATTAGACAGTGGAATCTCAACTCAGAATGTTTGAAATTCTTTAGGAATTTGGAAACTAAATTTGGATTTTTCCATCCCCCAAGAGTAAACAAAGCAACCACTAGCGCAATCTACAGGCCAACACTAGAAGCTCACCCCCGTTTACTAGTTCAAATTTAGATTACAAATGGTTCAACTTAAGATAACATTCTCCAAGTAAAAATCACTTAAATTTGATAATTTTATGAGAAATAATGCGGAATATTATTCGGTTGGTCGATTCTACGATAAATAAGCTTTCATTTGACGTGTTCACATATTGCGTGTGATACAATGCATAAGCTGTACGAGTGCACCGAAAATGTGCTTTTTCTTGGGGGAAATGGGTGAAATCACAGTGATTTTTCAATTGCCTGTTTTCCATGACAAAAACGCTTTTTTCAATGATTTTAAAGTCCATGTTATCAGGTTATATTACGGAAAGCTGCTTAACATCTTTTTCGGGACAATATTTGCCTGAAAAGTACGTCGTTTTAATGAATTTCGAAATGGTTCAAATTAAGATTACAATTTGACTAGTTCAAAGTTTGATTTCTTACCCTAGTAATATTCTCGAAGTTTGTCTAGGATCACCCGCAGGTTAAGGATCTGATTCGTCTTTGATCGGTCCTCAAGTCTGTTGATCAGGAAACACGACAGTACCTTGTGCGACAAATGTCTTATAGATTTGGCATATGAGGCAATATATCCAACATATATTTTCAAGAATCTAGTGAATTGATTGATGCAGCCGCTCACTTCCACACCTAGAAAAATCGACTAGGATCTCATCCTTGCCAGAAGCCTTGTTGTTTTTCAGGTCGCAAAGGCCTTCTTAACATCATCCAGTGAGCTGCAGAATGGTGAGTTGACAACTCTAAGCGTCCAATTCAGGTCTAATCCACACAAGTTTCTACTTCATGCTTCCACGGTTCAATCGATGAAAAACCTCCAGTTTAGAGTTGGTAGTGCATCCTGAGCACGGTTGTGCTTCAGCTAGATTGAGGATGTACGTCCCGAGCGTATGTTAATCAAGGAGATACGGCTCAAACAGCGTCTGTTCTGGCATCTAGTTGCTGAGTAAGAAATGCTGCATCACGCCCATCCAGATCCAAGGTAGGTAATAGCCACATCAGCATGGTCATCCCAGTGTTGATTAGGATACTAGACAGAACTGACACGATGGCCCTCCGGCAAGACTGGAATGTTGGCGTAGGCCTAATAAGCCACCCGTAAATATTTCCATTACAAAAATCATATGCGACTCGATACCATCGGCAAAGACCCACAAGACGAAAAAAGGACTACGATTGGAAACTTGGAGTATGGGATTGCAAATCACATGGTTTCGCAGTATGTGACGGCATAATCTACTACGAATTACTTCCCTGCAACTTCGACATCGTGGCGTTGCAGGAACTTTGTTGGGCTGAACAGAAACTGTGGAAAAGCGGGCATCGAGCAGCTACCTTCTACCAAAGCTTTGGCACCATCGATAAACTGGGAACAGGATTTATAGTGTTGGGCAAGATGCAACTGCAACAACGTGGATAAATTCTTCTCGGATATAACCAATGTCCGCAGTGCGAATATAGATTCGGATCACTACTTAATTGCTGTTATGCGCTCAAAACTTTCGACAGTTATTACCATGCGTCGAAGTCGAACGCCGCGGCTCAACATTGAGCAGTTGCGTAACGTAGAAGTGGCTCAAGACTACGCGCAGCAGCTAGCAGTGGCTCTACGAACGGAAGAGCAGCTTGGCGCAGCTACACTTGAAGATGGCTGGAGGAACATCCGATCCGTCTTAGGTAGTACCTCGGCTACAGCACAAGGCTACGCGACTTCGAATCACAAAAACGACGGCGAATGTGAGCAGTTGAAAAACGAGACGAATGTAGCATGGACGAGAATGTTACGATACCTCAGGCAGAACGAGATTGCAAAGCGATGGAAGAACTGTACCGCGCTAAGGACACACGGAAGTTCTACGAGAAGCTGAACCGCTCGCGCAGAGGCTTTGTGCCACAAGTCGACATGTGCCGAGATAATCACGGGAATATTCTCACGAGCGAGAGTGAGGTGGTCGAGAGGTGGCGATAGCATTACGATGAGCACCTCAATGGCGACGTTGCAAGTACCGATGGTGGCGTGGTAACAGATTTAGGAGTATGTGCACAGGACGAAAGACTTCCGGCCCCTGACCTTCAAGAGTTTGAGGAGGAGGTTGGCCGGTTGAAAAACAACAAAGCCGCTGGAGCAGATCAACTACCAAGCGAGCTTCTAAAAAGCGGTGATGAAGCACTGGTAAGAGTACTACACTGTGTCTTTACCAAGATTTGGGAGAAGGAGGTATTACTGGAGGATTAGATGCAAGGTATCGTGTGTACCATCTACAAGAAGAACGGCAAGTTGGATTGCGGGAACTATCGCGCGATCACACTACTGAGCGCTGCCTATAAGATACTCTCTCAAATTTTATGCCGCCGTCTATCAACGATTGCAAGAGAGATCGTGGGCCAATATCAGGCTGGATTCAAGGGTGAACGCGCTACAACCGATCAGATGTTTGCCATCCGCCAGGTGTTGCAGAAATGCCGCGATTACAACGTGCCCACACATCACTTATTCATCGATTTCAAATCGGCGTATGATACAATCGATCGATAACAGCTATGGCAGATTATGCACGAATACGGATTCCTGGATAAACTGATACGATTGATCAAGGCGATGTGAATCGAGTGATGTGCGTAGTTCGAGTATCAGGGACACTCTCGAGTCGCTTCGAATCTCGCAGAGGGTTACGGCAAGGTGATGGTTTTTCGTGCTTGCAGTTCAACATTGTGTTCGAGAGTGTAATAAGGAGAGCGGGGATAAACACGATTGGAAAGATTTTCACGAAGTCCGTTCAGCTGCTTAGTTTCACTGATGATATCGATATTATAGCTCGTAAATTTGAGACGATGGCGGAAGCGAACATCCGACTAAAGAAAGAGTCAAGCCAGGCGTATCGGATTAGCCATTAATGTGTCGAAGTCAAAGAACATGATGGCAAAGGCCTCCAGGGAGGCATCACCGCGCCCGCCACCCCGAATTTATATCGACGGTGATGAAATCGAGGCGGTTGAAGAACTCGTATACTTGAGCTCACTGGTGACCGCCGACAACGAAACCAGTAGAGAAAATCAGAGACGCATTGTGACAGGAAATCGAGCTTACTACTATGATCGAATAAAGTTCGCCGTCGCACGAAGTTAACTAGGCGTAGTCCATAAACTACGTAGACTCATTTTTAGCCATCTCAGATCCTCCCCTCCTCTCGAAGGCTTTTGTTCATAAAAATTTTCGGAATTTGTATGGAGCGTAGACTTTGGCCAGACCCTCCCGTCACCCTAAGAGTCTCCTTAGTTTATGGACAGGCCTCTATCTACAAAACGCTGATTAGACCGGTAGTCCTCTATGGGCACGACGCATGGACTCTACGTGCAGAGGATCAACGCGCCCTTGGAGTTTTCGAACGGAAGGTGTTGCGTACCATCTACGGCGGAGTGCAGATGGAAGAAGGCGAATGCAAATGGAGAAGGCGAATGAACCACGAGCTGCATCAGCTGCTGAGAGAACCAACCATCGTCCACACCGCGAAAATCGGGTGGATAGGGGAACGGGTCAGGTCACCAGGATATCGGGTAGCAACCCGACTAAAATGGTTCTCTAGAGCCATCCGACCGGTACAAGAAGAAGAGGTGCGCAGTGAGCTAGAGTCGATCAAGTCGAGGATGATCTGCGTACCCTTCGCAGAGTGCGGAACTGGATACGCACAGCCATGGACCGAATGGAATGGAGACGGCTACTATGTACAGCAGAAGCCACTCAGTCTGATCGACTGCCTGACTGACTGCATCTTTCATCAAACGATTCGGCTCGGTACAACTCCAATTGCTGGCAACAACAACCCGATTGCTCTCTATTAAGTCCTCTTTTCGTGAATCGTAATTACCTACAAACATTTTAACGTCAAGTCAACAGCAGCGGTGGCCACGAACAAACGAACGTTCGTGCCACCGACACCGCTGCCAGGACACTCATAAAATGCTCGTTTCACGCCCATTTTCACACCATTCGGTCGGAAGAACCCATTCAAAGCACAAGTCTCGCTCCTCGCTAAGCCAAGATAGCAGAAGGACTATTGGGTCGGTTACCAAAGTGCCGGTGTTTGTTGTAGCATCAGACGGATCCACCAGGAGGGAAAGTTGAAACCGGCTCTTCAACCCCAATTCGTTCACCTCTGGTTTTTCTGTTATTCATTGCACTCTGTGTTGTGTTTTTTTTTAATTCGGTACGCGCCTCGAGTTAGACAACCAGTTGTGGTGCGGTGTTCGCGTGCCCAGAGCAAATATCCGAGAGATGGTGTTAGCCGATGGGAAATCGGTTTGCAGTGAAAGTTATTCATTTGATTTTTAAAGGCCGATTTTGCCAAGTGAAACATCTAGATAAGGGTCATTAGCAACAAAGTTTTCCCGTTTACGATCGTGTCAGTGATTTCGGTTGTGATAAAGAAAATTGTGTAAGCAAGTTTAGTCTCTGTCCCGAATACTACGGTGTGTAACGGTTTGCATACGTTCAGGAGGGAGACGATTCGAAGTGCGTTTCAATCAATCGTATCATTCTATTGAAGTGATAGGCAATAGCCGTAAAACAAAAGCTATGAAAATAGAAAATTTGTTGCTCCAGGGCAGGCCAAGTGTCTAGAAGGTGCAAAATTTACGATCCGTTTTATTTAGGGTCGCACCGTTGTTCCAGACTTGCAGACAAAAAGTGTCGACTGGCAGGTGGTGCGAATTGATGGTGCCGGCGTATTTTTAAATAATTGAAGGCAAATAAACAAAAATCGCAGCGGAAAAATGTCGAAGCTGAAACTTGTCGGCGGAAGGCCAATCACCATGGATGAGGCTGTTGTAAGTGTGTTTGCTTCCAGGACGGTAATTTTGGGTGGAGTGGGTTCTTTTTTTTTGGTGGGGAAATTCTTGAAGAGGTGTCAATGGACTCTGGAACGATGGCGTGGCAAACAAAACTGTTGGGGACTTCTCAGGAATGAGCAGAAAGAAAACCGTGTTCAGTCAGCCTTCCATTGACCTTGAGAAGAATTACGAAAATAAGTTGGTCGCAGCTTTAAGTTTAAATGAACCGCAAATATAAGGAACTGGATCGATTTTAGTTTTGTCAAACTGCAAGGAGTCAGAGTCAGACCAACGTTTTAATCAAAGAAGAACAATCCACGTGAAAAATATCAGCATAATCAGCTTTGCATTTATGTTCGTTTTCATGAATACCTACTGCATCTCTAGAAGTGTCTGATTCTCTGTTAAGTGTTTGATAAGCTCATCCGAGGAAATTAACAACATTTGCGTTTTGTGTCATATGGAAGTTCCTAAATAACGGAATGTACAAAATTTTCTCAAGTTCTTTAGTTATAATTGCAAAAAATGACAAGGATTTGCACTTGGAACAACGATTCAAATGTTTGCGACATATCGTCACTTTAGTGCTGTAGGGAACACATCAAAAATGTGGATTTTCAGAATAATCTAGCCAACACGAAGGCGTATATGATGTAGAATAGGAGTCTAAAGTGGAGTCCATATGCGTACATGCTTCCATTTAACGCATATCGCCTCCACTTTAGTATCCTATTCAACATGATAATGCGATCGTGTGATGGCTTGGAGCTCTCGAATCGCCTCCTAAGAATTTATTTAGGGAAAATGAGCCATTATTTTTCAACTACTATTGCAAACGTTGACTGATTTCAAACTGTGACATTGAGCATTTCCAGCTAAACTCATGTATGAGCTTCTAGGTATCTGAAAATGTTTTTCATGTTATTTGTTTTGCTTTTGTTTTTATTTGTTAAGCTTTTTAAGAAGGTGTTTGAAAAAAAAATATTTGTCTGGAATATAACCAAAAGGTATTTTGAATAGATGTATGTATTATGCTTCAATTTTTTATTATATCTGTATTAACGAGATTTTTAGCCCTAGGCTAGTTCATCTCGGGACCCACGCTTTACTTCCCTTCCGAAGGAAGAACTCACATTTTGCGAGTTTGTCGGGAGTGGAATTCGATCCCAGATCCTCGGCGTGATAGTCAAGTGTTCTAACCAGCGCACCAGATCCGCTCCACACTTCAATTATGGGATTGGACCATTTGTGCGCTTAAAATTTTTCCAAAAACTTATTTAAAGAAATATTTTCCTCAATATTTTTGTATAAACATTTTTGGGATAGTGTGAGCTACGCACAGTATCTAGTCATGTACAAAAATTCATTTGAATTGGTTTGAAATTGTCTGAGTTATAGCAGCAAGTGCCCAAAATAGGTCCGCCTGCCCAAATGGTTCAAGACCCTATATCAATAAATTCTTCAGATATCAAGCCTTCAGGAACTTTTTGCCTTTCTCGTACACTGTACTGGAAAGGCTATATGTTCACTCCAAAAATGACTTTTTGATAGAAGGCCCGGAGTGTCGACTCACATATACCAATCAACTCAGCACGACGAATTGAGGTGATGTCTGTGTGTATGTATGTGTGTGTGTGTATGTGTGTTTGTATGTGTGTGTGTATGTGTGTGTATGTGTACAAAAAAACTCACATCACTTTTTGGCAGTAAACCTCAACCGATTTTAATGACCAACGGGTCATTCGACGCGGAATCTGGTCCCATTGTTTCCTATTGAAAATGGTTCGGATCGGTTCAGCCGTTCCGGAGTTATGGCCATTTAGGTGTTCCGGACCAATACCCTTGGAAGGGGCCATACATAAAAATGTAACAAACACATACATGCGACACATCCAATTGCGGCAATTTCGATAACCTGATGAACAGTTAGCAAGAAAACAATCTCAGACCATATCTGTACCGGTTGTGTCCCGGAACCGGTTCCGGATGTCCCGCCGGAAGTGGCCAAATATAAAAGTGAACCAAATCCATGCATGCGACATATCAAAACGCGGCTTTTGTGATAATGAAAGGTTGGCATAAAAACGATTCAGACCATATCTGAGCCAGTAGTGTTGCGGAACCGGTTCCGGGAGTTCCGCCGAAAGTGGCCGTATTTAAAATTTGACATAACTTTTGCGTGCGGCACCTCAAGTCACGGCTTTTCCGACAACTTGATGATTGGTTATCAAGGAAGTATGCTAAGACCACATTATGGACTGCCAGTAGTTCCGAAACTAGTTCCGGGTTTCCCTCCGAAAGCGGCTTTATATAAAATTGTACCAATCCCATGCATGCGACATAGCAAAGCGCGTCTTTTTTGATAACCTAATAAACGTTTGCAAGCAAATAGGCTCAGACAATTTAAGAGGAAACAAACCTTCATCGTTTAGCAAAAACCCAAAAGCAGTTTTCTCTCTGAACTCTCAACCAATGTTTATAAAAATTTATCACTGCACTCTGGCCACCATCTGGATAACAGTGAAATCATTTTCAATGATGGTTTTGTGACTTAGAGGAAGAAAACTGCTTTTTAATAATTGATGATTGCTGATGACTGAATGATGGTTATTTGAGCCTTAAGAGACTATCGGTAGTGTTCCGCAACAGGTTCCGATCCGGAAGTGAAAGCAAACCCATGCATGCGATACCTCAAATCACGGATTTTAGGTAACATGATGAACAGTTGCAAGAAAATAGACGCAAAGCCATATCAGTGTGTTACGGAGCCGATTCCAGGTATCCCGCCAGAAATGGTCAAATGTAAAAGAGAACCAATACATGTGACATATCAATAACTTATTCAGTAACATGATAAACGGTTAGCCAACAAATAATCTCAGACCATATTTGGGAGAACCGGTAGTGTTCCAGAACTGGTGACGAGACGAGTTACCCACCGGAAGTGGTATAATATAGAAGGGAACTAAACCATAGCGGCGTTTTTGATAATCTGATGAACGGTTAACAAGAAAATAGTCTCAGGCCACATCTAGAAATTGTAATAATATTTCGGTATCGGTTGCGGGTGTTCCATCGGAAATGATTTAATAGAAGTAAACCAAAATCATTCATGCGATACATAAAATCGTGGCTTTTCAAAAATTTGCTGAACTGTTAGCAAGAAAATAGCCTCAGATCACATTAATTTTCATTTTCGATGAACAGTTGACAAGAACATAGTCTCAGATCATATTTGAGACAACCGGAATCAGTTCCAGGTGTCCCACCGGAAGTGGTCAAATGTAAAATTTAACAAAACCCATGCAAGCTGCACATCAAATAGCGGAACTATAAAACTGAACAAAATAAATGTCAAAGCGATAAATCAAATCGTGGCTTTTTTGATAGCCTATAAACGCTGGGTAAGATTAATAGTGAAGAAATAGTCAAAGTCTTCATATATGCAAGAAAACAAAATCGTGACCAAAGCGATCACACCATTTCAGATTTCAGAGGTGTAAATGCATAGCAGGATGGATCAACGTTTTATGGAAAAATTATTATTCAATCGCATCAACACCTTGTGCAGTTTTTTTCAATCTTCAATCTCCTTTTGCGTCTAAAGTTACTGCTCACAACTTGGGTGCGGCTGGTTGAGCCCTCACTCTTCTCATTGCGATTGAAATTTGAATGAAAAATTTACATTTTCTGCATTTTTCTCGTAAGAAGGTCACATTTTACATGAATCGTGCTACCAATGGTAACAAAATATAGCCGAAAGTGTGCTGAAATAAACATTGGCGAAGATCACAAAGTGATCTGCGATTGTGAATAAAGTTAACCTTCTTCATGCATTAGCTGATGCTCACCCCGCTGCCGTAGTGCATGGAATGGAGTCATAATGACCTCAATACACGACTAGGGTTAAGGTGGTCAAGCAGTCAACTAAGAGGTCTGATATTTTCCAGCTCTGTTTTGCTGTTGAACATTACATCGGAATATGTACCATCAATAAGTTTCCAAAGTCAATCATGGCTTTATTAAAATTGTTCCTCTTCTATATAAAGCTTTTCATGATTCAGGAACATTTTGGCTGACGTCGACGGAAAGTTCATGAGTACATATTCGACGAGAAGGCACTATCACCACTAGGTGGATTAATCTGGGTTTTTTTTATTTCCCCATGGAAATTCATTTCAATATAGTTCTCCAAACAATTTCACGGCTTCCACATGGAAACTTTAAATTTGTTCGAAGATGCATATCTGCTCTGCGTAGCATACATAAGTTTTTTCATTTATTTCATTTATTTCATGTATTTCATTGCTATATTCTTTTAAAGGGTCGTTAATTAAGACGATTGACCTAAGCTAAAGTGCTCTATACATTACACTAGTTTACAGCATTTTTGAACTCGGTAAGCTGATGATCATTTTTGGTGTAGAATCATGCCCTGAGTTCGAAAACGCGAAAGAAAAAAATTACAGTAGAGCGGAAATTTTTTCGACTTTCCATACAAGGTTGATGATTTGAAATCGATTTTTGTTCTATTTTTAAGCAAAGTCGCTCACTTCAAACATCTCATTCTCCGTGATCAATGCTCCGATTGAGCTGAAATTTTTACTGTAACTCGCCTACATATGATATGTCAAATAAACGTCGAGAAAGAATTTTTAAGTTGGTTTTTTCTTATTGAAAAAAATACACTTTTTCAAAAAATTTTGGGATTTTTGCTAAAATTTAAGAAGATCGTCCCTAAAACTCGCCAATATCTTGAATTTCATCAATCTGAGGCAAAACCTGTATTCAGATGATCGAATGGTATTGTATTCAGCTTTTAATTTATGGAAAAAGATTTAAAATTGGTTGAACAAAACGTAATATATTTGAATTTTAGTAAATTACATATTTTGAAAAGTTGCAAAACTCGATATTGAGCCAAAACTCAAAAACTGTTCTACTTAAAATTTTTTGAAGGTCAGTTTCGAAATCAGCACTAAATTGTGCTTCAAAAATGTTGATCGTTGACAGAAGTTCACGACTTTCGTTTTATTTTGTAAACTTGTGTTATTATACATGGTATTAAATAATTATTAACATTATCTTTAATCTAATTTTTCAAACTCCTCTTAAACTGAAGGGTTGAATTTGAATTTTTATGTTTTCCGGTAATTGATTGAAAATTTTAGGCCCCATGTTGACAAATCGTCGCCTTCTGATTTCACTTTTGAACACTCGCTGCTGTAGCATATGCGCATACCTAGTTTGATAATGATGACCAGCAGAGCTGAAAATCCAGTTGTGATGTAGGTTCAAATTGTTGACTACTTTGAACATAGTAACTCCCATTTGAAATGTGAAAAGTCCTAACACTGGCAAAATGTTATTCTCCGTATCAGAGATGGCACTTCACCGTAGCGATTCACTGCGGCTTCAGTTTATCGACCACACTGGGGATAGGAACATTTTTCACCACACCAAGAAGCCAGTTTCTCTTGTTTTGGGTGGTAGGTAGACCAAGCGCTAGTGCGTGCTCTTGCTCGTCCACCTTGGATCGAGTGTGGCTCACTCTTTCGCGCGCATCGCTCTCCGGCGCTCTCCCGTGTTTTCACCCAGCAGTCACCGAATTATCACCATGGTGTCGCCGGGGCGAGAACTCTCCGGTGTTTCACCGCAGCGCGCACTCTGGCGCAAAAACCTCACTGGAGTGCGCGCCCGGTTGATTTTTTACACTTTCACCGAAGAGAATTTTAAATCGCTCTCGCCGCACTGTTGTGTGGCCTAGTGCTCAGGGAACTAAGAGATTTATTTCTACCCACCAAGCTTGCGCGCATCCGAATCGCAGTGGTGGATCCGCATATAAGAGAAGGGCTCCTGTTCAGATGCACAGCGTGAGTGGTGTATTTTCTATTTCTCTTTCCCACACTGAGGATATGGACATCTCTGCTCCGTATTGGTGTGTACATCGTAGTTGTGAGTTGGAGGAAAGGTAGATTGTAGATAGCTTTGACGCATCGGTTTTGTTGCACCTGCATTTCTCTGCATACGGTACGTATGGCATGATGTACCCCAGGCTGCGATACCGTATTGATATCGGGTATGATTGAAAGCGAAGTACATTTTCAGTAGAACGTGTTGAGGAACAACGTGTGACAGCTTCCGCAGTATTTCGCATAAAGATGAGCAGCTTGCAACTGTTTCTCGAATATGAACATTCCATTTTAGCCTGTTGTCAATCCATACTCCCAGTTTTTTGAAACTTTCAACTTCTTCGATAACAGCTACATTGATTTACCAATTCCATCGTGGCGCCTGGTGCACCTCTTTTGCCGAACAGAATAATTTTAGTTTTAGCTGTAACTTACAAAAAATGTTTATAGTTTTTTTTGGGACTTGTACGTAGTATCTGATTTTGACATAAAAAACCTCAAAACTTGAAAATAAAAAAGGGAAGAAAAATAATTAGAAGCATTTGGCTATCCTGAGCCTGGCAGATTTTGAAGCTAAAAGTATATTTTGTACAGTTAAATAAAAAATAATTTCGAAGGTTAAGGTTTAAAAAAAATAAATTGTATGAGGGTAATTCTCGCTGAGACCGGCCCACTATTTACACCTTGTCTTCAAAAATGTTTAAGGTGCCGATTTTCTGAAAGCCCTCGCCTAAAAAGTAAGAAAAATGCATTTGGTTACTCAAACTGATGGACCCCCCGTTAGTTAGAGCCACAACAATTTTTGCAGACCCCTCGATTTTGGTCAAATGGTGGCTCACTAAAACCGTTATAACTCGAAAGTTTCACCGAAAACCACCTCAAAACGAAATGTTGATGAAAAGAGGAGAGATAGAGCTACTATTTACAATAATAAAACGTTGGGTCGGCCATATTGATTTTGGCCGCCATCTTGGATTTTTATACAAAAACATTGTTTTCATCATGAGGGCAACCACCGATTTTCGAAATTTTTGCATCAATTGAAAGCTGGGACATTTATACATAACATATCAAAAAATTAGAGATGTCTTTTTCTTCTTTTAAAAGTTATCTACAGTTTTGTAAATTGAGCCACGTTTTCTCCATACACGGTCAGAAAATTCACACAAAACTGAGCTAAAGTGGGACAACTCAAAATTGAGTAAATTTTTTTCCCAGCGCTAGCGCTGGCCCAAGTGCGAAAATCTCATCAGCTTAAGCTGTATAATATTCTTACTGATGTGAAGAATATTATACGGCTTAAATTGGTTGCATTTTTGCACTTGGGCCAGCGCTATCGATGGAAATGCAATTTACTCATTTTTTGAGCTGTTCCAGTTTAGCTCAGTTTTGTGTGAATCTTACTCATTTTAGAGTAACTTTTTCTTAGCGTGTACATTTCCATGCGCACCGGCAAAGACATGCAACAGCATCCGAGTTTACGCCTGCATGTATACACAAAGGCGCGTGCCGCAAAATTTGGCCAAATCGGAGGTTCGTTTCCGTTTTTGACTGTTTCTCAATGATGCGGGCATTGTTTTTATAACTTTTTTAGTGTTTTGAAAAGCTTAAACCTCCAACTTTCCATTAGTGGGTTCAGAATTTTAATTCTTGTTCGTTAACACTGCGAAAAAACGCTGCATTTATGTAAACGGTCGGCACCGGGCCCAGTGCGCAAAAGTGGCATGATTTACGAAACGGCAGATAACTTTTGAAAGAAGAAAAAGACACCTCAAATTTTTTGATATGTTATGTATAAATGTCCCAGCTTTCAATTGATGCAAAAATTTCGAAAATCGGTGGTTGCCCTCATGGTGAAAACAATGTTTTTGTATAAAAATCCAAGATGGTGGCCGAAATCAATATGGCCGACCCAACTTGTTATTATTGTAAATATTAGCTCTATCTCTCATCTTTTCAACAACATTTCGTTTTGAGGTGGTTTTCGGTGAAACTTTCGAGTTATAACGGTTTTAGTGAGCCACCATTTGAAAAAAATCGAGGGGTCTGCAAAAATTGTTGTGGCTCTAACTAACGGGGGGTCCATCAATTTGAGTAACCAAATGCATTTTTCCTACTTTTTAGGCGAGGGCTTCCAGAAAATCGGCACCTTAAACATTTTTGAAGACAAGGTGTAAATAGTGGGCCGGTCTCAGCGAGAATTACCCATGACATACTAGCTGTCCCTGGAAAATTTTGTATTGCCTACTGCGTTTTTTGACGTTCCAAGTTCAGGTCCTCGTCGAGTCCCCGTTCAATATGAGTCTTCAAAAGATAAAAATTTATTGACAATGTTTCAGTACATTTAACAGAATTTTGCATTCGGTTGAAACTTGTTGGTGCAGTTCTTAATTTTACCATGGATTCGGTAGAAACAACAACAAAATTTATTTCAGTGTAGCGAAAACCCCAGATTGGCAGTTCAAGCACGAACACTACCAAACGCCTTTGGGTATTCGTACTCTCTCTCATTCCCTCTCACACGTTCTTTCATTTCCATTATTCTCCAGTGCCATCTGTCATGAAGCGCAAGACAGCATACTTTGCACGCACACATTCTCACCACTCTCCTGTCTCCGCGCTATAGAGATAAGTGACATTTCAACACACGAGCACTAGCGCAATTTTTTCCTCACACAAAAGTGCACGCCGATTGAAAGGCTATTCAGATTGCATATGCAAATATTACCCAATCGAATTGGGTAAAACGGGTAAATAATGATTAAACTAACGTCCGGGGCAAGAGTGCAAATATTTTCCTCACAGTTTCACAACTACATCTACAAAAAAGGCACGCATACATTTGAACGTGATTACCACTATTCCGATCATCGAAAGCGGAAAAGCTTCATGTTCGAAAAGCTCACAAGCAATGTGACAGTTCTTTATACACTCTCAAAATATTTGATGCAATATAAGTGAGTTGTATATCGCACACTCTAAATATTTCAATTGATTTTCAAATTATGCACATCACATACAATACACCGGTATTTGATCAATAAATAAATTGCGCTCACTTTTGGTACATATGTACAAATAGGATTGATATAATTGCGAATAAGGGGAAGATTTGATTTTCCTTATAACAACTTAAATTCCGTGTTATCGATTGGCTCGGTAGCTTAGTCGGTAAAGCACTTGTATAGCATTTAACGGTATTCTGAAAGTTATAGAACTTTTAGTAAAACTTATAAGGTTTTTTAACACATTTTTAAAGCATTATATCTCAACATGTACTCGATGATGTTGTAAAATTAACACATGCACTAAAATCGCTCTAACTTGGTTCCCCCAGTTCCCGCAAAAAAAGTCCGGTAGCATTCGAAAAAGAAGAGTCTAAACTAGCATCCTAGACCGGTTGCATGTCGAATACGGTGAATACTACTACTTTTTGTACAAATTGGCAAATAAACCGTAAAATTTGAGTAAATATTGTACAAAATATTTTTAAAACTAAAAGCATCGCAATTTGTGCATCAAATATGCAAAATATACTAAATTAAAGGAAATGTATGCGTTATACTTGTTGGGCACATTTTTCATCACAAATCACATTTTTCTTAATATTGGTTAGAACCGAGAATTTTCGCTTATAAGAAGTTTCTCCATATAAAAAAAACTAAACAATTTTGTTAAAAATCGAAAAAATCAGTTGGTATACAATCAAACATAGCCCAAACAATCATACATATATGGAAATTAATTGATCTTAGAAAAACAACTTTTTTTATTTTTGTCGCCAAGTTTTGATTACTGGCCCATAGTGCAACGATATGATGCGTTGGTTATGATGTACACTGAAATGAAAACCCCATTAGTTTTTATGTGCGCAAAGCAGATAAAAGCGAATCGGTGGCTCAAATCCTCATTTTATGTGCAGCTTTTAGATTTTAAAGTGTTCGCATTAAATATAATTGAGTTGAACATATTTTTTATATGCACAGCTATGGCTTCTAAAAATGATTCCTTTACAACCTATGTTAACTGAATATAAATTTTGAGTGTATCGATTGATATTTCAAAACGTTCAAAACATTTCATTAACAGAAAAATGGTGGAGCAAGACTTTTGTTGCTGGCCTCGTTTACCGAGTTCACGGTTGCTTTTTCAAGTCTCCCGGTCGAGTTCCTGCAGTTTTTAAAGGTAAAATACGTTATCATTCGTAATCATTTTCTTTTACGTAATGATAATCAAAATATACCCAACAGATCCAGATAGAGGTTACAGCGCGGCAAAGCTTTGACCTCAGCTTTGACCACAAACGAACTTCCGAAAGATTTGGCAGAAATATTTTCGTTTGGACCGGACAAACTCTGCTCGAAAGCTCTATCACCGAAACGTCGCGTGTTAGGTCTCGGGAAAGATCAATGCAATCACCATAGCTTTTGATTCTTGTTCGAAATGCAGTTTTTCATCATAAAATAATTAGTCTGACTTATTTATTTGTGATGACATTTAAAATTCAATACGTTTACCTTCAAAATTAAAAAGTACGGAACTTTATTATTTATGTGCATTGCATGTAGAAACTAAGATGAGTTAGAAACCTGGTTCTATGTGCAACGTCAGTGAAATTTATGTGCAAAACTTGATTGCAAAAATCTATGTGCACGGCATTTACAAACTAGATGCGAATTATTTTTAGGGCCCATATAGCCGAGGCGGTAAACGCACGGGTATTCAGCATGACCATGCTGAGGGTGACGGGTTCGATTCCCGGTCGGTCCAGGATCTTTTCGTAAAGGAAATTTCCTTGACTTCCTTGGGCATAGAGTATCTTCGTGCCTGCCACACGATATACACATGCAAAATGGTCATTGGCAGAGGAAGCTCTCAGTTAATAACTGTGGAAGTGCTCATAGAACACTAAGCTGAGAAGCAGGCTCTGTCGCAATGAGGACGTTACGCCAAGAAGAGGAGAGGAGGAGGAACTCGGTAAACGAGGCCAGCAACAAAAGTCTTGCTCCACCATTTTTCCGTTAATGAAATGTTTTGAACGTTTTGAAATATCAATCGATACACTCAAAATTTATATTCAGTTAACATAGGTTGTAAAGGTATCATTTTTAGAATCCATAGCTGTGCATATAAAAAATATGTTCAACTCAATTATATTTAATGCGACCACTTTAAAATCTAAAAGCCGCACATAAAATGAGGATTTGAGCCACCGATTCGCTTTTATCTGCTTTGCGCACATAAAAACTAATGGGGTTTTCATTTCAGTGTACTGGGAAAAAAAATATTCAATGTGTACGTTATATCGTAGCCAACTGTATCGAGAGTACGCTGTATCGAGGGTACGTTATATTCGAAGATTCCTGTTGTACTCAGGAAATCTATTTTAAAAACCATAAGAGAGTCTCTCAGAAGTAGATTTTTGTGGAAAATTTCCTGTGTTACTTAAGCTCCTCCAAAACTCTGTACAAAAGGGATAGGTACAAATTCACTGTGAATTCTGTCAGGCATATTTCAAAAAAATTTCTTTACTTTTTCCAAAAGGGGTAAAATTTTATTGATCTGGTAGAAATTATATAGGTGCAACTGAGAATGTCTCCAGAGTTCCTCCAGGAGCTGACACATTGTTTTTAAAAACGTAAAAATCTCTATGCTGGAAGTGACGTCTGCAGGTTTACCGAGTTCACCAGGAATTCCGAGAAGGCCCTCAAGAACTTCTTTGGTATTTTCGCTATAATTTTGTTGTCAGGATTTTCCTAGCAAAACTAAAAAGTCCTTAGGGAAATCTTCTAGAAATCTGAAAAATTTCATTAAAGAAGTATTCAGATTTATTTAACATGAAAGTACTAAAATACCTGAGGCTATGCCTGTCTATAAAAATAGTCAGCCGGCAACAGGGGATTGGCACTTCTTTTTCTAACAGGGAAATCCACATTTATCTGTTCCTAACCGTCGCTAACCACTGCTAATCGAGCAGCAGTTAGACGCGGTTACCGACGGTTAGCAACGGATAAATGCGGATTTTTCTGGTTAGCAAAGGAAATGTGATTTCCCTTGGCCGGCAACTCTATCAGTGTTACACTCATGCATCTCACTAATGCAGCACAGATACTTGACAGACACCATGAAGATTTTCCCGGTACCTTTTTCAATTTCCCGTGTTTTCCCGTATTTTTTCCGGTGCTTTCGAAGTCCCAGGGTTTTCCCGGTTTTCCCTTATTTCCCAGATGGATGGACACCCTGATTTTCTGTTGATATTCCACCAGAAGTCCTTGAGGATTCCTTTAGGTATTCATGCAGAAATTTATATAAAGATTCTTTCAGGAATTCCTCCAGATATTTATCTTCATTATTTTCTACAGGATTTCTTGCATTGATTTCTTCAAAAAATCTTCCGGATATTCCTCAGAATTCTTTTAGAGATTTCTCCAAGAAGTTTAAAATAAGGCTTGTCCACTTTTTCAAAAACGTTCTCTGCTTCTCAAGTCCACCCCCATATTTTGATTGGCATCCAAAAAGAAGTGACTGGTCAAAACTACAGCCATTATTGCCCCTTAAAGCTAGTTTTTAGGACACATTAGGCTTTCACGAATTTTAATAATTTTCGTTCAACTCCTACATCATTGATGCCAAGGAAGCAAGTAACCAGCAAAAACAGTTACTTCTTTTTGGATGCCAATCAAAATATAGAGGTGGACTTGAGAATCAGAGAACATTTTTAAATTAGACAGGCCTATTCTACCTATATTCCTTCAGGAGTTTGACCAAAATGTTTGTTGGGTTGGCATCACTGCTCCCAGTATCGTGTGTATTATGGACACATGGAAGAGGCTGTTTCTAGATTAGAGCACTCTGAAAATTAACGCTGAATTCATCATACAACAGCCTCATCCACTTCAAAAGTTTTTTTCTTGTCCCTCAACATTTTCTCCAATTTACACAAATCACAACCATGCCATCTTTGAGTAACATCCATTAAGAACGTTACGCTAAAATTGTTAATTTTTATACGGATTTTTCCATGGCGTACTTAATGGATGGCCCTTACTGTTTATGTTTTGTTTCACAAACCCAGAACCTTTCGATTTAGTTCAAAATTGACAGAAAAGTGCCCCGATCTTATCAACCCAAAACACTATCAGGATCCTACTGAATACAGCATACAAAGGCAATGTCCATAAATTACGTGACATTTTGAGAGGGGCGGGGAGATGCAGCATTTGATCCATTCAAACTTCAGAAAACTTATATAAAAAGTATGACTAGCGGAAGCAGAAAAAAAAAGTTTTTTTACGTAATTTATGGACGATTCCCTTATTCGAATTTCTGGCTACGCCACAGTTTCATGATAATAAAATAACAAAAACATATGTTTTTATACGTTTTTGAATTTTGATATCATTTTTATATGCGATTCGATTTTTCAGAGTGAAATAAAAATCTCTCAAATACTCTTCGAAAGCTATCTCTGTAACCAAATGTTCAATCAGAACAAAATTCAATAGCGTTCTACTAGGATATTGAAGCTTTCATTTCGTGCTAAGAGATCCCAAATCGATCAAAAGACGGCTGAGAACCGTGACCGTGAGTGACATTTTTTTGTAACTTACACACATGCACTTGCAGACATTTGCTCAGTTCGTCGAGCTGAGTTGATTGGTATATGTGACTCGGCCCTGCGGGCCTCGGATCGAAAGTCGGTTTTCCAAGCGGTATTGTTACCTGGGTGTAAGAAAGGTAAAAGGAGATCAAAAATTTAGATCATTATTACCCCGGATTATGGTACACATTTAATGCAGGACAGGATTTTTTTCATCAGTGTACATGTACAGTACACATGCATTATCTTCACTTCATCAAATATTTAAAACTAGCTGTCCCGGCAAACGTCGTACTGCCTGCCTACTGTGTTTTTGACATGCAGCTCTGTACAAAAATGCCCCGCAAAACGGAATTTCAAACTTACCCGTTTTCGGTGCTTTCCCGGTCGATTTTCCCAATTATTTTTTTGTACGAACACGTCGGACCCCTGTACAAATGAAAGACTGAAAGAATTGTGTAGATCCGTTGGCCCGTTCCTGAGCCTATTCGTGACATACAAACACCATTCCATTTTTATTTATATAGATAGGTAGTACAATTAGAAATTAGAAAAAACCTGATGTGTCCATTCGATCGCATGATTATCTTTACTTAAATGAAATTATGTTTATGATAAGACGTTGCGTAAAACACCGAACCAGAACAATAAACTACTCCGCCGTCAGATGTACAGGGGTTATATTGCATTCTCACGTTTCAAGGTGTATTGATCGTAACTTCAACGTTTCTGCCATTCCAGGAGTTACGCCAAACAGTATTCGGTTCAGCCGCCAGCCCTCCCCGAGGCGAATGGACCCGTACCGGAATCAACTTCGGTGCCGCAAATGGAGTACGCCAACCGGCAACACTTTTTGTGCTGACTCGATCCTCAGGCGAGGCCCCACTCACATCTGGTTTCCTTTGCCCTTTCAGGAATATCCCTACGGACTGCGGACGCCTCGCAATGCCACCCGGGGAATGCAATCGGTGCTGCAGGCATTCATCATCAAGCATTTCATATTCGATGTTAAGCCTAGAGATAAGTCTGTGCCACTTGAGGAACTGCTGAAGCCTACCGAGGCTGAACAGGCACAAGCTCTATATCTAGCTATCTCGGATATCCTATGGAACATTGGTGAAAAAACCAAGGCGATTTTCGCTCTACCGGGTGAAGCATCGCACATTCCGCACAGCCACGTGTACTTCCAGGATAACGTTACGGAGAAGCTGTTCTTCTTCGAGTTCACCACGCTGGATGAGATGCAGATCTTCGCCAAGCGTTACCTGCCCTACGTGAGCTGGCTGCGAGCGACGTCCGAAGCGAACGTCTTAACCGAGTTGTCTCTGTCTACTTCTTTCTCTTGTACTCCACAGTTCACCGAGAACCCGGGACCGGGGGCCCTACTGCTACTGTACAGCGCCGTTGTGACGCGTGGCATGGAAAATCTTAGAAATGATTTAGACGCACCAAAGGGAGCACATTTAATGGGTCCGTATGAAGAAGGATCACTAAATATAGTCACTTTGTTGCTGACAGGCCGTGCCACGCCGTACTTACACAATGGTGTTGTATACGTTGGCGACGAGGATCACTACGTAAGTATAGGAAGGCCACGTGGTTGTGAGATGTCCAGGACTTCCAGGTGTAATAATACTTCTATCTAATAAACCCTTCCATACCAGTTATACATGTCCAGTTTTGCGAGTTCACGCTTCTTTTATTGGAGAGACTGACAACTTATACATCGTTTATACATACAATTAAAATAAACTAAAGGCTGCTCCCACTCTGCATAGCGAAGTTTTGCGTGTGTTGCCTTCTGTTAATCGAACTATTACATTGTTCTATTACGCTTCATATGGGATCAATAGAAACAGTCTTTCAAGCATATGGTCTATAAATCCAGAGTTTTAAAGGCGTGACCATGCTGATGCTGACATGTACGATTCCCGGTTGGTCCAGAAAATTTTCGAAATGGTAATTTCCATGGGCAAATGGAAATCGGGCATAGAGTATTTTCATTCCTGTCACAAATGCAACATGGTGATTGGCAAAGGGAGCTCTAATTAATAACTGTAGAAGTGCTCATAGAACACTAATGAAATTGCATTTCACTAATTCAGACATTTCCCTGCGTTGTGGTACATTTTCGCAAAGCTACTACACGGCTCGTTGCACTATCACACTTTCCCGCTGTTTGAAAACCTCATAGGAATTCTGGAAACCTTATCTGAAGGAATCCAGTCTCAGAAAAATCCGAGAGTCCAAGAAGTAAACCGGAAGGAATCGCAAGAGGAATAATTATGAGGCAGATAATTTTTTTGTCCTTTGCCTTACTAGTCGGCTGGTATGTCTGAGATAGACGAAAAAACTCAAATTTCGAAGACACAGTGTGTGTTTAATTGACAACTTGAGAGGTAAATTTTGTTAAAAATTACCACTTGTATTGGTGGGATTCGAGAGTGTGGAAGATTGACATCTAAGCCAAAAGTTGTGAAAGTTGTTTTTTTTAGAATCGTAACTTATTCTGTGGCTAAGTTGGTTAAAGCACCGGATTAGTGATACGGAGTCGTGGGTTCGAATCCCACCAAAACAAGTGGTATTTTTTTCACAAGTTTATCTCTCAATTTGTAAATTAAACACACACTGTGTCTTCGAAACTTGTGTTTTTCGTCAATTTCATGAGAATCTTCAAAAGAATCCTGGGAGAGTTCCCGAAAATAACATGAAGCTATCCCGAGGCAAATCTCTGAGAAAATCGCGAGGGAAATTCCCGTGAAAATTCCAGAAGGAATTCCTGAGATAACCCTGATTAAGTCCCATGTGAAAACTCTGAAGTCATGAGAGGAATCCTTGGATTAGCTGCGTGAAGAAACAATGAAGAAGTCTAGAAGAAATCCCTGAAAGAATCCTGGAAGAATCTCCGAAAAAAATCCCGGAGGCATCTTCAAAGGAATCCAGAGAGTAATCTTTAAAGGTATCGTGGAAGGAATAATGAAAGCAGTCAATCATGAATCCCAGATTAGCTATTGGGATAAATGACGTAAATATAAGAACGGTTAAATTTCCATTTCATTTCATTCAGTTTTAAATAAAAGAATTTCTAGCAATCAAAGTGCTAAGCAAGCTCCATACTGCAGACAACCTGTAAATTTACAATCCAATGAAGTGTGGCTTACCGCAAGAGATGGATTATAAATTACTTATAGAGTTTATTCCGAAATAGTGCTTTGACTTCTTCGGAAATTTTCGAATAGTTTTGGCGTTTTAGTCTTTTCGGGGTCAAAAACAACTAAATGTATTCTTCTTCCAACGTTTCGATCCTTATTGGATCTTCCTCAGGGAATCTGTAATTTATTATAGTCATTTTCATTGGTTTTAACACATTGGACTAGACTTAACACAAACCGAATAAAATTGTTGCTTTTTCGTCCAGTGGTACTTTTTTAAAACTTTTAACCGTCATTTGTTGTTTTTGCTATAAAAGGTTATTGTCAATTAAGGAATACCTTAATGTCACTGTCTACTTACAATTTGTCCGTTTTTTTCCGTTCCGAAAAACCTTCAAATTCAAAAAGATAATTTCTGTTAATCGAAAACCGGACCGCTATCCACTATTTTGCGTACAATTTTTAAAATGACAGTTTTAGTTTGTTCTATTCGTGTGTTGTGTGTTCGGTTTCAAAATTACTAGGGTAAGAAATCAAACTTTGAACTAGTCAAAATGTAATCTTAATTTGAACTATTTTGAAATTCATTGAAATGGCGTACTTTTTGGGCAAATATTGACCCGAAAAGGTGTTAAACAGTTTTCCGTAATATAATCTGATAACATAAACTTTAAAAGCATTGAAAAAAGCATTTTTGACATCGAAAATAAGCAAATGAAAAATCACTGTGATTTTCACCTATTTCCCCTCAGAGAAAGCACATTTTCGGTGCACCAATACAGGTCAAGCATTGCATCACACGCAATAAGTGAATACATCAAATGAAAGCTTATTTATCGTAGAATCGACCAACCGAATAATATTCGGCATTATTTCTCATAAAATTATCAAATTAAAGTGATTCTTACTTGGAGCATGTTTTCTTAAGTTGAACCATTTGTAATTTAAATTTGAACTAGTAAACGGGGGCGAGCTTCCATTGTTGGCCTGCAGACTGCGCTAGTGGTTGCTTTGTTTACTCTTGAAGGATGAAAAATTCAAATTTAGTTTCCAAATTCCTAAAGAATTTCGAACATTCTGAGTTGAGGTTCCACTGCCTAATGATAAATAGGTATGAGAATTAGCAGATTCATATGATTTTTAATTGTTTAGCATGGAATTGGCTGTTTTGTGAGTTGCTAGAGCTGCTGCTGCCAGTAGTTCAAATTAAGATTAAAATTGGTTCCAATTATGATTACGATGGTTCAAATTAAGATTAAAATAATTGTTGATGAAAAATCGAATATTTCAATGAAATTCGGTGCAAATACATACTTTTTACCATTGAACAGAAAGCTTATACCCGTGGCTTTTATGTACATAAGATTTTGCCGTAGTAAATTATTTCTATGTGGGAGAAAAAATCACTTAAAATTTGCACTGCCTCAGAAAGCCACAAATTTGGTTCAAATTTTGATTACCTACCTTATAATAAATTACCGATTCCCTGAGGAAGATCATTTAAGGATCGAAACGTTGGAAGAAGAAAACTTTTAGTTGTTTTTGACCCCAAAAGACTGAAACGCCAAAACTATTTCGAAAGTCTTCAAAACAGTCGTCGTCAATATAGTGAACTTCTTCGGAAATTCCCCCGGGCGTTCCTATGAAAATTACAACAGGAATGCAAACGGTGCTCTTTTTCAATTGCAATTCTTTCAGCAACTTTATTGAGAAATTCTCCGCGAGTTCCATTGGAAATTTCTCTAGGAGATTTTTTAGAATGCTTTCAGAAGTTTGAACAAAAATTCTTGAAGGAGTTCAATCGCAAATTCATTTGGGAAATCCATTCGAAATTCCACCAGAGTTCCTTCACAAAATGAGTTCTGTCGGAAATTTTCCGATGAGTTAGTTAGAGCTCAACTCCCGAGCCGAGCGGACGCGGTTGTGTATCGCAGTCGATTACGGGAGCCATACTCCGGCTAATTTGTGGTCAGTTTCTTAATTTCGAAATAGTGAATTCGTTTCGTGGTGTTCGCGTCGGGATCGCCGCAATCGCGTGCAAATGTCCGCGATTAAACGCCGCGAAAACACATTTCGCGTCGATTATGCGAATGTGCCGAAAAAGCCCACCTCTGAGGAGGTCCACCAATTTGTCGGTGTGACGCTAGGGCTGAAACGCGAAGAGGTGCTACGAATACAGTACAGCCGAAGCAATGGAATCGCTTACGTCAAAGCGACTAGCTTGGAAGTAGCACAGAAAACTGTCGAGGAACACGACAATAAACACGAGATGACAATCGATGGAAAACCATACAAGCTACGTCTGCTGATGGAGGATGGAGCAGTCGAGGTGCGGCTGTTCAACCTCTCCGAGGATGTCACGAACGATAAAATCGTCAAATTCCTTAGCGCCTTCGGAGAATTACATTCTATTCGGGAAGAGCTGTGGGACGACGGCCACCTGTTCTCCGGTCTACCGACTGGTGTACGAACTGTTCGAATGACGGTAAAAATAAACATTCCCTCATACGTCACGATCGACGGCGAGAGAACCAATCTAGCCTATTACGGTCAGCAGCAGACTTGTAAGTATTGCAGTGAGCACGTACACAACGGCGTCTCCTGCGTACAAAACAAAAAGCTGTTGGTTCAAAAACTGGCAGCGAACAGTACGTCATACGCCGATGTTATGAAACACCCGAATCTCCCTCGTACAAAGCCTTCGTCATCGCAGCGGAGACCAGATCAACTAGCGGTAAAGCTAGGCAGACAGCCTACCCAAAAAGCGGCAAACGAGAATGCCGATCCGACGACAAGCCGTTCGATGCACCTACCGGGCAACGACCAAGCTAACGACGACAACAACCATGCTACGAAGTCAGATGAGCAGCAGCAAAAGGGACACGAAAGCGAACCGTGGGTCAGAGTACCTAACACGGAGATCAGCGATGCACAAAAAAGCCGACGGTAATGAAACAGATTCGTCAACCTCCAGCAGACACTCGTTCAAACGTCCTGCCGGGAAGAAGATGCGGTGCGATGGTACCGACGACTCTGAAAACAAAGACACCCACCAATAAACCATCCTCTTCACCAGTTATAACGTTGCGACAGTAAACGTGAACACGATCACGAGCAACACCAAAATAAATGCGCTACGAACGTTCATACGAACACTGGACATCGACATTCTGTTCCTCCAAGAAGTAGAAAATGATCAGCTTGTTCTACCCGGCTTCAACGTCATTGCGAATGTTGACCACGCGAGAAGAGGCACTGCCATCGCCTTGAAGGACCATATCCAATTTTCGAATGTGGAAAAAAGTTTGGATGGGCGTTTGGTCGCTGTGCGTGTCCAAGACACAACGTTGTGCTGCATCTATGCACCGTCCGGCACTGCCTATAGAGCCCAGAGAGAGCGATTTTTCAACAACACTCTGGCCTACTATCTTCGTCACCAAACAGCACATACCATACTCGCCGGCGATTTTAATTCCGTTCTTCGCCAATGCGATGCTACGGGAAACAACTCTAGCCCATCTCTCCGAACCAGCGTACAACAGCTGAACCTTCACGATGTGTGGGTCAAACTTCGTCCCAGGGATTTCGGCCACACATACATTACCGCTAACTCGACATCACGCCTGGATCGCATATATGTCAGTGGTAGCCTGTGTGGTCATCTGCGAAACATACAGGGGATAGACAAAATGATCGGGACAGGCAAAATTTTCACTTTTCAAAAAGTGTTCAACTAGCTGTAACTTTTCGAAAAGTGCATCAAATATTCTCAAATTTTTACTGTAAGTTCATCAACTACATGTGTGTCAGTGGTCCAAAATTAGAAAAGATCGGGTCATTCTCCACGAAGTTATAAAGATTCTTGAAAAAGGTGAAATTGTCCGATAGCCAACTTTGAGCTGTTATATCTCCGGATTCAATGAACCGATTGAAATGAAATTTTGACCATTTATGACTTATATAATGAGCTATGAAAAACCATTGACTTAACTTAATATTTTTAACACGGAAGAAAATTATAACGATTAGATTATTTTTCTAATAAAACACCAAATTTTCCAAAATATCAACATCGTTTCAAAATTCAAGATGCAAATTATATTTCATTTAATTTCCCTCTAATTGACTTATATATAAATGTGTTTTGAAGGAAAGTAACAACATAGCTACCAATAAATTGAAAAAGTTATAGAATGCATATTAAAAATGGACCAATTTACTAAAAAATCGTGAAAAAATTAAAATCGCTATAATTTTGTCTCTTGTTAAAAATTTCAAGTTAAGTCAAATGTTTTCCAGAGTTCATTATACAAGTCTTAAATGGTCAAAATTTCATTTCAATCGGTTCATTGAATCCGGAGATATAACAGCTCAAAGAAGGCTATCGGATAATTTTACCTTTTTCAAGAATCTTTATAATTTCATGGAGAATGGTCCGATTTTTTCCAAATTTGAACCACTGATGCACAACTAGTTGATGCACTCACAGTAAAAATTAGAGAATATTTGATGCACTTTTCAAAAAGTTACAGCTAGTTGAACATTTTTTGAAAAGTGAAAATTTTGCTTGTCCCGATCATTTTGTCTATCCCCTGTACATACACACGTGTGTTAGTTTTCTGATCACATGGCAGTGACTTCACGAATATGCCTACCTGATCTAGGGCACCCGCCCGGTCGAGGGTTTTGGTCACTTCGACCGCACCTCCTCACGAATGAAAACATTGAGGATTTTCAACATCGATGGCAGTTCTGGACCCGTCAAAGGCGCCACTACCGCAGCTGGATGGATTGGTGGCTAGAGCACGCAAAACCGAAGATCACCAGTTTCTTTCGCTGGAAATCGAAACAAGCCTACGATGAATTTCATCATGCGCAGCAATTACTCTACGAGCGGCTACGTCGGGCATACGAGGCATACTATCAAAACCCAGCAATGCTTACAACTATAAACCGCCTCAAGGGAGAAATGCTGAGTTTACAACGACAATTTACCCAAGCCTTCGTTCGGATTAACGAACGAATTATCGCCGGAGAACCTCTCTCAGTGTTCCAACTCGGCGAAAGGAGAAGGAAACGTACGACCATATCCCGAATCGACACCGAAGAAGGAGAGATCATCGACAACTCGCAAGACATCAAAGAACACGTGTACCAGTATTTTGCCGAACTGTATTCGGAGCCGGAGAGGGAACCACAACAACACGAAGAGTTCCAGTGTGACCCAGTTATCCCTGTCAACGACGCGGTGAATGAAGCATGCATGGACGACATCACGACGGCGGAAATTTGGTCTGCGATAAAATTGAGCTCGTCTAAAAAATCCCCCGGGCTAGATGGAATGCCGAAGGAATTCTATCTCCGACTTTTTGATGTTATCCATCGTGAACTAAACTTGATATTAAACGAAGCACTTTCATCGAATTTCCCCTCTAAATTCGTCGAAGGCATCGTTGTGCTTGTCAAGAAAAGAGGAACTGGCAACACTGTTGGATCATACAGGCCAATATCGTTACTCAACTTTGACTATAAGTTGCTCTCGCGGATACTCAAGGCACGATTGGACAACGTTATGAAATCCCATCGCATTCTCAGCTACTCTCAAAAATGTTCGAACGGAGACAACAATATATTTCAGGCAACGCTAGCCCTGAAGGACCGCATAGCTCAACTTACAACACGAAAGCAGGTAGCTAAATTGATCGGATTCGACTTCGATCACGCTTTCGACAGAGTGAGACATTCTTTCCTGTACGCAAACATGAGAGCACTCGGTGTGAACACCCGACTGGTGGATTTGCTCACTCGCATTTCAACGCTCTCGACTTCTCGCCTGTTGATAAATGGGCATATGACGGCATCATTTCCAATTCAACGATCTGTGCGTCAGGGAGATCCACTATCAATGCACCTGTTTGTTTTGTATTTGCATCCGTTGCTGGCATCGCTTGAACGTGTGTGCGGGCCCGACGATCTGGTAGTAGCCTATGCCGATGATATCAGCATCGTAGTCACGTCGGCACTAAAAGCTCATGAAATGCGTGACTTGTTCCTGCGGTTTGGACATGCATCAGGCGCTGTTCTAAATTTGCGTAAGACGACGTCAATCGATGTCGGTTATATCAACGGGAATCCAATTGGAATTGATTGGTTGAGAACGGAAACCAAAATCAAAATTTTAGGGGTGATTTTTGCCAATTCGATTCGGCAGATGATCACCTTGAACTGGGAGTCCTTAATAGGTAATATTGGACAGCAAATTGGACTACACTCGATACGCACACTTACGCTACATCAAAAGGTGATTCTTCTGAACACCTTCATCACTTCAAAGATATGGTATTTAGCATCGCTTCTGCCATTATATGCCATTCATGTAGCAAAGCTGACAAGTGCAATGGGGACTTTTTTGTGGAGAAGGCAACCAGCACGTATTCCAATACAACAGTTAGCTAGACCCATCAAGGAGGGCTGAAACTGCAGCTTCCCATGCTGAAACCGAAGGCCTTGCTTCTGAACCGTCACATTCGGGAGCTTGACTGCATTCCTTTCTACAATACTTTTCTTTCTGGGGTAAATAACCAAGCTCCCCCCGCTGACCTGCCCTGCTTGAAATTCATCCTCCAAACTTATCCACGATTACCGGCTGAACTACAACAACATCCCTCCTCTGATGGCATACACCGTTTCTACCTAAACCAAACCGATCAGCCAAGGGTAGAAATATGTCATCCAACTGTTGAATGGAAAAAAGTGTGGCGTAATATTGCTGACAAGAAGCTAACATCGGAACAACGAAGCGACTGGTATGTACTGGTTAATGGAAAAACCGAGCACCGAAGCTTGTGGCACACAATTAGAAGAGCGGACAGCGATCAATGCACGCACTGCAACCTGACAGTGGAAACGCTGAAGCATAAGTTTAGTGAATGTATGCGTGTTACTGCGGCGTGGAGGCACCTACACAGCGTCTTGGAGACTGTTCTGGGTGGACGCAGGAGACTCACGTTCGAAGATATGGTACGACCGGTTTTGAACAACACTTCCAGAAGGCAAAGGACAACAATTCTCAAGCTCCTAATAAATTATGTCACCTTTGTCACGAGATGTGACAACGCAGTGGACGTAGGGGAGTTAGATTTCTATCTTCGTGTTGAAATGTAATTAATGAACATGTAATTAATTTTAAACATAATCAACTAGAAATAAACCAAATTTTATTAAGTAAAAAAAAAATGAGTTGCTTCGATATTTCCTCGAAGAGTTTTACTATGCAATTTCCCGGCATAGTACGCTCTATCGGTAACTCCTCAAGGAGTTTTTTCGTGAATTGTTTCGGGACCTCATCCGGGAATTTCTTTAGGAATTTTTTGAGAATTTCTTCATGATCTTCTTTGGGAATTTGACGAGAAATTTCAGGAAGGAACTTCTGGAGAATTTTCTAAAAGAACTTTTGGATGACACATTGAAGGAACTTTTGACTCCTGAAAGAATTCTTAGAGAAACTCCTGGATGAATTCCCAAAAAAAACAGGAGGAATTCACAAAGGAACTTCTGAAGTTATTCCCGAAGCAACTTGTTTAGAGAAATACGATGGTACTCATCAAGGTATTCCCAAAAGTTCATTTAAAGGAATTACCGATGGCACTTTTGGAGAAATTTCCGTTAAAGCACTCTCAGGAGAATTCTCGAAAGAAGTCATGGAGCGATTCACGAAGGAACTCCTGCAGTGATTTGCGAAGAAACTACAGGGAGAAATACAGGAGGAACATTTTGAGGAGAACACGATGGAACTCTTTAAAAAATTCCCACAAAAACACCTACAGGAATTTCCGATTGAACTCTTGAAGGAATTCCCGAAAGAAAACCTAATGGAACTCTCGAAGGAACTTTTCAGAAAGAACTCCCACATAAACTCCCGAGGGAACTCTTACAATCCCCGAAAGGGCCCTCGAAGAAACACCTCGAAAAATTCTTCCAGGAACGCCTGGTGGAAGCCCGTAAGGAATTCATGGAGGAATTCCGGAAGGATTTTCTGAATGAACTCCATGATTAATTCATGGAGAAATTCCTGAAGGTATCCCGAGAGCATGTCCTGAAGGAATCCCGGGAGGAATTCCTAGAGGAATCACAAGATGAATCGTGATAAAAATTCCTTGGTGAATTCAAGGTGGAATTTCTGGAGGTAAACATATAGGAATCCCTAAAACAATTGTTGATGTAATTATTGTAGAACCTCTGAAGCAATCACTGGAAGATCCCAAACGGCATCCTGGGGGAATTATATAATTCAGCTTAGTTGGGAAACTTGATGGCAACTTTGAGTACAACAGGTTTCAAAAATCCCCCATGATGAATAGAACAAAACTGTCGAAAATGAGTTCCCCTCCTTCAAATATTTTCTCTCGATCGAGGTTTCAGCGTAACAAATGTATATTATATTTTTTAAATGCGGTTCGAAAATCTCAGCCATCTTTGCAATCTTTGCTGTCATATCTTTATAGGCACCGTAAAACGGGGTAACATTGATCGGCTTAACCGGCCTCATGAAATGCTCAAGCAAACATTTTTGATTGAATCAGTTTCTGCTCACGAATGGATTTTCGTAATCTATTATTATTTATCTATTAAATGACATGGAATTCATGACAATTTGATTTAATGAATATTGAAAGAAATCGATTTTTCTCTTAACTGTGTTTCGTAACGCAATGAGATACATTGTCAAACATTCATGATTGGCAGGGCCGGATCTAAGGGGGGGCCGGGGGGCCCGGGCCCCCACATTTTTGGGGCCCCCACAAAAACCTTTTTTGCTTGCTAACATTAGCTTTATTTTTCGTATTGCTCAAGTACTGTTCGAAAATAAGAAAAAAACATTTTTGGTCATCTCTCAGAAGGGCCTCCACATGCTCTCGGGCCCCGGGCCCCCACAATCCTTAATCCGGGCCTGATGATTGGTATGAATATTAGATACAATAATGGATTATAAATCACCTTCAATGTGATATCCTAGAGTTGGATTTAAAAAAAAACGAAACTTTTATGAAAATGCTCTTTTTCAAAAAAAAAAATAATTATTTCAAGTTGTTCAAAGTAGGCTAACACAATCCATTGCCTACCTTTAGGCGTTATTCGCGGTTTGGGGGATTTTAATCTTACAATAATCACTGACATGATCAATGTTACTCAAAATCAACATACTAAAAAGCTTGAAAGTTTCCAAATACCTTTTCAAGTTACTAAACACATACTAAGAGGTCAAAGGATCAGTACTTGTTTCAAAAAAATATAAGACATGTAACATTTGCTTAAACAAAGGAATCAATGAAGAAAGATCGAAAATTTTGATCAATGTTACCCCGAATTACGGTACAAAATTACACTCCTTATATAGAAAAATGGTTCAGCAAATACAGCACAACCAGTAACCATGCTCTATTTTCTACGTTATAATCATATACATAGTTCTTACGCTATTCAGTACATGGATGCCTAGAGATGAGTGTGGATTTTTCAGTTTTTAGAAAAAGTTGGTCTTATATTACTCCTTTTAGGGTTTTTCAATGTGTTTCTTACTTAGATGAAACCAACATACATACATTTTTTTTCAACATCAAGACATAATCAACTATAGTACGCCACAATACTCCGTTTGTGACTGCCGCTCTCCATCCTCGGTCGCGCCCAATGCTCGCCAGGTCACGCTACATCTGGTCCGCCCATCATGCTCTCTGCGCTCCACGCCTTCTTGTGCCAACCGGATCAGTTGCAAACACCAGCTTTGCAGGGTTGTTGTCCGGCATTCTTGCAATATGCCCTGCCCACCGTATCCTTCCGGCTTTAGCCACCTTCTGGATGCTGGGTTCGCCGTAAAGTGCAGCGAGCTCGTGGTTCATCCTTCCTGCACACCGCCGAGGATCGTTCTTAGCACGCGTCGCTCGAAAACTCCGAGTGCTTGTAGGTCCTCCTCGAGCATGGTCCATGTCTCGTGCCCGTAGAGGATCACCGGTCTTATTAGCGTTTTGTACATGGTGCATTTGGTGCGTGGGTGAATCTTTTTCGACCGCAGTTCCTTCTGGAGCCCATAGTAGGCCCGACTTCCGCTGATTATGCGCCTCCGAATTTCAAGGCTCACGTTTTTGTCAGCCGTCATTGCTGCTTCGCGTTTCAGGCGGGTGTACAGCTCTGCCACCATTCCAAATGTTCTGGCAATAATGTCCATGTCGTCCGCAAAGCACACAAATTGACCGGATTTTGTAAAAATCGCTCCCCAGCTGTTGATCCCGGCTCGTCGCATCACACCTTCCAGAGCGATGTTGAAGAGAAGGCATGAGAGTCCATTACCTTGTGGCAGTCCCCGGCGAGATTCGAATGAACTGGATAGTTCACCCGAAACCCGAAACGCAATTTTGCACATCGTCCATCGTTGCTTCAATCAGTCTAGTCAGCTTTCCAGGAAAGCCGTATTCGTCCATAATTTTCCATAGCTTTGAGCGGTCGATACTATCGTACGCCGCTTTGAAGTCGATGAACAGGTGATGCGTTGGGACCTGGTATTCACGGCATTTCTGGAGGATTTGCCGTACGGTAAAGATCTGGTCCGTTGTCGACCGGCCGTCGATGAAGCCGGCTTGATAACTTCCCACGAACTTATTCGTTTTAGGTGACAGACGACGGAAGATGATCTGGGATAGCACTTTGTAGGCAGCATTCAAAATAGTGATCGCCCTGAAGTTCTCACATTCCACATTCTCTCTCACTCGGGATGTGCTCTGATTGTGAGTGAAACTTGTGCTCCTAGTTCAGTTGAGTGTTTCGACCTGTTTTTCTGCTGTTTTTACTGCTTATCATCGTTAATCGAAAGGACAACATACCGGAGTAAATCGTTATAATCAAGTGCAGTCTGTTAATTAACAGCTCAAACAATAACATTGAAATTATTTCTGTGATTTTTTTTTGGACAATCCCGAGTAACTTTGGCAGCCATCTTTTGGTTGAAAGGCCATACCCTGTTCATCTATTTGTCATTGGGATGAACCAACGACACTCACCTCGGACTGACAAAATCGACGAGCACTCAGCAGAAACCATGATCAAAACAACAACAACACACTATCCTAAACGTGATTTGATTGCGGACAATCAGATTAAAAGTTTTGACGATCTACTGCTGCAAATGAAACTCCTCTTCGACGAAACCCATCGTAGAATTGATGCTGCACTTTCGTCCAAAATGGAATTTGTGGAGGCACCACGAAATCAGCTAACTGGTGAAGATGTGGACGACGACGATATTTCTACGGATGCTGTTCCAACGGTGAAGCATACTGAAGGTTGTTCTGATCTCGAAACCGACGTGCCTGATAATGCTTTGCATTTGGATCAACGCCCCAGTACAAGTTGGATCAGGATGGTTCGCTTTGATTTCATCGCGACGGCCACGATCATCTCGGATAAGTTGGAGGAACCGTTTCTCCTACAACTTTCTGGTGAAGGATTATACTCAACTACAACGTCGTTTTTTGCACTTGAGATATCAAAGGGCTATCGATATCAAAACTGGAACCTTCCGAAAATTGCGCTTAGCCGTACAATATACGGGCTATGTGCTGATCCTAAGAAAGTTAGGAGACTTAGGACCCATGTATTCGTCATGTGAATTATGTTTACCCTTCCTAAAAGTGTTTTCATCTTCCTACCATAGTACGTTCCGTGAATCCTATCCCAAAATATCCATGACTATTCCCCTCCTGAAAGTTAAACCTTTTCCACATAGCTATTGATTTTTTTTTCCTACGCGAAATTCCATGTTTCCAATCCTGAAGCTATCCATGTTATCTTCCATCCCAAAAGTCATGTGGGGGTGTAACTGTGAGGGAATGGTGTAGTCTGTTGAGTTGCTGTTACTGCTGCTGCTGCTGAAGGTGTGGATTATGCTGTTGCTGCTGCTGGTATAGAGGATGTTATGCTGATTTGATTCTCTTGTTGTTATTGCTAATATGCTTAAGCGATGGTATTATTACTATTTCTACCTGATTCAAACTCTGGCTCAACTGAACGTTGCATTGTTTCTTTGCTCAAATTATCATTTTGTTTTTATTTATTGAGATGTATTTGACATCAGAATTCGCTGTAGTATTAAGGTCTAGTTTCTTGTCGTCCACTCCTGTCGTGATTTCTTTGCGGTTTTCCATTGATGTTGGCTGACTTGGTGAATGAGAATGTCCGTACAAATGAAGGTTTTTCGCATATTCCACGTGCTGTGATGCACTCTGCTTTATCTAATAGGAATATCAATATTTGCCACGTGAACATACAAAGTTTGTGTGCTCGGCAAATGAGCAAGTTTGATGAATTCAAAATGTGTTTCATTAATAGTAAAATTGATCTGATATGCTTGACAGAAACGTGGTTGTCAGAAAATGTTACAAATGAGTTGATAGCTGTTGATGGCTATACATTGCACAGAAACGATCGTGAACGACGCAGAGGTGGTGGGGTGGCTATTTATTGCAAAAATGATTTGACTTGTAGAATATTATCAGATTCTGAATTATCAGATGAAATTAACGACACTGATAAAACAGAGTGTTTATTTGCAGAGATTGTGTACAATTCAGAAAAATTCCTCTTAGGGTTATTCTACAATCCTCCCAGAGCTGACTGTGCAGACAAATTGGAGCAAAAACTTTTTGAACTGTCGTTACAATTCCAAAATGTTGTTTTAATTGGTGATTTTAATACTGATTTCAGCAAAATAAGTGCCAAACGTGATCGAATGCAGGTGGTTATAGATAATTTTGGTTTCGTGCGGGTAGGCAAAGAGCCTACTCATTTTTACCCAGGGGGATGTTCTTTAATCGACCTATTATTTACAAATAATGCTGATTTTGTGTTCAATTTTAACCAAGTAAAAGCCGCAGGCTTCTCAAAGCACGACATTATATTTGCTGCCTTAAATATATCACGGCATGAAAATAACACTTCCACGTACTTCAGAGACTACAATCGTATCGACCACATATCGTTACAGAACGCCATGAACAGTATAAACTGGGAGAATTTGTACTCGATTGATGACCCTGACATTGCACTTGATCTGTTGAATACCCACCTGCGTGATTTGTTTGAGTCCTTCGTGCCAGTTTGTGTAGTTAAAAAATCTAATAAGAAAGAATGGTTCAACCATGATATCATGCATGCAATGATCGAAAGAGATTTGGCTTATAGAACCTGGATAGCTAACAAAAGTGAACAAAATCACAATCAATATAAGCGTCTACGTAACCGTGTTACACATCTTATTAATGTGGCTAAGGCAAATTATGTTTCGAGATCTGTAAACGGCAGTGGCTCTAGTAAACAACTCTGGTCAAAACTGAAAAATTTGAATGTAGCTAAATCGAGCAAAACGGACCTACAATATCCGAATACTAGTGAGGAAATTAATGAATACTTTGCCAGCAATTTTTCATATGACTCTTTACATGTTCCGTTGATTGCCAGTAACACAAATGGGTTTAGGTTCTGTCCAACGACTGAATATGAGGTGATCAATGCCATAGCTTCAATTAAATCCAATGCACTAGGATTGGACGGAATTCCCATAAAATTTGTTAAGCATGTTCTTCCTTTGATGATTACCCAGATTACATATGTTTTCAATGTCATTATTAAGTCCTCAAAATATCCTCGGGCTTGGAAAGTTGTGAAAGTTATTCCTATCTCAAAGAAAGCAGGTAAAACAGATTTGAATAATTTGCGTCCAATTAGTATTCTTTGTGCAATATCTAAAGCTTTCGAGAAAATCCTAAAAAGTCAAATTAAGACATTCTTAGACAGATTCCAACTTTTAAGTCCCTATCAATCGGGTTTTCGAGCAAAGCACAATACAACCAGCGCTATATTGAAAGTTCATGATGATTTACACTCTTGTATTGATAAAAAAGGCATCGCTTTGTTAATGTTGCTCGATTTTTCAAAAGCGTTTGATCGAGTATCTCATAGCAAACTTTTAATAAAATTGTCAAGGCAATTCGATTTTTCAAATGAAGCTCTAAATTTGGTTAAATCATATTTGGTTGGTCGCCAACAAAGTGTGTGTCTCAATGGAGCAAATTCTGATCTTATCAACATTGTCTCTGGTGTGCCACAAGGCTCAGTTCTAGGGCCAATTCTGTTCACTCTATTTATAAATGATCTTCCTTCAGTTCTTCATCATTGCAAAATACATTTATTCGCAGATGATGTTCAGATTTATTTTCATTCTTCTGATCTTTCCGAGCATGATATGGCGGTTTTGATTAATACAGATTTGTCCAGAATATACAACTGGTCCAAGCGCAACCTATTACCTTTGAATGCCTCCAAATCTCGTGTTATGTTTATTTGTCGATCTCGATGTCCATCTAGCTTACCCTCTATTAAACTCGGAGATGATGAATTAGTTTATGTCAATAAGTTTACTGTTTTGGGAATAATTTTACAAAGCGACTTAGAATGGGATGGTCATGTAAATTCACAGTGTAGCAAGATTTATAATGGGCTTCGCACTCTTAGAATCACTGCAAATATGCTACCCTGTGAAGTTAAACTGAGACTGTTTAAAACACTTTTACTTCCGCATTTTTTCTATGGTTGTGAATATCTATTGAATGCTTCAGCTGCAGCATTACATAGACTACGATTGGCTTTGAATGTTTGCATTCGTTGGATTTTCAACTTATCAAGGTTTTCTAATGTTACACGCCATCATCAACAACTATTGGGATGTTCATTTAACAATTTTCATAAACTACGCTCCTGTCTTGCAATTTTTAAAATAATAAGCAATGAAAAACCAACATCGGCCGATGCAGACAGGTGGCCAACTTTTCGGGCCCAGTTCAGCTGCGATACCATCCATACCAGCTGCTTTGTTGGTTTTGAGCTGGTGAATGGCATCCTTAATTTCCCTCAGCGTGGGAGTTGGTTCATTTCTGTTCTCCGCTGCACTGACGTCGACGTTTCCTCCGTTTCCGTAAGCTCCCGTGCCTTCGTTCTCCACGTCGTTCAGGTGCTGATCGAAGTGCTGCTTCCACCTTTCGACCACCTCACGTCCGTCCGTCAAGAGGCTTCCGTCTTTATCCCTGCATATTTCGGTTCGTGGCACAAAGCCGTTGCGGGATACGTGTAGCTTCTGATAGAACTTCCGTGTTTCTTTGGAACGGCACAGCAGTTCCATTTCTTCGCACTCCGCTTCTTCCAGGCGGCGCTTTTTCTCCCAAAAGAGGCGGGTCTGCTGTTTCCGCTTCTGTTTATAACGTTCCACGTTCTGTCGAGTCCCTTGCTGCAGCATTACCGCCCTCGCTGCGTTCTTCTCCTCCAAAACCGTTCTGCACTCTTCGTCGAACCATTCGTTTCGTCGATTCCGTTCCACGTACCCGATGGTGCTCTCGGCTGCGTCGTTGATGGCTGCTTTCACTGTACTCCAGCAGTCCTCTAGAGGGGCCTCATCGAGCTCGCCCTCGTCTGGCAACGCGGCCTCGAGATTCTGCGCGTATGCTGAGGCGACATTTGGTTGTTTCAGTCGCTCTAGGTTGTACCGTGGCGGTCGTCGGTACCGTAAACTGGGGTGTAGTTGATCAGTGGGGTGAACCTGATCACTCAATTACCCACGGATATCGACTTACAAGGAAGTTACCATTCCATTTTAATGTTACGTTATTGGATTGCGAATGGTTAAAATATAATTGTTGCTTTCTTGAAAGTCGATATCTGCGGTTAATTAAGTGATCAGGTTCACCCCACTGATCAACTACACCCCAGTTTACGGTACCGTACATTGTTGATGACGGAGAGTTTTGGGCGCAGTTTGACCATCACCAGAGAGTGGTCGGAGTCGATGTTGGCGCCACGATAGGTCCTGACGTCGATTTGAGATTCCGTCTGCTATGGTGATCTCTAGGTGTAACTATAAGGGAGGCTGTGTTGGAAAGAGGTGCTACGTATGCTCATATTTTTGGAGGCGGCGAAATCAATGAGTCGTAGGCCGTTTTCGTTCGTTTGCTGGTGAACTTTCCAATCGTCGGCCTGAATTTATCCTCCTGGCCTACCTGAGCGTTCAAATCTCCTATAATTATCTTGACGTCGTGACTTGGGCATTGATCGTACTCGCGTTCGAGCTGCGCGCAAAATGCGTGCTTGTCATCATCAGTGCTTCCGGAGTGAGGGTTGTGCATGTTTTTTATGCTGAAGTTGAAGAATGCGTGTGTTGCCGCAGCTCTGGTAGATGGTATGATTACCTTTAAACGTTCGCACCATGGATCCTATCCAACACACCTCCTGCAGCGCTACGATGCCGAACCCGCGGTCCTTCAGTAGATCGGCGAGTATGCGGGTGCTCCCAATGAAGTGGAGAGATCGGCAGTTCCACGAACCGAGTTTCCAATCGCAAGCCCTTTTTGTTCGCTGAGGTCGTTGCCGTTGGTCTCGGTTCGTATTACTCTGTTGCTGATTTTCCGTTACAATGGTTTTTACGGCTGGCTCGTAGGGTCTGACACCAACCCCCTACTTTCCGGAGGACCATAGTGCACAGTTGAGCTTAGAGTCCTTCCCTGGCACTCGGACGTAGATCAGCCGCCCCTAACATGGGGATCAGACGCTGTTGTGAGCCGCTCCTCCTGGAGAACAGACGCTCAGGTTTGCCGAAGCAAACCTCCCCTTCCCTGTCAGCCTACGACCAAACTTCCCACCGGGGTTGGTTACCCGATCTTTCCTAAGGTTGCTCATAGTTTCCGGCCTGTATCGCGATAAGGTAGGGATAGGAGTTGCTGAGCAGAGGCTAGTGGATCATAATGGGATCTGAATCGCGTAGCATAGAAAAAAATACAAATACAAATTAATGATAAAACGTTCAATACAAAAGTTTCAATTTGAAAAACTAACCCAATAACTAGTATGGGCGTTTACGACTGGTAATTTAATGAAAGGAGCAAATGGCTTCCTCAGTCTAATGTAGGTAAAAATATCGACGTTTTGACCTGGGTATTTGGCGGCCTTTTCCAAGGGTCATAGTACCTACCGTCTATCGTATATGGGGTACTTACAAAAGGAATACTTTATGGGTCGCTTTTCATTTCACCGTGTTTTTTTCAAAACTGTCTTTACCAATGAATTATATAAAATTAAAAAATCAAAAATAACAACACGTATAGGGTGGGGCGGGACAAGATGGGTCACCTAAGGATAGATCACCATAACTTTGTAAACACAAATCGCATTGGTTTGTATTCGTCCGCTACTTTTTAATACACTAGTTAGCTATGCTAAAAGTCGATAAAAAGTTCATGAAATACAAAGTGTGATGTTAAACAAGCAGTTTTAAAAAGTGATCGATTTTGTGCCGTGAAAAAAGTGCGGGGCAAAATGGGTTACCTTTTAAGTAATTCACATTTTCTCAACGAAAAACGTCAAAATATAATATTTGTTTCGCATTCATATATGCTCCATATCCATACTGAGTAAACAAGAGCTACTAGTAAACATTTTATAAATTTATTTGAAATATAAAAAACTTTACGGTTTGAGTGGTCCTAAGGCGACTTGAAAATCGATGTTTTCACTAAAAAAAATATCATAATTTTATATTATAATTTTGAGCATTTATTCCGCTTAATTGAAGTCATTTATGAGATAGTCTTGTAATAAAAAATAAATAACTTTTGAATGCTCCAAAAATACGTTCAAAATAGAAGGTGACCCAAGTTGCCCCGCGGCCGTTTATATGGAGATTATATGGAATGTATCGCATATGAAAAATGGCTAAAAACCATTTTATTTTTTAATTCCAATGAGAGTGAATAATTTTTCAATCAATGCCCCAACCTTTTTTATATTCATGCTGGTCATCTAAAAAAAATACTACCATAAATCAAAACATGAGTAATGCGCCCGAAAATGGCATTGACCCATCTTGCCCCGCCCCACCCTACATGAGAAGCCACGTATACATAAGAGCATTTCTTATGCGAAAACCCAAAAACGATAGACAGTAACGGCCGAAACGTCGGAAATGTAGATAAAAATCGTTCTTGAATCGAAGACTGAGAAATCCATGTGATCTTCACAATTCAATGACAAATTGAGTTCTACAAAACCATTTGAGGTACCTTTCGTTCCGTTTTCAAGAACATAAACAAAACTCAAAGTTCCCGGAGGAACCCCAGTAAAAATTATTGAAAGAATTTCTGGTGGAATCCCAAGAGAAATTCCTGGGGGAATCCCGGGATGGATTCAGGAAGAAAAACCAGGGGAAATATCTGGAATAATCTCGGAAGGAATCCCTAGAAGAATCCGGGGAGAAACCCGTAGATGAATTCCTGGAGAAATTCCGAGAGAGGCTACGGGAAGAAATTTTGCAGAAATTACGGAGGATTTAAGGGAGGCGTTCCTGGATGAATCCCAGGATGAATATCTGGAATAATCTCGGGAGGAATTCCTGCAGAAATCCCGGGAGGAATTCCTTGAGAAATCCAGGGATGAGTTTCTCGAGGAATTTTTAGACGATTTCCTGGAATTCCAAGGGAAATGTCTAGTGTACTCCCTGGAGGAATTCCTGGAGGAATCCCGGTAAAAAACTCAGGATGAATTCCGAGAGGAATCGCGAGAGGATTCTCGGGAGGAATCCCAGAAAGATTCCGGAACGAACCACGGGCAAAATCCCGGCAGATATCCGGGGTGGAATACCTAGAAGAATTCCGGGAAGAATCCCGTGGGGAATCCCGGGAGGAATCAAGGGAGTAATTCCTAGAGGAATATCTGGAATTCCCGGAAGAAATTCCTGGAGGAATCTTGGGAGGAATTCCTGGATGAATCTCGGGAATGGTCCCGGTAAGATACCTGGGATGATTTCCGAGAGGAATCCGGGAGGAATCCCAATAAGATTCCGAAAAGAATCACGGGAATCCCGGCAGATATCCCAAAGGAAGTCTGAGAGCAAACCTTTTACTCGGGATTCCCGAGAGGACTCCCGGATGGAATCAAGGGAGAAATTCCAGGAGGAGTCTGGGAGTAATTCACTGATCTATTCTATTATATTCTCTATTCTAGTGCTTGCACAGTAGGTTGTCCCAAAATTGCACATGGTCAAAAAACTTGGGGGCTCACCCTGCAAATGATAGCTAAGGGTGTTAGAAACAAACTTTTGTATGACGGCAACTTTCAAAAATGACGTTTAGAGGTCGCCCAGGCGAGATTTTTAAATTTCATACAAATATTTTTTTACCGTACAAAAATTGGCAATACCCACTATTTTTATATTTTTTACAGCTTGATATGGATCCAAACTTCTTGGGAAAAATAATTAACGACATGTTTTGCAGGTAACTTTTTGATACTGAATTTTTGAATTTTCTAAAATTTGTCATTTTTTGATATACTTTGCATTTTACCCATCATAAAAAGTATCTGAACCTAATGCTAATTTAAAACAATTTCCATAAAAAGATAGGAAATTTTATGAGGAAAAACTTTGCCGAAGACAGCATGGCTTTTTTTCTATCCGTTTTACAGTTATTCACAATTTACTATTTGATGAAATTTGAATTTTTAGGTATTTTTCTAAAAATCTCACACAAGAACTTCCCAAAAACACATACAAAGTAAAAAATCACATATGCTCAACAAGTTTTTGTCTTGATTGTGTTATGGAATTATGGTGACATCATTATTTGATTTTTATTTTTTGTTATTCAATCCCTTCATATGGAAATTAACTAACAAAGATTTCTTAAAAAGCTAGTTCTCTTGTCAAGCTTCGTACAGCCTATTGATTTTTTAAAGATATTCTCTACAAAATGTTGAGCCATATTTTCGCGTTTATCTTACTTTCCTGTCGATATTCTCAATTATTTTTCTACATGAAAACGTATGAGTCCTGGACCAGTCCTGGGTCCTGGGCTGTTTACCAGGAAACAGTGGCAAAGTGAATAAAGGCGAATACGTTGATCCATGCCAAATTCAAATCGCGATTACGAACATCTTACGTAAGATTACCAATTTTTAGATACTAAGTTCCAATTCAAGACATTCTGAAAAGCAGCCCATGTCTTTTTTTTAACATCTACTGATGTGAACTATCTTATCAACACCGAAAATAGGATACACCGAGGCAAATTGAAACGGGTGGGATGAGATGAACCAGTGAGTTAATGTAAAGTTATCCAAGGTAAGAACAATTTGATTACCATAACGCATACACGGCATACAAAAGACAAGGTAGGCTATTATTGGTAAACAACAGTTTTGGACGTAAACAAGTGACGTCATTTTTATCGTCCTATCTGTTGATCAAAATGATAGGGACTACTAGAACGTTTTATTCATGCCTTTGAACGATTTGAACAACATTATTGAAAAACAAAATCGACATGTTTTGCGGAATGTATCACCTTCTAAATGATATAGAAAATGTGCCGTGCGTTTGAATGTGTCTTATGCTCGTATAAACCATTGTCAGTACATAGGTAACCGTTGTAAATGCCATGGCCTACTGAGGCATCTCAAAATGGTACCTAATGATAAAGTTTCTCGAAGTTCTTGTGTGAGATTTTTAGAAAAATACCTAAAAATTAAAATTTCACCAAATAGTAAATCGTGAATAACTCTAAAACGGATAGAAAAAAAGCTTCGGCAAAGTTTTTCCTCATAACATTTCCTATCTTTTTATGGAAATTGTTTTAAATTAGCATTAGGTTCAGATACTTTTTATGATGGGTAAAATGCAAAGTATATCAAAAAAAGACAAATTTTAGTAAATTCAAAAATTCAGTATCAAAAAGTTACCTGCAAAACATGTCGTTAATTATTTTTCCCATGAAGTTTGGATCCATATCAAGCTGTAGAAAATATAAAAATAGTGGGTATTGCCAATTTTTGTACGGTAAAAAAAAATTGTGTGGAATTTATTACGAAAAATGGCCATTTTTCAAAAATCTCGCCGGGGCGACCTCTAAACGTCATTTTTGAAAGTTGCCGTCATACAAAAGTTTGTTTCTAACACCCTTAGCTATCATTTGCAGGGTGAGCCCCCAAACTTTTCGACCATGTGCAAATTTTGGGACAACCTATTGCACAGCCAGTATTGAAAAGCATCCTAAAAATACCAAAATTTTTTCTGGTATTTTCTTGTCAGTATTAATATTTGCAGCATATCAGAGATGGGGTCTCCAGATAGCCTAGTGGTTAAGGCTATGGATCGCCAATCCAGAGACGGCGAGTTCGATTCCCGTTCCAGTCGGGAAAATTTTCTCGACTCCCTGGGCATAGTGTATCATTGTGCTTGCCTCACAATATACACATTTATGCAATGGCAGGCAAAGAAAGCCCTTCAATTAATAACTGTGGAAGTGCTCAAAGAACACTAAGTTGAAGCGAGGCAGGCCAAGTCCCAGTTGGGACGTTGAGCCATAAAGAAGAAGAAGAAGAAGCATATCAAAGATATTACACAAATATTAAAATGGGCAGACCCACTGTGCAGACTAATGGTTTAGAAGATAATTAAAAAAAAAAAAAGCAATCAGGTTTTCCACTTATAAATAATATGATTGACATGATTGATCTTTTCGAGTTTGATGAGGTAGAAACGGAGACAACCGTACCAATCGTTTCATATAAGGGGAATAAATGTTGTACATAGAATCGTTGGAAGTGGCGTCGCTAAGAAGGTTAATGAACACTCCGTTCTTGCTGGTGGTCGTCCCGGGAGGAATTCACAATCTGCTCTGTTACAAAACTGTGCTTTACCAATATGTTTGTTGGATTCCCAGAACCATTCATTGAATTCTTATGCTAACTTGCATCCCCATACGATCTCGGTTGAGGGATCTCAGGTATCTGATGACATACTCACCCTATGTAAAGACTCGTATGGAAATTTCAAAATAGCCTTAGAATTCCTATGATTTCCATAGGATTTTCACTAAAAAAGCGCCCTGAATGAATCCTTGGATAGTTCTAGGAATCCACGAGTATATGCTAAAGGATAGCTTTGTTTGACCAATTTTAACAATCATTTATTAAATTCAATGAGTTTTTATTTTCAGAATGACTCATTTTTTCTGTACCAATTATTAAGCATACGAAATTTTTGTGAGAGCTTACTTAAATATTAAGAAAAAAAAACAGGATAGATTCAACACATTCAAAACTTGACTTGTATAAGTTTTTCACGACTCTTCTGAAGCAGACTCCACCAGGAGTCATGTTGAAATAGAAGCATGGATTTTTAGAATTTTACGCTAAAGTACTTTACACTACATGTAATAAAATGTATGCTCAAAAGATAAACTTTGAAGTTCCACCAAAATTTTGGATGATTTCTTTGAATTTATTAGATAATTGCTTCTCCACAAAAATGGTTCAAATACCCCTTATGATAGTTTTAAGAAACAAGACAATCCTATGGAAAACTATAATCCCACAATTTTAGTACACTTTCTATTGCTTTTCGCATTGTAGGCCCTACCGCAGTTCGGCATCCTGGGCCGCGGATCGATCGGTTTGCTGATCTGGGAAGGTGAGAACGAAGCCATGCGCTCGGCGTCCCGTCAGCCCGGATCGCGTCTGAAAACACCGGCCACTCCAGTCTGGGTCAGCTGCTGTTGCGGTCACTTTGGGGTGTTGTTCAACTCGAACCGGGAACTGCTACGGAACTATCACGCCGAAAAACGATTCGAGCTGCACTATTACACGCTGGCCGGGTGCTACCTATCGATGACGGTGGACAACCGCCAGCAGGAGGAGGGGGCCGACGACGGTCAGGAGGACGGCGAACGGAAGCAGAACGACATGGTATCGACGCCGCTGGAGCGCTTGATCCACACCAAATGGATGGAGGCTAAGATTACTTATCATGGGCCTCTGCCGGCGTCGTTGAATTTCTAAATTTCTTTTGAAAGGTGTTAATGCTAAAGAAGTCACACCGGAGGTTAATACACGTAGGTAATTTTTGGAAGAACGTTGATCATCATTGGTCAGTTGCGGTCAATTCTGTGATAAACAGGGTTTTAGAGATAAAGTTTGCATCAAATTCCATTACAGATTTTACTACAAATGCTTTTTAGAAACAGGAAAGAGTAACGCCACAAAACAAATATGACAAATGGCACGATAAACATAAGACGCAAAACATTGTACGAGCTTATTAATATTGATGTGATATACGTTAAAAAAGAAGCAATGTATGTCTGTCCGCCTTGATTCACTGGAGAGTACAAAACTTGAATAGTCTCAATAAAGTTTGCAAGTGTTCTAAATATGTACTTCATCTTTTTTGTTGTATATCCGAACGATAATTTGAACTATGCGAAGGGTTATCAGAAATCAGGTATCAGAAGGCCGGCTCCAGAGGCACGTTTTTCCATTTGGGACATTTGTGCCATCACAATACACCTAAGCCTATGTCATCATTTACCTGAGGGAGAATGGGACTAGGGATGGGAATTTGAAAAGGGAAAGGTGTTGAAATTGGAAAGGGTGTCCTAGAAGAGGGACTGAACGCATAAACGCAACGAGAGCTCATAGCCCATACCACAACGGGTTAAATCAGTGCCCTGAAAAGGACACTGTAAAACGTATAAGCGTAAAAAGAGCCTAGAACTCATTGGAGGTGCAGTGTATCAAACAATTGTCCGTACAGCAATTTTTTTGTCAAAATAATTTTTCATTCAAATGATCATAACTTTTTTATACCTCAATCAAAAACGCTAAAAATTTGACCAATCATGAACCATATATGAATGTTCCATTGGTTAAATTTTGAGCGAGATCGAATAAGTTATCTGAAAGTAATAGAACTTTTAGTAAAACTTATAAGATATTTGAACACATTTGTAAAACATTATATGTATCTCAATATGTACTCGATGAAACTTTTTCAATTTTATTCGTGTTACAGCCTAAACCTAAGGCTTTCATATGCAGCTTTGTTTCAGGTTTTTTATTCACTACAAAAAATATGAAAAATTTGCTTATGTAGTTGACGATATTTAAAAAAATTACCATATTTTGCACATATAATCTGCCAAACGTTTTCCACCAATAAAAGTGCATTTTTTTTTTGTAGTGAATATAAAACCTCAAACGAAGCTGCATATGAAAGCCTTAGGTATAAGCTGTAACACAAAAAATATTGAAAAAGTTTCATCGACTACATATTGAGATATGTTTTTAAAATTTGTTCAAAAATCTTATATGTTTAATAAAAGTTCTATAACTTTCAAAAAACTTATTCGATCTCGCTCAAAATTTTACCTATGGAGCTTCAATATATGATTTATGATTAGTCAAAATTTCAGCGTTTTTGATTGACGTTTAAAAACGCTCTGAACATTTGAATGAAAAATTATTTTGACCAAAAAAAATCTGTACGGACAATTGTTTGATACACTGTAGCTTGTGACGTCATGCGACTTTCAACATGACATTGAAAGGCACGTCATCGAAAGCATTCTCAATAATCAAGAAATCACCCAAGCAAAAACTACGTTTGAGCGAGTGTTTTCTTGAAAACCTATACAACTTTGTATGAAAGAGTCACAGTCAAGGTCACAGTGGACATCCCAAATTGGGAGACATGTGAGTTCACATGAATTAGGCATGTTAGCCAGACGAACATCACAGATGTGATAATCAACAATACGTTTCACGCATTTCAGAAAGAAACGAGGTACCAGATAACTGTGGATCTCATTCCTTCTTTATAATAATTTCACGCCATTACCCAATAGAAAACTACGACAGTTCAAAACATGTTTGAATTACTTAAATCCCTTTGGAGAAAAATAGGACAAACCCGCATTTGCTCCTGAAGATTTGAAGTAAGCTGAGCTTTTATACAAAAGACTGGTTTATCCGAAGATATTTGAACTTGTACGATCGGAGTTCTATTCAGGAATACCTCTTGTGGTCCGCAAAGACCGCAGCAGGACAAGCTTCTTTCAAAGCAATAGTTTGTACAGGCATGACTCCATCACGCAAAAGGTGCTTCTGCTGTGTTGAGTCGAAAGTTTGAAAAGTGGTACCAGAGAAGTTCCTATGAGTGTCTCATGGGGGTTTCAGGGGTCTTCAGGGAGTACCAGGAGATCTCAGGGGTGTTTCAAGGGCATCTGAGGGGGTCTCAGGGACCTTCAAATGGTTTCATTGAATTTGAGCGGGGTTCCAGGAGTCTTAGGAGCGTTTCAGGGTATCTCAGAGGCGTTTCACAGGGTCTCAGGGGATTTACAGAGTTCTCTGTGGCGCTTTAAAGAGTCTCAAGTGGTTCCATAGGAGTTTCGGAGGGTCTCAAGGGCACATCAAGGGAGTTCCAGAGGGTATCAAGAGGTAACAGGAGGTCAGCGACGTTTGAAGGGGCCTCAGGCAGGAGCACTTCAGTGGGTTTAAGAGAGTTCCAGGCCTGAGGAGCGTTTCAAGGGACTTCATAGCAGTACTAAAAATGTAATTTTGACGTATCTAAATTCAACCACATCCAGCTCATTTTAGAAGCTCAACCCAGGAATATGGTGTATGAAAAACTTGTGTGGCTAGGCCAGTTCTACAGGAAAATCACGTAAAAACCGCTCTATTTTGAATATTTAAGGTAAATCTCACGGACTACCTTCGAAAAATGAAAACTGATATTCACCATGGATATCATTGGCATTTTCGAAAGTAATCTATCACATTTATCTTAAATATTCGAAAAAGATCGGGTTTCCGAATTTCTTGTAGAACTGGTGTAGCCGCACAAGTTCTTCATATACCATATTCTCAGGTTCAGCTTCTAAAATGAGCTGGATGTGGTTGAATTTAGATATGACGAAATTACATTTTCTGCTTCACTGCTTTAGAGGGTTTCAGGGCATTGAGGGAGATTCCGGGGGTCTCTGAAGCGCTTCAAGGGCTATCAGGGCGTTTTAGGACATCTCGGGGATTTTATGGAATCTCAGGAAGGGTCTGGGAGCTAAAAGGAGTACTTGAAAATTTCAGGGTAGATTCAGGGGTTTTCAAGAGGTACCAGGAGGTCTCAGTGGCGTTTACCTGCTGAAGTTATAAAACACTTAGATAAAAAAAACAGCTTCAGGGGCTTTTCAAAAGGCCCCAGGGGATTTCAGTGAGGAGCCTGTAGGTTTCAGGATCGTTTGAGGGGGTCTCAGGAAGAGGCGTTTCAAGGGGTCTGAGGTCACACTCCATGAGGACTAAGAGAGTTTCTTTGGAGGGGGTCTCTGGGGTGCTGTAGAAGGTTTCAGGGGCATTTTAGGGACTCCCAAGGGATTTCAGGGAGTACCTGGATATCTCCAGAGCATTTTAGGGGGTCTCCGTGGTCCAAGGAAGCCTTAGAGGTTTCTGAGAGTTCCACGGACTTTTCAAGGGGTTACAGAGGCACTTCATACACACTAAGATCAGCTCGGTATTTTTCCCATCTATTTACTGAGTTCTCAACAGCAGATTTAACTCGGTACGCTCGGTTATCCCTTTTGCTGAATACTCTGTAAATAAATAAACGAGCTCTGCAAATGAACTGTCAAATATTACAGATGCATGGTAAATATCGTTACTGGTGAACGATAAATATGATTACCGAGTGTACCGAGTTAAATCTGCTGTTGGGAACTCAGTAAAAAGTTGGAATAAATACTAAATTCAGTGAAAAAACTTCTGAGCTGGAGAATCAGAATCTTAGTGTGTAGCACCCCTGAGATGCATCGAAACACTCATGAAGCCTCCATAAGAAGTGCACCTGAAATGTCATGAAACGCCCTTGAAAGCTTTCGGAACGTCCGTAAAACGTTCCTGAAACCCCCAGAAGCTCTTTAAAATGCCTCGGAAACGCCTCGGAAATATCTTGAAACGCCCCTGAAATCTATTTCAACCCGCCTGAATTGCCCTTAAAACCCCTTAAATGTCCCTGAATCCTCCGTAATTCTGTGGAAATGCCCTTGAGATCCTCGTGATCCCATTGAAAAGCAAACGAAACTCGCCGGAACGCCCTTCAAAGACTTTCTCCTGAAACGCCCAAGGAGCTCCTTGGAACTCCCCTATTTTTGGGCTCTCTAGGAACTTCCTGGAAACCCTTTTGGCCCCATCATAAATTCCCAAGAGCAAGACCTGTTTGCGCGAAATAAGTTTAATCATCAACAAAATTCCGTCTTTTTACGCCATTTTTTTATGCATCCAATGTTCCAATGCATCGGTCTTCTACTCAGCGATTGCCTGACACAGCAGCTTTTGGGCTGCTTCGCAGTGGTTGAGGTTTAACTGCATCACCTGCACTGTGACTTGTCAGCTGAGACACTTTGAATAAAAAAAAAATCAATCAGTGCAGCCTGGTCTTCGCCTCCATATCGCCTACAAAGCTTGCTCCTGTGAAGGCCTTCATAGTCCCATGACTCGAGTCCCGGTTCAAGATACTCGATGAAAATATCCGGTGGCTCATGTGTGTCCTACGGACATACCGACCATCTTGCCTTGAGCTTCCCTATCTTAACGAACTTGTTAGCGTCCATCACAGGTAGCTGAACTATGGTCGCCTGTATCTTTGCTGGAATTTACCGCAGCCGAACAGCTGCGCATAGTTGCCGCATTGCCGTGACAAGCTCTTTCGTGTCAGTGATTCGAATCAGTCGAATTCCGTGTTGACAGCCTGCACTTCAACACCCTCACCAAGGACCTCTTCCGCCAAACGGCGCCCTTATGGGTTTTGTCACGCGTGAGCTCGAAGATCATTTTGCCTGTACGAGTACGTCGCATACTGCATTCTCCGAGATACGTCAGCTTACCGCCTTCAAGGTCTCTGAGAACTTGTACTTGTTCTGTCTTGATGGCGAGGGAGCCGCCTCTTCTCGCTTTGTACCTGATTTTCTGCATCTCCTAGGCTTAGCGTGTCTAAGCTCCTATTCATCCTTCTCCATTATCTTTTTTCTCTTATTGACCACAAGGGGTGTCCAGGGGGCGTCCTCCTCCTGACCCGCTCTAACCTGTGGTAGCTGAAGACCTACACATGATCACAACCCTCTGCTGCCTCAGATCCGGGATGGGCCGGCCGTATCAAGCCCACCCTTCCCAGCTTTCCGGGTCGTCTGCGCGGAGTCCAACTTGCTGGAATAGCAGCCATTCTCTTTAGGGTTTAGCAACCTCCTGGCCTTGCGAGCGCCACCTGGTAGCTGCTCCCCTGATGGCAGCCTTGCACGCTTCTGTGAATGTTTATTGTAAGCAATCGCGTCTGACGTACTCTTTGGGCAAGACTTCGGCACCTTCAGAGTCACGGGTTCTGCCGCTGCCATATTTAGTTGGCATACGTTTTCCATGGTCCTGCTTCTTCTTCTTCTTCTTCTTCTTGGCGTAACGTCCTCACTGGACAAAGCCTGCTTCTCAGCTTAGTGTTCAATGAGCACTTCCACAGTTTTTAACTGAGAGCTTCCTCTGCCAATGACCATTTTGCATGTGTATATCGTGTGGCAGGCACGAAGATACTCTATGCCCAAGGATGTCAAGGAAATTTCCTTTACGAAAAGATCCTGGACCGACCGGGAATCGAACCCGTCACCCTCAGCATGGTCATGCTGAATACCCGTGCGTTTACCGCCTCGGCTATATGGGCCCTTGGTCCTGCTTGGTCATCGTGAATTTACGAAGTTTTAGCAAGTTTTGCTTGAGATTGCAGGGCTCTTGATGAAATACATGCATAAAGCACTCACATACCTTTTATAATGAACCTTGATCTAGCGCATACCTGAGTATGTTTGACAGACTTGAATGATGATGATTGTTCAAAAAAAAAAAAGAAACCTCCGGCAAGGGAACACGTCACGCGAGTGGAGTGAACCTCAGATTTCGGATTAAGGACGATTCGAAGGAGTACAGAGTTCGCGGGACGAAACCCTATAGAGGTCTTTGTTATAATTTGAATACAAAGACGCAAAGCCAATGATGGAGACAAGCTGCTGCGCTTTAAGACACAAATTACTGTGCCCTCCAGCAGGATCTGATCCTGCTAGCTCGCCTGCTCCATTTCACCAGAATGCCAGTAAGTGTTTAGAAACGTTAAGGAAACGATGATGCGATCAGCTTGTACACAGCACACCACTTATATATCTGCGTCTGAACAAGTTCATGCAGATATCGGAGTATTTAGGAAACGGTTGCTTGTCTGTCAGAGGTTCACGTTGGTGCGTGGGTTGCCGTTTGGTGAGCATAAAGTGATGGATCGTGGGATAAAATTACTGTGAAGATTACGCGCAGCAGTTCGCAGGTTGTCGATTAGTGGGCTCAACATGACACATTCTGGGGATATCGGAGTGCTAGAAAATGGAGGTACACGGTGTAGTGAATAAGCATGTGATATTCTGTAACTAACGTACAGCAAGAAATGGTAAAAGTGATGGCATTTATTTTGAGAAATCCAAATCATATCACACGCTTCCATACTTTGGAATGGTCTCAAAAGTACAACACAAATAAATAAACGATCAGTCACACATAATTCGAACAATACTACCTTACATTTCAATCTTAACGTCAGATTCTTCGATCGAATACATCATCATCTCGTCCGTAAATTCATTTCGTTTTTCCGATCGCCGGCGACACCTCCGCACTTTAATGTTCTGCTTTCCCGGAAACTCCATATCATCGTGTCTGGCTTTGACGTGTCCTGAAAAGTTGGAAACCTTCCATGTGCCCGGTTTATCCCGCCGAATGATTACCGCTGTAGGGCACTCCGTGTCGCAGAACGGACAAACCACCCGAGCCATATCTCCTAAATAGTCGCGTCTGATCTCCACCTGGATCAGTTGAAGTCTGTCAAAAAACGGTTTTTCTAGTTCGTGATTTTCTCGCCTGAAATGATGGAAAAATGAGGTATGTTCCGGAACTCGTGTTCAGTTTCGTATTACCTGAAATCATAATAGTTGAATATTTTGTTCTTAACTTCATCAACGATTTCATCCGCATTCGGAACCAACTCCGGGACGCTATAAATTTTCTCCGTGGGCACCGGAATTTCCAAATTACTACTTTCATCGTACGATTCTTCACCCTCCGGCTCCTGGACAAAATGCTGAAATCCAAGCTCCTTGACCTTGGCGGCAATCATCTTTAGCACACATCGTTCACCGGCCATGAAGTGAAAGTCCTGAATACTACCCTGATAGCCACCCAGCATGTCGGCAACTTCCGCATCGGATTTGTTCAGCAACTTTGGCAACCGACGAATGTCCGATTCGATGTAGTCGATCGTTGTGTTGTCCAAGTAGACAAGCCCGGAGTGGATGAATTTGGTGTGCTCGAGAGCCATTTGAACTGTGGTGGAAATAGGGCCGACCTCTTTGGAAAGTGCTTCCCAGAAGTGTTCCTAGAAGGGTGGAGTAATTTCGAATAAGAAGAGGTTATCTACAGCTAAATGTGATGTTCTTTATACTCGTATTCTTACAGAAAAGCAGTGTCAAAGGTCACTCATAAATCATAAGTATAAGAATTCATTCATCAAAAAATCAATCTAGATGCGCCTTCAGGAATTGTATTATTTTTTTCAGAAAATCTTAAAAAAAAAATCTTTTAGAAGTTCCTTCAGTTGAAAATATTTACAAAAATTGATCTAGAACTTGAGCTGGATTGACCGCCCATGGATGCTTCTCCAGTATCACCAGACCAGCTACACTTACACAAGGAATCAATGAGATATCTTCCGGGGACTAGTTGGCATATTCAGTGTGTGAGCGTTCTTCCCTTTAAGGCGACAATGGCGCCTGCCATGTTAGGTTGCAGGTCAATGTAGGGAAGGGGAAGGGAAATGAAAATTGCAATCGTTGGTACCCACATCAGACCGAATATACCTCTGCGTCTGCATAAGATAATGCGGATGTCGGAGTGTTGGTGGGAAATGTTGGGCAAAGTGCTCACACATTGGTGCGTGGATGCCAGGTGTAACCGGTACACCCGCAGACTTTAGGACCTAAACTCATGAACAGTTTGGATGACCTGGGACATCCCGACTGATCTGATATTGTCTATTAACCTTTCAGAAGACTTACTGAACATGATAGATTACAAATCTTAGCTTTGTATAATGAAAGAAACCATTATCCCCACAGACTTTAGGATCTACTTCTACACTCAAGAACAGTTAGGATGACCTAGGATATCCTGCCTGTTCTAATAACCTCTATAAACCTTTCAGAAGACTTACTGGACATGATACATTACAAATCGTAGCTTTGTATAATGAAAGAAGTTACCGTTACACGCATAGACTTAAGAATAGTTTGGATGACCTAGAATATCCAGAAAAAATATTCTTCATAATATTCTACCGTTTTTATGCTATAGACCACCCAAACTACAGAAAAACGTAGAAAAAACTCCATAATGACACTTGGAAAAAATCCGGCATCAAAGGGTTAAATGAGTTTTGAAATTTGTAGAAAATTGATTGCATACCTATTTTTGTGTTAAATTTAAAAAATTTCCCAATCGATGTATTTAGCAACTGTGAAAGACATCTTCAAACTTCCATTCCATCGTAGTATCGCACATGTAACGAACATTCCAACCAATATTCACAAAAAACACTTTTCTGCATAAGCGTTAATGCCCATTTTGATGACTAAATCAGGTTTAGCGATGTCCTTAGAGTTCAAAAGAAGTAGCAAAATCCGATTTATTAATCAAAAGGTGCATTAACGAGGAGAAAGTGATTTTTTGGAACTAATCACATATTTTCCGATCAAATTGCATACTTTTGTGCACATGAAAGTTTCAATGTCGTTGCCTGATGAAATCCATAGTCGTACTTATTTTCTAGCATTTCTTTTGAAAATATCGGAAACTGTTGAAAAATTGAACGCCAAAACCGCTGAAAAGTGATCAATTTCACCCGAAATCACGGTACCTTGCTTTGAAATCCGATCCATACAGCGATATTTTGCACCACAAATCAATAAAACGATCGTCCCGAATCGTTGACCATTTAACACTGAACTACATCACCGAAACCATTACCCATGACATAAAACGTTGATAAACTTGAACTTACCATTGTAGACAACACAATTTGCCTAAATTAACTTTAAAACTCTATGTTTTTCATTCAGAAAACAAGCAAACCTCCATCCACTTTGAAAAACTAGCGTAGCATTCTGACTTCAAAACTCATGTGTTTACAAACAAAAATTTGCAACTGTCAAAATGCTACACGATGAATGAAAACCTGAGAGAGAGGAGACAGCTCACTGACAGCCACGATGTTTACATTTCTTCTTCTTACTTCTTTTTACAATTTTGTGCGCCGCACATTGGTTTGAAAATATATTGTTGGTCAAAAATGATTTGCATATTGAGTTCGCTGCGACAAAGCATGGAAAATAAATGGATTATTTGCGCTGATTGAGGTAAACTGACCATCATTATTTTAACATATGCGATCACAACAAACGGAGCCAAATTTTAATAAAATCTTTTGGATATTTGGCCACTACGCACCACCAATGTGCAATTTTAGCTCGGTTTTCGGTGACAGTTTGTGACAGGTCCTCCTTGACATTAGGTAGCACGCAATCGAAGCCAGCTGTCTCCTCTCTCTCAGATGAAAACTAGTGATTCCGATGATGGTTCAAACCTCCATTTATTTTCAGGAACGCATTGGAGCGAAGAGAAAAAACGAAGAGGGCTGTTCTATGAAAATACACACTATCCAAGAAAGCGTGAGTTTTTGTATTTCTTCTGAAAAATCTAAACAGCTTAGTTTACTTAACATTAACTTTCATTCTTCTAATTTCAAAGTAACTTTAAAACTGTTTATTAAATAAATACCCATTGGTTGTATGCAAGATTTTTCAGAATTGTATGCAATATTGCATCGAACTTCTAACTAGATTTCGCATCAAGTTTGTTGTGTTGTCACCGGTAAAAACGTAAACAAATTTCCCGTCATCAAAACATTGGTTAGCTTGTCTCGTTCCATTCGCCACATTAGCAGTTAATTCCACTCATCAATGAACTGCGATTGTTGAGTAAAATCGCAACCAAAATGCGAAATCAATTAATATTCTTCGCATTTATTAGCGCATACTCGGCCGTTTCGTTTGTTCTGTTCAACTTAATTTACCGCACCTCGAAGGTTGTGATCGATGAAGAGTTCCACTTGCGCCAAGGCGAACACTACTGCCATGGACGATTCGATGTAGTAAGAGTCCTTCGATATATCAATGTTTTAACTTTCTGCTTTATCAAAACAATTTACAAACTTTCAGTGGGACAACAAAATCACAACCTTTCCGGGCCTCTACCTGGTCTCGGCCTCCTTCCTGGGCCCATTCCAGTCCTGTTCGATCTATCACCTTCGCATGATCTCGCTGATTGCCTCCATTGCCAACGTCTACCTGATCTACATCATTCGCAAGGTGGTTCTGGCCAATCGGAACCCCGCGTACCTGCTGCTGGAGTCGATGTCGCTGGCAACACTGCCACCACTGTACTTTTTTTCGCATCTCTACTACACGGACGTGCTGTCGGTTACAATGGTACTGACCATGGTGTACTTTAGCCTGAAGGGAATGCACAATTGGGGCGGTATTGCCGCCTTTATGGCCATTCTGATGCGACAGACCAATGTGGTGTGGGTTGGAATGGTGCTTGGCAACCAGGTCATCAAGACGGCCATCGATCTGTGTCAGCCGGGCGGAAAGGGGTCCTCAAGAAAGGGGCGCCATTATGGATTCGCGGTATTTCAGTGATATCTAATGGGAAACATTTGATTCTGACAGTAAAATTCATTTCAGGATTTGTGGCAATCAATCAAAACTATGCTCAAGAAACCTAAAATAATGATTGATCTGCTCAGGCATGTATTGCCCAACTATTTTGGATACATTATTAACATCGTGGGTTTCGTCATTTTCTTGTTTACGAACGGGTCTATTGTCATCGGAGATAAAACTGCTCACGTGGCAAAGCTACATGTTCCTCAGGTATGTACTTATATATACTTTTTTAATTCTTGAAGAAACCAAGGTCGTTACTTCCATGATGTCTGGAATTTCCAGTTTTAATGAGTATTATTGTGCATCCCAGCTTAATCACTCAGATGCTGACGATCTCAACCAGCCGTCGTTTATCGTGAAAAGATTGTGCCCCGTTTGATTTGTATACGGCGGCTGATTATCCATGACAGCTCCCACCCGGCGGCTGCAAAAACAGTTTTAGCCAAGGTACACACCGTGTGTAAATCATACGGGCGCGGTCTGGCGCGATCTGATGCTGCGCGTTTCGAACGCAGCTTGTTGAGAATCTAAGATAAGCGCGACAATATTGTGCATCCTAGCTTAATCACTCAGATCCTGCTGATCTGAGTCAGCCGCCATAACATTGCACCCGTTTGACTTGTACACGGCGGCTGACAGCTCCACCCGGCGGCTGCAAAACAGTTTTAGCCAAGGTGCACACCGTGTACAAATCATACGTGCGCGGTCTGGCGCGATCTGAGGCTGCGCGTTTCGAACGCAGCTTGCTGAGAATCTAAGATAAGCGCGACAATAGTTAGAATAAGAATTAAAAACCCTAATTAATTCACCTAGCGGTGATGGTGCCTTTCTCGTGCTTTAAAATATCCTTTCGACAAAACTCAAGCGACATGTTGACGACATTGACATAAATACAAAATGAAAACTGCTTGCTAAATCTAATCAATAAGGATACATTTTATATTAGCATAACATCCAATATTGAGAAATTATAAAACAAAATTCAAACCATATAAGTGTCATGAAGCCGCAAAATTTTGAAACGACATTTTAGATTTTCCGGTCATCATTTTATGACTCCGGATATCTACCCCAACTAAACTAACCGCCATCTTGAACATTGAGACACTATCTTGGATGTCCTGGTATTCATTTTTGGACCTAAAATTACATAAAATAGTCGCCGTATTGAATTTTGGCATGTCGTTTATGATTTTCTGGTTACCAGTTTTGGACGAAGACCGGCATTCTTCCCTATTCAAACTATAGTCATATTGCAGACCTTGTGAAACAGCGGACAGCTTGGGTTTTCTGATTACAAATTTTGAATTCTGAACATATTTCCATGCAAAATATGCCCATAATGCAAGAGTTAAAAATCCTATAAAATAGGCACTTACTTGAATACTGGGACATTATCTTGGATTTTGGACCGCTATCTTGGATACTTTGGTGGACTCCGAACATATTTCCCATACCAAACACACTTATTTTACATAGTTTTAGAGCTCAAAATTCCTTAAAACAGCCGCCATCTTCTGTTGACGCGATCAAATTCTTATTTTTCCATTCAACGTTGACCCATCCTGCTATAAATTTACACCTTAGGAATCTGAAATGGTACGATTTGGTGAGATCGCTTTAGTTTTGTCTATATTTTGTTCTCTTTCATATATGTGAACTTAGACCGATTCGTCACTGTTGTTCATACCTAACGTTTATCAGGCCATTATACAAAGCCACGATTTAATTTTTCACATGAACGTTGGTTCTGCTACACAAAAGCTAGTCTCTAATGTGATCTAAGGCTATTTTCTTGCTAACCGTTCATTAGATTATCAAAAAATCTGCGATCTGGTGTGTCGTATATATGGGTTTGGTTCTTTTTTATATTTGGTAATATCCGGTGGGATAGCCGAATATGATTCCATGAGTCATAGATCATGACACTACCGCTTTTCCCAATTATGGTCTGAGATTATTTTATTGCTTATTTTTCACCTGTACCTAACCACCGCGATTTGATATATCGCATGTATGAGTTTGATTCACTTTTACTTTTAACCACTTTCGAAGCCACAGCTGAACCCGCAACACTACCGGGTCTGACCCTATTTTTCCATCAGGATGTCGATAAGTCGTGATCAGTCTTGTTAGAGATCACAGTCATTTGAACCTTTTCGTCGATATTCGGCCTTCTTTGTCTCTGGTATTCGCAACACAATCAATCAAACTATTGTTCGAAACAAAAATGTCAAACGAATGCACTTCACCACGATAGCAGCTTCGGAAGACGGTTCGGCTTTTGTTATTCCTGTCTTCCTCCATAACAAGAGCTATGTTGCCCATCTGTGTGCCGTATTCAATGTAACATGCAAGAATAAACTCATATTAACATTCATAATCGGAATTGGCTGAGAATATATGCGTAATGCTAGAATTACCCACGTGTCATCGTGTCAGATGACATTGATTTGACTCTTTCTTATGTTTAATTAAGCAAGCTGACACGCGACTGCGGCAACGAAATGAAGCTAGTGAATAGTGTCGAATGTTTACAAGACTGGTCGTGATTTGATACACCGCATCCATGGGTTTGGTTAAATTTTACATTTTACTACCCGGATCTGATTCTGGGTAACTACCGGCTGAACCAAATATGGTCTGACATTATTGTCTTGTTAACTGCTCATTGGTTAACCAAAAACGCTGCAAATTGAAGGTGTCACATGCAGAGTTTGACAATTTCGACGGGACTCTCGGAACCCATTCCGGAACACTACCAGTTGTCTTTAGTGTGACCTAAGGCTATTTTCTAGCTAACTGTTCATCAGGTTATCGCAAAAGCCACGATTTGATGTGTCACATGCCTGGATTTGGTTTACTTTTACATTTGGCCACTCAAAACTGATTCCGAAACACTTGCTGGCCGTTCATTAGGTAATCTAAAAAGCCGCTATTTGATGTGACGCATGTACGGGTTTGTTTCTCTTTCAGATTTGACCGCTTCGGCGGGAACCCCGGAACCGGTTCCGGAACACTACTGGTTCAAATATGGTCTGAGATGATTTTCCTTATCAATGTCCATCAGGTCATCGAAAATGCCGTGGTTTGATGTGTCGCATGCATGGGTTTGGTTCAATTGTATATTTGGCCACCTCCAGCGGGACGCCTAGAACCGGTTTCGGAACACTACCGGTTCAGATATGATCTGAGACTTTTTTCCTACTTACCGCTCATCAGGTCATTGAAAATGCCGTGGTTTGATGTGTCACATGAATGGGTTTGGTTCAATTTTATTTTTGGCCACTTCCAGTGGAACGCCTAGAACCGGTTCCGGAACACTACCGGTTCAGATATGGTCTGGGATAATTTTCCTGCTCATTGTCCATCAGGTCATCGAAAATGCCGTGGTTTGATGTGTCACATGAATGGGTTTGGTTCAATTTTATTTTTGGCCACTTCCAGTGGAACGCCTAGAACCGGTTCCGGAACACTACCGGTTCAGATATGGTCTGGGATAATTTTCCTGCTCATTGTCCATCAGGTCATCGAAAATGCCGTGGTTTGATGTGTCGCATGCATGGGTTTGGTTCAATTGCATATTTGGCCACTTCCAGCGGGACGCCCAGAACCGGTTCGGGAACACTACCGGTTCAGATATGGTCTGAGACTACTTTCCTGCTTACCGCTCATCAAGTTATTGAAAATGCCGTGGTATGATGTGTCGCATGCATAGGTTTGATGCATTTTCATATCTGGTCCCTTCCTGGGGTACCGTTCCGGAACATCTAAATGGCCATATCTCCGGAACGGCTGGACCGATTCGAACCATTTTCAATAGGAAACAATGGGACCAGATTCCGCGTCGAACGAATTGTCGGTCATTGAAATCGGATGAGGTTTACTGCCAAAAAGTGATGTGAGTTTTTTTGTACACACACATACACACATACATACACACACACATACATACACACAGACATCACCTCAATTCGTCGAGCTGAGTTGATTGATATATGTGACTCGACCCTCCGGGCCTTCTATCGAAAAGTCATTTTTGGAGTGAACATATAGCCTTTCCAGTACACTTAGTGTACGAGAAAGGCAAAAATTGTGAGTTCGATTTGGAAAACAAAATTTTCAATTGAACGTTCTTCACGTACCAGTAAAATTAGAGGGTTCGCTGTTGCGCACAATGGCGATTTCTAATTTAAACATGTATCGCAATATAAAATAGGCATCCCTGTAGACATATCCTGATATTCATACGAATAGACGTTGCAAAGAAAGAGAGTCATTATATAGCTTGTCTCTCATTCTGCTGGAAGAGTCGATCTCAAATCCCCTCTTGCAATCGCAACAATCGTGTTTAATAGAAAGTTTCAATCGAATAGAAAAAATGGAAAATAGCATATTCAATTATATAGCTTTTAAGATTACTGTTTTTCAAAATAACTCTTGAAAATCATTCAATTGTTCATGTAATTATTTACGGGCAATAATATTTAATAGTAGCTTTACGAATAATACCTATTTCGAACCGAAAACACAATATTCCTGTACACATATTTGTGATGTTTTTTTAGTTCCTGTTATTCATACTTCTCACAATTGTTCTTGCAAATAATTTTCATGTGCACACTATAAAAAAGGGATTGTCGCTATGAACGTTATGGTCGATCCGAAAATACTAACATCCTGTACTGCCCATAATCGCATAAGAGTAACATTCAATAGGAGTATGCATAGGAGAATACGCAACCCAAAGTTTGCAACTTTCGTTTGTATGGAAATAAGCCTTATTTTGGAAATTTATCAAGTTTAAAAATAAACGTTTTATTTTAGTTACATCATGGTACTTAGCTCATCTAGTCTATTTGACCGAAAAAAATAACTAGAGATGTAACGCACTTAATATGTTATCACTATAAGCTTTATTCAAACGAATTCGCTGGAGTTTACAATAATGCATGCCAGTTTAACCAACTAAAAAATAATAATCGTATAACCAATACCGTGAGAATTCGCGATTTGAGCCTAAATACCTCCAGCATAGATAGAAATATTTTACATAATGTCTCGGGAAAATCCTTTTAGAGATTTCTAAACAAACTACTCAGATAGGATTGAATATACAATATGTTGGTGCTTAATTTCTAGATAGTAAGTCTGCCGATTGTTCTTACCAATCCAAATCTCTAAAAATAAAACAGGTAATAAAGTAACTCCAGGCGCAGCTAATGTTTTGTTCAAATACGCCATTAATAAACATTGGAATAATCATATGATTTTTTTAAATTTTAGGTGATTGTCAAGAAAAAAATCTAGGGGGTGTCAAATTTATTCTAAGGGGTGCCAGGCACCCCTGGAACCCCCCCTAGCTACGCCAATGGTCTCCAGTTAGCCTAGTGGTTAAGGCTATGAATCGTCAATCCGGAGACGGCAGGTTCGATTCCCGTTCCGGTTGGGGAAATTTTCTCGACTCCCTGGGCATAGTGTATCATTGTACTTGCCTCATAATATACAAATTCATGCAATGGCAGGCAAAGAAAGCCCTTCAATTAATAACTGTGGAAGTGCTCGAAGAACACTAAGTTGAAGAGAGGCAGGCCAAGTTTCAGTAGGAACGTAGAGCCATGAAGAAGAAGAAAAAAACCCCTTTCAGAATCTCTGGAATCGCAGAATCCAAAGAATCACATGGAAAGAACTTCAAAGGGGCGCTGAATTTTGGAAACTTTGAGTAACCAGTTCTCATTTTACCATAACAGTACTGGCTCCAAACTTGTGAATTGTGATTTCTAATTTGATTTCTGAAGGAATCTCTAAATTAATCCCTGAAGGAATTTACAAATAAATCTCTGGCCGACTTCTTATAGAAATTCGTGGAGTATTTTTTTAAGCATTCCCAGGAGGAATGTCAAAAGGAACCTAAAGAAAATTCTTTAGGAAACCAATGGAGGATTTTCTGAAGATATTCATTCAGGAATACCGTCGTGCGGGGCTACTTTGGACACTTTTGAATATGGATTTTTTGAATTCAAAATATGGTTCGAATCTGTTTGATGTCTTTGGGACTATTGTGAAGCAATAGTTTTCGCATCATTTGGTTGAAATTATTTTTCAAACAGACCGTTTATTGCTTGTCAGGACGCGAAAAAACATCGAATAAACATTAGAATACCGTCTACCCCCGTTCGTTTGACCGCATCTAATCTGAACACTTTTTAATTTGACCCTCTAATCTGCACATCGTTCAAATTAAAAATGGCTCAAACTTCATTCTGCTAATGGAACGGGGTGAAACGGAACGCAGAATCAAAACAAAACATAAAATGAGGCTGCCAGCAGTGGGGTTTTTCGTCGTCCACAGGGTTGCTAGAAGTTCAAACTAAAAATGAACCCCGTTGGTTTGCATGAGGTGTCGTTCAAACCAACGGGGGTAGACGGTAACCTGCCACAGAAATCCAATGTCGCGACTGTTCGTGTGACTAACATCTAGTTTGCCTCGCCCTTACAGCGTCAGTAGCGGTACAGGCATACCTCGATAGTACGTACACCACCGCTTCGTTTGTACGTACTATCGAAACGTACGTACTATCGAATCACAAATTTTTATTTCAAATTTCATTTTTAAATCAAAGAATGTTATTTTTAGAACGTCAGGATTGTCAAAAAATTACATGTGACCTAAGGGTCCGTTTATTAATTACGTAATTTTGCTTGTTTAGGATCCTATCTTTATTGGAAAAATTTCTAGGGATGCTTCGTAGAGGCATCTCGTCTCTGGGAACTTAAACTAATTTTATTTGAATTATCTTTTAGAACCATCCAAACTGATTTAGATATCATTAAATCGATCTAGATCAGTTATACATGGTTATAGAAACATTCTAAAAGTATTATCTTCTGCAATATTTATTGCCGTGGTATTTTCAAAACCATTTGAATATTGCTCCTTCTAGGACACCTCCAAGAGTTTAACTTTTTACGAGAAGGGATTCCTAGAGGTATCCCGGAGCTCTTGGAGGAATCCCGGAATTCTTGGAGGAATTCAAGGGAAAATTATTTGATGAATCTAAGAAAGAATTTCTGGAGTAATCTTGGAATGAATTCATGGAAAAATCCCGGGACGAAATTCCTGGAAGTATTCAGGAAGAACATGGGCGAAACTTCGGATTCCTGCCAGGGGGGTGTACTACAAACAAATATTCATTAGTTCATCCATTCATCTTTCATCGCCCCATATAGACGAGACGACTTTCCGTGGGCGGGCAAATTTTGACACCACAGCGGGGTCGACTCTCAACAACTGCGGTGTCAAAAAAATTCAGGCTCAGTGAATTCAATATTCATCGGTGCACTCGTCTATCTTACAGCCATGCATTCAGATTCAACGGGGTGCCTGGCATGCCCGGCACCCCCAGTAATTTCGCCTATGTATGAGGAACAAATTCCTGAAGAAATCCTGGAAGTCCCGAAAGTATTACAGAAGAAATCCTTGGTGAAGTTTCGGATGGTTGATTTGTCTTTACTAAAGAGATTTTCAGCCCTTGGCTGGTTCGTCTCTAAGTTTCGGATGGAATCTCTGGAGAAATCTCTGAAAGAGACCCTGGAATCGCAGAATAAACTCCTGGAAGAATCCTTAAGGAATCCCAGAAAGAATTCCTGGAGAAATCTCGGAACCAACACCTAGAGGAATTTCGGAACTGAAAGAAACTTGAAGAAATCCCTAAAGCAAGCGAGAAAGCGAAATGTGCTTCCCCGAATCTAACAATCCGGGTTCACCTAGAAACAATTGAATTGGTACAGCCTATAGGACAATGCAAGCCGCGGTTGCTAAAGAATTTTTTGAATGTTTGTGACCTTTTTGTTTACGTTCGGACTTCAAGAGATTTCTTCCAGAACTTCTCAAGAAGTCTCCGGAATCCTCCAGGAATTTCATCCGAGATTTTACGAGTAGTTTCTTCTAGGATGACTCTGGATTTATTTTTTGGGCTTCCAGATGGTATTCCTGGAAATTCTAGCAACTTCAACCCAAGAGGAAACTTCTGAAGGAATCCTAGATAAACTTCCGGAAGAATTTCATTAAGAGCTAAGAAAGCTTAAGAAAGCTCTGGAACAAATTTGTAGACAAACCACGAGGGGAGTCCCGGATGGTTTTCATGTGGAATCCCAGAAAGAACACCATGAGGTGAGCCACCAAGGCACCATCTAGTTATAAAACAGCACACGCATCCCCCATTTTGAATTAAATCCAGCCACTCATGATAAGCTGACGATTTTTTTTAATGCGAGAGCTGACGATTTTTTAAGTCCGAATCGTAAACAACAAAGTCACGAAACGTCAAAAACTTAGAACATTTTCCTTAGCAACCGCGGCTTGCAGTGCCCTACGGTACTCAAAGTTGTTTAAATTCTCGAACTCATAGTTTTCCATATTTTATAAGTATCGCAAAAAAAAAGTTAATTGTTGGAAAATGAAAAAAATAACAAGTAAGTGAACTGAAATCAATGGTAACTTGATGGGTTTGATTCATGTTTTGGAGAGCAATCTTCGCCGAGAAATTCAGTTTTTTTATTACCACTCAAAATTGAACCATAATGTGCCTTTTCGTTTTATTACAACGTTTTATTGGTATAGAAAGCGTTTATTTAATAACTGTGCTAGTGCTTATAGACCACTAAGCTGAGAAGCAGTCCTCCCCTTGTTGGGATGTAACGCCAGAATGATGATGCCAGATATTATGACTGGCAGAATATATCTCTGTAAAGCGAAGAATACTGCAATCATTACATCAAACGTATTCGTTCATGCCTTTCATTTCGCTACATTTTAAAACTGTTTATTTACTGAAAATCCATGTTATAGGAATCTGCATAACACAAATTCATAGTATCGGAGTCTCTGCTATACATCTACCAATGGTTCGAACTCATTTTTGTAGATTAAAAATTAACTAAATTTTGGTGTACGTACTATCGAGGCAAAATGTACGTACTATCGAGGGTACGCACTATCGAGGGTACGTACTATCGAGGTACGCCTGTACTATAAATGTCAAATAAATTTTGTTTACCAAAACAAAAGGTCCTCTACAAGATGGGCACTTAAACATAATCAATTATTACAACAGGAGTTATTAAAATAATTGAAAAGGAAAACTGAGTACAGCGCCATTGGCGTTCTAGTGTATTTCTATTGAATAAACCAATAAAATATACATATCGTATCAGAACATTTGGTCTGCAAGCATTGATTCTACAGTTCATAAATTTCAAAGGGTTGATCAATTCATTCAAAATGTATCAACGTAGCATATACAATCGAATATTTGTATCGTTATGCATTGTAAATGACCGTTTCACCTAAATAAAGGATTGATGGTCCCTTTTTTCAGGCTATCTATATAGCAATATCACGCTGCTCATAATACCAAAGGTAGCATAGAACCTTCTTAAAACGCATATTTTTATTGAAATTATGTAAGATACAGTATACTACAGTATTGGTACAAAGTAGTTTTCTAAATAACCCTGGAATTTGAAATGCAGTATTGTTATAGATAACAATGTCCAAAGTAGCCCCCATCCGGTTCTATATGACATGTGTCCGATTGGTGTATGAACAACTTTTTTGTTTACTGATGGATTCACTTCAAATTTTGCATATCCTACATACATACTCACGATTATTATGTCTAAAAAATTTGGAAATCCATTCACTACTCTGGGAGTTATAATGTCATAAAGTTGAAAAACCATGAAAAAGTGTATAATGAAGCCCCGAAACGACGGTACTTGAAGAAACTCCTACAGAAACCGCTAGTGGTATTCATTAAGGATTCTCTTGAGAAATTTTAAGAAAAATTCCTGGAAGAACCCCTTAAGGCCAAGGGGCCTGCAACTCTAAACTCTCATTAGTATGCATAAATACTAGGAAATACTACGGAAATACTATCGGATAAGCAAGCCGGTTGCTTTGATTCATCTTCATATGTATATGAGACGAGCTTTGGCTGTCAAAATTTGTGAGTCGATTTATTTGCCGGCTAACGAAAAGATACGGTGGTACATTTTTCAACTCTTTGTTTTCAAATTCAACTATTTTGAAAAAATACAGTAACCCTCGAGCAGTCGCGTCTTCGTCCACCCTCAGCGACACCACGCGTACGTTGTGTACCTCAAGCGGGCTTGTTTCATGGTGCGTGTACTCAGTACACGAAACGACCGCTCCCGGGTAAATACATTAAAATATTGAACCACTGCTCAAAACTTTTTTGTTTTGGAGAGCAATCTTCGCCGAGAAATTCAGTTTTTTTATTACCACTCAAAATTGAACCATAATGTGCCTTTTCGTTTTATTACAACGTTTTATTGGTATAGAAAGCGTTTATTTAATAACTGTGCTAGTGCTTATAGACCACTAAGCTGAGAAGCAGTCCTCCCCTTGTTGGGATGTAACGCCAGAATGATGATGCCAGATATTATGACTGGCAGAATATATCTCTGTAAAGCGAAGAATACTGCAATCATTACATCAAACGTATTCGTTCATGCCTTTCATTTCGCTACATTTTAAAACTGTTTATTTACTGAAAATCCATGTTATAGGAATCTGCATAACACAAATTCATAGTATCGGAGTCTCTGCTATACATCTACCAATGGTTCGAACTCATTTTTGTAGATTAAAAATTAACTAAATTTTGGTGTACGTACTATCGAGGCAAAATGTACGTACTATCGAGGGTACGCACTATCGAGGGTACGTACTATCGAGGTACGCCTGTACTATAAATGTCAAATAAATTTTGTTTACCAAAACAAAAGGTCCTCTACAAGATGGGCACTTAAACATAATCAATTATTACAACAGGAGTTATTAAAATAATTGAAAAGGAAAACTGAGTACAGCGCCATTGGCGTTCTAGTGTATTTCTATTGAATAAACCAATAAAATATACATATCGTATCAGAACATTTGGTCTGCAAGCATTGATTCTACAGTTCATAAATTTCAAAGGGTTGATCAATTCATTCAAAATGTATCAACGTAGCATATACAATCGAATATTTGTATCGTTATGCATTGTAAATGACCGTTTCACCTAAATAAAGGATTGATGGTCCCTTTTTTCAGGCTATCTATATAGCAATATCACGCTGCTCATAATACCAAAGGTAGCATAGAACCTTCTTAAAACGCATATTTTTATTGAAATTATGTAAGATACAGTATACTACAGTATTGGTACAAAGTAGTTTTCTAAATAACCCTGGAATTTGAAATGCAGTATTGTTATAGATAACAATGTCCAAAGTAGCCCCCATCCGGTTCTATATGACATGTGTCCGATTGGTGTATGAACAACTTTTTTGTTTACTGATGGATTCACTTCAAATTTTGCATATCCTACATACATACTCACGATTATTATGTCTAAAAAATTTGGAAATCCATTCACTACTCTGGGAGTTATAATGTCATAAAGTTGAAAAACCATGAAAAAGTGTATAATGAAGCCCCGAAACGACGGTACTTGAAGAAACTCCTACAGAAACCGCTAGTGGTATTCATTAAGGATTCTCTTGAGAAATTTTAAGAAAAATTCCTGGAAGAACCCCTTAAGGCCAAGGGGCCTGCAACTCTAAACTCTCATTAGTATGCATAAATACTAGGAAATACTACGGAAATACTATCGGATAAGCAAGCCGGTTGCTTTGATTCATCTTCATATGTATATGAGACGAGCTTTGGCTGTCAAAATTTGTGAGTCGATTTATTTGCCGGCTAACGAAAAGATACGGTGGTACATTTTTCAACTCTTTGTTTTCAAATTCAACTATTTTGAAAAAATACAGTAACCCTCGAGCAGTCGCGTCTTCGTCCACCCTCAGCGACACCACGCGTACGTTGTGTACCTCAAGCGGGCTTGTTTCATGGTGCGTGTACTCAGTACACGAAACGACCGCTCCCGGGTAAATACATTAAAATATTGAACCACTGCTCAAAACTTTATTAATCTAATGCTGGTAGACTCACTTGCTGTTATTTATCGCGGAACAAAACCAGAGGCAAACCTCAAGTAAAATCACAGTAGGTAATGGTTTGTAGATAAACCAGCCTAAATTACGAAGTTTAACAGCGCGCGGTTGTTATTATGGCTTAGGATCATCTTTTATGATGTCAGATTGGGGTTGGCCGTTATTCATTGCTTTTTTATTTTCAAAAACTCAGTTCAAATTCTGTAATCACTCATGGATTTATATTGCATCTCAAATTCTATAGCTAAAAGGAAACAAGCACACATGTTATTTTACAATTTATTACAGCTTCTCTGAAAACTTATCAATACGCAGATGAAAAGTGGTAAAATACACAATTATTGATTGCGTCCTCTTGGGTGAAACTTTAACTAGCCTTGCTTTCACCTGCGGGGCTGCCTTTTACGTCTGCAACTGCTGCTCTTCCGTTTATGTGCAGACGAAGATTTTCTAGAAGAAATCGCAGATTTCTTCTCCACAATCCCATTCCCGCTCAAAATTCATCCAACATATGTAGTTTGCCGACGCTCATATAGGTTTGCGCAACTCGGTTTCCGTTCAAATGCCCGTGAGGTCCTTAGTGAGGTTTTTTATGTTTTTTTTTTGCGAGATCAGGAAAGAATTCATAGCGCGGCTTTTCCTTCAGTTTGATTTCTGGCTCAACTGATGCGGCTAATACACATATAGAATACATATAGAATACATATAGAATGAAAAATCAATTAATTACTCTTTCAGAAATCGATCGCTGATATATCTGTCGCTAACCTTGGCGTTTGTTGGTGATTTCATCCGGAAACTCCTTTGAATTTCTTCCTAGAATTTAACCTCACGAAACCCAATTGACAGCGGAACCATCTGTTGTTTTTTTCTATGTGCAGACGTTGCTGTGGACGCAAGGCATACTACGCAAAGTTGAAAAATACTAGAAATACTACTGGAATACTTGAGCGAGAAATACTACAATGTTTAGAGTTGCAGGCCCCTTGCTTAAGGCGAAACTGGAAGCATTTTCTCATTTTTTCAGTTTTTGATTTTTTTAAAAAATAACGAAGCAATATTTTCAAAAACGGTTTTCGTACACATGTAGAGTATGGATCAATGTATCTTCTGATTTTTTTTTTTTGGCGTTGAAAAAGTTTTCCATTTTGTCTAAAACCATTTTTTTGTGAAATTTCGTTCAAAAATGGTTTCTGCAAAAACGAAAAACATTTTCCACAACGAAAACAAAATCAGAAGATACTTCCAGTTTCGCTTTAAGGAATCTCTTGAGGAATATCTTGTAAAACAAACGGAAAATTATTTAAAAATATTCAAAAAAAAAACAACAACAAAAAGTTTCCAATGGAATTCATGCTGATATTCCCAGGAAATATTTCTGGAGAAAATTCTGAATTATGTCTCTAGAACATGGTTTCTCAAACTATGGATTGCAAACCTTTATCCAGGGGGTCGCAAGGGCCAGTCTAATATTTTACTGTAACAGACAACAAATGAGGGAATTTCTGCAGGGGGTCGCGAAAAGTACATCTGTTCGCTTAAGGGGGTCGCGCAACTAAAAGTTTGGGAACCTATGCTCTAGAAGATTTCCTAAACGAATTCCTGAAGTAGTTTCCGTTAGGAATCCGTTGAAAACTTTCATAAAGAATCCCTGCGGAAATTTGTGGAGAAATTCTCAAAAGATTATTTAGGGAAATCAACGCAGGAATTTGTAGAAAAATAAATCCGAAATATTCCTTTTCAAATTTTTCGACTGAAAGAGTAAGAGCGGTAATTTCTTTCAGGCAGTCTAGTGTGTTGGTTCACCGTTCAACCGGGATCGAAACGATGAAGCAAATAAAACAATTGATTCATGAGCCAACTAACAAGACTGCAAGACAGAAATAAATTATCGCTGAAATCCGTGAAAGATTTTCTGGAAAAATCATTGGGAGAGTTTCATCTAATTCATGGAGCACTTTTATACGAAATTTATGGAAATTTTTTTTGGAGGTGAAGTGAAGAAGTTTTTGGAGGAGCTTTAGAAGCTATTCTTGGAGACTTTTTAATGGAATCCTTGACAGAATTTATGTACGAAACTTTGGTGAAATTTCTGAAAATTTTATGAAATTATAATTTTTTAAAGGATTTGTTGGAAGAATTTCTAAAGCAGTCAACGGGAGGTATTTATGCGAAATTTGGAGGTAGAGTTCCAATTTCTAAACGTATGCTTAGAGGATTTAATAGAAGCATCACTGGAGAATTTTCTAATGGAATCTTTAGAAGATCTAAGATCTCCTATAAAAAAAAACTTCGAAGGAATTAAAAAAAAAGTGTTTCTGAAGGAATAACAAGAGGAGTTTCTAAATCTGTCCCTTGAAGAATTTCAGCAAAAATGCCAGGTATATGTTTTAATAAATTGCTGGAGAAATTCATAAAGGGATACGAGAAATATTGACCGAAAGAACCAGTCGAGAGATTTCTGAAGGAATACTTGAAAATTTTTTTTGAATAAAGCTCTATGAAGAAGTTTTTGAACATAACTCTGAAGAAATTCTCGCTTGAATTTTTTAAAGAAACTCAAAGAAATTTCTGAAGCAACGCTTGTATGATTTTCTGCAAGATATTTCTAAAAAAAAATGCTGGAGGAAATTGCTGAATGAAAACCTGCTGGTATTTTTTTTTTTTTTGAGGGATCCCTGAGCAATTTACTGTAAAATCTCTGCAAGATTGTTTTGAGAAATTCGTGAGGATTTTGTTTTGGAAAACGTGGAGAAATTTCTGGAGAAATCTCTGGAAAACCGCCTGTAAGCCTTTCTGTAAAAAAAGTCCTGATTAGGTATAGAAATCCCCGCAGGAATTTATAAAGAAATTTCGAAAGAGAAAATTCTGAATTGATATGTATAGGAATTCTGAAAGAATTCGTGGACAAATTTCTGATCAAAAATTGATGCAAGATTTTTTTTTTACAATAATCTTTGGCGTCGTGGAAGAATTTTTCCTCGAGGAATTTCTCTAAAAATCCCTAGAAGAAAATTCTAAAGCATTCCCCAAAGAAAACTTCCCAATGAATCCTTAGAAAATGTTTCAAAACAAGGATGATAATGGGATTTGTTGCAGGAGTTTCTGGAGAAATTTCCAAATACTTTCCTGGAAAAAAAAATCTGGAGAAATGTTTACTAGATTTTCTGTAAACACCTTGGAATGACTGGAGGCATACGTCAAGTTAGGGGAATTTTACATCCCATCATTTTACATTATTTTTTTTCTATAAAAGGGTAAGTGTAATAGTTATCGCCATAGTGGTTTCCTATTTGGTCATAGTGGAAATTAAGAAAGTTTTACAATACATCTTGTCATCAAACCTCTTGAAATTATGTAAGTGTTTTAGTTATCTTAAATAATTACTGGAGAATAATAGGGAATTATAGGGAACCCCTACGTCGATAACTGGTACACTCAACCTATTACTTGTCACACATTTGATGAAGTCTCATTTGCTCTCCGAAAGTTGCCTCTTACTGCTTCTTCATCCCTCGACGTTCAGCATGATTCTCGCTAAAGCGTTGACAGCCTTCGCCGCCATTTCGTAGGCGTAGTTGACGTGATCCTTGAAGCTCAGACAGACGATCATGGACTCATCGACAGTCATCTATCTTTCATGTTTCAACAAAAGTCATGTAGTCCTCCGTCAGCATTTTCACTCTTCAAGCGTCGCTCCTGTTAAATACCATCAATACTAGGGTCTGGGACCATTTGGGCAGGAGCACCTATTTTGGGCACTTGCTGCTATAACTCAGTCAATTTCAAACTGATTGACTTGAATTTTTGCACATGGTTAGATACTGTGCGTATCTGATCGTGTTTCGAAAATCAGGTCAATCGGTTCAAAATTGACTGATTCATAACAGCAAGTGCCCAAAATAGGTGCTCCTGCCCAAATGGTCCCAGATCCTACATCGTTTACGATTCTCACGATGACGGCTTCTTTATTTTCCATAATTTTGGGGAGTCTGTCAAAATAGCTATATCAATCCTTTTGTTGCTTATAGAATAGTCTCTGAATTGACTTCACTCCTAGTCCACATTGCACACTTCTCATAAACTAACCCATAAATTCTTTTTCAGATTTTCTACTTCTCACTCTTCTTCGCGGCGTTCAGCAGCTCCCACGTACTGTCCACACTGAAGCGGATAGCCCGAATCATGCGTAAGAAGTGGCCAATGACCGCCCTCTGCGTCTGCCTCTTCGCCGCTGCCATCCACCTAAACACCATAGTCCACCCGTACATGCTGGCCGACAACCGACACTACACGTTCTACATCTGGAACCGCTTCTTCGGTCGCTGGTGGTTCGCCCGCTATCTCCCGATCCCAATCTACTACGGTGTGTTGGTGCTAGTGGTGCTGATGTTGTTACCGAGTAGCAACAACCACGAACAAACCGTGGGATTCAGCTTACTTTGGGTGGCGGCAACACTCGCTTCGGTAGCCCTACAGCAGCTGATCGAAGTCCGGTACTTCATTTTGCCATTTCTTCTGCTAAGACTGATTCAAACCAACGTGCGGACATCTGCCAACCTGCTCACACTGGAAGTGCTTGGAAACCTGGCGATCAACGCCCTCACGGTGTATGCGTTTGTGAAGAAAGAGTTTTACTGGAAGAATTATCAGGATGCCCAAAGAATTATTTGGTAAGGATTTATGGGATAAATAAAGAAATTGATGAAAGTCGTTTCCAAATTTTAATGCACATATCACATTCAGTTAGCCTCACGGGAAAGTGATCTACATCTAGGTTAAGCACGAGGCACAAAAGCGATCTGCAGTCCGTCTTTCGGCTTCAAGGTAAGTTGGATGATCAGTTGCGGTTCCGGGCCTGCCTGCGTCAACCGGTAGTGCCTGATGACCTTGGAAAGGGTGCTCTTCAGTTCCAACATGGCGAATTTTTGACCTGTAAAACATAAACACTTGTATATCAGTCGTTGTTTACATTGAGCATAGTGCAAACATAAGGTGACTTCACCGATTTTGGAGATCCCTGGTTTATATAACTACCCATGTAAATACATACCAATACAGTTCCTAGGTCCTGCGCTAAACGGAATGTACGCATACGGTGAAGACTGCTCCATGGTACGCTCGGGACTGAACCGCTCGGGGTCAAACTTCTCCGGATCTTCAAACAGCTTCGGATCCCGATGCATGACAATAATTCCCAGATTGAAGTTTGAATCTTCTGGTATGACGTTTCCTCCAATTGTGGTTTTCTCGTTGAACTTCCTGCCAATGATCGGTACCGGAGGATAGAGTCGCAGCGATTCCTTAATTACCATTTCCAGGTACTTCATGTCCTGAAGATTTCGGTAAGTCACTGGAATACTTAAATCGGTACCAATGATGTCGATTACTTCTTTGTACACTTTTTCTTGGACATCCGGGTTGCGAGCCAACAGGAGTAAAGTGAACGCAATGGCAATCGTAGTGGTATCATGGCCTTCAAACATGAAAGTGTCCACCTCTTCCTGAATCTCCTTGTCCGACAACGGTTGTCCATCAACGGTAGCTTGCAGCAGCACATCCAGGAATGCCATCTTCTTTTTGGAACCAATGCTATCGTCACCCACAATTCCACTGTCACCGTGGTCCATCAACTCCTTCCTTCGCTTCCGGATGATGTTCGTCGTGAACTCATGTAGCACCTTGATCACCTCATCCTGACGCTTCCTGTCGGGCGAAAGGTTGAACAGAAAGTCCGATCGCTGCCAAACCTTCACGAATCTGGTGGTCAGGAGATAACTCAACTCCGTCACAGCTCGAACGTACTTGGAATCCACGTCCGTCTGGGCATTTATCGGGGTTCCCATTGCGGTCTCTGAAATGTTATACAATTGGCTAGAATCGATGCGTCTCCGAAATTTCCCAATCATCTTACCACAAATGACATCCAACGCACACAGCGTCACGTACGGGTACACGTTCACCAGCTTCCCGGTGGCCTCCGGTTTCAACTTTTCCACCAGAATCCCGCTCTGCCGATCAAACACCTCGATAAACTGTTCCAAGATCTTGAAATGGAAAGCCGGAGTGATGATTTTGCGCTTGTTGAACCACTTCTGGTCGGTGCTCAACAGCAGCCCATTGCCCAACCATGGTACCAGAAACTTGTACAGCTCGCTCTTGCGGATCAGCTTCTGGCTGCTCAGCACAGTTTCCGTGTCCGGGGTGTTGGTGCAGAACAGAGCCAACCGAGTTCCGACCCAGACGCGGAACATTGTGCCGTACTTGCGGCTCAGCGTGAAGATGAAGTCCATGACATCTGCGGGAAAAATGAATGGAGGTCTTCGAAATTATTAAAGCGAACGGTGCGACCGCGTGGTCCCCAGGATCATCTAAACACTCTCTGGGGTATGGGGTAGCACCCCCTTCTACGAGTCAGCCGTGAAGTTGCCGGATAAGAAATGGACTACCAAGGTTGCAACCATTCATTTGCGAAAATTTACATTCATTTGCTATTATCTCAGTTCAGAAGCATGCTATCGAAAAACAATGTATGGATGAATTTAACCTTGTAGTTTTATCTGAAAGTTTGCCGAATAACATTGGGGTCGCAAACGTATACCAAAGTCGTGAGCGAGCTGTGAAGGTAACTTTCCACAGCGTGAATGAAATTTACATTCACCGCGTGGAGAGTTACCTTGTAGCCTCTTAGCTGCTCATAAAGGGAATAATGACAGGAATTTTGTCAAGCACTAGGTCGTTAATTGAAATTAGCACCGCCGTACACACTTCTTACACCCTCACTTACCTTGGTGGAAACATCAACGGTTTTCTGTATTTTGCAGGTAACCAACCAGTTCGAGTAACCAAGGTGGACCAAAATTCAAAAGAAGAATTGTAGCTTTCCGACTGAGTATCAAGCCAAAGCAAAATTGCTTGCAAAATCAAAGGCAACGCAGGTGTATATAAAACGAGGGATTGAGCACTTGAAATAATCTGACTACAGAGTAGTTACATTACATGATCTTAGGTTTATTTGCCCATTTGGGCACAGAATTTCACAGCGAGAGACGACACATTATATGGGTACTTGCCCTTTACCGATGACTTCGCTGACGCTCCGCAATGTTTCGTTGACGGGATCGAGCATGGGCCGGGGGGGGGGCTTGAGTTGCGGTAGTCGGCCGACAGGGTGGCACTCTGGTTGTTCCGGAATTCCGTGGTATATCGGCCGTGGACCAACAGCGTTGCTCACCGGACCTTGACCGATGGTAGAAAGTTGGATGAACGTTGGTACGTCGGCAATGTGCCGACCGGGTGACTCGCCGGACTTTGAGATGGCCGAACTCCTGATGCTCGTGGTACGCCGGCAGTGGGCCGACGGGATATCTCACAGGTCTTCGCCCGGACGTAAGCTCTTCAGATGTACAGGGATCAAAAAAAGGCTGGTCGAAGGGTGGCGTGTACCGGTTCCGGACCGATATGGAAGGTACGAGCTTGTCAACCGGAATGGCTAAGGCCCACCAGTGAGGTTGGAGTGAAGGAGCTGATGATTGGCTCGGTGTCCCAGGCAAGACTAAGGTCCACCAAGGCGCCCGGCTGTTCCTCAACTTGACGACAAATCCGGATGAAGCGGGTGGCCTTCCTCGCGTGACCGCGTGGCCGGGATCCAAGATGGCGGATGACAACGACGCGACTAGTCGCTTTCCTTCTCGTAGGCGAGATTCACGCGGTTCCGAAGGTTTTGTCCAGCTTTCTTGGAGTTTGTCTGGTCTGAGGGTGCACTGGGGGCGAAACAATCCACTCCGGGGATGATACCCGAATTGGGAAAGGGAAAAAAGAAAAGGTCCGCAAGCACTCACGGACCTAATCCAGTGCAATTAGTACCCTGCATCGCTCTCGTGCTGTGATTGCATACTACCACTTTTGTCCTATTCTTTTAGAGTATTCTAACAATTACCTTTTCTCATGCAATTGAATGCACCGAACAATGGTGATTCGTTTTTGGCTTAACTTCTTCTTTAGTTCACTAGGCCTGGGTCATTAGACCCGCACTAACTCTTCTGGCTAAACAAGCACTTTTCTTTTCGAACTATATACACCGCATGCAGGAATATTGAAATTTATATCTGTTCACTTTGGAAGTCTTACGGAACGACATGGGAATGCTTGTGGAGGAGCCAACAAGCCACAAATTGGAACCAACGGTTACAGCCTTCACAGCTCGCTCACGACTTTGGTATACGTTTGCGACCCCAATGTTATTCGGCAAACTTTCAGATAAAACTACAAGGTTAAATTCATCCATACATTGTTTTTCGATAGCATGCTTCTGAACTGAGATAATAGCAAATGAATGTAAATTTTCGCAAATGAATGGTTGCAACCTTGTGGACTACTAACCCTAATTCAAGGTGTCAAGCAACCGGTGTCTAAGAATGAGTAATCTAGAGGGTTAAATATGTGCTAACGGTGTGGAGTACTTGGGCACCCGTTACAGTATTTTGTCCCATATTGCGTTAATGCAAGGCACTGACGTGGTGGACCTTTTTCCCGTACTACTCGTGAGATTCAAACAAAAGACAGTAACAACAACAAAAATCAAACATCTAGTGGAGGTAGCGTATGAAGTTGATTATCAATATTACTTCTTTTCTCGATCAGCCTAGATAGCTATATAGTGTCGGTAGCGATTGTCTCAATTGGCAAGAATCCACCAACAGGTGACCCCTAATTCATGGTGTGATGCGGCATTATGCTTACCGTGCCTAGGAATTTATGGCTAGAGGGGTCTAATAAAAACCTAACCGCAAACGGAGCCTGTGGAGTGCCAGGGCGCCCTCCACAGTATGTAGCCTAGACCGATGCAAATTTTGAAGTTCTCGCTCCCCTAGGCTTAAACGATGCCATTTTGGGTTCTGATCATCCTACCAAAATTTGAAATTATTCGGATCAAATTTGACTGAGCACACGCCATTTAAAGTTTGTATGGAAATTACTATGGGAAATGTTATCTTTCATTTGCACAGGCTGTAGTATTTTTCTATGATGTCTTAAGAATTGAACCTATATTGATTCATATAGCTTACATTGTTATCTATCAAAATGCCAAAGACACATGACACGTAAAACCTATAGAAAAATTGTTATTCAATAAAATTTAATTTTGAATCTTTAGTAATGATGTTTTACTTTCCTTTTTGGGAACACTGCGGGACAAAATTTTACCTAGTAGGCAAGGACAAATTGAGCAATGCAATGTGTCAAAACGAAAACAGAATGAGCTGCAATTGAAGGGGAACCAATGAAGGTGAACTGCTAATAAACATTTTTCTTCCTGTGATTTCCTGAAATTGTGATTCCCCGCACCAATGTAGGTGCCTGGCCACATCCTTATTTTCTGTATACCGATCCCCAAAGAGCCAACTATAAAAAAATCAGGTCACGATCTTACTACGTTTGATCACCTTCACCATGAACTTCAACTTCATCTTGTTATTGAGAGTTAAGGTTCAGTATGGCATTGGAAAAGCATTTTTGGGAATGATTGAGACATTTACTGGTTGAATGAAAATTAATAAACTTTAAGTATCAGTTCGTCTGTGGTAAAGGATCCCTGGACTCTATGGCTTAACTTTATTTAACAAATATATTAGGCTATAAACTTATTCTTCTGGTCAACCCGGAATCGATTTTAAATTATCTGGATTATAATGTATAATACCTAATTAATGGCATGACGGCCGTGAACACCCGGGTAAGGGATGTTTGAGTTGCCGAACATTAGCAATAAATTGGCTCGATTTGACCCTATCGTATTGTATTTCTGAGTATCTGAAAGTAGAAGAGTATCCTCTCAGGTAATCCACGACTTTTTGTTTCCAGCCGGTTATTTTTTGCCCAATTTATAAGCACACAAAAACTTGGTGCTGCTGTAGTCGCTGTTGCTTCACGCCTTTGCATTTCCATGTTGACATTTGGCATTGCAAAATTTTCATGTGGCCTACTAGGCATAATTTTCCTCCCGCAGTGTTCCCAAGAAGTAAAATAAAATATCATTGCTAAAGATTAAAAACTAAATTTTATTGAATAACAATTTTTCTATAGGTTTTACGTGTCATGTGTCTTCGGCACTTTGATAGATGGCAATGTAAGCTATTTAAATCAATATCGGTTTGATTATTAAGACATCATAGAAAAATATTACAGCCTGTGCAAAAGAAACACGAGATTTCCCATAGTAATTTCCATACAAACTTTAAATGGCGTGTGCTCAGTCAAATTTCATCCGAATAATTTCAAATTTTGGTAGGATGATCAGCACCCAAATTGTCATCGTTTAAGCCTAGGGGAGCGAAAATTTCAAAATTTGCATCGGTCTAGTAGCCCTTACTGCGCTAACCGGAGCAATGGTGCAGTGGACAATTGGCTGTTCTTCTTTAGTCTCACTTGAGGCTAAATAAGGGCGGGATTATGAGGATGTTGTTAATTTGTTTAAATTTTCACCTATATGGTTTCGCATTCTGCGATTTACACAGTGTATTCTGTTTATCCTCGCCCTTGGCGTTTTCCAATCGTTACCGATCTGGTTTTATTGATGCTGTTCTTTGTTGTGCTGTTATTGCGAAGAGTTCAATCTTACCAAGTTTGGGTAGTGGCTACGGTTAGGATAGCTCAGGTCAATCTTCAGCATAGAAGAACAGCAACAATCAATCTTTGCAGACTTATGCAAAATGGCTCAGCCCAAGTGGCCTTGGTCAAAGAACCTTACTTTCGTAAGGGGAATTTCTATCTAGGAAACCTTGTGAACCCGGTGTTTTCTACTTTCAGTAAACATGAAATGACAAACTCAAGTGTCATGTCTCGAGCCTGTGTGCTTGTTAACAACGCAATAGTTGCTACACTCATCTCTGAACTAACCACCAGAGATGTATGTGCTATCACAATTGATGTATCTGTTGGAAACCTCAATAGGAAATACGTCTATTGTTCGGTTTATTTACCGCATGATGAACCATCCCCTACGGATGCTTTCAAGCAAGTCATCGCATACTGTACTTCAAGAGGCGTTCCGCTAATTGTTAGCAATGTTGCTAATGCTCACTATATCATCTGGGGCAGCTCAGACATTAACTTGAGAGGCTCCAGTTTGATGGAGTACTTAAGTAGTATAGATCTTGCATTACTTAACATAGGCAACCGCCCAACCTTCATGGTATCTGCTAGAGAGGAAGTGCTAGACATAATGCTTTGCCCTAGTAGAATTAGTCACGAGCTGACCAATTGGCATGTGTCAGATGAAGAATCTTTATCTGACCATCGCTACATCTTTTTGAATATTTAAATGTTACTTCGCAAACATGGCGTTTCAGGAATCCCCGATCAACAAACTGGGATCTCTTTACTGATTTGGTTGCGGCCAAATTTCATGGATACTCACCATCCATTAATGCTCCAAGTGATTTAGATGATGCCGTTGATACTACAACGACCTTCATCATGGAAGTTTTTGAAGAAGCATGCCCTCTACGGTCTGTGAAGATCACAAGAGGAACCCCTTGGTGGAACTCTGATCTGGCGAAACTCAGGAAACAATGTAGAAAGAGTTGGAACAGACGACGTTCAGCTGGTTCGGAGGCTTTCAGGTCGGCTCGCAAGGCCTACAGGAAAGCTCTCCGGTCTGCTGAACAATCCGGCTGGAAAAACCTTTGTACAAATGTTTCCAGTTTGAGTGAAGTCAGTCGGTTAAATAAAATCCTTGCGAAATCTAAGGATTTCCGAGTGAACGAACTTCGTTTGACAAATAGCGATCTGACTTCATCTGATGAGGAGGTTCTGGAATGCTTATTCATCACACACTTCCCTGGATGTGTGGATACTACATCTTCGGATGAACCTGATGTCTTTTCTTGTAGTTACGATTCCCTGGCTTCGGCTCGGAATATTGTACATAACTGTAGAATCGATTGAGTGGGCACTTAATAGCTTTGCTCCTTTCAAATCTCCTGGGGTAGATGGGTTTTATCCTATTTTGCTTCAGAAGGGATTTGATCATTTCAAACATGTTTTGAAAAAAAATACGAATTTGCAGTTTTGCTACAGGGTATATTCCCAAATCCTGGCGGGATATTACTGTGAAGTTTATTCCGAAAGTGGGTCGTGCGTCGTATGAAGAAGCAAAGAGTTTCAGACCTATCAGTATGACCTCTTTTCTTCTGAAATGCTTAGAACGCATTGTCAATCATCACATCCGTGATGTTCATCTGGCCAATGTGCCTCTTCATGTGTACCAACATGCTTACCAATCTGGAAAGTCCACTGTGACTCTTTTACACAAAGTTGTTTACGATATCGAGAAGGCATTCGCTCAATAGCAATCCTGCTTGGGTGTTTTCTTAGATATCGTGGATGCCTTTGACAACGCGCCTTTCGATGCCATATTAGAAGCCGCACGGGGTCATGGTATATCACCAATGATTTCCAATTGGATTCACCAAATGCTCAAAAACCGATATCTCTTCTCGACGTTGCGTCTAGCAGGGATTAGGAATTTGAGTGTTTGTGGATGCTCCCAAGGGGGAGTCTTGCCACCGCTTTTGTGGAATCTCGTAGCAGATACGCTATTGAGGCAACTCAATAATAGCGGTTTTCCTACTTATGGTTTTGCCGACGACTACCTAGCATTGTTAGTTTTTTTTCATTTCATTTCATTTCATTTATTTATAACGGAAAATACAATGGTTTGAACATCTCCTACTGAACTAATGTTCTTTTAAAGGTTTGTTCAATATCTATCTTAGAGTATTTGAATTATATTTAAGACAATTATTTCTAGTTCACTAACATATTTCTAGGGTTATTCAGAATGAATTGCTTTAGTTTTCGTTTAAATATAAATAACGTTGGAGCAGCTTTGATGTTATCAGGAATTTTGTTGTATATAATTGGTCCTATGTTCGAGAATCTACGCCGTCCTATCTCCGTTCTGAACTGTTCTCGTCGAAGGTGATGAGCGTACCTGGTATGATGTGGGTGAAGAGCATTCCCAAATGACCAATTGTGATGAATATTCAGCTCATTGATGATTTTATACATGGAAATACCAACTTGAAGCATGTGAAGGCCTAATATTGGAGGTATTTGGTGTTGAGGCAGTTCGTACAAATCAAGTGTAGGAAATAGGTACGGTAAGCTAAAGATAGCTTTAATACAGCGGTTTTGTTGAATCTGCATTGGTTTCAAGTGTACCTTGTTACCAGTGCCCCAGGCGGAAATACCATACTGGTAGCGGCTATGGATGAACGAATGGTAGATCTTCAATAGAACATGTACTGAAACAAATTTGGAGAGCTTCCTTAGTATTCCGCAAAGCGATGCACATTTGGAGATAACTTTTTGTATATGCTTATCCCAGCTGAGCCTATCGTCAATGCATACACCTAAATACTCGTACTCTGTTACCTTTTCAATTACTGCACCATTAATGACTAAGTTGGGACACGAGTTTCTCTCTTTCTTTTGTGAACTGAAGATCATCATTTTGGTTTTCTTCAAGTTGAGGGCCAGCAGGTTGTTTTCCAGATAAGCATACACAAGTCTCATATCGTGAGTCATATCGTCTACAACTCTTTCCACATACGGTCCTTTGTATGAGATTGTAGTGTCATCGGCGAATAGTCTTGGCTTCCCTTTGAGTGGTAGTTGTGATATATCGTTCACATAGATCAGGAAAAACAGAGGACCCAAGTTGCTGCCCTGTGGTACACCGCAAGTTATGGTACTCGATGTACTTTTCACTCCACCAGCAACAACTTGCTGACACCGGTCGGACAGATAGCTTCTAACAAAATCAAGAGGAACTCCACGAACACCATAAGCGTCCAATTTGTTCAAAAGCATCTCGTGGTTGATCGTGTCAAATGCTTTAGATAGATCCAAGAAAACAGCTCCGGCACAATATTTCTGGTCCACAGAACTTGATATTTCATCTACCAACTCCAGAATAGCAACCTCAGTCGATGATCCTTGTCTAAAGCCAAATTGGTGTTCGTATAGCATTCCAGTGAACTCAAGAAAACTTGATATCCGTGTGTAGAGTACCTTTTCAAAAATTTTGTTTATCGCTGGTAGAACTGAGATCGGTCGGTAGTTAGAAGGGTCCATCGGATCACCTCCTTTAAACACGGGATACACTAACGATCGCTTCAGAGACGTTGGGTAGACACCATCGATGATACTGTCATTGATGCTATCCGCAAGTATACTGGAAAGGCTCGCAGAGTGTTTTTTTAAAGCAGCAATGGGAAATCCGTCAATCCCAGTTGCTTTGTTCGCATCTAATTCACTTATAATTGAAGCTACCTCAGCTTCCGACGAAGGCCGCAGGAACAGAGAAGCATTGCATCGATTCATTGTGTTGAACTTGTTTATATCGCCATCCGACTCCAAGCTGCTCGCAAGTTGTTCTCCGACTGTTGAGAAAAAGTTGTTGAAAGCGTTGCCCACCTTCTCAGGATCCGTAACTTCAACTCCGTCAATAGTAAGACTATGATGCTTTGGCTTTACAGATTTGTTCCCGATCAACTCATTGATTCTCCCCCAAAGAACTTTTCCATTATTCGTTGACAACATTTTGTAGTAGTATGCTGCCTTAGCTCGTTTTTTACATTCTGCCAACTTTCTGTTTGAACGTTCTAGCAGATCTTTCAACTGTTGGTCCTGGCGGTTACGTTTCCATCTTTGGTACAAGCTATTCGATGTCCTGCTTAATTCCCAAATTTCCATGTTAAACCACGGGCAGTAATTGTGTTTTACTTTAACTACAACAGATTTACTGGTTGAATACATTCGATGAAGATGTGCATATTTATCGGTAATTGCCAAAATTCTTTCGTTGGGAGATAAAGTTGCAAAATCTGATGAGTTCAGAAACATTTGAAACTGTTCATCTAGTAGTCGGTAATTCGTAATCGTTTTCGTAAGTACTCTAGTAGGCCTGGTGGTTTTTGTTTGAAATAAGGTGAGAATATATCGATGATCACTGAGGTCACAGTTCAGGGTATAGTTTGTTATTTCATGGGAATGCTCAATGTTAGCAACCACATGATCCAGAATGTTATTGCTACTAGGACGAATCACTATAGTGTTAGTAACAACCATATTATACGCAGCAAGCAGGTGTAGATATTCTTGAACTCCTCTAGAGGCATTGATATTAACGGGCAAATTCATGTCTCCAAGTATGAATTGCGTTGTTGTCTGATCTGTTGATGCTAGGATACGTTCGATACGAGTGATGAAACGTCCGAATTCAAAATCTGGGGGTCGGTAGAATCCATGAATGAAGACTGGTTTGGGTGTAGTTAATAGCTTCAAACCAACATAATGACATCCGAGGTCCGAAGAGTTTTCAGTTATCTCGAACTCTATTTCTTCTCTAATAAAAACGGATAGTCCACCAGCTGACGTAGGACGGCAAGAGTGTACGCAGTTATATCCTCGAATACTGTAGAATCTAGATCGATCCTCTTTAATCCATGTTTCCCCAACAAGCAAGATATCCACTATAGTAGGAATGCTTTGAAGGTATTCGCACAACATATCGAATTTTTCCAAACGGTTCAGCCCTCGAACATTGATTTGTAGTAGTTTCAACCCTTCGAAAGGAGTTGGCAAAAGTAGGTCGTCGATTGATTCCAAAAATATGGTTTTAGATGGATTAGGTTCACTTATTGGTTCGGCTTCCATGTTGCAAGTATTGATATTGCACCTCTACATTCCTCCTAGTAGCTTATTTAAGTCTTCTCTGGATTTGATTAAAATCGGCTTAGAACATTGAGAGTGCTTTGCAAAGATAATCCCATTTCGCCCAGGCCACACGTATCGAATGTTTAGTGCTGCTTGGTGCTTTTTAAGCGTTCGAAATAATTCCATAGATAGGGGTGACAACTCATCTCGGATAATAACCGTTTGACTCCAGCCACTTTGCCAACGTATACCTTGAATCATTGATGCCGTAAGGCGGCCAAACTTCTTTTTTGCTAGCAAGATATCCTCTTTGTCGTGTTTGTCTTTAAAAGTGACACGAATTGGGTTGTTGCCTTCTTGAGTTGTAGGAATCCTTTCGCACGACACAATCCTATTCTTGTCCAAGTCCACTCCGATTGTTTTGCAGATATTGGACACAAGATCTAAAGAGTTTTCATTGGCTATTTTTGGAACTCCCAGCAAGACAGCATTTGTCGAGATTTCTGATCGCAATCGTGTATCAATTTGTACTTCCTGACGACACACGGCAGTTGAGACCGAATTTGTTTTCTCACCCAAGGCTTTTAACGATTGTTTGAGGTAATCGTTTTCAGCTTTCAGAGTTTTAAGCTCCACTTTAAGTTTTTGCAACTGGCAAATTATGTCATCGAATTTGTCGGATAGAAACTCTTGACCCACAACGATTTTATCGATAAGTTGGGTTGAGTATTCTTGAAGCATCGACGAAAATAGTTCTGGCAGCTCTGCTATGCCAATCCGAGATTTGAAATTAATGTTCAAGTGCTCACTAACAGATGGCGCTGAACTTGACATCTTTGAATAAAGAGCTATTGTGCTCTCTTTTCTGGAAGGAGACTACTACTTAAGCTAGTATGACACTCTTTGACCAATGCCAAATATTTGACCACTTTTGACAGTTAAATTTTGACCAAGGTGTACCTGGCAAACAAAAATATTTGTCACTCTCGAAAAACGAATAGGGACAAACAGAGCCAAACAATCTGCCAAAATTTATCTGTCAAAAGTGGTCAAATATTTGGCGTCTGGACAAAGAGTGTAATAGCACCCTTACACACTGTTGGCAAGGAGTCAGATGGTGTTTGCTTGCGATTCCAATTGTTTCGATGTTACCTGCAGTATCTCTTCTCGATTGTTGGTGTTGTATAACGCCGTTCCTTTGGATGTGGTGGGATATGTTGACTTGTTTATGTACTCAGCTCAGCAGATGTGATGACGTCAGACCGGCCGGTACGCAGATTCAGCAGATTTGATGGAGACCATGGGCAGCCAGAGGGTGGCGGTGGAGGGTGGCAGAATAAAAACAAGCAGCGAATAGTATCTTTATTGGGCATTCATGAGAGCAGTTACAGCGGGCTGATCTATGTTTTAATTAGCAGTTCTAGCATTGTGGCAACGACAGCATAGCAACAGCAGCAGTAGATACCATGCAACTACGAGCGATTTTTGTTCTGGCTATAGACAAGGTGTTTGTTTGAGCAGCAGCAGCAGCAGCGGTGTTAAGCTGGGTGGCGGAGGTGGTGGAGGCGGTAGCAGGCAATGGCGTTTTTGGCAGCTTGATCAATCGCAGCTGATGAGGCAGGTTTCGATTATGGATTTCTCCGTAAATTCTACTCACATCGTATTTTCAAATATCACGAGCGATGCAGCAGCAGCTGTAGAATCGGATGCTGGGGTGGCAGTGGGCGGCTTTGAAAGTTTTGCAACAGTTTTCAGAATTAAATTCAGAGCACAGATCACAACAGCGATAGCACGGCAGGGATGCCAGATAGATTTTTTGTTCAGTTGGTATGTGTACAACCACCCTTTTCGACCTGATGCAAAGCGCCCGTCAGGTAGTTGAGGGTTGGTGTCGCCAATATGGCCTTTTGGTAAATCCGAGTAAAACATCTATTGTTCTTTTTACGGAAAGACGAAACCGTAATGGCGTTCGACCTTTGCGTCTCTTTGATTCTGAAATCGATGTGACTGAGTAGGTAAAGTACGTTGGAGTCATTCTTGATTCTAAGCTTTCCTGGGCATCTCACATTGAGTTCAGAATCAAGAAAGCTTGTATGGCCTTCGAGCAATGCCGGTGAACCAAATTGAGTTCTAAAACCCAAGTATATCAAATGGATTTACACAACTGTTGTTCATCTAATATTGGCCTATGGATGTCTTGTGTGGTGGCAAAAGGGCGAAGTGAGAACGGTTTAATCAAAATTAGGCCACCTACAAAGGATGTGCTTATTGGCGATGTCTGAAGCGTTCTCTTCAACTCCTACGGCAGCGCTCGAAGTTCTCTTTGACGTTGCCCCACTATACATTCATCTCAAACAAGAAGCACTTTCTTGCACTTACCGCCTATGGGTACTCGGTTTACTAGAGGAAACTCCTGTGAACCGCAGTTCAGCACACACCTTGTTGTTTCCACTTTTGGTGAATTGAGACAAAGTTGTCTTTGCTCCAAGTGATTTTACAATTGCTTGTAATTTTCCATATAGAAAATTTTCCACGAAATTCCCTTTCCGGGAAGAGTGGACATCTGGTTATCTGGAAAGAAGTATTTCAGACGGCATCGTATGTTACACTGATGGCTCCCTTCTCGAAGGTCGAGCAGGTGCTGGTGTTTATTCTCTTGAGCTAAGGCTCTATCGGCCTTACTCACTTGGTAGGCACTGCACCGTTTTTTCACGCCGAAATCTTTGCTCTTATGTGCGGAGTGCAATCAGCACTTCAGCAGTACGTAATGGGCAAAGTATTATACTTCTGTTCAGATAGCCAGGCTGCTATTAAAGCACTTGCTTTGGCCAACTCCAGGTCGAAGATAGTTATCGCTTGTCGAACTCAAATCGAGGAGCTGAATTCAGCAAACGCTGTTCACCTGGCCATTCTTCCATCGCTGGAAATGAATTGGCTGATGAGTTAGCTTGCACTGGAGCATTGCATAACTTCATTGGCCCTGAGCCAGCTATTCCGATATCCAAGTGTTGGGTAAAGCTTCAGACACCTGGGCTGCCACTCAACACAGACAACACTGGAATAGTTTGGAGTCATGTCGTCAAACAAAATTGTATTGTACTGAGCCATCTCTAGGGGTGGCAAAGTATCTAACAAATCTGTCAAAGCAGAATTGCAGCATGCTCGTTAAAGCATTGACAGGCCACTGCCGACTCTGCTATCACATGTGGCGAATATTCAGCAAGCTGATTCATTTGCCTGTGATATCTGTGAATCCGATTATGGAACTTCGTATCATTTAATATGTAACTATCATGTTTTTGCGCAACTGCGTTTCCGAGTACTCGGAAAACACTTATTAAGTGAAACTGACTTCAGAAACCTGAATCTTCAGGATGTTCTGTTGTTCTTGACTCGCTGTGGTAAAGAGCTATAGGCTCTCTTTAAGCTTTATTCGTTATCACACCCGAGCAGAGGGGAATATCAAATTAATAACTACGAAATTACAAAACCTGTTTTTATATCTCGTTTTGTTATTATTGTATTATCAAGGCATTACGTTTCCATAACATGTTTTGTTGGACAATCTTATTTTGTTATGACCAAGCTATTGGTATACAGCCATTAAATAACATTTCAATATTTCCTTTTGTTGTGGAACAAGTTTGATTATTATTGTATTATTGAGAGTGTAGACATACTTTATGCTATTGCTATCGAAACTAAAACAAGTTTTGAAATAAATCCTACGTCATTCAACAACGTTATTTACAGTATTTCGCGAGTTATGCTTACGGCATCACATTGGATAAGAGGTGTGATATATTACGTGACATGGAGGTGCTGTAATGTGTACAAAACCAAGTCCCTGCTGGGCGCCGCGAGGTTTGAAATTGACTGAGTTGTAGCTGAAAAGTTCCCAAAATATCGGCCACTGCCCAAGGCGCAGCACCCTACATACATCAAAACGAGAACATAGCAGACGATATTAAAGGTGGGGTTTGAAAGGGACGTTTCAGATTCCGCCTTTGACATGAGAATTTCAATAATAAAAATGTCAAACTGATTGAGTAAACTTGTTTGAACGAAGCTAATACAGACAGCTGAATCCAAAATTGTAGATGGTTTTGAATGGGATTTTTCAGAAATATTTTATATTTTCACATGTTTTCCCTGTCGTTCCAGAGGATGAAGTCGGATCTACCTATTTGTGGTAAAAGATTACATGAATAGTTGAAAATACGCCTATGAGGGAAGAGAGAAACTGAAGTTCGCAATGATTGTTCCGCCATACTCACATGCTGGTCTAAATATGTATAGCATCCTCAGCCAACACGTAGTCATATATGATGTAGAAAAGGATGCTAATGTAGAGGCCATATGCGTACATGCTTTCATTTAACCACGGGTAAAGTGTACGCATATCGCCTCCACTTTAGCATCCTATTCAACAGCATGTGCGATTGTTTGATATCATAACAAATTTTGCTTTCGGGATGTTATAAATAACTCTTTAATATCAAAACTTGTTATTGAAATATTTCCCAAATTCACTGTTATTAAGTTGTTATTGACACTAACAAAACAAGTTTTTAAATTGATTTTCCAGGAACAAATTTTTGTTATGTGACATGTTATTTTTCCGCTTATGACAGACAAGTTTATAACTCAATATGTTTTGTTAATAACATAAAAATAACTAATTCCATTATGCAGTTATTTTGCCAAAATAACGCATTTTATTATGCTGTTGTTATTCTCTTCTGCTCGGGCAGTGCCCTTCTCAGGGCGCTGTTTGAACCCATTGTGGTACGCTTATGCGTGTATGACGATCCTATTCCCTTACCTGTCCTTTCCCCAGTCCTATCCTTTTTCCTTCCCTTCTCTGTCAGGTAAATGATTAATAGGCTCGTGTTCATGGCGATGGCACAAATTTCCCAAATGGAGGAGAACGTGCCTCTGGAGCCGACCTACTAATACCTGACACCTGATACCCATCAAGTATCAAGTAAGTAAAACGCAAAATTTGGATGTAAGTTCAGAGCATTGATTGTTTTAAAGCATGGTTCCACGTTTAATTGCATACGGCCAAAAACTAACAAAAACGCATATTTTGTCATAAGTATAAATTAAACTATAACTCAAAATTATGTCGTGCTGGAGCCCTGATTCGGATTCATCAGTCCAAAATCTTCGTCTTCTTTTGAGACATACGAATGGTTGAATTTTGATTGGCAGTGTAAATGATTTCGAAGCTTCAATGGCCAAAAATATGCAAATTATAACATTCAAATAGGAAAACGTCATTAAATTCCGTAAAAAAATAGTAGTTCAATCTCATTAATTATAACTACATTGCCACGCAAAGCGTTCAACCTGCAATTTGGTAAAGATACCAACAACCTGTAATTTGCATCATCTAATCAGAGACCAGTGAATTACTTCTCAAATAGCTCAAATAGTCTCACGTACCCACTGCTGACGATAGATGCACTTGCACTTCAACTGGATCACGCGTTGCGTCAGACGCTTCCTGCTGATCCATATTTACACAATTTGCACAAAACTTAAGACTACTTAGACACAAATGCTATCACCACTTCAAACACCACGGATTAACAACCCAAGCGAAACAATACCTTCAGGCTTTTTGTTGAAGTACAAATAGTAGCACCCGATGAGGGGAACCGCCGCTGGACCCGGCCATTGGGACTGGTATTTCAGGTTTCTCCGAACGAGCAGATAGTTAATCCCCAGCACAGCACCGACAATCACCAGAATCCAATCCAGAAGGGACATCTTCGCGCTTCAGCTCAAATTCAAAACATATGCCTACAAACAACAACGCGTGCTACAAATACGCATCGAATATGGACGCCACAGGTCAGCGATAAGAGTAAACTGTATCTACAGAGCGGGGGTATTCTGTTCCATTCAACAGCACAGTTAATCGACGCGGAAAATGTAGTGATGCACTCTTTCTCGCCGGCTTTCACAACGCGAACTGAGCAAAAATTAGCGATGGTTATTCATATAACTTCTAGGTCGGTTCGTTCTCGCCGCAAACTCGCTCCCAGAGGATAGGCGTGAATCACATTGCTCCCATATAAATACATTGCGATCTCTGAAGTGGGTCTGGGTATCACTGATGGCTTTGAACGAAACAACTTCTTCCAGCCAGCCCAGTGCTGAGCTCTTTCATTGCGAATAAAAATAAAGGCTGACTATCTGACTATCGTTCGATAAAATCCGGTAGAGTTTATACAAAACACTAAGATCACTATTGGTAAACAATATTACATTATACACCATATTATTGAACTGTACTGGTTCAATCATCGGCATTGCAGAGCTTCCCGACTAGAAAAGTATATCAAGTTTATAACACATTGTGTTATGATGTTACAAAGTTTCTTTGTAACTTATTTTGTTATAAACTAGATGCAGGATGATGTTAAAATAACTAGAATTGTTACAAAAAGCATACCGGTCCAATCAAAACAACAACCTATTTTGTTTCAATAAGATCAAAATTATAACATAATATGATATAAATTTTAGCTACAGGAAAACTAGTTTCTATCATACTTTGATACAATTGTGTAACTTTTTTTCTCAATGTCAAATAATCAAAACTAAATTATTTCACAATGAGTTATTAAACAACATTTATAACATAATATGAAATAATTTAGTATTAATACTTTTTAAACACTAAAGACGTTGAACAGGATTACATCACAATGAGTTATAAATATAATGATTTGTTATAATTAGGTTACATTTTTGTTAGAATCTTCTAGTCGGGTTCGTTGTTCGGTAATTACGGTAATGACTGCAATCTACCGGATGGAGAAATCAATACTGTACGATGATCATTTGTACGACCGACTTTGAATCGCGTGTCAATCGATTTACTCGATCTATTTCTGGATAAACTGGGACATAGGCAGTGTTGGGCAGTTTAGGGTGGCCCACAATTGATGTTCCAATAGAAATTACTTCAGGAAATCCTCCAAAAACGTCTTCAGGAATTCCTCGAAGGGATTTTTAAGATATTTTTTTAAGAATTCTTCCAGAAATTCCTTCATAAATACCCCCAGAGTTCTTCTGGAAACCTTCAGTAGAAATTCCTTCCGAATTTTTTTTAGGAATTACTCCAGGAAATCCTCCAGGAACTCTTTCAGGAATTCCTTAAAAAAAATATTCTTGGAATTTCACCAGGAAGGCCTCCAAGAATTCCTCAAGAGTGTTTGGCTCCAAGACATGCTCAAATGCTTCTGTCAAAAATTCCTCCAAGAAGCTCTTCAGGAATTTCACCAGGGATTTTTTTTATAAAATACTCTTTTAATACCTCCAGGGATTTTTCAATAAATGCCTTCAAAATTTTTTCAGGAAATCCTTCAGAAATTCATCCAGAAATGCCTACAGGAATCCCCCTAGGAATTCCTTCAATACATCCGACAAGAATTCCTCCAGCAATCCAGAATTCCTTCCAGAATTCCCTTCCATGAATTACTTCAGGAATACCTTTAAGACTTCTTTCAAAAATTCCACCAAGAATCTCTCTAGGAATTTCTCCAGGAATTCCTTGGAAAATTCTTTCATGAATTCCTGCAGTACTTTCTGGAAGAATTCATGTAGTAATTTGTGAAGGAATTTCAAAGGAATATCCTGGGGAAATTCTTAGAGGAATTCCTAAAGGATATTCTTAAAGAATTTCTGAAGGATTTTCTTGAGGTATTCCTAAAGGAATTTTCGAAGTTATTTTTTAAATTTTCATTTCCTGGAGGAATTCCTGAAATATCTCTTGTAGGAATTCCTGAAGTATTTTCCGGAACAATTCCTAGAGGAATTCCTGTTGTAATTCCAGGAGGAATTCGTAGAGTAAATCATAGAGAAATTCCTGTAGGAATTCCTGAAGGAATTACTGGAATACTTGCTGGACGACTTTCTGGAATAAAGTGTATATTCTGGAAGAATTCCTGGACGGATTATTGAAGGAATTCTTAGCAGAAGTTTTGGAAGAATAACTGGAGAAACTCTTAAAAAATAGCTGGAGTTGTTTTTGGAGAAATTTGTGGATAAATTCTTGGAGAAATTCCTGGAGAAATTCTGGGAAGTGGTCTCGGAGCAGTTCCTGGCAAATTACTTTAAGGAATTCTCCAAGAAATCCCTGGGGTTGTTCCGGAAGTATTTTCTTGAGAAACTTCTGGATGTTTCCAGAAATATCTTTGAGGTATTCATGAAGGAATTTCTGGAAGATATTTTAGATGAATTCTTTAAGGAATGAACTCCTTGGAGATTCTGGCGAAAATCCTGAAAAAATTCTTTGCAGAAGTCTTGAAGGGACCCCTAGTGAAATTTTTGGGGAATGTCCAGTAGGATTTTTGGAGGGATTCCTGGAGGGATTCTTGGGAGCATTCTAGGCAGATGTCTAGCAAGAATTTTTAGATGAATTCTAGGAGAAATTTCTTTGGGGAATTCTTGGAGGACCAAGAAGAATTTATTAAGGAATTCCTGAAAGAGCTCCTGGTGGAATTTTAGAAGGAGTTTTTGGCGCAATTCCTTAACAATTTTCGGAGGAATTTCTGATGAAAGCCCTGAAGGAATTCTCGGAAGAATTCTTATAGTAACTCCGGGAGTATTTTCATGAAGGTTTCCTGAAAAATCTTTGAGGTATTCATGAAGGAATTTCTGGAAGATATTTTGGATGAATTCTTGAAGGAATGAACACCTTGGAGATTCTAGCGAAAATCCTGAAAAGATTCTTGGCAGAAGTCTTGAAGGGACCCCTAGTGAAATTGTTGGGGAAGGTCCAGCAAAATTTTTGGAGGAATTCCTGGAGGGATTCTTGGGAGAATTCTAGGCAAATATCTAGCAAGAATTTCAAGATGAATTCTTGGACAAATTTCTTGAGGAATTCTTGGAGGACCAAGAAGAACTTATTAAGAAATTCCTGAAAGAGCTCCTGGAGAAATTTTGGAAAGAATTTTTGGCGCAATTCCTTAACAATTTTCGGAGGAATTTCTCATGAAAGCCCTGTAGGAATTCTTTGACGAATTCTTTTAGTAACCCCGGGAGTATTTTCATGAAGAATTAATTAAGGTTTACAGAAGGACCTGGGGGTAATTAATGAAGGAATTTCTAGAGGAATTCTTGAAAAAAATCTTAAAAGTTTCATGGAGGAATTCCTGGAAAAATTCTTCGAGGAATTCCTGGAAGAATTCTTCGAGGAATTCCGGAAGAAGCTCTTGGAGGATTTCCCGAAGTAATTTCTGTTGGAATTCCTTGATAAATATCATCACAAATTCCTGAAGGATTTTCTGGAGAAATGCCTGAAAAAAGTCTTGAATGAATCCCTGAAATTCTGGACGATTCCCTGCAGGTTTCTGAAGAATTTTTTTGAGAGATTTCTGGAGAAATCCCTTAAAAGCTTCTTGGAAAAATTCATAGAGAAATTCTTGAAGGAACTCCTGGAGAAACTCTCGGAGGAATTCCTGGAGGAGTGCTTGGAGAATTTCTTGGCAGAATTCTATGAGGTATTCCTGGAGAAATTCTTGGAGGAACACCTACAAGGATTCTTGGAGGAATTCTTGGCAGAATTTTCAGAGTAATATCTGGAAAAATTCTTGAAGAAATTCCTGGTGGAATTCTCGAAGGAATTCTTGAAGAAATTCCTGGAAGGATTGTTGGAATTCTAAGAATTTCTGGTTGAATTCTTGGAGGAACTCCTGAAGAAGTTTCGAGGAATTCTTCCAGGAGTTATTGGCAGAGATTCTTAGAAGAATACCTGGAATGATTCTTTGAGGAATTCTTGGTGAAAGTCTTGGAGGAATTCCTGAAGGATTTTCAGGAAGAACTACGCCGATAAGGTAAAGAGATTCAAGTAGAGAGCTTGTAGAACTTGAAGGTCTCAATTCCAGAACAGTTTGGATGATCTAGATCACCAAGTGAATGTTGCTTAGTTATCATAATTGCACTCCGAGGCTCTAAGAGTGGCGTAGATTATATTCCGCGAGCATTCCTAAGATTTACAGATATTACAACCTATACTTCAAAATACATTGGGTCCGAATAGCAACGCATAGAGATACTTGTAATATTATGAGGTGCAACAGATACAATCGTAAAACAATTATGCCGATAGAATGAACAGAAACAAAAGTAGAGCATGTAGACCTTGAAGGTCCTAATTCCAAAATAGTTTGGAAAGCCTGAAATATCCCATGAATGTACCAAAAGCATTATAGTTCTGCACTGAGGCTCCATCAGCAGTAAATCTCAGACAAGCAGCAGTAAGCAGTAAAATCTCAGACATTGTAAATAATGAAATCTTGATAACATATAGCATATAAAAAACAATAGCATCTACTGGTTCCTTCTTCAAGCCTTGGGCCTTTTCGGCGCCCCTCTGTGGCTGGCGCCTTTGACAGTTTTCTCACGATTCTTTAAAGATTCTTCCGGACATTCTTTTGAAATGTATTCCATCTAATGTACTTCTTGAGAATTTAATCCACGATTATCTCCAGGGATTTCGATTTTTTTGTGAAAAAAAGATTCTTGCAGAATTTTTAAAAATGATATCAGCAAGAATTCCTCCGAAGATTCCTCCAAGTACACCAGATTATTTATTTTTTTCACAGGACGGGTTTTTGCTATAATTCAGTCATTTTTGAACCGATTATCATAAAATTCTATACAAATGTCGACACGATTAGTACTACCTATGTACAAAAAATCAAGTCATTTGGTTAAAAATTGACTGGGATATCGGAAAAAACTACTCATACATAAAAGAATCGGGTGTATCTCTTTAGAATACATTCATGTCCTTGCATTTCTTTAGAAATTTCTCCATGGATTCCTCCAGAGATTGTTGCAGGAATTTCTCCAGGAGTTTTCCTTCATCTTGAAAATGGCCTCGATCAGGAGCTCTTCTGGAAATTTCTCAAATATTCTTCAATAGATTCTTTTAGAAGTTCACCTTAAGCCTTTCCTCATAAACTCATACATTTTCTCAGGAGATTTTTCAGAAGTTATTGTTGGAATTAGTTCAGAGAATCCATACACAAGCAACAAAACTGTCACCGAAGAGTCATGGTAGCGTAGATTTTTGTTGCGCAGAAATCACTGTGACTTATTTCTAACAAATAAGCACTAACTTGCTAGAAGTAAGTCATAGTTACTATTGCGCAACAAAAACCTGCGCTACCGAAACTTCTCTGTGACAAGTATATAACTTGGCCAGAAACGCCACTAGATTCTTTTGGAACTTTCTTCGGAGGTTTCTCCAGAAGTTCCTCCAGGTATTCCTCCAGTTAGTTAGTTAGTTAGTTAGTTAGTTAGTTAGTTAGTTAGTTGACTTTTTGCAGTTGGAGAAGACCGTTCAGGGCGACTAAGCAATTGACCTAGAACTGAGAACGCTTGTTTGGTGTAGACTCACCGCTGCGAGTTGTAGCCCATCAAGTATCACATATTTCAAGTTGTTGCACCTTAAACAAATCATAACTTATACATGAAATTTCCCAAAACATACCGTCAGGCCTCCGATTCCAGTATAGATAGGCATTGCCCAGTACCGGCACACTAGGCGGCCCAGCGATCTTCACCGATCGCTGCTTGGCTGCATCCTTCAGGCAGAAATCAATCACCAATAGCACCAAAGTCACCAAAACAAACGTCCAAAACATTTTTTCTTTCACCTTTGATCGCCTGCGTTCAACTAATAATCTGTGTCTCGAATGAATGTTTGCCAATCATGCGCAACCGGTCGGTCTTCGATGTGGGCTGCATTATCAGTGCCAATTGGAGCAGATTTATGCCTTGTTGTTGCTGGTTACGGTATGATAAGATTACTGAACCCGAAGTTGGGTTCGTGGGAATCTTTGCAATAATCTGCATTGTACCAATCTGTAAATTATTCTATTTTTGGGTTCCGCAAGGAACGTTGGTGTACTGCATTGGATCATATAATCCTTTTTCCGAGGAATCCTAATGTAAAGGTGAATGATCGCTTAGGTTATATGAGGAAGTACCTATATAGCTTTTACGGTTGAACAAGCTCATTAACCTCCCATCTCTCAGCCGGCGAAGAACTCACGCTAAACGCCGGGCGCCGAAATGCAAGCTCGTTAGCTTATATGTACACATTCAATACCCAATGAACCGTAACTAAGCTGCTTTGTTAGTTTATCTTAGAGAATTGGCAGCTTTAGTAAATTCTTAACCAGGAAAGGGCGCCCAATAAAAGAAAAAAGAATCGATAGCATTAAATCATTTTCATACTCTACGGGTCGTAGTAAAAAAAGCACAAAACCGCATATTTTTCTAAATAAATTAAAGTAAGGGACACCCTATCTAGTTTTTATTTTGAGACAAAAAATGTTTCACTGTGTTATAATAATTATTTAAAAGACAATTACACCCCATAATTAGTCCACTTTGCCGGCTTTTCAGCATTGGCGTATCTAGGATGTTTTACTAGGGGGTGCCTAGGGGGTGCCAGATTCTGTGACTTCTAGGTTATTTTGCTATTTTTGTAAAAGCAAATACCGATCTACCCTCAATTTTAGCGCGTTTACTATATTTTAAAGAACAGTTTTTTTTTTCGGAAAATCCAAACCGTTATACTGATGTGAGGTTTGGAAACATGATATCTTGATTACGTATATAATACATGGAATTTGTATTTTGGAAATTGTTTTGCAATTTATTTCAATTAAGATTTCTTTTGCAAATCTCTCAGTAATTTCTTTGGGTTTGGTAAATTTCTTCGGTAATATCTTTGGATCCCCTTCGGCAATTTCTTTATAAATTTATTTGGTAATATGTTTAGAAATTGATACTAAACACCTTTCACGCATCTTTTGAAAATTTTATCGGCAAAAATTTTGAAAATTTCTTCGTCAATTCCATTACGAGTTTATTTGGCTTTAATTGCAGTGGCAAATCCTCTGAAATGTTTTCTAGGGAGATCCTTCATCATTTTTTTAGTAATTTTTCAAACATTGTTTTGATAATATCAGCAATTCTATTAATATTTTCTTTTTAAAACTATTTTAGTGAAGCCTTTGGAAATTCATTCGACAATGACTCTGGGAACTTCATCACATTTTTTTTTGGAAATGTCTTCGGTAAATCGTTCTACTTTTTTTTGGGATTTTCGTCTTTTTTGGACTTAAATTATCTATGCTATTCGGTATTCCTTCGCCAATTCCTACGAAAACTTCTTCGGAAGTTCTTTTATAAATCACTACTATAATTTTATTGAAAATTCTTTAGAAAATTTCTTCACTAATTATTTAAGGCAGATAGTTTTGGAATACCTTCGGCAATTCCGATATAACTGGCATTGAAAGTTTATTTGGGAATTTTATAGAGCAATTTCCTTGGAAATTTTGGAAACCTCGATTATTACTTTGATAACTTCTTCGCAATTCCTTTGGAGTTTGATTCGGCAAATTTCTTAAAGATTTCCTTCGAGAATTTATTTGAAAAAAAAAACTTTGGTGTTTCTGTCACGGTGATACCACGACAATTACTTTACAAAATTTCATTTAGGAATTTCTTTGATGATTTCGGAAAACTCTTTGAGACTTCTTCGATTTTTTTTTGTTATTCTTTGTGAATTTTTTTATGGAATATATTTCGGCAATTTATTTTGAGATTGGAGTCAGCCAATTTTTGAAAAAAGCCTTAATATTTTTTTTCAGTAATTCCATTGGTAATTCTTATATAAAAACATGCCGGTCTGGCGAGCACGGAGTTGTGGGTTCGAATCCCACCCATCTCTCAATTTGACAATTTGCAATGGTCTGTGCCTTATAATTAATTACAAGTTTTTTCCGTACATCCCTATAGGATTTCACTAGAGATTTTTCTAGTAATACCTCCTATGATTTCTCTGAAAATTCCAACTATTCCCGAAATTCGTTTAGAGAATCCTCTAGATTTATATTTATATAGCTGGAATTCATTGAAGAAGGCCAAGAGTAATATCATGATTCATTTCTAGAGTAATCAATGAATAAAAACTGTAGAGGATCTCCTGCCTAGAAGAATCCCAGCCAGAAGAAATCCCTAGAGGAATTCCTGCAGGTAACACAATAAGAATTTCTGGAGGAGACCTAGGAGGCATTGTTGAAACATTGGAGGCAGGAGGAATCGCTTATGGAATCCCAGGAGGAGTTCCTGGATGAAAGTCAAGAGGGGTTCCTGGAGGTAACCAATGATAAATATTTGGAGAAATCACAGGAAAAAAATCCTATAGGATTTACAGGAGGAAACACTGAAGGCAAGGCACCTATGAAGATTTCCATGAATAATCCCAGCAAGTATTTAGAGGAATCTCGGGAGAAATTCTTAAAAGAATCCCTAGAAGAATTCCGGGAGGTATTTCAGTAAGAATTTCTGGAGGAGTCCTAGGAGGAATTGCTGAAAGAACCACAGCAGAAATAGCTTGAGAAATTCAGCTGAAATTGCTGGAGGAAGAGCATGAGAAGCAAGAGATTAATATCTTGGATAAAAATTCTGAAGAAATCACAGGAAAAATCTCAGGAGGTATTATTAGAAGGATTCTGGGATGTATCATTGTAGAAATCTCAGCATAAATCCTAGGAGGTATAGCTGGAGGAAACTATACAGGAAATGCCTGGGAGAATCCAAAGAAAAAATCCTTGGAATACCTAGAGAAGTCCCTGCAAGAACCGGTAAAGGTATTTTGGAAGAATTTATAACGCAGGCCCTGAATGAATCGCAGGAGGAATTTCTGAAGGAATCTAAGGAAGATTTCCCGGCAGAACCGCAGGAAAAGTTGTTTGAGGTATCCTTGGAGGAAGGTCAAAAGGAGTTTCTGCAGGAATTTCTGGAGGAATCTTTGGATAAAATCTCTAAAGGAATTCCTGGATGAGACCTTGGAGAAATCCGTGGTAGAACAATCAAAGAAATTTCTTCTAGAATTCCAGAAAATTTGCCTGGAATGATCCCAGTAAAAAAGCCAGGAGAAAGCTCTAGAATAATCCGTAGCATAATTTCTAAAGTTCCACAGTTATCTGGAGGAGTTCTTAGAATTCCAGGAGGTATCATAGAAGAAATTTCTAGAGAAATTCCAGAATCAGGAAAGCCAGGGGTATCCTAAAAGTAGTTCCTCTAACAAATGCCTGGAGGAACACCTACAGTTCTCCTTGAAAGAATCAGTAGAAGTATACTAGAGGTATCCCTGATGGATTCGCAGGAGGAATTTCTGAAGAGATCTCAGAAGCATTTCCCGAAAGTATTGCTGCAAGTAAGTACCCAAGCAACACACACGTTATAATAGAGTTACGACAGCGCAAGTTTTGGTTGTATAGAAGTTTATTTTACGTAATTCTAACATTGTGTTGAAATAACGTAAAATAAACTTCTATACAACCAAAACTTGCGCTGTCGTAACTTTTATATAACATGTGTGTTACTTGGGTATGCCAGAATAATTCCCTAGATGTATTTCTGAAGGAGTCCTAATGTGGATTGCTTGAAGCATTCCAGCTGGAACTCATGGAGAAAGGTCAATAGAAGTTCTTGCAGAAATCCTCTGTGGAATTTCTGGAAGAAACTCTGGAGGAAGTCCTGGATAAATCCATGGGATTTTTAGAAAAAATCATAGGGAGATTTTCCGGAAGAATTTCTGGAACTTCCCTAGTGGAATACCTAAAGGTACCACAGTGAGAATTTTTGGAGGAGTTCTAAGAGAAGTTGCTGCAAGAATCGCAGCAGGAGTTGCTTGAGGAATCCTAACCACAATTCCTGGAGGAAGGCCAATATAAGCTCTTGGAGGAATTTCATGAGAAATTTCTAGAAGTATTCTGAATAAAGTTTCTGAAGGAATTCCTGAAAGAATCACCGGAGAAACTTCTAAAGGATCCCAGGAAGATTGTCTTGAATAATCCCGCCAGGAATTCCTGAAGGAATCCCAATAGAAATTGTAGTATTGTAAAAATGTGCGATTCATAAATATGTGTTAAGTTTTAAATTGTAAGGATTCCAAAAATTCTAGGGGGTGCCAAATGTGTTCTAGGGGGTGCCAGGCACCCCTGGAACCCCCCCTAGCTACGCCAATGCTTTTCAGGTCCGTATGAAGTTGATCACCAATATTAACTTATTTTCCCGATCAGCCTAGACAGCTGTGTAGTGTCGGTAGCGGTTAATTTAACTGGCTAAGAATAGCACTACGGACCGCCTGTTCCAGTGGTAGAAGTCCGCCGCGGAGAGGAAGTCCCGGTAGCGGTGCTGTCGTGGCGTCGGTCTACTGGGTTGGATCCGAGCCCGCGGTTGGAAAGGGGTCCCCGGCAAGGGTCGGGGTAGGTGAGATCCTGCTGTCTGCAACCTACGGGTGCATCTGATAGGGCCTGAAGGGTAGTGATACCCTTGCCTTCAGCAGGTCAGATCGGGTTGCACGTGGGCATCAGTTCTTGATGTCCGCTCAGCAGTAGGGCGCGGGCGGGGTTGACCCTGCCCGCCTTCCGAGGACAAAGGGAGTGGCGAGGACCACTCGGGAAACTGGCTAAGCGCCAGCATGCTACCGTATTACCCCGCTAATACGACACCGACAGTTGTCGAATAACCGGGGTAAACTTTTAATTCGACAAACTGGTCACCCTACACCACGTTGCTCATTGAAATTTGGCAACTCTATTTTTGTTTTTGTTTTGATTTCCGGATTTGTTATGAAACATAATTTCAACAGATATTGCGGTGGTACGAATAAAAAGCTCGTTCTTTTTACGATTGTTGCCATCTTCAGTCGTTTCCGGTTGATCTCCAGGCGGTTTGGGCGTCAAATAGCACCAAAACAGAACTTCCGGAATTAGCGTCTGCAGGAGGAGCTGCTGCGGGTGCGAGTATAAGCGCAATATTAAACTGTTTTGCATTTACAGTGTACATCGCTGTGACATTTCAACACTTTTTAATTCGACATGTGTCGAATAAGCGGGGTACGAATTAAAAAGTGTCGAATTAAAACGTGTCGAACGAGCGGGGTAAGACCGTGATGGACTCTCCAAAGCGAGTCATCGATGTTCGATGCTGCAGGCTACGCAGCTAACCTTGTGGGTGCGATGTGCACTAGCCCCTCTCTGAAGCAATACCTTCTTGGTGGTTCCGGAGAGACGTAGGGTTTGGCGACCATAGGAATGGTTTAGTGGGTACGAGGAGAGAGTAGTCCTGGATTTTACTTTTGTTGAAGAAGACGGCCTGTCAGACCTACACTACCCTAACCTTCTGTTAGGGTGTCTGTTGAGCAGATTATCCCCCTATGGTTTAGAAGGAAAAAAAAAAGTGGTAGAAGTCCACTAATCAGGTGACCCCTAATTCAAGGTGTTATGCGGCTTTACGCTTACCGTGCCTAGGAATGAATGGTTAGGGGGCCTTAGAACCTAATCGCAAACGGAGCCTGTGGAGTACCAGGGCACCCTCCACAGTATTTGCCCTTACTGTGCAACCGGAGCAATAGTGCGGTGGACCTTGTGTTTCTCCGAGACAATCAGCTGCCCTTCTTCAATCTCATGCTTGAGGCTGAATAAGGGCGGGATTATGAAGATGTTACTAGTTAGTTTAAATTTTCATCTATATGGTTTCGCATTATGCGTTTTACACAGTGTATTCAGTGCAACCGCGCCTTTGGCGCACTCAAAACGATACCGATCTGGTTTTATTGTTGCTGTTCTTTTTTGTGCTGTGATTGTAAAGAGTTTAATCTTGCCTGGTTTGGGTAGTGGCTACGGTTAGGATAGCTCAGATCAATCTTCAGCACAAAAGAACAGCAACGATCAATCTTTGTAGACTTATGCAAAATGGTACAGCCCAAGTGGCGTCAGTCCAAGAACCTTACTTTCGTAAGGGGAATTTCTATCTAGAAAACCTTGTGAATCCGGTGTTTGCTACTTTCAGTAAAAACGAAATGGCAAACTCACGTGTCATGCCTCGAGCATGTGTGCTTGTCAACAACGCAATCGTTGCTACACTCATCTCTGAACTAACTACTAGAGATGTATGTGCTATCACAATGGATGTATCTGTTGGAAACCTCAACAGGAAATACGTTTATTGTTCGTTTTATTTACCGCATGATGAACCATCCCCTACGGATGTTTTCAAGCAAGTCATCGCATATTGCCCTTCAAAAGGCCTTAACGCACAAAAAAGCATGGTAAAATCAAAAATATTTCAGGTAAACTCAAATAAACTGTCAATTTGTTCTGGACACAGAAATAAAACTGTTTGGAATAAATCGAACGTCACATTTGAAGCAAATTCAATCCATTTTTGAAACAAACATGCATCTTCTGACAGGTTATGTTAGAAACAAATGTAAAAATTTTTGTTTTTTTTTTTTGGCAGGTCAGCCCTACGGAAATATTTGTTTTCCAATTAAATTTACAAAATCATTTCCTGCTCTAGGAAAACCCACTTTCCGCGTGGCACTTTCAATGCCAACATCATGTAGATAACATACGCTCCCGAAATCAATGAGATTTCGTGGAAACTTTTGGTGAAACTTTGCCTTTTTTGCAAGAGGAGATCTTGTTTGGTGCTGCAGCTGGAACTTGAGAGTTTTGTTTATGTTCTCGACGGCGGAACGGGTGGCTTTCCAATGGGTATTGTAGAAATCAATATGTAATTGAGTTAATTTTAAAAATGAATATTATGGATATTAAACGAACGAAATTTGTCTCCGTGTTCCGCTCATTGTTGGTAGTGATGCTAATGCTCACCTTATCATCTGGGGCAGCTCACAAGGGCGTAGCCAGGGGGGGGGGCAGGGGGGGGCCGTGGCCCCCCCCTGACCGAGCAACTATATTCTAACTTAACCGAGAAACATAGATGATCAGAGCTGTTTTTGACTAGTAAAAATAAAATTCTCCTGCATCCTCGTATTTTTTTTTAATGTATGCAGGAACTCCTTCGGAAATTCTTGAAGATTCCTTCGAAAATTCCTGAGGGTATTCCTTCGGAAATTCCTGAAGAAATTCCTTCGGAAATTCCTGAAGGATTCCTTCGGAAATTTCTGGAGCAATTCCTTCGGAAATTCCTGGAGAAATTCCTTCGGAAATTCCTTGGGGAGTTCCTTGGGAAAATCTTGGATGAATACCTTTGCAGATTCCTGGAGGAATTCTTTCAGAAATCCATAGAGAAATTCGTGAGGAAATCCTTAGGTAAATTCCTTACGAAATTCCTGGACAAAATAATCCCACACTTCCTGGAGGAATGCTTTTGGAAATTCCTGGAGGAATTCCTTCGGAAATTGCTGGACGAATGTCATTGAAAATTTCTGGAGGAATTCCTTCGGAAAGTCGTGGAGGATTTTTTTCGGAAATACTTTTTGGATTTTTTTTTTGGAAATTCTTGCAGGAATCCTTCGGAAATTCCAGGAGAAATTCTTTCGGAAATTCCTGGAGGAATTCTTTCAGAAATTTAGGGAGGAATTCCTTCGGAAATTGCTGGAGGAATTCCTTTAGGATTTCCTGGAGGAATTCTTTCGGAAATTCCGGGAAGAGTTCCTTCGGAAATTGCTGGAGGAATTTCTTCGGAAATTCCTGCAATAATTTCTTCGGCAATTACTGGAGGAATTCCTTCGGAAATTGCTGGACGAATTCTTTTGGAAATTCCGGGAGGAATTCCTCCGGAAATTCCTGGAGGAATTCCTTCAGAAATTCCTGGAGGATTTTTTTCGGAAATTCTTTTTAGATTTTTTTTAGGAAATTCCTGGAGGAATACCGTCGGAAATTTCTAGCAGAATTCCTTCGAAAAATCCTGAAGGAATTCTTTCGGAAATTCCGTGAGGAATTCCTTCGGAAATTGCTGGATGAATTCCTTTGGAGATTCCCGGAGGAATTCATTCGGAAATTCCAGGAGAAATTCCTTTAGGAATTCCTGGAGGATTTTTTTCGCAAATTCCTGAAGGAATTCCATAGGAAATTGCTGGATGAATTCCATTGAAAATTCCTGGAGGAATTCCTTCCAAAATTCTTAGAGGAATCCCTTCCCAAAATCCTGGAAGAATACCTTCGGAAATTTCTGGAGAAATTCCATCGGAAATTCCTGAAGGACTTCGTTCGGAAATTACAGGAGGAATTCCATCGAAAATTCTTTGGCGAGGCACTTCGAAAAATCTTGGATGAATACTTTCGGAAATTTCTGGAGGAATTCTTTCAGAAATTCCGGGAGGAATTCCTTCGGAAATTGCTGGAAGAATTCCTTTGGAGGTTCTTGGAAAAATTCATTCGGAAATTCCAGAAGCAATTTCTTTAGGAATTCATGGAGGGATTCTTTCGGAAATTCCGGGAGGAATTGCTTCGGAAATTCCTGAAGCAATTCTTTCAAAAAATCCTGGAGGAATTCCTAAAAAAATCCTGGAGGAATTCCTAAAAAAAATCCAGAAGGAATTCCTTCCAAAACTCTTGGAGGAATCCCTTCACAAATTCCTGGAAGAATTCCTTCGGAATTTCCTGAAGGAGTTCCTTCGGAAATTCCTGAAGGAATTCGTTCAGAAGTTTCTGGAAAGTTCTGGAGGAATTCCTTCGGAAATTTCTAGGGGAGTTCCCTCGAAAAAAATTGGATGAATACCTCCGGAAATTTCTGGAGGAATTGTCTCAGAAATCTATAGAGAAATTCCTGAGAAAATCCTTGGATGAATTCCTTAGGACATTCCTGGAAAAAATCATTCTAAACTTCTTAGAGGAATGCTTTTCATGACTCCTGGAGGAATTCCTTCGGAAATTACTGGACGAATTCCTTTGGGAATTCCAGGAGGAATTCCTTCGGAAATTGATGGAATAATTTCTTCGGAAATTACTGGAAGAATTCCTTCGGAAATTCCTAGAGGTATTCTTTCGGAAATTCCTGGAGAATTTTTTTCGGAAACTCTTTTTGGATTTTATTTTTGGAAATTCCAAGAGGAATTCCCTCGAAAATTCATGGAGGAATTCCTTCACAAATTCCGTTAGGAATTCCTTCAAAAATTCCTGGAGGAATTCTTTCGGAAATTCCGGGAGGAATTCCTTCGGAAATTGCTGGACGAATTCGTTTGATGATTCATGGAGGAATTTTTTTAGAAATTCCTGCAGGAATTCTTTCGGAAATCCTTAGGGGAATTTCTTCGGAAATTCCTGGAAAAATCCTTCCGGAATCTCTTGGATGCATTCCTTCTGAAATTCGTGGAGCAATTATTTCGGAAATTCCTGGAGGAATTGCTTCGGAAATTCTTGGAGGAATTTCTTTAAAAATTCCCGGAGGAATTCCATTGGAAATTCCTCGAGGAATTCCTTTGGAAATTCCTTCGGAAATTCCTGGAAAAACTCTTTTGGAAATTTCTGAAGGATTTTTTTTTAATTCCAGGAAGAATTCCTTCAGAAATTCCAGGAGAAATTCTGTCGGAAATTCCTGGAGAAATTCCATTGGAAATTTCCAAAGGAATGAATTTCCGATGTAATTCCACCAGGAATTTTGCGAAGGAATTCCTTCAGGATTTTCCAAATAAATTCCTCCATTTATTTCCGAGAGAATTCCTCCAGGAATTTCCGTTGCAATTCCTCCAGGAATTTCCGAGGGAAATCCTCCAGGAAATTTCGGAAAAATCACTCCACAAATTTCTGGAGGAATTACTCTAGGAATTTCCTCAAGGGAATTCCTCTTGGAATTTTCAAAGGATTTCCTCCTGGAATTTCCGAAGGAATTCCTTCATGAATGTCCGAAGAAATCCCTCCATAAATTTCCGAAGGAATTCCTCCAGAAATTTTCCGACGGAATTCCTCTACGAATTTCCGAAGAAATTCCTCTAGGAATTTCCGGAGGAATTCATCCAAGAATTTCCGAAGAAATTCTTCTAGGAATTTTCAAAAGAATTCCTCTTGGAATTTTCAAAGGAAGTCCTCCTGGAATTTCCGAAGGAATTCCTCCATGAATTTCCGAAGGAATTCCTTCATGAATGTCCGAAGAAATCCCTCCATAAATTTCCGAAGGAATTCCTCCAGAAATTTTCCGACGGAATTCCTCTACGAATTTCCGAAGAAATTCCTCCAGGAATTTCCGGAGGAATTCATTCAAGAATTTCCGAAGAAATTCTTCTAAGAATTTTCAAAAGAATTCCTCTTGGAATTTTTAAAGGAAGTCCTCCTGGAATTTCCGAAGGAATTCCTCCATGAATTTCCGAAGGAATTCCTCCATGAATTTCCGAATGAATTCCTCCAGGAATTTTGCGAAGGAATTTCTAAAGAATTTTCCGAAGGAATTCCTACATGAATTTCCAAAGGAATTCCTCCAGAAATTTTCCGACGGAATCCCTTCACGAATTTCCGAAGAAATTCCTCGAGGAATTTCAGGAGAAATTCCTCCAGGAAATACCGAAGGAGTTCCTCCATGAATTTCCGAAGGAATTGCTCCAGAAATTTTCCGAAAGAATTCATTCATGAATATCTGAAGAAATTCCTTCACGAATTTTCAAAGGAATTCCTCCAGGAATTTCCTAAGAAATTCCTCCATGAATTTCCGGATGAATTTCTTCAGAAATTTCCGGAGGAAAACCTCCAGGAATTTCCATAGGAGATCCTCTAGGAATTTTCAAAGAAATTCCTTCTGCAATTTCCGAAGGAATTTCTCCTGGAATTTCCGAAGGAATTCCTTCATAAATTTCCGAAGGAATTCCTTCAGGAATTTCCGAAGTAAATCTTCCAACAATTTCCGAAGGAATTCCTCCTGGAATTTCCGAGGGAATTCCTGCAGTAATTTCCGGTGGAATTCCTCCAGGGATTTTCAAAGGAATTTCACCTGGAATTTTCAAAGGATTTCCTGCCGGAATTTCCGAAGGAATTCTTTCATGAATGTCCGAAAGAATTCCACCGGGAATTTTCGAAAGAATTTCTCCAGGAATTCCTTCACGAATTTCCGAAGGAGTTTCTCCATAATTTTCACGAAGGAATTCCTCCAAGAATTTCCGAGGGAATTCCTCCAGGATTTTCCCGAAGAATTCCTCCATGAGTTTCCGGAGGAGTTTGTCCAGGAATTTCCGTAGGAATTCCTCCAGGAATTTTCAAAGAAATTTCTCCTGGAATTTTCAAAGGATTTTCTCCTGAATTTCCGAAGGAATTCCTCTACGAATTTCCAAAGAAATCCCTCCCGGAATTTCCAAAGAAATTTCTTATGGATTTGCCTTGAAATACCTCCAAAAATACCTCCAAAAATTCCGAAATACCTCCAAAAATTTTTGACGATTGTCCTCAAAAAATTTCCTTAGGATTTTCTCACATAATCCCCAAACGTGTTTCTGAAGGAATGTTTGAAGAAGTTTCTCAAGTTTTCGTAGGAGTTCCGCAATACATTTTTGAAGGAATTTCTTGAGGAATTTCCGAAGAAACTTCTCAAGGATCTTTCGCTGGAATTCCTTTAGGAATTTCAAAAAGATTTATAAAAAAAAACCGAAAAAATTCCTCAACGAACTTATCAAACAATTTCTCACGAAATTTCCAAAGGTATTCCATAAGACATTTCAGACATATGTCAAAAAAAAAATCCAAACGAACTCCTTTATTAATTTCCGAATATTCCTTATCAAGGCTTTTTTAAAGGAATTCTTCAAAGAATTTCCGAATGAGTTCCTCTAGGAAATAAAAAATCACAAAAAGCATTTCTTCAGGAATTTCCGAAATATTTTTTCAAGGAAGTTTTGAAAGATTTTGAAAGAAATTCCTTATGGAATTTCAGAAGGGATATCTCATGAGACTTTTAGTGGAATTTTTTCAATATTTTCGTAAGAATTGCTTCAGGAATTTGGGAAGGAATTCTCACAGAAATTTCCGGATGAATTCCTCCAAGAATTTTTGAAGGTATTCTTCAAGGAATTTTCGGAAGAAAACTCCGAAAGAGTTCCTCAAGGAATATTCTAAATCTATTTCAAAGAAATTCCTCAAGGAATTCCCGAAGAATCTTCTAAAGGAAATCGTAGAAGAACTCTCGACGTCTTATGGAATTTCTCAAGGAGCTTTAGATATGAAGGAATTCCTCAAGAAATTTCTGAAGAATTTGTCAAGGAATTTCCGGTGGAATACCTCAAGGATTTTCTAAATGAATTCCTGAAATTATTTTTTAATTGATTCCTTTAAAAATTTCTGAATGCATTCCTCTAGCAACTTCCAAAGATATTCCTCCAGGAATTTCCGAAGGAATTCCTTTAGAAATTTTCAAAGATTTTTTTTCCGGTAATTCCAAAGGAATTCATTAAAGGATTTTTCGAAGAAATTTCTCCAAAAATTTTTCAGGGTATTCCTCTATTCTTAGTTTGATTGAAATTTTTGAAAGAATTCCCAGATAAATTCTTGAAGTATTTTCTGGAGCTTCTCAAACGGATTTCTGGTGGAATTAAGAATGATATTTGTAAAGAATTACTGGGGAAATTCTCAAAAGAATGCATGGTAAAATTCGTAATAAAACTTCTGGAGGAATTTTTGAAGAAATTTCTGAAGGTATTCTCAACGGAATTACTGCAAGTTTTCCGAAGGTAATTTCTGCTGGAATATCTACATTAAAATAACCTGGAAAAATATTAAAGAAATTTCTGGAGAAACTGCTGGATAAATTCAAATTCATGATGGCATTTGTTAAGAAATTCCTGAAGCAATATCTTGAGGAATTCCTCAGGATTATAATCATATATGATTCTTCCATTGAACCATTCCTGTTAATCACCCATTTTCCATACTTCACTTCTATTTTTTTTAAATGATGAAGTATTTGAACTCCTTGTTACTGCAAAGTGCTTTTCAGTGTAAGGGTGCTCGCCCCCCCCCCCCCCTGGCCGAAAAGCTGGCTACGCCCTGACATAAACTTGAGAGGCTCCAGTTTGATAGAGTACTTAAGTAGTACAGATCTTGCATTACTTAACATAGGCAACCACCCAATCTTCATGGTATCTGCTAGAGAGGAAGTGTTAGACATAACGCTTTGCTATAGTAGAATTAGTCACGAGCTGGCCAATTGGCATGTGTCAGATGAAGAATCTTTATCTGACCATCGTTACATCTTTATTGAATATTTCAATGTTTCGCAAATATTGCGTTTCAGGAATCCTCGGTCAACAAACCGGGATCTTTTTACGTATTTGGTTGCGATAAAATTTCATGGATACTCATCATCCATTGACACTTCAAGTGATTAAGATGATACCGTTGATATTACAACGACCTTTATCATGGAAGCTTTTGAAGAAGCATGCCCACTACGGTCTATTAGAGGAAACTCCTGTGAACCACACATCAACACACACCTCGTTCTTTCCATTTTTGGAATGAAAGCGATCTTACAATTGCTTGCAATTTCCCATATAGGACATTTTCCACGAAATTCCCTTCTCGGGAAGAGTGGACATCCGGATATCTGGAAAGAAGTATTTCAGACAGCATCGTATGTTACACTGATGGATCCCTTCTCGATGGTCGAGCAGGATACTTACCTTACCGATCAGGCTAAGGCCGGGGTGGCCTCTGCTGTACATAGTAGCCGCCTCCATTCCACTCGGTCCATGGCTGTTTGTCTCCAGTTCCGCACTCTGCGTAGGGTCCGCAGATCGTCCTCCACTTGGTCGATCTACCTAGCTTGCTGCGCTCCACGTCTTCTTGTACCGGTCGGATGACTCTCGAGAACCATTTTAGTCGGGTTGCTATCCGACATCCTGATGACGTGACCCGCCCACCATAGTCTTCCGATTTTCGCGGTATGGACGAAAGTTGGTTCTTTCAGGAGCTGAGCAGCTCGTGATTCATTCACCTTCTCCAAGTCCCGTCTTCCGTCTGCACTCCGCCGTAGATGGTACGCAACACCTTCCGTTCGAAAACTCCAAGGGTGCGTTGGTCCTCTGCACGTAGGGTCCATGTTTCGTGCCCATAAAGGACGACCGGTCTACTCAACGTTTTGTAGATGGTTAACTTCGTGTTACGGCGAACTTTATTCGATCGTAGAGTTCTGCGGAGTCCAAAGTAGGCACGATTTCCTGCCACAATGCGCCTCTGAATTTCTCTGCTGGTGTCGTTGTCGGCGGTCACCAGTGAGCCCAAGTACACGAATTCTTCAACCGCCTCGATTTCATCACCGTCGATATGAATTCGGGGTGGCGGGCGCGCTGATTCCTCCCTGGAGCCCTTTGCCATCATGTACTTTGTCTTCGAAACATTAATGACTAATCCGATTCGCCTGGCTTCGCTCTTTAGTCGGATGTACGTTTCCGCCATCTTCTCAAATTTGCGAGCAATAATATCAATATCATCAGTGTAACTTAGCAGCTAAACGGACTTCGTGAAACTCGTTCCACTCGTGTTTATTCCCGCTCTCCTTATTACACCTTTTAACGCAATGTTGAACTGCAAGCACGAAAGACCATCATCTTGCTGTAACCCTCTGCCAGATTCGAAGGGACTCGAGAGTGTCCCTGATACTCGAACTACGCTCATCACTCGATCCATCGTCGCCTTGATCAATCGTATCAGTTTATCCGGGAATCCGCAATCGTGCATAATCTGCCATAGCTGTTCTCGATCGATTGTATCATACGCCGATTTGAAATCGATGAACAAGTGATGTGTGGGCACGTTGTATTCGCGGCATTTCTGCAACACCTGGCGGATGGCGAACATCTGGTCCGTTGTAGAGCGTTCACCCATAAATCCAGTCTGATATTGCCCCACGAACTCTCTTGCAATCGGTGATAGACGGCGGCATAAAATTTGAGAGGGTATCTTCCCAAGTAACAGAACAGGCTGAATAACAGTTTCTAAAGCTAAAGTTTGCTTAAGAGTAGTTTGTTCCACTCTTGTACAGCAAAAATGTTTGTTGGGTTGTAAGGCAGCGCTCAGTAGTGCGATCGCGCGGTAGTTCCCGCAATTCAACTTGTCGCCCTTTTTGTAGATGGGACACACGATACCTTCCATCCATTCCTCCGGTAATACATCCTCCTCCCAAATCTTGGTAATGACCCAGTGTAGTGCTCTCACCAGTGTTTCTCCAGCTGGTGCTCATCGTAATGCTGCCGCCATCTCTCGACCACCTCACGCTTGTTCGTGAGAATATTCCCGTGATTATCTTGGCACATGTCGGCTTGTGGCACAAAGCCTCTGCGCGAGCGGTTCAGCTTCTCGTAGAACTTTCGTGTGTCATTAGCGCGGTACAGCTCTTCCATCGCTTCGCGATCTCGTTCTTCCTGCTGGCGCTTCTTCTTCCGGAAGACTGAGTTCTGCCTGTTCCGCGCCTGTTTGTAACGTGCCTCTTTCGCTCTCGTACGGTGTTGCAGCATTCTCGCCCATGCTGCATTATTCTCGTTTTTCAACTGTTCACACTCGCTGTCGTACCAGTCGTTTCTGTGATTCGGAGTCGCGAAGCCTAGTGCTGTAGCCGAGGTACTACCTATGGCGGATCGGATGTCCCTCCAGCCATCTTCAAGTGTAGCTGCGCCAAGCTGCTCTTCCGTTGGTAGGGCCACTGCTAACTGCTGCGCGTAGTCTTGAGCCACTTCTACGTTACACAGCTGTTCGATGTTGAGTCGCGGCGTTCGAGTTCGACGCGTGGTGATAACTATCGAAAGTTTTGAGCGCATGCATACAGCGACAAAGTAGTGATCCGAATCTATATGTGCGGACGTTGGTTATATCCGAGAAAAATTTACCGTCGATTAGAATGTGGTTGATTTGGTTTTCTGTTTGATGGTCGGGTGATCTCCAGGTGGATTTGTGGATATCTTTGCGGGGGAAGAAGGTGCTTCGGACTACCATACCACGGGAGGCTGCAAAGTTTACGCATCGCTGGCCGTTATCATTCGATACGGCGTGCAGGCTGTTTCGCCCGATTACCGGTCTGTACATTTCCTCCCTTCCTACCTGCGCGTTCATGTCGCCGACAACAATTTTCACGTCACGCGGCGAGCAACTATCGTATGTTTGCTCTAACTGCGCGTAGAACGCTTCTTTTTCGTCATCGGGTCTCCCTTCGTGTGGGCAGTGGACGTTGATGATGCTGTAGTTGAAGAAACGGCCCTTAACTCTCAACATGCACATCCTTGCGTTGATCGGCTGCCACCCGATCACACGTTGTTGCATCTTGCCCAACACTATAAATCCTGTTCCCAGTTCATTGGTGATGCCCGCTTTTCCACACTTTGGGGCTGTCCATAAACCACGTGGTCATTTTTTTGGGACTTTTCAACCCCCCCCCCCCCCCCCCCCCCCCCCCCCCCCCGTGGTCATTAGTCCATACAAAAATTTTTATTTGTCCATACAAAATGGTCATTAGCCGAAACCACCCCCCCCCCCTCATGACCACGTGGTTTATGGACAACCCCTTTCTGTCCAGTCCAAGAAAGTTCCTGCAACGCCACGATGTCGAAGTTACGGGGATGTAGTTCGTCGTAGACTATCCTGTCACATCCTGCGAAACCTAGTGACTTGCAATTCCATGTTCCAAGTTTCCAATCGTAGTCCTTATTTCGTCGCGTGGGTCTATGCCGATTGTATCGAGTCGTATTTTCTCCTATGTTATTCACAATGGGGATTTTTACGGGTGGCTTATTGGGCCTACGCCAACACTCCTGTCTCGCCAGTGGGCCATCGTGCCAGTTCTGTTTAACGTCCCAACCAACACTGGGACGACCACGCTGATGGGGCTACCACCTTGGATCTAGCTGGGCGTGGTGCAGCGTTTCTTACTCAGCCGCTGGATGCCAGAACAGACGCTGTTTGAGCCGCACCTTCTTGGTAAACAGACGCTCGGATCGTACCTCCTCAATCTAGCTGAAGTCAGAAGGACAACAGTGCCCAGGCTGCACTACCAGCTAAGCACACAACTCTTAGCTGGCGGTCTTTGTCATCGCTTGACCCGTGGAAGCATGAGGTAGGAACTTGTGAGGACCAGAGCTATATTGGACGCTCTCCTTATCGACTCACCGTTTTGCAGCAGCAGGTCGAGCAGGTGCTGATGTTCATTCTCGTGAGCTAAGGCTGTATCAGTCTTACTCACTTGGTAGAAACTGCGCCGTTTTTCAGGCCGAAATCTTTGCTCTTATGTGCGGAGTGCAATCGACACTTCAGCAGCACTTAATGGGCACAGTAATATACTTACACTCCCGTTCAAAAGTTTGGGGTCACCCCCTCAAAAACATGTCATTTTTTTAGGCCCATATCTCCGCCAATTTGCGTTCGATTTCAAAACCCTAGGTTTCATTCAAAAGATAATAAGTCAAAGAAACTTTGAACATGATTTAAAAGAAACTTTTTCAAAAAATTTTGTATGTAAACTTAACCCAAAGTTGCCAAATTTTCTAAAAAATGAACATAAACTTACGGCAGTGTCGCTGGAAGTTGGGTCGACCAAATATCGAAATATCTACGTGCACAATGAAAGAAAACTGTAAATTTTATTTTGAAACTTATTAATAGCAAACAGAACATATTGACGTTAAAATTGTTTAAAATATAATAAGAATATGATTCGGGGTAATGGCTTTCAGTCTGTGGCAATTCAAAACGGATTCTTATATTTTCATCCGACGTTTCGGACACATTTATTGTGCCTTCTTCTTGGGAATCTAGTGGACAACAAATTATGTGTTATGTATTATGTTCTGTGTGTGTTATGTTACTGTGTACTTACTAACAAAGTCCCGTTTTGTCGTTAAGGGCCTACAGCATAGGCACCTTTGTCAACTTATGTTCCGACAACTACAGAAGAAGAGAACTGGCATTAACATTAACTTCGTTCAAGCCGTGGGCTGATTTTCGGTGATAGACTGATTCTTCGGAAATCAGCCCACGGTTCGATCGAAGTGGGCGAAGTAAGTATCGGAATCGATAAAAATACCTCCTGTGAAATGAGTGCTCCTGTTAATGCCAGTTCTCTTTTTCTGTAGTTGTCGGAACATAAGTTGACAAAGGTGCCTATGCTGTAGGCCCTTAACGACAAAATGGGACTTTGTTACACGCAGAAAAATGGCGCTTGTTTAAAACAATAAAACGCATGGTTGGTTTTCAAACTGAGAATTTACTTATTCCAAAGTTATATTTAATTGTTTTCATTTAAAGTTTATCGATAAAAACAACCGATTACCATCATTTCATATAATGTCAAAAATTTTGTTCCAACAAAATAAAAACCTTAAACATGGTCCGAAAGCGCCGTGGGGGTGGAAGCTCAGGTAAAATATTATCTCCTGGGCGCCCATTAAAAACACCACCCCCGGCGAAGACTGGCGCTCGAGCCTAGCTATTTAGCACTGTAGTTGGAGGAAATGCCAATGCAGAACCCGTAGCTTCCGGGAAGGTAAGCCCAGCTCCCTGGGTTAGTGGGTTGGTGTCAGGCCCTGCGAGCCAGCCGTAAAAAAGACTAGCACCGGAAAATCAACAAGAGAAGAATGCGAACCGATACCAATGGCGACGACCACAGCGACGAAAAGGGACTTGCGATTGGAAGCTCGGTACGTGGAACTGCAGATCTCTCAACTTCATCGGGAGCACCCGCATACTCGCCGATATACTGAAGGACCGTGGGTTCGGAATCGTAGCGCTGCAGGAGGTCTGTTGGACAGGATCTATGGTGCGAACGTTTAGACGTAATCATACCATCTACCAGAGTTGCGGCAACACACGTGAGCTGGGAACAGCTTTTATAGTGATGGGCGACATGCAGAGGCGCGTGATCGGTTGGTGGCCGATCGACGAAAGAATGTGCAGGTTGAGGATCAAGGGCCGATTCTTCAACATTAGCATAATAAACGTGCACAGCCCTCACTCCGGAAGCACTGATGATGACAAAGACGCATTTTACGCGCAGCTCGAACGCGAGTACGACCGCTGCCCAAACCACGACGTCAAGATCATCATAGGGGATCTAAACGCTCAGGTAGGCCAGGAGGAGGAATTCAGACCGACGATTGGAAAGTTCAGCGCCCACCAGCTGACGAACGAAAATGGCCTACGCCTCATCGATTTCGCCGCCTCCAAGAACATGGCCATTCGTAGCACCTTCTTCCAGCACAGCCTCCCGTATCGTTACACCTGGAGATCACCACAACAAACGGAATCGCAAATCGACCACGTTCTGATTGATGGACGGCACTTCTCTGACATTATCGACGTCAGGACCTATCGTGGCGCTAATATCGACTCCGATCACTACCTGGTGATGGTTAAACTGCGCCCAAAACTCTCCGTTATTAACAACGTACATTACCGGCGGCCGCCCCGGTACGATCTAGAGCGACTGAAGCAACCGAATGTCGCCACCGCATACGCGCAGAATCTCGAGGCAGCGTTGCCGGACGAGGGTGTGCTCGATGTGGCCCCTCTAGAGGACTGCTGGAGTACAATCAAAGCAGCCATCAACAACGCAGCTGAGAGCACTATCGGGTACGTAGAACGGAGTCGACGAAACGATTGGTTCGACGAGGAGTGCAGAGCGGTTCTGGAGGAGAAGGATGCAGCGCGGGCGGTAATGCTGCAGCATGGAACCCGACAGAATGTGGAGCGATACAGACAGAAGCGGAAGCAGCAGACCCGTCTCTTCCGGGAGAAAAAGCGCCGCCTGGAAGAAGCGGAATGCGAGGAAATGGAACTGCTGTGCCGTTCACAGGAAACACGCAAGTTCTACCAGAAGCTCAACGCATCCCGCAAAGGCTACGTGCCGCAAGCCGAAATCTGCAGGGATAAGGACGGGAGCCTCCTGACGGACAAACGTGAGGTGATCGAAAGGTGGAAGCAGCACTTCGATGAGCACTTGAATGGCGAAGAGAATGTAGGCACGGAGGACCAAGGCAGCGGAGGAAATGACTATGTTGGTGCAGCAGAGGACGGTAACGAACCAACTCCCACGCTGAGGGAAGTTAAGGATGCCATCCACCAGCTCAAAAACAACAAAGCGGCTGGTAAGGACGGTATCGCAGCGGAACTCATCAAAATGGGCCCGGAAAAGTTGGCCACCTGTCTGCACCAGTTAGTAGTCAAGATCTGGGAAACCGAACAGCTACCGGAGGAGTGGAAGGTAGGGATAATCTGTCCCATCCACAAGAAAGGCGACAAGTTAATGTGTGAGAACTTTCGAGCGATCACCATTTTGAATGCCGCCTACAAAGTGCTATCCCAGATCATCTTCCGTCGTCTTTCACCTAAAGTAAATGAGTTCGTGGGAAGTTACCAAGCCGGTTTCATCGACGGCCGGTCGACAACGGACCAGATCTTCACCGTACGGCAAATCCTCCAGAAATGCCGTGAATACCAGGTCCCAACGCATCACCTGTTCATCGACTTCAAAGCGGCATACGACAGTATCGACCGCACAGAGCTATGGAAAATTATGGACGAGAACAGCTTTCCCGGGAAGCTGACTAGACTGATAAGAGCAACGATGGACGGTGTGCAGAACAGCGTAAGGATTTCGGGTGAACTATCCAGTTCATTTGAATCTCGACGGGGACTACGACAAGGTGATGGACTTTCCTGCCTACTATTCAACATCGCCCTGGAAGGTGTTATGCGACGAGCCGGGCTCAACAGCCGGGGTACGATCTTCACGAAATCCAGCCAATTTGTATGTTTTGCGGATGACATGGATATTATTGCTAGGACATTTGGAACGGTGGCAGAACAGTACACCCGCCTGAAACGTGAAGCAGCAAAGGTCGGACTGGTGGTGAATGCGGCTAAGACAAAGTACATGCTGGTAGGTGGGACTGAGCGAGACAGGACAAGCCTTGGCAGCAATGTTACGATAGACGGGGATACTTTCGAGGTGGTAGAAGAATTCGTCTACCTCGGTTCCTTGCTAACGGCTGACAATAACGTGAGCCGTGAAATACGAAGGCGCATCATCAGTGGAAGTCGTGCCTATTATGGGCTCCAGAAGAAACTGCGGTCAAAAAAGATTCACCCCCGCACCAAATGTACCATGTACAAGACGTTAATAAGACCGGTGGTTCTCTACGGGCACGAGACGTGGACGATGCTCGAGGAGGACATGCAGGCACTCGGAGTTTTCGAGCGACGGGTGCTAAGGACGATCTTCGGCGGCGTGCAGGAGAACGGTGTGTGGCGGAGAAGGATGAACCACGAGCTCGCTGCACTTTATGGCGAACCCAGCATCCAGAAGGTAGCCAAAGCCGGAAGGATACGGTGGGCAGGGCATGTTGCAAGAATGCCGGACAACAACCCTGCAAAGTTGGTGTTTGCTAACCATCCGGTTGATACAAGAAGGCGTGGAGCGCAGAGAGCACGATGGGCGGACCAGGTGGAGCGTGATCTGGCGAGTGTTGGGCGTGACCGACGTTGGAGAGCCGCAGCTGCAAATCGAGTATTATGGCGGCAAATTGTTGATTCAGTATTATCATGAATTTGATGTTAACTAAATAAATGAATGAAATGGTCCGAAAGCACTCACACAGCTATAAAATGCTTACCCCAACATCGCCACAACGAGGAAGGTGTAGCAAATCCATTACGCCAACTTCCAAGTGCAGCTTTGGCCGTGATGGATAACGCGCAGGTACTCACGACAGCATCCACAAAAGATTGATCGGTTTTGCCTTTTTTGTCTTTTATTAGTCGTTCTCCTCCCCATCCGCTTACCGACGGTCTAAAAATAGATTTCCGAGCTGCCGCAGTTGCTGCCGTCACCTACACAATCACATTCCGGGTTCGTTTGTGGCCAAAGTGCAGCCGTTTGAATCAATCCATTATTTCATGTTGAAAATACCATATCTCTGTTTGTTTTAACAAACTGTCAAAAATTTCGACAAATGAAAATATTTGTATTATCAAACAATAGAACAGTTCAGTTTAAACTAGAAATCAGTTTGTCGCTATAGTAAACTGTTGATTTGAACTAGAATTTAATTGTGTTTACAATTTATTTTTCTGCGTGATAGTAAGTACACAGTAACATAACACACACAGAACATAATACATAACACATAATTTGTTGTCCACTAGATTCCAAAGAAGAAGGCACAATAAATGTGTCCGAAACGTCGGATGAAAACATAAGAATCCGTTTTGAATTGCAACAGACTGAAAGCCATTACCCCGAATCAACCTATCACAGTCGTATCTATCAGAAATATAATAAGAATGCACACAACTATTTCTGAGTCATTGCCTCACTCAGCTAAGTAGTTATACCGACGCGAACAGGATTCTCCTGAAAATGCCTAGTTGTTAGATCATTCTAAAATGATAATGAGATGCTTAATACGTAACCTTATTGTCAACTCGCACCTATGATCGACCTGATAATAAAAACCCAAACCTCCAACTTGATATCCAACACACCACCGCACCGGTGAACGCTACTAGTTACAGGTGGATGATGTTGGCATCAGATTACGCACACACTTGATCTACCTCAATCAAATGGAAGCAGGCTTGATTCAATCCGCTTGATCCTCTGCACATCACGCAAATGTGGGTATTTTTCTTCCCGATTTTTGAAGCAGCAACAACAACGCTGCCAGCGAGCTCCCGTGTACAACCGGTGTTTCAGGTGTTCATTCTAGGAGCGGTGACCTGCACTTACAGTGCAGTGTGTATAATGTTTATTGTCTATCATCTAGTACGAGCGATAAAACTCGCCTGTTGGGCATCCAGTTTTCGTAGTGACTATGAATCGGTCCTTCGCCGCGGATTAAAGCTGACGATCTAGTTTAGGTGATCAGAAATCTCCTGGGCGTGCGCGCGAACGGAACGGAAAACTGAAACCATGTGGATCATATTGCTATCGTCGTTGGCGGTCGTTTGTGTTGCGCTGGTGATCTATCGGAAGTTCGCCCGAACTTTGGAAGTGGCAAAACAGTATGCGGGTCCTCCGGCGTTGCCGATCCTGGGGAATGGCTTGTGGTTTCTCAACAAACAGCCCGATGGTTAGTGCTAGTTGGAATGGTGGCAAAGTAAACAATAATTAAGAAAATGACAGTGACAATACCAAAAGAATAATATTCAGGATCAATCTTTATAGTGCAGCCCATACACTCCCGACTGAAAGTTTGGTGTCATCCATGAAAACGTGTTAATGAGCTGAGAAGGATAAAATTGAATGACAGATGACGAAGATTTCAACAAATCACTTTTTCATGTTTCACGTAAAGGACCGGAAGAGCCCACAAAAGTGGTGTACAATGTAATATTAACCCATTAACGCCCGAATTATGCCACAATCACAGCAGATGTCTGATTTTTTCTGGAGTACCTCAACTCCATAAAAGAAAGTTATTACAGTCATTTAAACGGAAATCTACGGTGAAATTTTCGTTTTAATACACAGTGGGGCATATGCACGTGAAACGTTGAAAACCATTTTTTTTTTCTTTTTTGGCGCAGCTACCTTATTTCTATGAGCTATGTAAATCTATTTTAGATGACTGATCATAGTTAATATTCTCCTAATAAAAAAAGTTTCAGTTTGAAATGTTCCAGAAAGGGATTACATTAGTAATAACTAAAACAATCTGCTAGTAGCTTACCAATGGATAGTTTTCAACAGTTTTTAGGCATTTCAATATACATCATTCAAATAATTTCTATATATAATGGGTTGATATTCGGCATTCTAGTAGTATATCCTGCCCACAGTATCCTTCTGGCTTTGCCAGCACGTGGCTCACTCTCTCCCGCCACACACCGTTATCTCGTACAGAGCGAAAGATTACCTTAGCACTCGTCATTCGAAAACTCCAAATATTTGCAATTGTTCTTTGAGCTTGGTTTATGTTTCATTTTTATAAAGGACCACCTTATGAGCGTTCTGCTCATCTCATTCTCCCGCGCAGAGCTATGGATAATCGTGGACGAAAACGGCTTTCCTAGGAAGCTGACTAGACTGATAAATGAAAGCAACGATGGAGGGTGTGGAAAACTGCGTAAGGGTTTCGGGTAAACTATCCAGTTCATTCGAATCTCGCCGGGGACTGCGTCAAGGTGATGGACTCATGCCTACTCTTCAACATCGCTCTGGAAGGTGTGATGCGACGAGCCGGGCTCAACAGCCGGGGAACGATTTTCACAAAATCCGTTCAATTTATGTGCTTCACGGATGACATGGATATTATCGCCAGAACATTTGGAACTGTGGCAGAGCTGTACACCCGCCTGAAACGCGAAGCAGCAAAGGTCGGACTGGTGGTGAATGCCTCAAAAACAAAGTACATGCTGGTAGGCGTAACCAAACACGGCCGAATCTGTCTGGGTAGTAATGTTACGATAGACGGGAATATCTTCGAGGTGGTGGAGGAATTCGTCTACCTCGGATCCTTACTGACGGCTGACAACAACGTGAGCCGTGAAATTCGGAGGTGCATCATCAGCGGTAGTCGGGCCTACTACGGGCTACAGAAGAAACTGCGGTCGAAAAAGATTCACCCATCCATCAAATGCACTCATGTACAAAACGCTAATACGACTGGTGGTCCTCTACGGACATGGACCATGCTCAAGGAGGACCTGCAAGCACACGGAGTTTTCAAGCGACGCGCGCTGAGGACGATCTTCGGCGGGGTGCAGGAAAACGGTGTGTGGCGGAGAAGGATGAAACAACGAGCTCGCTGCACTTTACGGCGAACCTAGCATCGAGAAGGTGGCCAAAGCCGGAAGGATATGATGGGCAGGGCATGTTGCAAGAATGCCGGACAACATGTCTGCAAAGTTGGTGTTCGCGACAGATCCGGTTGGCACAATAAGATGTGGAGCGCAGAGAGCACGATGGGCGGATCAGGTGGAGCATCGGGCATGACCGAGGATGGAGAACGGCAGCCACGAACCGTGTATTATGGAGAAATATTGTTGATTCAGTTTTATCTTGAACTTGTTGTTATACTAAATAAATGAATGAAATGAATCAACATCTCATTCTCATCTATCTCAGCTTCTTCCGAAGCTCACAGAGGAAACAATTTCCACTGATGATGCGTGATCGTATTTTACGGATCACGTAATTTACAGCTGTCGTTATATGGACCAGAGTCCTTCATGTAGTTCTATTCTGGAGATACACAAGTTCAAAATTTCTAAGAATGGGAGCCGCATAATGGGAAAACGTAAACCAACCTATTCGTCATCGGATAATAACTCTCCTGAACGAGCACGAAAAAGAGAGGAGAATGGAAGACGGTGCAACGTGCTTCATTTTCCACGATATTAGCAATACTTACTAATCTGCGAATAGACCATTGTGCATTCAAATCTTCTGGCCTCTAACCAAATTGCTGGGCGCTAGTTGATCAAATTACGTTCAATTTATCTATCTACAGCTATTTTGCATGAAGCCGACCATTCAGTAGGTCGGCTCCAAAGGCACGTTCGACCCAAACGAATGTCTTTGAGATGAGAATCACAATGAACCTGAGTAAAGATAACAAATAGATAGCACATAGCACGTTATCGAAAATTACGTTATCATTAGTTCAAGTTGATAACTAATTATACTATACTATATTTTGTTCAGAATTATATTTAGTGAAATGAGACGGCTGTTTGCTACCTAGCTGGTTTTGTTATCAATCAGTAGCCATTCAGTTCTATTTCATCGTAAAAACTACTATATCAATATTTGTTCAGAATTTTTAGAGTTCACTTGTGCCACCTAGCGGACAAACCTACAACCAACTAGTTCACTATTAGATAGCTCTTGATGACCTGATCGACAGTGGCGTCTCGTCCATAGGTCCACTGCGTTCACTACACAGTTGATAAAAAGTAAAATAAATCACTATAATTTAAACATTTATCCTACAAATGATAAAAAAATACTAATTTATCCTTTTGATGTTCACAACATCCAGTGAACAAACCACTGTGAGATACCAGTACGTATCCCATAGGAATCTATTCAATTTTCCAACTTAATCCCACTTTGCCACCACCCTGCTACTGCCAGAGAGCTCGACGCTGAGCATGCGAAACGCGCATGTGAGAGCATCGACAAAATAACTCTCGCCTCAGTTCACTTCCAGCAGTACACGGGATCGCTGTATATGCATACAAGAACTGTGTTTACTTGTGTTGGCCTGTTCTGTGGTGCATTGGCAAAGTATTAGTAACAATTTTGTTCACTTCTTCCAATGGACGTGGGCCTCATCGGCGGTGGAGGAAAGGAAAGATTGTTTGGGTGCGCTCGCGGTGTAGCTGCTAAGTTTGGCAACGTCGCATTAGAGCTACGATAGCTTTAGCAAGAGAGCAAAGCGAGAGAGCTTGTACCCAGGAGGCCGTCCAGTCACTCTTCCGGCATGCGTGCATGCCTTTGGGTGGAGCTGAATGGGTGGCATTTTTATTCAGTACTTAGTCGCACGTCGCATACGGTTTCATTGTTTCAGCAATATTCAAATGAAAATGAAGCTCGATATCGTAGAAGACAATCTACTCCCGCAATTCGTTTGCCAGGCGGTCAATTGTGGAAAAGCCTCAACCGACTTCTCGAACCCTGTAAGGGGCTGTTCATAAACCACGTAGACCAAAATTTGGCCATTTCAGACCCCCCCCTCCCCCTCGTAGACTTTTGTCCATACAAAAATTTTGAAACTTGTATGGAGCGTAGACTTTGGCCAGACCCCCCCTCCCCCCAAAAAGTCTACGTGGTTTATGAACGGCCCCTAAGCAGAATACCCTCTTCGATTGGGTGTACTCAGATATGTAATTTAAATTCCGTCCTCGAATGCTTATCCTTAGAGAGATACGCGTATTTAGACTACAGTCATAGCACAATCACATGGTATATTACCCATGGAGAACTGACTGACTAATAATTGTTACAGAGTGACCAATAATTATGTAATGGTTGTTCCACTTTTTGCTCAGTGTCAGTTATCCACTTCTGAGTGGATTCTTCGAAGTTTAAAAGTTATTCCGAAAAATTTCCTAAATTATGGGTGTATAATGCTTCCCCAATTTCGATAAAGTCATATTGATCCCTCCGGCACAAAGGAATAAGGACCTATCTTTGGTTACAATGGGCGAGCGAAGGATGAAGAGGCTTATACAGATGGCGATAGATGGGGTATATAGAAAACCCCTGTTGCATCAATTGAAATAACAAAGCAGTTTTATCGACGAAATCATTGATAAATTCGCTTGTCAAGCGGTTCCTGATGTTTTCCATTTGCACTACAGCAAAGAATAAGAATATCAAGAATGCCCACTCCGCTGATGCTCGGGGGGACACTACCGCAGCGCTATCTGTGGATGAAAGTTCAACCTTCATGCGGTAGTGTGCGTTACTGTTTGTATGCGGATACCAAAACATACGCACACCACCTTCTTTTATGACAAATCACGAACACTCTTGCATACAGCTTCCACCTTGAAACGCGTAGAGAGCGCCACTTGTCTTGTAGCTTGACATTTACATAGAAAAAGACAAAAGAGGGCATTCTTTCTATTTTTATTCTTTGACTACAGTCTCATGTGAAAACTTTTCAAGTGCAAAGTCCTTCTACGGGTCACGAGACGCCTCTGCTGATCGACCTTGTCGAAGTCAAAATTCTTCTATGGAGTCTGATGCTTGAGATACAGAAGTTCAGAATGTTTAGAGCTCACTAGCGCCACCTAACGGATAAACCAAGAACCAACTAGTTCACTATCCGTTAGCCCTTGATGTACTGATCAATTTTACCGACGACGAAATTCTTCTATGTAGCCTGATTTTCGAGATACAGAAGTTCAGAATTTGTAGGGCTCACTAGCGCCACCTAGTGGATAAACCTAAAATGAACTAGTAACTATCCATTAGCCCTTGTCCTGATAAACTTTGCTGAAGACTAAATTTTTCTATGAAGCCTGATTTTCGAGATTCAGCAGCTAAGAAATTTTAAAACTCACTAGCGCTACCTATCGGAAAAACCTTTAACCAACTAGTTCACTATCAGATAGATTGTGATGCCCTGATCAACCTTGTCGAAGACGAAATTTTGAAATTCTTCTATGTGGTCTGATTCTCGAGATACAGAAGTTCATAATATTTATAGCCCACTTGCGCCCCCTAGCGGTCAAAAATACAACCAACTAGTTCTCTATCGGATAGCTGTTGATGTCCTGATCGACATTGCCGAAGACGATATTTTTCAATGTAGTCTGATTCTCGAGATACAGATGTCTGGAATTTTTATGGCTCACTAGCGCCACCTAGCTGATAAACATTGAACCAACTGGTGCGCTATCGAGTAGCTTTTGATGTCCTGATCAACTTTGCCGAAGGAAAAATTCTTCTATGTAGTCTGATTCTCGAGATGCAGAAGTTCAGAATTTTAGGAGCCCACTTACGCCACCTAGCGGACAAACCTACAATCAACTAGTTCACTATAGGATAGCTGTTGATGTCCTGATCGAGATTGCCGAAGACAGAATACGTCTATGTAGTCGGATTCTCGAGATACAGAGGTTTAAATTTTTTGGCCTCACTAGCGCCACCTAACGGTTAAGCGCAGAACCAGCTAGTTCACTATCGGATAGCTATTGATGTCCTGATCAACCTTGCCGAAGACAAAATTCTTCTATGTTGTCGGATTCTCGAGATATAGAGGTTTAAATTTTTAAAGACTCACTAGCGCCACCTAACAGATAAACCTAGAAAGAACTAGTTCTTTATTGGATAGCTATTGATGTCCTGATCAACCTTGCCGAAGACGAAATTCTTCTATGTAATCGGGTTCTCGAAATGCAGAGGTTTACATTTTTTAGGACTCACTAGCGCCACCTAACGGATAAATCTAAAACAACTAGTTCACTATCGGAAAGCTATTGATGTCCTGATCAACCTTGCCGAAGACGAAATTCTTCTATGTAGTCGGATTCTCAAGATACAGAGATTTATTTTTTTAGGACTCACTAGCGCCACCTCACGAATAAACCTAGTTGACTATCGGATAGCTCTTGATGTTCTGATCAACCTTGCTGAAGACGAAATTCTTCTATGTTCTCTGGTTGTTGAGAAACAGAAGTTAAGAATTTCTATGACTCGCTAGCGCCACCTAGTGGATAAACCTAGAACCAACTAGTTTAGTTTCGATTAGCTCTTGATGTCCTGATCGACCTTGTCGAAGACGAGATTTTGAAATTCTTCTATGTAGTCTGATTCTCAAGATACAGAAATTCAGATTTCAGAGATACTGAGGTCTAAATTTTAAGGGACTCACTAGCGCCACCTAACGGATAAACCTAGAACGGATAGCTATTGATGTTCTGATCAACCTCGCCGAAGACGAAATTCTTCTATGTAATCGGATTCTCAAGATACAGAGGTCTAAATTTTTAAGGACTCACTAACGCTACCTAACGGATAAACCTAGAACGAACTAGTTCACTATCGGATAGCTATTGATGTCTGGATCAACCTTGCCGAAGACAAAATTCTTCTATGTAATCGGATTCTCGAGATACAGAGGTTTAATTTTTTTAGGACTCACTAGCGCCACCTAACGGATAAATCTAGAACCAACTAGTTCACTATCGGATAGCTATTGATGTTCTGATCAACCTTGCCGAAGACGAAATTCTTCTATGTAATCGGATTCTCAAGATACAGAGTTCTAAGTTTTTTAGGACTCACTAACGCCACCTAGCGGACAAACCTACAATCAACTAGTTTACTATCGCATAGCTGTTGACGTCCTGATCAACTTTGCCCAAGACAGAATTCTTCTATGTAGTCTGATTCTCGAGATAAAGAGGTTTATTTTTTTAGAGCCCACTAGCGCCATCTGACGGATAAAGCTAGAACCAACTGGTTCACTATCGGATAGCTATTGATATCCTGATCAACCTTGCCGAAGACGAAATTCTTCTATGTAGTCGGATTCTCGAGATACAGAGGTTTGAGGTTTGATTTTTTTAGGACTCACTAGCGCTACCTAGCGGATAAACCTAGAACCAACTAGCTCTTGATGACCTGATCAACTTTGCTGAATATATTTTTCTTCTATGTAGTCTGATTCTCAAGATACGAAGGCGACAGTATTTGCAATGGCTGTTGACGAAACACCTGTCAAAGCACAATGTTTCGTGATCACTAGTGCCACCTACTGGAGCGAATCCGTACTATATTACGTATTATCGAAGAGTCCTTGATCTTCTCAACAACTTTGCTAAAGACACCAGTCTTCCAAAATGCTTCATTTCTCCGCAGTTATCGCAAAAGTTACTGATCTATAAATAGATCACTGGGCGGAAATGGGTTAACAGATTTGGAAGAAGTTATCATATCGTGCAGATTTTCCTAAGAAGTAATCCCAACATGTTTTATACTTTTCCATAATCCATAGGCTAGCGAGCCACTTGGGCAGTAACTGGTATTTTGGGCACTTTTCGCTATAATTCAGTCAAGTCCAAGCTAATTGACTTGAAATTTTGTACACGGCTAGGTACTATACGTATCTCACCCCGCGTTCCAAAAATGGTGTCAATTGGTTCAAAATTGGCTTAGTTATACCAGAAAAGTGCCCAAAATAGGAGCCCTGCCGATGTGGTTCCGCTTCCTTTACTAGATTGAGTCGCTTTTCTAAACATACACTTCTGTGCATCTGGATTCACAAAATCTGGACCCCTCATGACACTTGATTTTGTAGCAAGTTTGAGGCAAATGTAATTAAAAAAAAACAATGAATAGCATTATATTTAGTGATAACATGAACGGTCACGTAATATGTTAATTGTAACAAATTTAATAGATAATAGGCATTTGAAGCAGGAGTCATAAAATTTACATTAAACACGATCGCAACCTGTAGTTTGTCACACGCGACACATTGAAGTTGCATATAAAATGTTACTTGGGTAAATCACAACGAACCGGTAGAGCATTCTACAAATCAGTTCACGAAGCAGTAGTTACCCCTTACTAAGGCTGGGCTAAAAAAATGATAACGATCGAAGATTACAACGTAGCTGCGACAACGACCTGGAATGAATTACCATTACATTTAACTAAGAAAGCTATCAAAATGAGAAAACTATAACCACGATTTAATAGCAATCATTCAGTCATGTGTAATGAACAGTTTATGTTACGTTACGCTTGCCCTTGCACCTATAGCATTGCATAGATCAGTTGAATCATGGTTCTCGTTCTACCCTAGAACCTCAATTTAGGTAATAAGTTGGGACTGCCTCAATAGAATTTTTACTCAAATGGATTCCCAAGTTTCCAGAAGCTTAGCCCTCCTTTGGCATTGGGGTCATTTTTGACCCAAACCATGCACTACGCCAGCGAGCCTAGTCACTATACGTATCTGACAGTGTCCTAAAAATCAAGTCAATCGGTTGAAATTTGACTGAGTTAGAGCAGCAAGTGCCCAAAATAGGTCCCCCTGCACAAATGGTCCCAAACCCACGTTAACCCTAATTGGCTTTATTCAAGGCTTTATTTGTTTTTGACAGCATCGATAGGGAAAGTGAAAACAACTCACATATCAGGCGTTCGATTCGAATAAGTCGTATGTTTACTGTGACCTCTATGCGGATACGACCTATTCAAATCGAAAACCAGATAATTTGTTTTAGAAAACTCACAATTCGATGCACTCAATTTGGCGAAAAAAATAGATAATTCTCAAATATTCAGAAAAACAATGCCTACCGTTTGGCCGAGCGTTACGAGTCAGATTCTGGGTGAATCTAAGATGGTTTCGTAATCGAATTATTTTTGACTTTCTTCAGGATAGAGTTTTATGGTATCTTCCAAATGATTCTGCGATTGCTTAAGTACTTTCTAAGATTTCTTCAGAAGGAATTTCTCCAGGGATTCCACCAGAAATTCAGTAAGGGATCCCTCCAGGAGTTCTTCCAGGGATTCCTCTGAGAATTAAGTTTTTTTTTTCAGAGATTCCTCCAGGGCATCCTCAAGGCATTCTTGCAGGAATTGCTCCGTGTATTTCTTCATCGATTCCTCCACGAATTGTCCAAGGATTCATTTTTCATTTATTTAGTTCACATCAAATTCATGATAATACTGAATCAACAATTTGCCGCCATGGACTTATCCACCGATGAACCGAATTCATCGCGGTCCGAGAATTTTGACACTAGAGCGGGGTCTGTTCCAATCAGAATCGCCCAATTCTGATTGGAAACGGCCCCGCTCTAGTGTCAAAATTCTCGGACCGCGATGAATTCGGTTCATCGGTGGATAAGTCCATAATACTCGATTTGCAGCTGCAGCTCTCCATCCTCGGTCACGCCCAACACTCGCCAGATCACGCTCCACCTGGTCCGCCCATCGTGCTCTCTGCGCTCCACGCCTTCTCGTACCAACCGGATGGTTAGCAAACACCAACTTTGCAGGGTTGTTGTCCGGCATTCTTGCAACATGCCCTGCCCACCGTATCCTTCCAGCTTTGGCCACTTTCTGGATACTGTGTTCGCCGTAAAGTGCAGCGAGCTCGTGGTTCATCCTTCTCCGCCACACACTGTTCTCCTGCAAGGAATCCCCCTAGAAATTCCCCCAGCAATTTATCCAGTAATTCCTTCTTGGATTCCTCCAGAGATTCTCCCAAAGATTCCTCTAGAGATTGCTTCAGGGATATCTCCAGAAATATCTGCAGGGAATTCTCTATGAATTTTTCCAGGGTTTCCTCCAGGAATTCCTCCTAATATTCCTCCAAGCATTCATCCAGGAACTCTTTTAGAAGTTCTAAATTTGACTGTGTTCAAACATGTTCCTTTAGAAATTCCTCCAGAGATTTCTCCAAGAATTTCACTAAAGATTTCTCCAGGAATTGTTTCAGGGATTCCTCTAGAGATTGATTCAGGAATTCCTTCAGAATTTTTTACAGCAATTCCTCCAGGAATTTCTCCAGAAATCCTTCAGGAATTTATTCAGAAATTCTTCCGAAAATTTATCCAGGAATTTTTAAAAAGATTCCTCCATGAATTTATCCTGCAATTTCCATTCCAAGAATTGCTCTAGGAATTCCTATAGTGTTTTCTTCATGGATTTCACCTAGGATTCCTCCAGGGACTCTTCCAAGGACTCCTCCAAAAATGTCTCCATGCAGTCCTTCAGTTGTTTCTCCGTGCATTACTCCAGGGGTTTCCCTAGGTATTGCTTCAAAGATTCCGCCAAGAACTCATCCTGGAATTCCTCCATAAATTCTTCCAGGAGTTCCTCTAGGAATTCCATCAGGAATTTATCCAGGATTCCCTCAAGGGGTTCCTCAAGAAAATCCTGCAGGAATTCCTCCAGGAACTGCTTAAGGGATTCCTCCCAGGAATTCCTCCAGAAATTCCACCAAGTATTCCTCCAGGAGTTCCTCCAGAAATTCCGCTAGGAATTCCTCCAGGAGGTTTACAATAGATTTGTTCAGAAATTTCTCCAGAGATTCCACCTAGAATTCCTCTGGAAGTTCCTCCTAGGATTCGTCCAAGAATTTATCCAGGGATTCCTCCAAAATTTTTCCAAAAGATCCTCCAAGAATTGCTCCAAGTAATCTTTCCGAAATTCCTCCAGATATTGCTCCAAGAATTTCTCTAGAGATTTCTCCAGGGTTTCTTCCTGAAGGTCCTTTGAGGATTTCGATAGAAATTTGTTCAGAAGCTTTTGCAGGTATTCTTTCAGGATTTCCTCCAGAGAATTCTCCAGAGATTGCTTCACGGATTCCTACAGGAACTCCTCACGAATTTCTCCAGTGATTCCTCCTGGAATTATTCCTGGGTAGGAGGGCATCGAAAATGAACTGTTAATATTCAAAATGCTCTATCTAAAAGCAAGGTTAGTCTTTTTAATCCGGTTCAAATCTTCACAATATAGTTAAGTTTAAAACAGCTTGAAGAAATTTGGAAAATGTTTTGTACCAACTTAATAATTTGTTGAAAAAAGCGTTTTACAAATAAACAAGAAAGCTACTATTAAATTTGGCGAAAATGACTAAAAATAAATAAAAAGCAAAAATGTTGAACTATCCCGAGAGCAATTATTTGCTCTCTTGTTAAGAACACCTATCATTGAACAAGAATTACATACAAAATTACCTATTTCCAGATTAGAACTTGAGACCTGTCGATTGCCAGCCGCATGCCTTCCCATCTGCGCCATTCTAGAGATAATGAGTTGAAGTACCCAAAACAAAACATAAACTTTCCATGACTCAATAATGATCGCTCCTGAACTTGTGTTCAGCAGTGATGAACTAGCACAGCACGTGGTAATCAACTGAACAACGCCTTATACTTCTGTGGCTGTTTAGCCCAAAACACGTGCTTTCGCTGTCAGTATTTTTATCGCACGGTGAAAAAACTTGTATCAAATGCAGCCAAAAAAAAAGTGTTGGTAATAATTGAAAATATTGTTTCCATACTTTGGGGCTGATGTACACATTGCAAAATGAAAATGTTTTTATTTTTAATATTTAATATCGATCTTTATGGCATGCATGGCAATATGTGGTTGAGGTAATCTACTCATACTCTGTTAGAATTCCGTGAAGCACATTTTGACGTTGAATAACGTCCTTCGGCAACATATAGGGGTGTAACTTCAGAAAACCGAAAATTTGAGCAAGTAACGAAAAGTGGTTAGATTTTGACCGCTAATAACTCTGTCATTTCTTGATGGATTTTCAAAATTTTTGCATGAATTGATCACAAATTTATCTACGCATCGAATCTATCTAAGTTTATTATTGATTTTCAACAACAAACTATTGAAAATTTTAGAAAAGTGAACCCATGTTTTATCCAGCCAATCACGTTCAAGCACAGTTTTGGACTTTTCCGTCGAGCGCCTGGCAGTATAAAAGCTATTTCTTCTTCCTCTCTTCCTTCATTCTTCATCAACACCTCGTGGAGAACGCATCGGCAGAGAGCTGTGCAGTTTGCTCCGTTTGCGTTTTCATTTAGTGTTCTTTGGCAAGCCGAGCGAGCGCGATGGTTTACCGGATCAGAGACGGAGGAGCACAGCTCGGTTTGTATTTTCGCTCAGCATTCTCACAGGTCACAGTACATTTTCACGCTGTCGACGCCAGTGGACGGACGGACGCACCGACGACAACCAAGCAGCAGCGGCGGTGGTGGAATAATTCAGTAACAAATTTGGAAAACGACGTATAATCAATGGTGTAGCATTGATTATACGTCGTTTTCAAAATTTGTTACTGAATTTATCATTTCCCCAGTTCGGAAGCGGATGGGCGCCGACACACGGCAGCAACGCGGTTTTGTGAAATCAAAATTAAACAGCCCTTATTAGGGCTACAATTTTAAATTCCACGTAAGATTTGATTCGAATTCCACTAGAAATTGAAGAAACGCAAGTGCAAACATCTTGAAACCTACTTCGAGAGCACCGCCGAACGCGGTACATGCACCGCCAGCAACCTAGCAGCAGCGGCGGTGGCTTATTAGCATTTTCCCAGTGCGGTAGCGAATGGGCATGACAACAACTGGGAATATTTTAACCGCTTGATGTCGAATCTATTATAAATTCAAGATACGGTGACAAAAGCATAAACTTATGCGCGCATAATAAATCTGCTTAAAATTTCTTCAACTTTGAAAAATGGCAGGTTTGCTGGAAAATGAAAATGTTAACCAGCGTTGCCAAATTTCAATAAGAGTTTTAGAATTTCGAATATCTGTAATCTTTAGAAATTTTGGTCGAAAATACATGACTTTTGTACTATATACTATCAATCTTTACTAAGCATTATAATATTGGTTAATCCTAAGCCTACATACTGATTTGGAAATGGCTAATAATAATCATTTTAGTATATTTTAATACATACTCCGCTATAATAAATTATTGCAGATAAATTTGTATGCCATCATTGAATTTTACTCCCCTCACATTTAACCAATCACGTTCGAGAGGGGAAGCCAGGCTATTGTGCCGTATAAAAGCAAACTTCTTCTTCTCATCTTCCATTATTCTTTCTTGACCCGTCGAGGGGATTACATAGAAGGAGAGCTACCCAACAAACATTTTTGCTGTACAAGAGTGGAACAAACCATTCTTAAGCAAACTTTAGCTTAAGAAACTGTTAATCAACTAGTTATGTTATTTGGGTAGCCAGTTTCTCCGTTTGCGCTTTCCATCAGTATGCTTTGGCAAGCCGAGCGCGGTGGTTGTCGGCTGTTACGCTCTCCTTCGTATCGTTGTACGCGGCGCCAGTGGAGCAATCAGCCAGTTCAAACTGGTGCGCGGCAACAACGAGGGCTTTCTTTTGCCCCGAGTTTGCGCAGCATCACCATCGCAAAACCCCCATCGGAATCAACGCCACCATTGCCGTTCTGGATTTGGTTGGCATAGCAACAATTGGACGATTAATATTGTACAACAAATAAAATTAAACAGCCTTTCTAAGGGCTTCAAAAATGTTCCTCACAAGAGTGAATCGAATAATATTCTTAGACGACGCGTTGGGTCACAAATATGTCAAAACCGACTAAGTCTTAAAACCGTAGCATAAACTTTGCAAGCGGAATAGTGGAAATACTTTAGATTGTTGTAGCATCCTTTATATTTCCCAGCCAAATTTTAATGTGTGTTGTGTCCGCAAAAATTAAACATTTCTATGCCCATTTTTGCCACACAATCTAGAAGAAAACTGTATGATATCTAGAAATTCTTAATTATAAAATTACATATTGGTAATTCCAGTCCACCAATTAGCAAAAGCATAATGATTTGCATTTTTGAATGATCTGTTGGATTGCATCTGTTTAAATTCTTATAAAATGAACGGTTACCAAGACAATTCTGTTATAGGTAAAGATTTTTAAATGGTTTTGAAAAATTCGTTTATGGAAACATTTTAAAACCCAACTACTACGCGGAACAAGTCCTGTCGCGTCCATTCTAAATTTCTACATATAAACCTTCAAAAGCAGAGAAATTGTGCGAGAGGATTTGAAATCTGCATCAATTTTCTTCGCAAAATAATTACCTATTAGCATCCAAAGAAATTCAAAGGTCTAGCAAACTACAGTTGGCCCGCTGAAATTATTCTGCAAATTGACTCACTGTATTTCGAGAGCAACAACATTGTTTAATGAAAGAGCAACTAGTTACGACTACCAGTACCTGGGCTGCCCATAAATGGTAAACCAAGAAAACCTAGTGCTGGGCTAGTACACAGGTTTAAATAGTTCTGACGTTCGATTTGAATAGGTCGTATCCCAGCAAATTTACGACCTATTCAAATTGAACGGCAAAGTTCATAAGGCATGAATCGGATCGAAAATAATGATAAATAATAAACTCCACTATCAATTGCCATCTACAATCAAACTAAAACAAACCAAAATTTCACATCACAGTCTTTATCAATGTTTATACAGCATTCAAGAATCGAAACTAATGCATAAACGGGCGTTATTCAACGTCAGACTTGCGGTCGTGTCTAGTGTACAACCCCTCCAACTTTTTGATTCATGTTTTTGTAAGAGTATATTGGTATCATGTTTAACAAGAAGTGCTTAAGGATAGAAAAAGATTGGATAAAAAAGATAGTAATCAAGGCACAGTTTATCTAGGTACAGACATAAATGCCTCATTATAACGTTGATAACGTCTCTTGAAACTCAATGTTGAGGTGCATAATTTTATTCTATTTTCTTTTGAATGATTTCTTTAAAATGTTGGTTCTTTGATAACCTGGTTGTCTAAACAGTTTTAGTCAAGGTTTATCCCAATATCCTAACAAAGTTGCAAGTCGAAGTGTGACGGATCGAAAACGTTTATTCGACAAGTGAAAAGCACTTTCTGCAGGAACATATACTTATTGATGTTGACCAATGTTTTGTTAAACTGTTTTCTAAAGGAATCAATGCTTGTCGAATAAAATTCTTATTAAACTTTTAAAAAGTTTTTTTCATTTATCATTCTTAATACAGATTAGGAAAGTTGAACATCGACATTTTTTTCAATTGAAAAATTATTTTAAAAAGGTAATTTGTAGAGCATAATTTTTGTTCAGCTATCATTACCATTATTGAGCAAAAATTCAGCAAGCTTGCTTGTTTGTCACTTGCAATTGTTAGTTAGGATCCTTGATCACACCCAATGCTCGCCAAGCCACGCTCCACCTAGTCCGCCCATCGTACACTTTGCGCTCCACGCCTTCTTGTACCAAACGGATCAGTAGTGAACACCAATTCTGCAGGGTTTTTATATTTTTTTCTTGCAATATGCCCTGCTCACCTACCTAATCCTTCCGGCTTTGGCCACGTTCTGGATACTGGGATCACCATAGAGTGCATCGTGCTCGTAGTTGATCCTTCGCCGCCACCGCCGAAGATCGTCCTTAACACGCGTCGCTCTAAAACTCCAAGTGCTTGCAGGTCCTTTTCGAGCATGGTCCATGTCTCGTATCCGTAGAGGACCCCCGGTCTTATTTGCGTTTTGTACATGGTGCACTTGGTGCGTGGGAGAATCTTTTTTGGCCCGACTTCCGCTGATGATGCGCCTCCGAATTTCACGGCTCACGTTGTTGTCAGCCGACAGTAAGGATCCGAGACAACTTCCTTCACCACCTCGAAAGTATCCCCGTCTATTGCTACATTACTACATGGACGGACTCGTTTGTGTTCGGTTCCGCCTACCAGCATGTACTTTGTTTTTGAGCCATTCACCACCAGTCCGACCTTTGCTGATTCGCATTTCAGGAGGGACACTCAAAGCACACAAATTGACCGGATTTTGTGAAAATCAAATCCCGGCTGTTGAGTTCGGTTCATCGCATTACTATACCTTCCAGAGCGATGTTGAAGAGTAGGCATGAGAGTCCATCATATTGTTGCAGTCCTCGGCTAGATTCGAATAAACTGGATAGTTCACACGAAACCCTTACGCAGTTTTACACACCGTCCATCGTTGTTGCTTTAATCAGTCTAGTCAACTTCCCAGGAAAGCCGTTTTCGTCCATGATTCTCCATAGCCCTGCGCGGTCGATACTGTCGTATGCCGCTTTGAAGTTGATGAACAGGTGATGCGTTGGGACCTGGTATTAACGGCATTTCTGAAGGATTTGCAGTACGGTGAATATCTAGTCAGTTGTCGACCGGCCGTCGGTGAAGCCAGCTTGATAACTTCCCAAGAACTCATTCGTGTTAAGTGACAGACGCCGGAAGATGTTCTGGAATAGCACTTTGTAGGCAGCATTCAAAGTAGTGATCGCTCTGAAGTTCGCACATTCCAAATGGTCGCTTTTCTTATGAATGGAGCCGATTACCCCTTCCTTCCACTCCTATGGTAGCTGTTCGGTTTCCCAGATCCGGCCTATCAACCGTTGCAGACATGTGTCCAACTTTTCTGAGTCCATCTTGATGAGTTCAACTACAATACAAGCTGCTTTGTTGGTTTTGAGCTGGTGAATGACATCCTTAACTTCCCTCAGCGTGGGAGTTGGACCATTTCCGTCCTCTGCTGCATTGACGTAGTCGCCATTGTCGCGCATTGCTCACGCCATTGTAAGTGTTGGATATATTGTGTCGTGAGTGTTACCGAGAACTTCGTGATTTGTGATGCGTGAAATGTAAAAATGTAATATGGCAGGTAATACTCGTGGTTAGTGTAGGTGTCACCCAGCTAAAAAGCTCCCGATAGGCTAGACAGGACAAGGCCAGGCTCCACCACCCTAAAAGCAACCATCAGCACGCTACACATCGTAGTTGGAAAACCCACCACCAGAGGGACTGGTTACCACCAATTGGGTGGCCATGAGGGGTGGCGTAACGGGACCATTGAGAAATGGGATGTCTGGGGAGGGCAATGGCCGAGGAACGAGGTCATGGACCTCGAGGCGGTCGGCGACACAGAGATCGTTCACTTGCCCAGAGTTCGTCGACCAAGATAGATTGAAGGCTAGAAGTTGAAACGAAAGAATTGATAGGAAAAGTTTGAGAAGTGGAAAGAAGTTGAAGTTCAAGAAGTTTGTGGAAGTGGACAGAGAAAGTGCGCAGTGGACTACAGGTAATTCTACCACCACTTCTTGTATGTTAGCCCATTTGTAATGCCCTCCCCGTGTAACAGAACCCCGCCGTTTTGACGTGAAAGTACACGACCGATTTCCCTACGTCGTCTCCGTGACCATCTGGGCGAATTCCGGCATAGAACTTGCCGAAGCCCGATCCGTCACCATATCGGCAGGACGGAGACGCGTAGGAGGTTCAGGAACCCGTGTAGTGCCACCCCAAACCCGTAGGACGTCGCCATCGCTGATAGCGGTGTGTGAAGTACCGTGCGCCGCCATCGTGTGCGCCAGCACCAGGAAGCTGCCCGAAGGCCTGCGCGCCGCCATCGCGCACAGTATCTAGGAAGCAGTGGATGACAGGTGTGGTGGAGTGTTGCTGACAAAGGGGCCCCCAACGATAAGGTCAGGTTAGCTTTAAGGAAGTGGGAATTAGAGGGAGTGTAAGGAAGTGCCAGAAATACAGACCAGTTAGACCGAATAAAGCGTAGTTGTCCGTGAAGTGCTGTTGTGATTCCCTATTTTAAGTGCGAGAGTTCCCTGCCCGCGAGTTCCGTGACGTGAGCGTGCCGACCCTGAGGCTATTGTGTCGGGGAGTCTCAGTACCGCTCCCGACCGACTTACCCGATAATTACACCATGCAGACGCTCATCTAAATGTTGCTTCCGCCTTTCGATCACCTCAAGTCCGTCCGTCAAGAGTTCGAGCTTGTGGTAGAACTTCCGTGTTTCATGTGACCGGCACAGCAGTTCCATTTCTTCGTACTCCGCTTGTTCCAGGCGGCGTATTTTCTTCTGAGAGAGGCGTGTCTGCTGATTCAGCTTCTGTTTGTAACTTATCACGTTCTGTCGGGATCTTTGCTGCAGAATAACCGTCCGTGATGCGTTCTTGTACGTTTCATCGAGTCCTTCCCGCGAACTCGATGACTGCTTCATTGATGGCTACTTTTACTGTTTTCCAGTGAGCCCCTCGAGGGGCTACATCGAACTCGCCTTCGTCTGGCAACGCTGCCTCGAGATTCTGCACGTATGTTGAGGCGACCTAATGTTGCTTCATTAGTTCTAAGCTGTACCGTGGTGGTCGGCGGTACCGTACGTTATTGATGAAAGAAAGTTTCGAACGCAGTTTGACCACCACCAGATAGTGGTCGGAGTCGATATTAGCGCCGGTCCTGCCGTCGATAATGTCGGAGAAGTGCCGTCCGTCAATCAGAACGTAGTCGATTTGAGATTCCGTCTGATCTCCAGGTGTAACGATAAGGGAGGCTGTGTTGGAAAAATAAGATGCTACGTATGGCCATGTTTTTGGAGGCGGCGAAATCAATGAGTCGTAGGCCATTTTGGTTCGTCTGCTGGTGGGCGCTGAACTTTCCAATCGTAGGTCTGAATACCTGAGCGTTTAAATCTCCTATGATGATCTTGACGTCGGGGCTTGGACAGCCATCGTACACGCATTCGAGCTGCGCGTGAAACGCGTCCTTGTCAGCATCAATGCTTTCGGAGTGTGGGTTGTTCACGTTTATTATGCTGAAATTGAAGCATCGGCCCTTGATCCTCAACCTGCACATTCTTTCGTCGATCGGCTACCAACCGATCACGCTCTTCTGTATATCACCCATCACGATGAAAGCTGCTCCCAGCTCGCGTGTTTTGCCGCAGCTCTGGTAGATGGTATGATTACCTCTAAACGTTCGTACCATGGATCCTGTCCAACACACCTCCTGCAGTGCTACGATGCCGAACCCGCGGTCCTTCGGTAGATTGGTGAGTATGCGAGTGCTCCCAATGAAGTTGAGAGATCGGCAGTTCCACGTACCGAGTTTCCAATCGCAAGTCTTTTTTGTTCGCTGGGGTAGATACCGTCTCGGTTCGTATTATTCTGTTGCTGATTTTCCGTTACAATGTTTTTTTTTACGGGTGGCTCGTAGGGCCTGACACCAACCCTTTACTTTCCGGAGGACCATAGTGCACAGTTGTGCTTAGAGTCTTTCCCTGGCACTCTAACGTTGATCAGCCGCCTCAACATGGGGATCATACGCTGTTGTGAGCCGCTGCTCCTGTACGCTCAGGTTTGCCGAAGCAAAACCCCCCTTCCCTGTCATCCTACAACCAAAGTTCCCACCGGGGTTGGTTACCCGATCTTACCTAAGGTTGCTCATAGTTTCCGGCCGTTACCTCGAAGAGGTAGGGATAGGAGTTGCTGGGCATAGGCTAGTGGATTACAATGGGATCTGAATTGCGCGGCATACCCAGCCTTTACCGTGCCAAATTTGAGCTTTCATACAAGGGATTTTGACAACAACAAATACTTTAATATTAATTTTAAATATCCTATTTTCCACTCGACCAATGATAATATCTCTTTTTTAGAATTTCTACCGATCATCCAACATCTCACAAATGTCTACGGTGACGTGGTGCGCTTTTGGCAAGGGCCTCAATTCACGCTGTATGTGGGAAATCCAAGCATGGTTGAGGTAAGACAACTCCGAGTTGAGTTCTGCTTTGCATCGATTGCCAAAACGTTCCCAAATTCTTATTCCAGACCATCATGACCAACAAGCATTTGACCGATAAATCCGGTGAGTACGACTACCTCTCCAACTGGCTTGGCGATGGATTGCTTCTGAGTAAACGCCAAAAGTGGCACGCCCGACGGAAGGCCATCACACCGGCGTTCCACTTCAAGATCCTCGAGCAGTTCGTGGACGTGTTCGACCGAAATGCGACCGAACTGGTGGACGTCCTGGGGAAACATGCCGACAGCGGCGAAACTTTCGACATGTTTCCTTATGTGCTGTTGTATGCTCTGGATGTGATTTGTGGTGAGTTGAATGAATGAAATTGAATGTGGATGGACTTTTTATAGCTAAAACATTTTAGAAAGCGCAATGGGAACTTCAGTTAATGCTCTGCGAAACTCGGACTCCGAGTATGTCCGAGCAGTCAAGCAAGCAGCTAGCGTTTCAATCAAACGCATGTTTGATATAATCCGACGAACACCTCTGTTCTACTTGACCCCAAGTTATCAGAAGTTGAGGAAAGCTCTGAAAGTTCTGCACGGCTACACCGACAACGTGATAGTATCTCGGAGGAATCAGCTCATGAGTAAAACAGACGTTGATGGTGAAGCGTTGGACGAGTTCGGAACCAAAAAGAAGGATGCCTTTCTCGATATGCTGCTTCGAACTAACATCAACGGTAAACCTCTGACCAACTTGGAAATTCGCGAAGAAGTCGACACCTTCATGTTCGAAGGGCATGACACAACTACCTCGGCTGTGGTCTTCACGTTGTTCAACCTGGCCAAGAATCCGGAAGTGCAGCAGAAAGTCTACGATGAGATAGTGTCAGTGATGGGAAAAGATCCTCAGGAACCGATAAAGCTGTCCCATTTGCATGATCTAACCTATACGGAGATGGCGATCAAGGAAACGCTACGAATGTATCCTTCAGTACCTCTGATCGGTCGCCGATGCATAGAAGAGATCACCATCGATGGCAAGACCATTCCGGCCGGAGCTAACATCATCGTCGGGATCTACTTCATGGGCCGGGATCCCAAGTATTTCGATAATCCTTCTCAGTTTATTCCAGAACGGTTTGAAGGGGAAGTTTCGGTGGAGAAGTTCAACCCGTACAAGTACATCCCGTTCAGTGCTGGTCCACGGAACTGTATTGGTGAGTCACATATCCTTCGGTGTAAGTCTGATTCTAAATTCCTCGAGATTCTTCGAGAACTAAGAATCAGATCAGAGACTCGTGATTACCAGTATTATTAAGCATTACTCGTTCACCTTCTTTCCAGGCCAAAAATTCGCTCTCAACGAGATGAAAAGTGTGATATCGAAGCTTTTGCGCCACTACGAGTTCATTCTACCGCCCGGCAGCGCCGACGAGCCCCTGCTAGCATCTGAGTTGATTCTGAAACCGCATCACGGAGTCCCACTACAGATTAGGCACCGCTCAGCGCCTGCCCTCCTCAAGTGATTAGGCTTTCCCTAAAAGGTCACACACCCCAATCGACGACGACGACGACCCGATTTGTTCAAACATGATCGACGATCAATTATAGTCATGTAAGCCACCAACAATCAACCAATCGAACCAAAACCATGTGATACAATGTGATATAATAATAAAATGTGGAAAAATACGAGACTCGTTCAGTCAAAAACGCACTCAGAACCGGCTTTTGGTTGAGCCTGAGCTGAGAATGAAGCTGAAGCCGGCGGGCGATGCATCCAGTGGCGTAGCTAGGAATTTGGAGGCCCGGTGCGGAACCAAATTACTGGGCCCTCATGAAAATTACAGATGTACATATTTTACTATGATAAATCTATACATTTTACTCTCGAATGATCGCGCTGTTGTGTTTTGTACAAAACGTTGAAAGACTTTTGTACTCTGCATTAGCATCTACTGGCAGTGGTGGCCAACTGACTGACGGAAGGGTAGTCTACCTGGGATTTTATCAATAATATTCTCAAGAATTCTCAAGACATTCAAGGAAAAATTATTACAAAAAATACTCCTATGATTGTTTTTGAACCATATATTCTTCCAAGAAGTTACATCGGAATTCCGAAAGTCTTTCTTCTAGAATTTCTTAAACATTCTTCCGTGGTTTCTTTCAGGAGATCCTCCAAATTTTGATTTCAATTTCAAGTTAAGTATTTTTCTATAGATTCTTCAAGAATTTCTCAAATATTCCCTCACATAACTCTTTTAGAGATTTCTCGAAAAAAATATCTTAGCATTTTCTCAAGCATTCATCGTTCATCTCGGCGTGCTTTTGAAGATTTTTTCATATTTTTTTTTCAAGGATTCCTTCAAAAATTATTGCAACGCTTTTATTCGAAAAATTTCTGTAAAAAAAAACATTTTCCAATAGACCTGTTCACTTTGAAACTTTTTTCTCCGATTCTCCGTGACACATGAAATTATCAATCCACATGCAAAAACAAGTCTTCAATCCAAAATTGAGCCAAATTGATAAAGATTTAAAGGTGTATCAAATCAATTTTGTGTTTTTTTAACCTTTTTCACAAAAAATTACTCATAAATCCAGAAAATTGCTCTGAAAATGTGCCGAAAATACCGTTAGGATATAGTCAGAACAATACTCTACAACTTTGCCGAAGATACTACAGTGTTTAAATTGCATATTTCGAAGTTATTCAATAACTTTAGTTGAAAAATCACGAAAAAACACGATATTTTTACGATTATACAAGGATTCCTACACAGATAAAAATAATGAGATTTACACGTCATGTAAACCTCATCTTAGTCATGTAAGCTTATTGTTATGATGGTTTACATGATATATTATGCAAATTTGTGTTATATGTCATGTAAATACTCAGAGTCATGCTGAATTACATGACATATAATGGAAGTTTACATGATATTTCATGACTTTTACATGATATGTCATGTAAACTTCTGTGATATTCCACGCTCCAATCATGTGCATCATATGTCACAGAATTTTACACACTTTTTTCGATCTGTGTACAGAAGTTTCTCTAAGAAAAAGCTCAGAGGAGCTTCTGTTCTGTAGGAATCCTTTTGAAAAATCCTTCTGGAATTCTTCCAACGAATTCATGCGCACTAGGAGTTTTCCCAAGAATTCTTTCAGGAATCTTAACCACACAGATCGAAAAAAGTGTTTAAAATTCTGTAACATATGATGCACAAAATTGGAGCGTGGGATATCATATAAGTTTACATGACATATCATGTAAAGTTCATGAAATATCATGTAAACTTTCATTATATGTCATGTAATTCAGCATGACTCTGAGAGTTTACATGACATATAACACAAATTTACATGATATGTCATGTAAATCATCATAACATTAAGTTTACATGAGTAAAATAAAGTTTACATGACGTGAAAATCTCATTATTTTTATCTGTGTAGCATTCCTCTGGAAACTCCTTTGAGGATTTCAATTTTTTGTAAGACTCCATAATTTTTGCGATTTTTTAAAAGACTCCATCAAAACTCTTTCGAGAAACCTTTTGGAAAATCATTCTTAATTTCCATAAAGCATCTCAGTCAAGAATTTTTCAAGCATTTATTAATGATACTTCTAGAAATTCCTCCAAAAAATCGTTAAAAAAATGAATGGGAATTCCTGGTAGGGTCAACATTCTCTTGGTAATCTTACAATCCCAAACTCATCCTATTCGAAAACAAAGTGATTACGACACCGATTGATTACGCAATTTTTGTTATATTTCGTTTGCCACTTTCTGCAGGAATTCTAGAATGCCTATCTATCCCTTAAGTGATTAATGCAAAGTAAAGATTTCATAGAGGATATCCATCGGGAATTCTTCAGGAATCGCTTCAAGAATTCCTACGGGATTTTTTTTCCAAGGAATTATTAATTATGTCTTCAAAAAAAGCCCTTTTAAAATTATCAAAAGATTTTTTGAGAATTTCTTCAAGGATCCTGTTAGAAATTCCTTGTTGTTTAATTTATTTAATTTTTTTCAACGATTCAACGAGGATTACTTGGGATTTTTTCAGGGGTTGCTTTAGGAATTTTTCCATGGTTTTATTCAAAGTTCTAAAGGGATTTCTTAAAAGAGGCTTTTAGAAATTTCTCCTTAACTTTCTTCAGGAATTTTCCAATGGTGTCTTCAGTAGTTCATTAAATAAATGGTCTTGCGATTTCTCCAAAGATTCTTTCACAATTTGTTCAATTATTCTCTTACAATTTCCTAAATTTATTTCATGCTTAAACTGATTTTCCCAGGTATTTAAAAAAAATTGTACAAAAAATCTTTCGGGAGCAAGGATTTCTTCATGTATTTGTTTAATTACTCCTGCAAGATTTTTTTAGAAGATTCTAACACTAGTGCCTCCAAGAAATTCTTTAGGAATTCCTTCAGAGGATGCTTTGAGTGTTTTTCAAGAAATGCTAAAGAAATTTCTCCAAAAAGCCATTCAACAAATATAAGAATTCTTTCAAGAATCTTTCAAGAATTCTCACAGAAGTTCCTCCAAGAAATTCTATTGAAATATCGTAACACATTTTTAGAAATTGCTTTGTGAATTTTTATTTTCTTTGTTGTAAATTCGCGGATTTTTTTTTTTGAAATTCACAAGAGTATATCTCATGTAACTTTAAACATGATAACCGACGGAGTTCCGTAAGGAAGTATCAAAATAAATTTCCAGAGGAATTTCCAAAAGAATTTTCTGAGGAATTACCAAAGAAGTTTTCAAAAAAATTGCCACTTAAATGTACACACAAATTGTCTAAGGAATTTTCAAAGTACCTGTCCAATGAATTTCTAAAGGAACTATTGAATGAATTGCAAAGATAATTGTCAGATATATCAGCAAAGGGACGGCCGGTGAAACTTTCAATGAACTTCCAACAATACTTATCCCGTAGGAGTTCCCTAATAAATTTTCAAAGTAATTGAATAAAGAATTTCGAAAAGTAATGCTGTAGATATTTTCAAACATAATTTCCCAAATCAATTCCAAGAAATTTACAAAAGAATTAGGGTGCCTGTACCAGTTATCGCACTACCTAAGGAAAACTACTTCTACAAAAATAAGAAGAAGACCGACGAATGTCGTCGATATGTCAAATGATAGATTTGTTTTCATACTTTACAGAAAAAATATAAAATCTGAGCCAAACCCACTTTTACTATTTATTACGGCGTGTGCCAATGATAGGAACCCTGTACCAGTTATGGACACATTTATTAATTTGGGTTCCACTTCGCACTATTTACATGCATTCCTTATGGGATTTGCCATAACTGGTACACTGTGGCGAAATAGGGTGCAAGGAAGCCGAAATTTTAAGGAAAATGATTTATTTCTATCATAATTTGAGCAAAATGTGAAATTTGAATGAGTGGAATTATCTTTTATGAACGTGATCTATCGTTCACATATTTTTTCTTGATGATTTGCATCGTTAAAAGTTGAAAATCAACTATGGCGAATTTGAGGTACTATAGCCATAACTGGTACACTGAGCCTACCTAATCAAATTCCGAAGGAATCGCCGAAACAGTTTTCGAAAACATCCTTCAAAAGAAAAACAAGAATAATCGCCAGATTAATTTCCAAAGTAAATGCCAAATAAATAAACCAATCAATTCCCGTGGAAAATGGTAAAGAAGTTTCCAGAAGAGTGTGAAAGTTGTTCCCAAAGTAATTAGCAATGGATTTTTCAAACGATTTGTCAAAAAAGGCAAAAAGTTGCAGACGAAATTTCTGATGAAATTTTCATAGCAATAAAAATCTGAAGAATTCCGCAAAGCCATTGCTGAAGCATTTCCGATAATTGATTAAAGAAATTTCCAAAGGAATTGCTTAACAATTTCTCAAAAGAGTTGCTGCAGAAATTTTCATCGAGACTTCTAACGGAGAAAAAAAACTATTTTTATTTACCAAATGGAATAGCGAGCTCAGTTTTTGACATAATAACTGAGACAGTTTTCAAAAGAATTGCCAAAGAAATTTTCTAGAAATAATGTAGAATGAATTCAGAAAAAAAAATTCATAAAAGGTATTTCCGGACTAAATTTTCAGAGTAGCTGCTGAAGGGATTTCTAAATATTTTTTTAAGATATTCCTTAACGAATTGCTGCACTAATTTTCAAAGTAATTACTGAAAAAGATCCAAAAGAAATTTCCAATGAAAAAGTTCAAAAATTGTAATGAAAGAATGTAAAAAATTTTCCAATAATTCTCACAGAAATTCTTCCAATAAATTCTACTGGGATTTTTTCAATGAAACCTTTAGGTATTCTACTCCAAGAATTCTATATTGGATATTTTTTACGATTAATCTAGCATTTACTTCAACGTTTTCTTAAAAGATTTCCTTCGAAAGTTGCCACAGCGATTGCTTCAGAAACTCCTCCAAGCGTTTCTGAGCGAATTTCTTTAATAATGTATATTCCCAATAGTTCCATAAAAAGTATCTTAAAAATTTCCACAAACGATTCCTTTAGGGCTACTCCACATAATCACTTTAGAAATTTTCCAGAGAAATCCATTAAGATTTCCATCAAAATTCCAGTGGAGATTTAAACTTTTTCTTCAAGGATTTTTTCAACCTACGTTACAAAGATTCGTTCAGGGATTTCTCAAAGTTTTCCTTCAGATATCCCTACAAGGATGAACACATCCCCAAACCCAAGCAACACACATGTTATATGAAAGTTACGACAGCGCAAGTTTTGGTTGTATAGAAGTTCATTTTACGTTATTTCAACACAATGTTAGAATTACGTCAAATAAACTTCTATACAACCAAAACTTGCGCTGCCGTAACTCTATTATAACATGTGTGTTGCTTGGGAAGGGTTCCTACAGAAATTCCTCCAAGAAAATATATAGGAATTCTTTTGAAGATTATTTTTTAATTTGCTCCAAAGAATTCGAGAGGAATTCTTTGGGGCTTCCGCCATTGATTTTTTGAGAGATAATCTAGGTATTTAATCATAAATTCCTCTAAAAGTCCGCTTGCTTTCAAAATTTCTTCAGGAATCCTTTACGTAAATCCTCAAAGTATTCCTAGTACTTCTAGTACTACTTCATAGTACTGTAGTAATCCTTCAAGAATGTCATCAAAGATACCTCAAAAATCATGATTCATTCCGAATACATCTTGGAACTCATCTAGACGATTCTCCAAAGATTCCTTTAAAAATTCCTCCAAAAATTCCTGCAAGCATTTTTTCAAAATTTCTTTCGAAAATCTCCCAAGGATCCATTCACGTATGCCTCCGAACATGATCTCCGAATTATATTCATTATATTTTCTATGCGGAACACCCTCAAGATATCTTCTTGGAGAAACCTTTTAATCTAAAGGAATCCTTGGAGAAATTCCTTAAGGGTGATCTAAAGGATTCCTTGATAGACTTCATGAAACAATCCTTAATGGACTTTAAGAAGGAATTCGAAGAAATATTTCTGAAATAATGCTTGTAGAAATTCCTAAAAAAATCATAAAGCAATTCCTGAAGGATTTCTTGAAAAGTTCCTGAAGAAAAGCTTGCAGGTATCATTGTGAGTATTCCTGAATCAATACTTAGAAGAATTTCTGATGCAATCCCTGAAAAAAGTTCTGAAGTTAATCTTAGAGGAATTTTTGCAGAACTCTTTGAAGTAACTGGGGATTTTTTTTTATTACCGTACGGGTTTAGGCCGAAGGGTCTCAGATTTTCATGAAACTTTTTCCACATGCAGGGCTCATGGATATATGAACAAAAAAAATTGAGGAACATTCCGGGTCGCCTATTTTCCCGGAAAACTCAGGTGATTTTTTTTTGTTTTCCCCTGCCACTACTTACTTTGAAAAATCATAACTCAAGAACAGCATTGTAGAAACAAAGTTTTTTTTCTAGAAAATAAAAGCAAATTTTCTCAGAAATCCAAAAAATATATGAAATGGAAAAAGTTTTCCACAAAATTTTTCACCGTTGAGAAAATTCATAAAGAAAAGCCGGAAAAACTATGTCCGAACTCGTGGAAAATTTTGAAAAAAAATTGAGAAAGTAACTTCATAAACTTTAATCGCTGAAATTTTTGGAATGCACTTAATTCCTGAGCTATGGCAAATTTTGTGAAAAATGCCCATATAATATAGGCTTACATGGTCATTTTCACATAATTGTAATCAGTAACAAGAAAAAAGTACATTCCAAAAATTCCAGCAATCAAAGCTCATAAAATTACATTCCCAAAAATATATTTTTGAAAATTTTCCACGAGTTCGGACATAGTTTTTCCGGCTTTTCTTTATAAATTTTCTCAACGGTGGAAAATTTTGTGGAAAACTTTTTCCGCCTCATATTTTTTTTTAATTCCTGAGAAAAACTTTGTTTCTACGATGCTTCGTTCTTGAGTTATGATTTTTCGAAGAAAAGGCTTTTATGGCACAGTTGGACATTTTTCAACAAAATTGGCCATAACTCAAAAACGGAAAATTGTGCATTCCGAAAATTTCAGCGATTGAAGCTTATGAAATAACCTTCACAAAAATATTCTTTCGAAAATTTTCCACGAGTTCGGGCATAGTTTTTCCGGCTTTTCTTTACGAATTTTCTCAACTGTGGAAAATTTTGTGGGAAACTTTTTCTAGTTCATATATTTTTTTTGATTTCTGAGAAAATTTGCTTTCTTTTAAAAAAAAAACTTTGTTTCTACGATGCTTTGTTCTTGATTTATGATTTTTCAAAGTAAGTAGTGTCAGGGGAAAACAAAACATTTCCGTCTGAGTTTTCCGGGAAAATAGGCGACCCTGAATTTTCCTCAATTTTTTTTTGTTCATATATCCATGAGCCCTGTTTGTGGAAAAAGTTTCATGAAAATCTGAGACCCTTCGGCCGAATTTGTACGATAATGAAAAAAATGCCCAACTTTATACAAATTATAAAAGTTATTCCCGAAGGCAAGGCCAGTATTTACCTTGCTCAAAGGAATTCCCGCAGAAATCTTCAATGAATATTTGGAAAGAAATACTTGATGAAATAGTTTGAATACGTTGATTGCAGTTGTTTTTTTATACGAGAGCAAAAATAATCGTCAAACTATCCAGCTTTTTACGCTGTAGTGAGGGGTGATTCATTTTTGACGGATCTTGCCGACAGCCCTTGCAGCATCACAGTAGCCGAAAATTTCAGTTCATTGCTCCCGAAATGTCAAACATTTTCACCATGAACTTTTCCGGCCAGTAAATAACATTTGTCGAAATTCAAAATTTATTTCGTTTTAGATTTTTGATCGTTGCCCGCCACCTTAAACTGTAGACTCCTGGTTCACTTTTACCGCCGAGGCTTCGCAAGACGACGAAAAACAATGGATTACGATTGAAGTATTTTATTACGACATTCCTATCGTCCATATGGCCCTAATTAGTGTATGGTGTCAGTGCGGGGGCCGTGATGATGCTGCCTGGTGCCTTGCTGCTGCCCGATCGTCCCAACAATGCCGGAATTGCACGAGTTGTAATATGCGGACCCGGAACAGCTTCACTTTGTCCTCATGATCTTGGTGTGGTTTCGCTTCACTGACCAGGGTTACACGCGGGATTCCCGGCTGTTCTGTTTGGCACGATATGTTCATCGGAGTCACTCTGCGAATCTGGAATACCTTCGCTTCCTATTTGACCAGGTTCCCTTCCGAAACATGGACTTTTCTTGAATTTCCGTCTGTAGCTACGGATTTACTCCTCTTTGTCACCGGGTTGTGGGTCGTGTAGGTGTCCGTTTAGGATTACATCAGGAATTCTCACCGAAGATAGCTTCACGAATTTCTACAGATGATTGCTCCAGGAAATCCCACTAAGGGAATCGGGAGGGAATTCCTGCACCAATCCCTGATTACACTTCCTGGGGAAATCATCGGTTGGACTTTCTGAACCAATCCTCGGTGGGAGTTTCTGGAGGAGTTCCCGCAGGGAATTACTGGATAAATTTCCGGTCGAATATCATGGGAAATCTCTGATGGGAATTTCAGATGGAATCTCCATAGCGAACTTCTGAAGGAATCTAAAATCCCCACTGAACAAGTTTACTATTTCCTTCCTAGAAATCTCCAGCAGTTTCCCTCGCGGAATTGTAAAGCAGATCATTCCGAGAATCCTGTGGTATTTTTTTTTTCAATCCTTATGAACCAATAAAACCTCCAACAATTCAACATCTGGAGGTAATCCCAAGAAGTAACTCCTAATGCTCCCGATCCGAAGGAATCGGAGTAGAGAGGAGTAGAAACTTCCTGGAGTTTATTTTTGGGGATCTTCCACCATTTTCATCCAAGAATCCTACTAAGAATTTCCCCACCAAATCGGTTCCGGAAATCTTCAGGCAATTCTTTCAATACTGCAACTATTTTTTTAGGGACGCCGCATTGTATTTGTTTTGCTGGTAACAATGGTAACAACAGGTGAAAATTTTTGACAAATCTGGAGCAATGAACTGAAATTTTCGGCAACTGTGATGCTGCAAGGGCTGTCGGCAAGATCCGTCAAAAATGAATCACCCCTCACTACAGCGTAAAAAGCTGGATTGTTATTACGGGTTTGACGTGACATGTGTTCAGATCTTACCGTTTGCGTGATAATGTTTGCACCATCGTACAAATAAGGTACCCATATCACCTGCACACACAATGTCTTGGTTTTTATTGCATGCACGTAAGCTCTAACTCATATCACAATAGGTTGCGGGTAAAAAAAATCCGATTTCTTAAGTTTAACATTTGCACCATGAAGGGGTGGCAGCGGTAGTCGGGACTTGTCCACGCGCAAATGTTAAAAAGACATTTCAGGAGTGTTCAGGAGAACCGTAAAACGGTCTTAGACCAAAAAAAAAAGCAAATTCCCGAAGGTGTCCACTGCACTAAGGGGATTCAGGTGGCCAAAAATCGAAAATTGACTTTATTCAATTTGAGATTAAGGTTCGGTAGTTGGTAGTAGACCACTTGGACCAGTAAACCCTAGAATATTAGTTTGCTAATCCCTATACTTATCGAGATATTGGCAGCAGAATGAAACCATTGCCAATTTTTGGTAAAATTTATGATATGTTCAACTTTGCATGTCTTCGGCTTAAATGAAAAATGTCAAACTTTTAAAGTAGTTTCTAAAACCTTGCTTATAAACCTTTCGAATGACGTATCAGACGTAGAAATGTTGATTGTAAAACTATTAAATGATGCCACATCAAAAAATTAAAAAAATATTCCATGCAAACCGTTCCATACTAAAAAAGTTTCGCTGAGTTTCGCTTCGGGACTATTTCTATGTCTTTGTTTAGGATCCCTGGGAGGCATTGAAATCAAATTTGGCTGCTACTAGCTGCTATTCTGCAATTCCAATCATGTTGTCGGCGATGATTGAAATATTGCTTTATAAAATCACCCTATTGGCCATTAAATACCTCTGAGGAAACATTTGGTCGTCATGGCCACTTTTCTCGATAGATCAATCATAGTGCAGTCTAAACCTGGCCTTGGATCTCTTAACAAAGCTTGTTTTTACGAATTGCGATACATTTTGTAAATAGGAACAGAAATCCTTAAACGCCTAAAAGTATGCAATGCCCTTGTAATTTCATGTTGTTTGAAACTGTCGTGTTGAAACAACCTGTTCAACATGTTTTTCATATTTTTCAGGCATAAACCCTACGAATAGGAGCAAGACATTATAAAAATGACGCGAAAATATTTTTGGCCACCTGTTTGTATGGAGCCGCTCCATAGTGCACTGGTCGTCCAAGGTTAACATGAATTAAGAAGGCTATCGCTGCCACCAAAAAGAAGATTTGAGTGAATTATATGCGCTCAATGAGAAAAATGGCAAAGAAACGCAAAATCAGCGACTTAACGGCATGGCATATCGAAAAGGAAAATAACAGTGGCCTTTATTATCCTTCGACCATAGAAAAAAAAACTTACATTATTACCAATAGCATCATGAAGCTACGAGTAGCGCCATATAAGAAAGTTTTGAATTTGCCCGAACGCAACATCCGTTTTTTTTTCGATTTCCGAAAAATTATCGATCCGTACCAAATTCCAGAATCAATAGTTATATTAAATTCTGTTCGTGTGTCAATGTCTACACCATTAGACAATGTCAAAATAAAAAAAATAAATAAACTCAAAAATTGGTAATCTTGGATTTGACACTACCACGGACACTTTTCGACACTTGCGCGTGGACAAATCACGAGCTAGGTTGCCACTTAGTCATTATGCAAGTGTTAAACTAAGAAAATCAACACTTTTTATTCACAGCCTACTATTATATGAGTTATAGCTTAAATGCATGCAAATAAAACCAATACATTGTATTCACAAGTAAAACTGGAACGTTATTTAACGATGGTGCAAACATTATCACGCATACGGTAATTTTCATGAATGGGGCCCCTGAATTTTCTTAAGCTATGTTAACAGTTATGTTTGGTCCTGTGGTTAGGATATCAGGGACGTTTTCATAATGTTCATGAATTTTACTTCCAAATCAGTACTGAATTTCGTAAAATTCAATTGTAATTTCTAGCACATTTTTTTTTTGTATTTTGGGGCCCCTGTAGGTAAAAAGAGTAATCATCAAACTAATCAAAACTAAACTAACTAAACTACTTGAATAAAATGTTCACATTTAAAATTGTTAACAATAGGACTACAAATTAGCCATCTGTGTGATCCATTCCAAAAACTATTGATAATCACGAAGGGGCCCCTACATACCCATCAGCAGATCTGCAAGTATTGAACTTATACTCATCGCAAACTATCGCTTTTTAAAAAACTTGATTCGAACTAGTGTTAGCAACTTTCTCTGATTTTGAGGCCCTCTGAACTCGGGGGCCCGGGGTGGACCGCACACTCCGCACCCCCCTTGCTACGCCACTGGATGCATCGCCTGACGTGATGTGATGAGCGATGCAGCGCCAAGCAATTTGAACTTGACTTTGGCACAGAGATTCTAAATTAGAAGGTGTGTGTGGTTGCACTTGTTTTCCTCCAAATGATCGATTAAAAAATAGCTGCTGCAATAAATGAAGCGCAAGGCTTGGGTACGCTTCAACTTGCATACAATATTTTTAGCACTAGCAGCTTTCTAAGGGAATTCATTCTAAGGTACTATGTTCATCTCACAAATATTGTAACCTGCCATAACAATGTTCAGAGTGTAGAATAAATCAAACACAAATATTCAGTTTTTAGGAATTGATTGCAAATAATATATATCACATTGCCATATTAAAAAAAAAATGAAGATAATAAAAACTTACTCTAGATTTACTGCGTACCCTTTCACGATAAGGTATAAGTACCCATCATAATCTCAACAAGCATGCATATCACATAAAGTCACATAAAGCCCGAGCACTTCCACAGTTATTAACTGGAAGCTTCCTCTGCTAATTACCATTTTGTATGTGTATATCGTGTAGCAGGCAAGAAGATACACCATGCCCAAGGAAGTCGAGGAAATTCGATAAGGAAATTCGAGGAAGCGATAAGCAGGTAACTAACGCAGATCTAAAGGATTCTTCTCATATCCGACAAGCACATGGCATTGTAGCGTGCTAGAGTGCAGCACAAGTAATTATCGCATCAGCAGCTCAGACTACCTAAAAGCAACACGTGAAGAGGAATGAACACACGATGAACGTACACCGGGGATCAGATCAACGCTGCTAAGCATCATCCACAAGGAAGGAAAATTCCAAGTAAATTGAAGCGCGTCGTCATTAGAACAAAAACTCTATTCTAACCTAACGTATGACTAGGCAAAGGCGAGCTGCCCGCAAGTTGCACGCGTTCACGAGCCACCTTTGCCCCAGCCGGTGCAGTTGAACACCTTCTACCACATGTGCAAACCACCTAGCCGAGAAGTTTTTCCGTTTGGTTTAGTCGCAGCCGGGCGGTCGACGCGGGTTAACTCAATTTTTGCAATCAGCTGCCTGGCGTCGTCGTGTGAATTATCGAGCTCTCTGTGCGAGTGATAAAATTTTGTACCGACGAACGCCGCGATGTGGTTCCTGCTGGCGCTGTTGGTCGTCCCGTGCTTGGCGTGGACGATCTACCGGAAGTTTGCCAGAACTTTGGAGGTTTCCGGCCAATACTCGGGACCACCGGCGCTTCCGATCCTGGGCAATGGGCTGTGGTTCCTCAACAAGCAGCCCGATGGTTAGTTTTTGTTGGATTCGACGTGAGGTGTGTGGCAAGTGTTTTATCTGTGAAGAAGAAAGCTGATAAAAAGATTTGATTTTTATCTGCGATAACGGCAAAAGAATGTTAATGTTTTGTAGGCCATAGGTCACCGTCAAATGAAAACCTATGCTAATTTGTGCTTATCTTAATATTATGGTGCAGTGCCAGAAAATAATGAAAAATTGTGTTCGATCTAAAAATACGTGACCACCATGAAGAGAGACGGCTAAAATATAAACGACTCATAAATAAGTGACCATTTTCCATAACAAAATCAGAAATTGGGGTGGGAGCAATGATAAACTACAACATTTCCATAAACAAATCAAAAAGTGCATAAATAAATCAAAATTTCCCATAAATAATCGATTTTCCAGCGATAAAAATGTCGAAATTTCCACGAAAAATTCAATAATTGCAATAACTACATATTTTTCCCCAAAGAGTTTAAATTATCCATTAATAAATCTGATTTTTCCATAAATAATTTCAAAATTCCCACTTGAAAATCATCAAATAAAAAGCAATTGAAAATTTAGCAATAAATACGAAACAACGAGCAATTAACTTGAATGCAATTCCAGTTAAAAGTACCGGTAGAGCCATGCGGCGAAGCGCATAGAGAATTGTGGAACTGAGGCGGTAGAAGGCCGCCGAAGTTTCCGAAATCCGACGCGCCGTAACAGCGTTGATTTGGTTCTAGGCAATCCACAGATCTAAGAATTTGCTCGGTATAATGCGAACAGAGATGGTATCCCCCTTTAAAGTCCGACGAGCGTTAGCGAGTTCGGACAGCAAGCGATTTTCTGTTAAATTGCACCCATAGTTTCAGTCTTTCTATCATAGTTTGCAGCCGCTGCTGGACGATCTAGTATAATAACGTGGCTTATACGCCACTCCTCGAAAGGAGACTACGCGCCCAATTTCAAATTACCCGGATGAGACTCCCAAAGGGCGAGTCCATCTAATTTCTTGGAAAGGATTCATGGATCGAGCGAGCTGGCTACGATCTAAAACGGCCAAACGGGAAATACCTTTTTACATAACAGCACAATCACGGCGACACTCAGAGATGACGGTGAGAGATCTCACCTGAACCCCTACGATCTCACTGAAGAGAAGTTCTCATCACTGGCAGACTCTCTCCTCTCGCCACCAGATCCCTCACTGAGCTGGAAGACACTCATAAGACAACCCAATCAAACTCGACATGTGGAGGACAGGAAACTAAGCTACATCAAACCGCGCAGTGATGTTAAAATATAATTGAACAATCAAATTTCTAGGAAGGAAACTCAGAACACATATTTATGTGGGGCTTTAACGAGACGAAACGATTCATATGGGCTTAATTACTAGGGTAACATACAAGTTTATTACAATTCATCTTTACTCATAGTGTGTATTTGTGTTCGTTCTCTATTTCCATCTTCCTAGCTTGTGTGCGTTTTTAGCTACTCCCTATCTCCTAATCTGTGATCAGTGCTCTACGCTCTACGTGACGTCACTTGACGGATGCTCAGCTTCGTATTTGTCTGCGCTCCTGGTGACGAAGCTTCTTGCAGTGGTGCCAAAGACGCACGGATTTTCACTGGGCCAAGACGTCGTCGGAGGAAATTCCGATCTTCAAAAACGTGTTCGTTGGCTTTTCAGCACGTCATCCTCAGTCTTTGACTGGCAAAAAAGGTCCTCCGTGGCGCCCACAGCGGACGCCGCACTTCTCAACAAAAAAAGGAATGGTTGACTCACCGATCTATTCCGCTTACGAGCCTTTGCTGTCGATGACCTGCAGGCCGGGTCGTTGACTCACCGGCGGCTTGGCTGATTGATGGCGGCGTTCGTTGATCGGTTCGTCAGCTCGGTGATCGCAACAGCGGTTGCCGATTCGCAGTGGCGCTTTTTTCGGCTGTTGACAGCTCCCTACAGATCAATTGGCATACCAGATCGTGGACTTCGTCCACCTGAAGGTCCCCGGGCCTTCTTGGACTGATGTGAATACGGATCCATCCGCTTCTGGCTCTCTGGCGGTTGCCGGGTATTCTCCGTCCGTTGGGGAAGGAAGCTATTGCGCTTGGGAGCGCAGATCTGTGGGATTGAGATTGAAGCCAAACTGTCGAGACAAAAAGCATAAAAACTGGCACAAAGAGCACAATTTCTCACCTTGATCTTGAAATCTGAATCGCACACAGTTCCTTACGCACACTTTTGGTCTATACTATGGAATAATTCATACCTAATTAATTTAACGCAAGTACATTTTCAAAGTAGACAACAATATTACAATTCATAAACGCCTATTAGATAATTCTACGAGAATCGCTCTGCAGCCCATAATCTTGCCAAAGATTTATTATTGAATTTTAAATAAGCTACTCCCCGATTTTTAACAAATATTTCTCCCCGGAAATTCCCTAGGGACATCTTCCGGAATTCAGACATCTTCCACAAATATTCTTCTGATATCTGGCAATTTTCTCCAGAAATTTCTCTCTATATGAATAAAATAAAAATAAAAGAGAATTCAATAAATAAATTTAGAAATCAGTAAACCAATTAATAAATAAAAAATAAATAAATCAATAAATAAACAAATGAATAAATAAATTAAAAATTAAATACATACATAAATAAATCAATCAATCAATAAGTTAACAAAAATAAATAAGGAATTGAAAATATATTAATAAATTGAATAAAAATTTAAATAAATAATGAAATTGATTATTAAAGAAGAAATCTAGGAAGAAATGTATAAATTAATGAACAATTAAAAAAAATCTTACAGGGATTCCAACCAGAATTCTTCCTGGAATTCTTTCCGGAATTAATTCAGTAGCATCTTTCAGAATATTTCTAATGATTTTTTCCTGAATTCTTTCGGGAATTCCCTTCGGAATTATTTCAGAGATTCCTTTCAAAATTCTTCCAAAGACTTTCAAATATCTTCCAGAGAAGTCTCCTGGAATTCTTCCAGGAATTTTAAATAAGCTATATCCCGGTTTTTACAAACATTTCTCCCTGGAAATACCCTAGAGACATCTTCCGGAACTCAGACATCTCACTGAAATCTTCGTCTGATATCTGGCATTTTTTTCCAGATTCTTTTTTTTTACTTTATTGGCTTGGCTTTGTTCCTCAGCTCTCCTAGAGTCTCCACTTGAAAATTTCTCATTGGTTCTTCTCGAAACTTTCCCAGGAAACTTTCTCCAAGCATTGCACCTGGTATTTTTTCTACAATTTTCTTCCGTCTTCCATTAATTCTTCCCAGAATTATTCCACATGAATATCTGAAAATCTCCCGAAATTCTTCAGGTTATTACTTACGGAAGTGTTACATGGAATTTATGGAATTTTTCTCAGAACTCCTCCCACAACTCAACCGAGAGTTGTTCCAGGGAATTTATACCGGAATTCTTACACGAAATCATGCTGCAACTATTTTGATTCCATCTTCCAATAATCCTAATAAGATACATTTCAGAATTCTTTCAGAAATTTCTAACGAAATTCTTCCCGGGTTTTCTACCGGAATCCTCAAAAGTAAAGAATTCGTTCCGGATGTTTTCCTAAATTTTCTCTTGAATTTAGATTCCTTCTAAAACTCTTCCACAACTTTTTTCCCTCAATTCCTTCAGAGATGCTTTTTGAAGCTCTTCTAGGGTTTACTGTCATATCTCATTCTAAGGATTCTTCCCGGAATTGCTTACAGATTTCTCTCCGAAATTTTAAGGGCTTCTTCCGGAAATGGCTTCAAGGGATCTTTCTAAAGTTATTCCAGAGAATGCTCCCGGAATGCTTGAAGTAATTCTTAAAAAAAAACGGAATGCTTGAAGTAATTATTTTCAAAAATACTTGAAACAACTTTGCTCGGAACTTTTACAGTATCTCTATTCGAAAAGCTTCCCGAAATTTATCTCGGCATTTTCTCAATGATTTACCCCCTCGGCCAGAGGTTCCCAAACTTTTTGCTATCGCGACGCCCTTTGACATTTCCAAAAATGTCGCGGCGCACCAAAGTTTTTAACAAAGTTTTTTTTTAATTTTGGGCAACTTTCACTTTACAGTGTGCAAGACAAAATCGTGAAACACTTCTTATCATGTTTTCAGAATTCAATATTTGGAAAACTTACTATTTTTTAAATTAATTTCTCAAAGCTAGTTTAAATATTTGTAAGATTTCATAAATCATAGTGATTTCATCATAGAAGTTTTAAAAATAATAAGAAACTCACATGTAAAGGTAAAACAAGCTGCTAAATTTCAACAATTCAGCCGAAAATTCTAAAGCGTTTGCAATAATTAAAGAATTCTTATTGAATGAAAAAGACTACACTGAACTTGACCAAAGCTTCAACTTTTTGCGGAAATTGCAAAGCAACACTTTTATTTATTTTGGAAAATTTCGCCCAGTTTGCCGAAATTGAATAGATTGTAAAGACCTGCCAGATGGGCTTTGTTTGAACTTATTTTTATAAATTTCAACTTAACCATTTGAGCCTGGATTGGCCATAAGTAAACCCCATTGATGAAACCGAGCATAACAAACTTATTCGAGCTCAGTGAGGTTGCAGCAGTACTGATGAAACAGTCCGGTTCAAAAAGGTCAAAACTAGCTCTTCACACTATCAGATCGGCAAACCTGCATGCCGCTAAGCTGTTCCAAAGACCTTGTAATTATTCTGAAAAGAACGTAAATAATGTTCTTGAAATTAAAAACTTTGAACAAGTTATAGTAAAATCAAAAGTTAAGCTGAAGCTTAAGAATTCCAAAAAAAATTTCAAAAACTTGAAATTTTCAAATGTGGTTTCAATTGAAATGTTTGAAAAGGATACCAGAAATTCTATAGAACAATCGGAGAGTCAGGAAAGATTAAAAAAAATGTGAGCGACACTAGTTTTACTAATAAAAAAAAAAGGTGTTACGCAATACATATAAAGGGTTTGTTTTTTTTTTTTTTGTTTCGTCGCAAAAGCCAAAATCCTGCGGCGCACCTGGGAAAGGTTCGCGGCGCACCAGGGCGCCGCGGCGCACAGTTTGGGAAGCACTGCTCGGCGATAAACCTGCCTCGTGCAGAAAATCCCCATAATAAAGAGTCATTAATTCAAAATTTTCTCGGTATTCTTGTACAGATTTCAGTTCAAGCTCTTCCAAGAATTCCTCTAGGAGGTTTTTCAAGTTTACCCAGGTTTCTTCCGGAATTCGTCCAAGAATTTCTGCTCGAAGTTCTTGTAAAGATGCTAATTAAAAATTCTCCTGAAATATACCACTTTTTTCTAGAGATTTATTTCGGAACTCTTTTTTCAATATTTAACAGGGAATTAACCCAGACATTGTAAATCCGAGAAGTCTTTCAAGAATACTGTACGACTTTTACATGACATATTTTCAAAAAATCTTACTCGAAAAATGTGCTAAGATTCTTTTCGGATTTTTTTTAAGAACTTCTCCCGGCATTCTTAAGGAATTTCCTGTCGAGCTTCTTCTCTCAAATATTCCATTGAATTCTTCCAGAGTTTTCTCCAGGAGTTCTCCTATAGATGCTCCCAGAACTATGTTCACAAATTTCCACAAAAAATGAATCCATCCGGTATTTTTGTTCCTATAAATTATTCCCTGACTTTACATAGACTCATTCACAATTCTTCGCGGATTTTTTCCAAGTTTTTTTTTTTTTCAAGAATTATTCTTGAGTTCCCTTTTACTATTATTTCAGGCATTTCTTCCGAAAATCTTCCAGGCATTGCTTCGAAACAGGATTTTGCTTGTTTTTTTTTCTCTGATTGTCCCCGGATTTATTTCATAAATTTCTCTCGCCATGCGCTCTGGGACGCTATTCGCAAGTTTCTCATGATGTTTTCTTGAAGTTATATCGGTAAATTCATTCAGTTAATTCTCCGAATTCTGCGGGTATTTCCCGGTTTCTAGCTAAGGATTTTTTTTTTACATTTGTTTCAAAGTTTGTTTCCCGATTTTTCAGGGATTTTCCCAGATTTTCTTCTATGTAAACCATTGGAAGTTCGTTCCGTTATTTCTAACCCTGGATGGAACTTTTTCCTTTTCTTTCTTTCATTTTCCCAACACATTTAGGCAGTTTTTTCTATTTAAATCTACAAGATTTTTTCCCAAAATTCTTCCAGAGATTCTCCCAGAAATATTCTAAATATTTTTTTCGAAAATGTTCAGAGATTTTCAGGATTTAGCTCCCCTTAACATTCTGCTAAGGATTCTTCCCGGAATTCTTTAAAAATTTCTCTAAAAATACTTCCAGTGATTCATTTTGAAATTATCACAGAAAATGCTTCCGGTATTCTTCCACGGGTCCACTTGTAAAGATTCATCCCGGATTTATGTGTAAAAATTGCTTCGGAGTTATAACATTTATGCTTTTGGATTTTCTTAAAAAGTTCTTCACAAAAACTTTCCGTAGATTTCTTTTTTAAATTCTTACACAGGTTCCTACCATCCGGAATTCTTCCAGGGTCATCTTCCGGAATTATTCAAAAAATTTCTCCCAGAGTTTTTCATAGTATTAATCCTAGAATATTTTCAGAGGCATTTACCGCAAATCTTCTACAGATTTCTGATAACTTTTTCCATGAATTTCCCTTAGAGTTTTTTCAATGCTTCTTACGACATTGTACCAAGGGTTACACTCGATAAGTTTCCTTATGCTCTAATCAAAATTCTCCTACATGTTTGTTCCGGATTTCTTTCCTGAAGTCCTTCTAGAATTCTTTCGGGAAATCTTCAAGAATTGCATTGGGAATCTTCCGAAGGATTCCTACTGAAATTCTATCAAGTACTCCTTATTCACAGGAGTCTTTTTGGAAATCCTCCAAACTGGCTCGGCCGTTCTGCTGCTGGTGGTCCGTTGCTTACTCCCACATGCATACAGTTTCGAAAATTATCGGAACATATTTTCAATATTCTGGAAAATTATCCACACCCACCAAAATTTCATATATTTTTCGGAATCCAGTTAAAGAAAATTCAAACTCAGTACTTTGAGGAAATTAACATGGTATCAATATTTTTGGGATTAATTTATTTACTGGCCCAAAATTGAAAAAATTGGGATAAATTCAGAGTAAGCAATCTTGAATTATATAAAAGTGTTGTTCGTTTATGCTTAAGTAGAAAACAAAAATCATTAATTCAACTAAATAATTTGCATACACTAAGAATTAATATTGGAAAAAATATATAATTGCCGTTATATAATATTTCAGAGGGCCATATTATAATTTATTACCAGTTTGGTGATCACTGTAATAGGAGAGCCGAAATTAAATGACCAACCCTGCTTCAAAATAGAACATCCTGAACATTTTTCAACTAATTTAGAAACACTCCTTACGACTCTATTGAAATGTTTCAAGCATCGGTTTCTTGAGAAATTTAGTAGGTGTTTATGGAAAAATATTGTTAGACCAAATTGCTAAATCCAAGGCTAAATCTCTGCAATAATAATATTTGGTTTGTGAAGGTTGAACTCGAATACTAAAGAATACCAATACTTTCAACTAATTGTATTGTTAAAGTACATAAGATAAATACTCACAAATATGGAATAAATCTCTTTTGAATATAACTGTCGCAGTGTTAATACCTAAATCATCGAAGAATATCCAAGGGCGTCGAGGTTCGAAGTCCAGTCGCTAGATTTTTGTTCCAGTACTTCACTTAGTCGATCACAGTTCCGTAGCGGAAGTTTTGCTAAATTTTGCAATCTACGAAAAAGTTTTGTGTCGGTGAATCGGTAAAGGAAGACATTTAAGGAAGGACAGTAGAATATGGAATGAAAAAAGAGGACATGTCCTCCCAAAGGATACCTGTTCTATCCATTCCTCGTGCTTCTGAATCAAGTAAATACAGCTAAATTGCGGCCATTCGTTGAATAATATAGATTCATGTGTTAAGATTTGGGGAAAATACATTAAAAATGTAATCGATTATTGGGGGATATAAATATAATCGAGTAAGGGTCGATTCTACCGCAAGGCACCGGCATGACTTACGAAGCCGACTCTGAAACCCTGGACCACCTCTTGTACCGCAGCTGAACTAGTCATTCTTCAAGTCCGAGTGTGTTCTGAGGTCTTTTTTTTTTTTTCCTTCTAAACCATAGGGGGATAAATCTGCTCATCAGACACCCTAACAGGAAGGTTAGGGTAGTGTGGGGATGAGGCCGTCTTCTACAATGCCGGTAGAAGCCAGGACTACTCTCTCCTCGACCCACTAAAACACATTCCTATGGTCGCCAAACCCTACGTCTCTCCGGAACCACCAAGAAGGTATTGCTTCAGAGAGGGGCTAGTGCATATCGCACCCTCAAGGTTAGCTGCCGTAGCCTAGCAGCAACGAACATCGATGACTCGCACTGGAGAGTCCATCACGATAGCATGCTGGCGCTTAGCCAGTTTCCCGAGTGGTCCTCGCCACTCCCTTTGTCCTCGGAAGGCGGGCAGGGTCAACCCCGCCCGCGCCCTACTGCTGAGCGGACATCAAGAACTGATGCCCACATGCAACCCGATCTGACCTGCTGAAGGCAAGGGTATCACTACCCTTCAGGCCTTATCAGCTGCATCCGTAGGTTGCAGACAGCAGGGTCTCACCTACCCCGACCCTCGCCGGGGACCCCTTTCCAACCGCGGGCTCAGATCCAACCCAGTAGACTGACGCCACGACAGCACCGCTACTGGGACTTCCTCTCCGCGGCCACTTAATCGCTGTAAGGGTCGATCTCGACCGCAGGGCACCGGTATGACCTACGAAGCCGACTTCGAACCCCTGGACCACCTCTTGTACTGCATCTGGACTAGCCATTCTCCGAGTCCACGCGCCACCTCCTTTGTAGCTCCCAGACGATATGGGTGATAGCCGTTGAAACGGCATTCCAGCTAATCTCATCCCTACACATTCTCTGGACCAAGTTGTCCGGAGTTGAATCCTCCCCGCATGTGGCAAGCATGCGGTCACGCATTGTGCGAAAACGCGGGCACACGAACAAAACGTGTTCCGCCGTTTCCTCTAAACCATTGCACACTGGGCATTCGGGAGAATCCGCATGCCCGAAACGGTGTAGATACTGTCGGAAGCAACCATGACCTGTAAGGACCTGTGTCAGGTGGAATGAAACTTCCCCATGGCGCCTATTAATCCAACTATCTACCCTCGGTATCAACCTATGGGTCCACCTTCCTTTGGTGGAACTGTCCCACGCGCGCTGCCATTTGACCATAGAGGCCATCCTGACAGTCTTGCGTATGCCTCTTGTGCCGCGCATTTCGAAGCACTCCATATCCTCACTGATAAGAATGCTGATGGGCACCATACCAGTAATGACACAGAGAGCGTCGTGTGACACGGTACGGTACGCGCTTGCAACCCTCAGACACATAAGCCTGTAAGTACTTTCCAGCTTCCGTCGGTAGCATTCAGTACTTAGCGCGGTACCCCACGCCGGGCCGCCATACCTAAGTATGGACGTAGCAACACTAGCCAGAAGCTTGCGCTTACTGGCGTACACCGCTGAGCTATTGGACATCATCCGGGACAGTGCCGCAATAGCTGTGGAGGCTCTTTTACAGGCATAATCGACGTGGCTACCGAAGGTAAGCTTATCGTCGATCATCACGCCCAAGTGCTTGACAGAGCGCTTCGACAGGATAGTGCACTCTCCTACACTGATCTCCGTCTGCTGCGCCGACTGCATGTTGTTCACAACCGTCACCTCTGTCTTGTGGTGAGCCAGCTCCAGTTTTCTGGACCGCATCCACGCCTCCACAACCTTGATCGAGTGGTCGGTAGTCAACTTCACCTCCTCGATCGTTTCACCGTAGACTTCGAGCGTAATATCGTCGGCAAATCCGACAATCACCACTCCCACTGGGTACTCTAACCTCAACACCTCGTCGTACATGACATTCCATAACACCGGACCCAGGATGGAACCTTGCGGGACTCCTGAGGTTATGTGAAAGCACTTCCGACCCACCTCCGTGTCGTAAACCAGTACGCGATTCTGGAAGTAGCTTCCGAGAATCTTGTACAAGTACTCCGGTATCCCCAGACGCAAGAGCGCATCGGCAATAGCAGCCCAACTGGCGCTATTGAATGCATTCCTTACATCCAGAGTCACTACCCCGCAGAAGCGAATTCCCCTCCTCTTAGGCTCGAGTGCTTTCTCGGCGGTTTTTGTAACCGACAAGATAGCGTCTACGGTGGACCTCCCCTTCCGGAAGCCATACTGGTTGCTCGAGAGACCATTTACGCCCTCAGTGAACTTCAACATTCTATTGAGGATGATCTTTTCGAGCACCTTCCCCGCCGTGTCAATCAAGCATATTGGTCTATATGCCGACGGGTCTCCGGGTGGTTTCCCCGCCTTTGGCAATAGTACCAGGCTCTGCCTCTTCCAAGCTTCTGGGAAAAACTCCCTCGTCCAGGCATTTCTGCATAGCAGACCTGAACATCTCGGGAGCTTCTGCAATAGCTACTTTTAAGGCCAGGTTCGGAACTCCGTCCGGACCTGGGGCCTTACCTACGCTAAGGGACTTAGCTATCCCCGCAAGTTCCACATCGGTGACCCTTTCCTCATCGCCAGCCCCAGTCCCCGGCTGTCCTACGAAAGGAGGCCAAGGACTAGGATCATGACGCGGAAAAAGTCCTCCAATGATCCCCTCCAACATCTCTGGAGATTGCTCTGTAGGAGCCATCACACCTCTCGTCTTGGCCATAACGATCCTGTAGGCATCACCCCACGGGGTCGTATTGGCACTCTGACAGAGACCCTCAAAGCAGGCCTTCTTGCTTGCTCTTATCTCGGTCTTGAGCGCGGCTTTTGCAGCGGCGAACACCACCCGCCGTTCGTTTCGCTCTTCCTCTGATCGTGCTCGCTGCATCCGCCGCCTAGCCCGTAGGCAGGCGCGGCGCAGGTCCGCAATCGCGTCGGTCCACCAGTAAGCCGGTGGCCTCCCATTTCTAGGGTGGACTCTCCTAGGCATGGTCGCATCACACGCACGTGAGAGCACCGCTACCAGCTCGTCGCCGTCTAAACCGAGTAAGTTTCGCTCACGGCGGAGCGCTTCCCTGAATACCTCTTCGTCGAAGTATGATGTCTTCCACCTACGAGGGCTTGGCCTTGGCCTAGCCGCCTCTTCTTCTATCCGCTGTCTGCTGTTGTTGTAGTCGATACTGTAACGAACCGCCAGGTGGTCGCTGTGAGTGTGGCCATCATCTACTCTCCAGTTCGAACTACTTGTTAGGCTAGGACTACAAAAGGTCACGTCAATAATTGACTCCGCTCCGTTTCGACTATAGGTACTCTTGGTACCGACGTTAGCCAAGTCGACATCTAAGATGGCCAGTGTTTCTAGCAGGATCTGACCCCGCTGGTTCGTGAAACGGCTTCCCCATTCCACGGCCCAGGCATTAAAGCCACCCGCTATTACCACCGGCCTTCGCCCTGTTAGCACGGTCGTTAAGCGGTCCAGCATTTGCGTGAACCGCTCGATCGGCCACCGCGGAGGCGCATAACAGCTACAGAAGAAGACCCCGTTTACTTTGGCGACCACGAAGCCCTCATAGGTAGTAGACACCAACTCCTGCACGGGGTATTTACCCGTCGTCCATATCGCCGCCATTTTCCTGGTCCCATCCGAGGCCCAGTTGCCGTTACCGGCGGGTACTCGGTATGGGTCCGAAATGATGGCGATATCCGTCTCCCACTCAGAAACCGCCTGACAAAGCAGTTGCTGAGCCGCATCACAGTGGTTCAGGTTCAGCTGCGTTACCTGCACTGTGATTTGTTGCTCACTGCGGCTTTCTTAAAGGCCGGGCACCCTGGGCCACCCATCGCATGTCTGTTTTTCGAGGTTTTCCCGGTACAGATCATGCATATGGGCGGACTCGTGCAGCTTTGGGCCTTATGACCTTCAGCGCCGCATCGCCTACACAGTTTGCGCCTGTCGGGGCCTTTGCAGTCCCACGACTTGTGTCCTGGTTCCAGACACCTGAAGCAAACCTCAGGTGGCTCGTGGAATGTCAGGTGACATACACACCAGCCCACCTTAATACTCCCTACTTTAACGGACTTTTTAACATCCGCCACAGGTAGCTGAACCAAAGCTATCTGTGTCCCTGCTGGCCCTCTCCGTAGCTTAACGGCTGCGGCGGCCACCTGCACATCGCACTGTTGCCGCAGTGCCGTGACGAGCTCTTCCACTTCGGTGATCTCGTCAATGTCTTTGACCTTCAGAGTCGCCTCATGTGTCAGAGCCCTCACCTGCACACCTTCGCCAAGGACCTCTTCTGCCAGCCTTTTGTAGGCGGCGCCCTTGTGCTCCTTCTGGCGCTTCAGCTCCAGGATCATCTCGCCCGTACGAGTACGTCTAATACTGCGTACGTCGGCTCCGAGACCCTCAAGCTTGGCGTCGCTACGCATCGTCTTCAAGACGTCCGAGTACTTGGACTGTTCCGTCTTGATGACGATAGCGTCGCCTTTCTCACGCCTGGCACCTGCCTTCCTACGCCTTGGTTTGGCGTCCTGTACTTCTACCTGCGGATTCACCTTCTTCTTCTTCTTCCGCTCTACCTTTGTCCAAGGAGGGTCTTCTCCTTGGACCGCCCTGCTCTGTGGCTGCTGAGGGCCCACCATTGGTCGCAACCCCTTATTCCCATCATTCCGAGACGGGCCAGCCTTTTCAGGCCCACCCTTCCCAGCTTTCCGGGAACCCTGGCTGGGGTCCGACTTTCCAGCGTTACCACCGGCTTTCGGGGTTATTATACGCCTGGCCTTGCGGGCGCCGCCAGACAGCTCCTCACCTGACGGCTGCCTCGCCCGCTTCTGCGAATGCTTGTCACGTTTGTCACGAGCATTCGCTTCCACACTCCTCGGACTACCTGCGAAGGAGAAGGCCTCTGTTTGTGTAAACTTCGACACATTCTCCTTTGCTGGTTCCGCAGCTGTAGCAGCCAGCAACGCCACCGCGTGCTCCTGCTTGGCCTCATCGACAGACACTCTAAGTCTAAGCAAGGCCGTTTTCAGGTCCTTGCTTATATTCGACTTAGTTGTCGCAAAGTCGATGATTTTGCCAAGCTGGTGCTCAGCAACCTCTAATGCGGGCCGTCCTTTACCAACTTCTTGGCTTATGGCCCTCAGCAGCCACGCTCCGTCCATGACCTCCACCGGCTGGCTTGCCGTGGAGTGGACAGGAGCTCCCACGCTTGAGCTACGTTCTGAGGTCTAAGAAAATGGAAGAACACAATACAGTCGGGTCTCCTATTAGACGCTGCTACCCACTTTACGCCCACCGCAATTTCTCAGCTGTCTTGCATCCAATCCAGCTATTTTTTTTTTTTCAGTGCAGTTTGTGTATACTATAAACACAGAGAACAGACATCCAAGTCCAGTTCCGAAACTGTGTAAGGAATTTAACGGCCATTTGAAATCAGCAACACAAGTGGCAATAGCGTGGCGCTGCAATCGGTTAATTTCCCATACTAATTTAATTCACCACTTGAAATGTTTCAATTCACCACTGACTGTGGCAATATGGTGTTTGGTGGCGTTAGTGTTGTCATCGTGTATTGGTTTGCAACCTTACTTAAGTAAAGATTCAAATCCTTACACAACTTTCCCAATGAAATTTGTTCTAGGCTGGATGTCTGTTCTCTGTGCTATAAACTCATCACAAGACAGCCTGGAAAACGCGATGGGCGTTAAGTGGGTGGCAGCGTTTAATAGGAGACCCGACAGTACATATCGTAGCCATATTTGTCAAAACTGTGGACTTATAATACTGAACTTAAGAACTGTTTGAAGGACTTCAGATATCGCATGAACATGTTATACGTGTCTGAGATTAACCATTGGGAAGATTGAAAATTATTAGTCCATTCGTCCAATTGGCTTCTTTAGCGGTGTTGAGATAATTCCATATTCTGAATGTGCATGCAAAACTGAGCCGAAATCCAAATTTTCATGAATTTTGGTGCCCGGGAACCTATTTAAAAATGAATTTGAAGTTTGTATGGGAGCGGTTTGTCGAATCACCCCTCGTCGCATTTTGTACTGGGTGGAGCTGTCAAACAGTTACCCAACTGTCAAAAGGTGATTTCAAAAAATCTCTTTGAAATTGATTTTAGGTACCAAAATAAAGTTCTAAAAACCTGAAAAAAATCATAGTGGCTCAGAAAAAGGTGCTCTTTCGTATAAAATCAAAAAATCGATACATTTTTCTTAATTTAAAACCCCAATTGATACAACAAACTAATTAATGCCATAAATTACTCAAATACTTTCAGAATTTCTACCGATCATTCAACAACTAACCGACAAATACGGGGATCTATTTCGTTTTTGGCAAGGTCCTGAATTCACATTGTACGTGGCTAAACCATCAATGATTGAGGTATGTGAATCTTATCAAGACAATTGTTCTCTTGTATTCGATAACTGAAAACATTTACATCCTTCGCAGACCATCCTAACCAACAAACACTTGACGGACAAATCCGGTGAGTACGGCTATCTCTCCAACTGGCTTGGAGATGGCTTACTGCTCAGCAAACGAAACAAATGGCACGCTCGAAGGAAAGCCATCACTCCAGCTTTCCATTTCAAAATCCTCGAACAGTTTGTGGACGTGTTCGACCGAAATGCGACCGAGCTGGTGGACATCCTGGGGAAGTATGCCGACAGCGGAAAGTCTTTCGACATTTTCCCCTACGTCCTGCTGTATGCTCTGGATGTGATCTGTGGTGAGTTCGATCAGTTCTCCTATACCTTGAACACATTTATGTGGGGTTTTTTAATGTTTCAGAAAGCGCAATGGGAACATCGGTGAACGCTCTCCGGAACGCCGACTCCGAATACGTACGGGCAGTCAAGGAAGCAGCCAATGTATCGATCCGAAGAATGTTTGACTTCATTCGGCGGACTCCTCTGTTCTATCTGACTCCTAGCTACCAAAGACTGAGGAGATCCTTGAAAATCCTCCATGGCTACACGGATAACGTGATAAGATCTCGTCGGATGCAGCTCAAAAACAAAACAGATGAAGCGCGTACAGACTCCGATGAATTTGGAACCAAGCGAAAGGACGCCTTCCTTGACATGCTACTGCAGACGAGCATCAACGGAAAACCACTGACCGACCTGGAGATCCGAGAAGAAGTAGATACCTTTATGTTCGAAGGTCACGACACAACTACCTCGGCGGTGGTCTTCACATTGTTCAATCTAGCCAAGCATCCGGAAGTGCAGCAGAAGGTCTACGATGAGATAGTGTCGGTAATTGGGAAGGACATCATAAAACCTATTGAGCTTTCTGATCTACATGACCTGTCCTACCTGGAGATGGCGATCAAGGAAACTCTTCGGCTGTATCCATCGGTGCCGCTGATCGGTCGGAGGTGTGTGGAGGAGATCACCATCGAAGGGAAGACAATTCCGGCTGGAGCGAACATCATCGTCGGTGTGTTCTTTATGGGACGGGATCCAAACTATTTCGACAAACCGCTGGAGTTCATTCCGGAGCGGTTTGCAGGGGAGAAATCGGTGGAAAAGTTCAACCCGTACAAATACATCCCGTTCAGTGCCGGTCCACGGAACTGTATTGGTAAGTAGTTAAATAACATTCAGTAAAAAGACTTATTATTCACGAAAGGGGACTATTCAGTCTCTGAAGGGCCCTGAAGCCCTTCTATTTTTGTCTTGGAAAAGCTGTGTGCGGTACCCATATTCTGAACAGTTGAGAGAATTTCATAACAAAGGCTGCAATAAATGAAAGTTCTTTTGTCTAGGGATACTACTCAACAATTTCATCAAAATGGTTTGTTGGCTAGCAAAATGTATAAAATAATTTGAATCTCATAATAACATGTAGTCCATGATCTAGACATATTTTCATTTGTGGACGACGTGTTCCTAAATTTGAACACACAGTGCTACTAACTATGAACAAACATATTCTCTACTTTTGTAGTTAAGTCAAAAACAATATGTTTTGTAACGGTTGGCTTATAGAGGGGCTCAGCAAAATTAACGCATCAACTCTGAAGCAACCATGGCCTGAAAGGACCTGTGTCAGGTGGAATGTTACTTCCCCATGGCGCCTTTGAAGTCGGAATTTTTCCAAGCCTTATTATAGAGTTTTTTCTACGTATTTCTGTAGTTTTGGTGATAAAATATGATGCAAATTTTTTTTTTTTTTTGAGTATCCTAGGTCATCCAAACGGTTCTTGAGTTAGGATCCTGAAGTCTACGGATGTAACAGTAAGTTCTTTCATATACAAAGCTACGATTTGTATTCTGTCATGTCCAGTAAGTCTTCTGAAAGTTCAAAAAACAGTATCAGATCAGTCGGGATATTCTAGATCATCCAAATTGTTCTTGAGTTTAGATCCTGAAGTCTACGAGTGTAACGGTAACTTCTTTCATTATACAAAGCAACGATTTGTATTCTATCATGTCCAGTAATCTTCTGAAAGTTCAATTGACAATATCAGATCAGTCGGGACATCCTAGGTCATACAAATTGTTGTTGAGTTTAGATTCTACAGTCTACGGGTGTAACAGTAACTTTTTTCATTATACAAGGCTACGATTTGTAATCTATCATGTTCAATAAGTCTTTTGAAAGTTCAATAAACAGTATCAGATCAGTCGGGATATCCTAGATCATCCAAATTATTATTGAGTTTAGATCCATAAGTCTACGGGTGTAACAGAAACTTCTTTCATTATACAAAGCAACGATTTGTATTCTGTCATATGCCGTAAGTCTTCTGGAAGTTCAATAAACAGTATCAGATCAGTTGGGATATCCTAGATCATCCAAATTGTTATTGAGTTTAGATCCATAAGTCAACGGATGTAACCAGTACAGTCGGGATACCTTGGTCATCCGAACCGTAATCCAGTATGTCCAGTAAATTTTCTGAATGTTCAATGGACATTATCAGATCAATTGGGGTCATCCAAACAATTATGATGTTCAAAAGCTAGCATCTACAGCATTTGAAGTTTCTATTTTGGCTGTATAGAGTTTTATTGTATAATCCATTATACTTACTGGAGCTCCCATATTACAATCAGAGACTGATATAGCTTTGGGATATTCGGAATCATACAAACTGCCCTGCAATATATTACATGGAGTCTAAAGCTGTAAAAATGTTTTTTGCTGTTTTGAGTTACACAACATTACCAACCGTAATGATTGTATCTATTTCGTTTATTTAGCGCCTTGATTACAATTATAATAAGACTGAATTCTTCATCCCAACACTTGGTTTGTGGCTGTAGTCCATATCCTCGGTCGCGTCCCTCATTTGCTTTCAGATATGTGCTGGATGCTTAGCTGGAAGTTCTTAGTTTGGGAAGTTCAGTATCCATGAAATATCTCAAAGGTTTTTGGAAGGACTCTGAGTTTAACAGAAATTTACGGATCTGGGTAGGTTAGACTAGGTAACGTAACTTTTTATAGCACAAATAATGACAGAATAATGCAGATTTAAAAAAATGAGTTTCATAAAAATTTGAACTAGTAAAGGTACAGAACAGTGCCAACTAGTCTGTGGAGAATATAAGTAAATATGGCAGGCTAGCATTGCAAGTGTAGATATAAAGTTGTGTGTTCATGAAAGATTGTGCCATGAAAGATCCAGCCTGATATTCGTGGGGCAATATCAGGCTGGATTTATGGGTGAACGCGCTTCAACGGATCATATGTTCACCATCCGCCAGGTGTTGCGGAAATGCCGCGAATACAACGTGCCCACACATCACTTGTTCATCGATTTCAAATCGGCGTATGATACAATCGATCGAGAACAGCTATGGCAGATTATGCACGAATACGGATTCCCGGATAAACTGATACGGTTGATCAAAGCGACGATGGATCGAGTGATGTGCGTAGTTCGAGTATCAGGGACACTCTCGAGTCCCTTCGAATCTCGCAGAGGGTTACGGCAAGGTGATGGTCTTTCGTGCTTGCTGTTCAACATTGCTTTAGAGGGTGTAATTAGGAGAGCAGGGATAAACACGAGTGGACCGATTTTCACAGTCCGTTCAGCTGCTTGGTTTCGCTGATGATATTGATATTATTGCTCGTAAATTTGAGACGATGGCGGAAACGTACATCCGACTAAAGAGTGAAGCCAGTCGAATCGGATTAGTCATTAATGTGTTGAAGACAAAGTACATGATGACAAAGGGATCCAGGGAGGAATCACCGCGCCCGCCACCCCGAATTCATATCGACGGTGATGAAATCGAGGCGGTTGAAGAATTCATGTACTTGGGCTCACTGGTGACCGCCGACAACGACACCAGCAGAGAAATTCAGAGGCGCATTGTGGCAGGAAATCGTGCTTATTTTGGACTCCACAGAACTCTTCGATCGAATAAAGTTCGCCGTTACATGAAGTTAACTATCTATAAAACGCTGATTAGACCGGTAGTCCTCTATGGGCACGAAACATGGACTCTGTGCAGAGGACCAACGCGAGTTTTCGAACGGAAGGTGTTGCGTACCATCTACGGCGGATTGCAGATGGAAGACGGGACTTGGAGAAGGCGAATGAACCACGAGCTGCATCAGCTGCTGAGAGAACCAACCATCATCCATACCGCGAAAATCGGGAGGCTACGGTGGGCGGGTCACGTTATCAGGATGTCGGATATCCACCCGACTAAAATGGTTCTCGAGAGTCATCCGACTGGTACAAGAAGACGTGGAGCGCAGCGAGCTAGGTAGGTCGACCAAGTGGAGGACGATCTGCGGACCCTACGCAGAGTGCGAAACTGGAGACAAACAGCCATGGACCGAGTGGAATGGAGGCGGCTACTATGTACAGCAGAGGCCACCCCGGCCTTAGCCTGATCGGTAAGGTAAGGTAAGTCATGAAAGATTGGATGACCTAAATAATCGTAAAACTATCATGTGACCCCTGGCCCTTTGAGAGTTGAGAGGTTCATGGATTCTACATGGTTGTGCAATATAACTATCTAAAACGAAATCACCTCATGTTACAGTGGTTGTTTTTATCAGCTTTATTCCATAACAGTAAGGGTGGTCCATAATATCCCAAAAATATATAACAACGCTTATTGCTCCTCGAACTACTTTGGTAAATCAATTGGATTATGTAACACTACTTAACGAAGTGGCAAAAGTTATTACTACAAGTGAACACCTGAAGCTATGGCCTCCGGAGTAGTGTTGTTGATCTGGAATATCTCAAAACTATCTTGGAATGGCTCATGAAATGCCAGGAGAATTGCAGATTACAGTTGGATGTGTAATGTTTAAGTTCATTGTGCGAATAACTAATTTTACTGTCAAGAGCTAAATTTCAGGATAGTTTGGACGACCCTCAATGTCCCAAAGGTTCATAATAATACATAGTAGACTTGGTAGGTTGGTCCAGTCATAGCGGTTGATTATGCAACTTACTCAGTTATAATATGGCTGTTAGATATGGCTGTTGTTACGAGTGTAGATCTGAAGTTCTGAACTCCAAGGTAGTTTGGCTGACCTGGAATATCCCTAGAGTGTATCTATATGACATTTGAAATTTCAAGAGCTGCATGGATCCCAGTGCTATTATTTATGTCAAAAACACATAAAGCTATTCTTGTAGATTTGAAGGACTTCATTATAGAACAGTTTGGATGAACCTCAATATCCCAAAGGTTTATAATAAACAAGTAGACTTCAGATTGCTCCAGTAACCGCGGTTGATTATGCAACGTGACTCGGTATAACATATATGGCTGTTGTTACGAGTGTAGACCTGAAGTTCTGAGCTCCAAGGTAATTTGGCTGACCTAGAATATCCCTATAGCGTCTATATAAATGACATTGTAGGTGTCAAGACCTTAACGGATCCCAGCAGATTATGCAATGCTATTATTTATGGTGAAAACGCATAAAACTATTCTTGTAGATTTGAAGGCCTTCACTCTAGGACAGTTTGGAACACCTAGAACATCCCAGAATATAAAACACCTTATGATATTCTTTACGAAGGTTAAATGAATACATATGAACGTAACCCATATCCAATTCAGCTTTTAAAACAATTGGTATATCAATTATGTCGTTTTCCCAGATTTCATGGTGTTCAGGATGTTTTAGGTTGTCAATAAAGTCTCAAATACAAATTTTCCCATTTTTCCTTAATAGGGGACTCAATTTTAAACAACTTTTCCGAAGACAGTGTTCTGTTTTATTAATTAATGAATTTATACAGCGTTCCTATGTTGGGGTCATATATGACCCCTTCGGCTGTATGTTAAAATATTCAAGAAGATTTTTGAGGTCCGCCCCCTTAAGAAATTTGAAAATTGTGAAAATTCATCAATTTTACCCTAAACCACGGTACACTAGAAGTGAACATTATAACCATAAGTCATCAAGCAATAATTATAATAAAATTAATAATAATTAGTGTTGTTTTGGTAAAGTCTTCATTAAACATTAATTAACCCCCTATAAATCACACTGATCTTTAAAACTTAAACTTTCTCCCATTGCAGGCCAAAAATTCGCTCTCAACGAGATGAAAAGTGTGATATCGAAGCTTTTGCGCCACTACGAGTTCATCCTGCCGGCCGGCAGTGCCACAGAGCCTTTGCTTGCATCTGAGTTAATTCTGAAGCCACATCATGGAGTCCCACTGCAGATCAGGCACCGAGGCCACTAGCATTACTCTTCCCACCAAAAGGCTACTTACAAATGTGTATAGTTGTAGTTAGAATATGAACCTTAAGTTAAAAATGTGATAAGATGACACAAATATGTGACAGACCTTAATAAAAGCGAAAATGTTCAATCCAAATAGTAGTCATCGAATCGTAGGCAATTGCTCTGCATTCATTTGAACACCAATAGAACCGGCTTGAGAACAACCTTCGTCTTAGAATGCTCAATAGTGCAGTGAAGATATCAGTAGTGCCAGTGCCTGGTTGTCCACCAACGGCGGCGACAACCATTGAACTTGACCGCGACGCCAACTTGTTTCCCTCGAAAGGTTTGAATTGAAGCAACTCTAGCTAGATATGTTCTGACTGTGACTGCTTCATCAGAAGGCGCGCAATTACATTCATTTGCCTGTACCTCGGTAGTCAGTGGGTACTTGTTGGGTAGGGTACGCATTAACTTGCATGCAAGCTCGCTGGCAGTTGAAGAATTCATTCGGCTTGATGCTTTCCACTTTATTTGATGCAGTGCTATTGAAACGAGAGCTTTCGTTTCGATGCACCACGTGCATTACCCTGAAGGCTAGTTTTTACATGGTTCAATCAGAGGTCGTGTGAATTAATTATTGCTGAATAGAAATGCGACAAACTTTGATTACTTCTGGTTGGGTCGTTGCTTTACAACTTACAACACTTTGCAGTATCTGAATGCATGTAAAGGCAGTGCTTTCAGTATACAGTATTCAGTAGCTCTGCTTGTGTTAAGACCACCCTCAATCAAAAGTCCGTTGCTTCGAAATGATTCATTGATTAGAACCGGTTCGTCGCTTATATTCGCAGTTAGCTGAGTGTCGTCTGTTTAGCGTCCGCAAACGGTCATCTAAGGCGCAAATAAAAAGGGCAATTAATGCAACAACAACAAAAAACTGCTCTCTTTTTTGTCAGAGTGTTTTATATAATAAACGGGCAAAAACAGGTGTTGATGGATGACGCCAACAGTGCTGTAAGTCCGCATAAATGGCGTAGTTTTAGTTCAGATATATGCGACCAGCTTCCGACAGACTAAATTAACTGCGAATATGGAAAAGATGACTGCACTGTAGGGAAGGACAGGGTAAAATGGGCCACTAGGGTAAGACGGACTGTGTTAAAGTAACAAAATAATTCAGTAACACATTTTGAAAACGACGTATAATCAATGGTGTAGCATTGATTATACGTCGTTTTCAAAATTTGTTACTGAATTGTCATTTCAAGCCATTGCACAATGGGGAAAATAGGTATAAAACGCGAATAAATTCAATATCTCTGCTCAGAGTCGATGGATTTGAATTGAGTGTTGACACAAACTGCAAAAAATCTCTACAGTTTCAGATAAGGAGGGTGCCATTCGCCGCACGATGCTACATTCAGAAATAAAAGTACACACGGAATCACTATTATTTATGCATTTTGTATCCGCATCTCTCTCACTCTCTTTCTGTTTTCATGCTATCTACCGTTTAGCCTGGGTTGAAGAGAAGTGTTTCGTCAACCCAGGCGAAGCACCAGATAGCATGAAAACAGAAAGAGAGTGAGAGAGATGTGGATACAAAATGCATAAATAATAGTAATTCCGTGTATACTTTTATTTCTGAGTGTAGACTAGAAATCAGTGTATCGGGCCCGTTTTACCCAACTCCTTCTTATTTTCACCTTTTTCAAAAAAAAAATCATGGAGTGCAAACTAAATTATTTATTTAACTCGTGTTTGTGTAAAGACTTCCGTATTGTCGAATGGAGCTGGTTTGGCTCACCGCACAGTGGCGCGCCTCCATACAAAGGTTGGAAAAAACCTCAAGTGTTACCTGAAATAGCTAAAATTCACAGGTTATGATGATTTTAGTGCCCTAAACCTACTTCTGATAAGACACTTTTCATATATTTTGATTTTACTATATTAGGGTGGTTAAAAATTTTGAAATCTGCTAATTATGCACGGAGACAAATTTCGATCGTTTGAAACAAAAATATTCATGTGTATTCGGTAAACTGATAAAATATTTAAAACTAATACAGGTCGGACTCGATTATCCGGAGTATTGATTTTTATTTCACTCCGGATAATCGAATCACAAAAAAATATTAAATTTTAATTTTAAAACGTATGGAAATGTATATGTTTTTGTTATTTTATGTGCATGAAGCAGTGACGTAGCCATAAATTTGAATTAGGGGACGTCCGTAAATTACGTAACACATTTTTTTTGTATTTCCTCCTAGTCATACTGCTTTAATGAGACCCCTGAAGTTTTTGTATTGGTTATTACACTATGTTGAATTTCCCCTCTCCTCGTAAAGCGTGACGTAAGCTATAGGCATTCCTTTAGCATATTGTATACAGTGGGACCTTGATTGTTTTTTAGGCTGACAAAATCGGCATAGTTTTTTTACTGTGAATTTTGGACTCCATAAAAAGGTTCTGATTCTATCAAAGGAAGCAATACAGCTAAAGGGGGATGATGAAGGGGTGTGGTTTATGTTAATTTTTGTCAGTTTTGATGAACGAGAAAAAAATGTTATAAATAGGACTGTAGTATTAGAAATATACTTTTGCTATTTATAGCGTAAGGGTTCGTTCAAATATTACGTAACGCTAAAGGGGGAGGGAGGGTGTCTAGCGCTGTGTTACGCTTCATACAAAATTTTTAAATTTCCCATACAAAAGTTATTACGTGGGGGAGGGAGGGGGTCTAAAATGGCCAAATTTTGCGTCACGTAATATTTGAATGAACCCTAACACTTTTGTTTTCTAATTTTTGTTGACATGACATGCCTACTAACTGCAACACAGTCTTCTCCGAGCTTGTAATAATTCTTTAACGATATAGAGATAATTCGATATTCTCATCTGCACGTCAAACAGGGCCAAAATTTAAATTTTCATGAATTTTGATGTCCGGGAACCAATTTAAAAATCAATTTGAAGTCTGTATGGGAGCGATTTGTCGAATCATTCCTCGTCGCAGTTTGTACTGGGCGAATCTGTCAAACAGTTGCCCATCTGTCAAAAGGTGATTACAAAACGTGATTTCTAAAAAAAATGATTTAAGGTATACCAAAATAAAGTTCTAAACACTGTTCTAAAAAGTTGATGATTAACCTGGGCTTGTTAGGGGAATATCTGTAAATAAAAAGAAAATCGCGTTAAGTACTGTTCCTTTGAATTCCACTAAGAATTTGCATCCTTTGACAGATACGTATTTCGACCTCAACTGTAAGGTCGTCTTCAGTGTCTTGTCCCAAGCAACACACATGTTATATAAAAGTTACGACAGCGCAAGTTTTGGTTGTATAGAAGCTTATTTTACGTTATTTCAACACAAAGTTAGAATTACGTCAAATAAACTTCTATACAACCAAAACTTGCGCTGTCGTAACTCTATTATAACATGTGTGTTGCTTGGGGTACTTGACTCGACTCGAGTTCATGCTTGAACCTGATTTTGCAACAGAAATAAATGTTTCCTGGTGCTATGTTTGGCGATATGTTCTACAGCTGCCTTTTGGCAACTTTTTCAATAAATATAGACTGATTCAGAAATTATAAATACACTTTGCTTATTTAATTAAATGAACTGTTCTAATGATTTTTACCAACTTCTTTCAGAGTATAGCATATTGTACTCCATATTTTTATACTTCCTTTCAATTGTCTTGATATTTGAAAACCCAAATTTATCCACCTAGTGGTGATAGTGCCTTTCTCGTTAAATATGTTCTCACGATCTTTCCGTCGACGTAAGCCAAAGTGTTCTGAATCCTGATACTTTATAAGAAAGCAAGCATTTTATCAAAGCCATCATTGAATTGACTCAAAAAGTATTGATGGGACATAGTCCGACGTTATGGTCAACATATGAGCAGAGCTGAAATATATCAGACTTCTCAGTTGACTGCTTGAGCGTGAGCACCTTCATTAACACTGGAGGCCAATCAATATCAAGACGATACTTACAAGCAAAAGGGAATTGGAAAATTTTTGTTCGGGATTGATGCGATTAATTTTACGCATCAGGAATCTGAAATTGTGTGATTTGGTGAGATCTCTTCACGGCTAGCTAGACGGTTGTAGTGAGTAAACGTTAAACAGGAGCAAGAACGCGGCGTGCGCCGTGAGCGTTCATTTTGCGTACTGATGCATACTTGAATCAACCGTTGAAAACAAGAACGATAGGTAGTGGGTATAATGAGACGTCTGTTTGTATTTGGGTTTAATTTGTCAAGATTTTGTTCTCTTACATATATTAAACGTTTGCATTGATTTTATTCACTTTCGTAGTTCCGGCGAAGCACCTAACGCTGGTTCTGCAACCCTACCGGTAGCTTTTATGTGGTATGAGCCTGTTTTCTAGCTAATCGTTCCTCAGGTTATTAAAAAAGCCGTGGTTTGATGTGTCACATGGTACATTTGATCAATTTCGGTTGGGTACCCTGAACTGGTTCCGGAGCACTACCGGGTCTCCCAAATATAGTCTGAGACTATTTCATTGCTAATGTTCATTAGGTTACCTAAACAACACGATTTGATGTATCGCCTGCATAGGTATGGATCACTTTTGCATTTTACCACTTCCAGTGGGATACCCAGAACCAGTTCCGGGATTGTGCCAATTGTTCCTGATGTGGTCTTAGACTAGCTCCATGCAAAATGTTAATAAGTTTTCCTAAAAAGTCGTGAATTATGTACCGCATGCATGAGTGTGGTTCATTTTTGCATTTCGCCAGTTCCGGCTAGATGCACGAAACTAGTTCCGGAACACTACCGGTAGTCTTGAATACGGCCTGAGACTATTTTCTTGCTGACCGTTCTTCGCGTTATCGAAGAAGACGTTATTTAACCCATATCCGCCCAGCGTCCTATTTATAGGACAGTCTTTTTGATGTGAATATCTCCAGAATTATGCAAAATTTTAGAATACTTTCTTCAGAGAAGATGTTCTCTACACCCATACCTTGCTCATAGTGGACAATAAAGTTAGTGACTGGTTCACTAGGTGGCGTAAACGATGCTGCGAAGAATACATATTGTCACGATCTATGAGCTTCATTTCCAATGCGAAAAAAAAAATATTTCCCTGGAATCTTGATAATGGTTAATATTTTATGCAATTCAGTATCATAATTTACATTTTATTTAACTCATTTCGGTATCATAATGGCCATTTTTTCCGAACTTGCTTATTATGCAACTGAAATGAATTGCACAATGAAAAATAGTTGTATAATGTTCATAATGCAACTCATTTGAGTTGCATTATGAACATTATGCAACTCAAATGGGTTGCATTATGAAAAATTCATTGCATAAAATTTTGTATGAAACTTGTTGCAAAACTCGATTTTTTCAGCACTCTTCGTATTTATCCAACTCGGCAAGCCTCGTTGGATAAATGTACGACTCGTGCTGAAAAAATCAACTTTTTGCAACTCGTTACACAAATAACTATTATAGTTCATTTCTTCGGCAGAGTTTTTGATCAATACATACAAAAGTCGTATATACATACATGTATGATTGTACGTATATATGCTTGTATGTTTATATGTTTGTATGTATTAATATTTGTATGGCGGAACATAGGCATAACTCTGGAATGCGTCAAGAAATTTCAATCAAATTTGGCATACCCATTCCTTAGGATGTGGAGGTTATAGTAGGGGTATTGGAATTCAAGATGGCGGCTTAGGTTCCAAGATGGCGGTCAAAACTCCAGAATATATGCTTTTGAACGGCAATGCTGCTTCGGATACTATGCAATATGGGTATCTATCGATCGGGCTTTATAAGAAGAACTCAAAAATAAATATTCGACGCCATTTTGAAATCCAAGATGGCGGTCACGGAATGGTAGTTTGAGCTATGATACCATGCAATATGGGTATCTATCGATCGGGCTTCATGAGTAGAACTAAAAAATGAATATCCGACGCCATTTTGAAATCCAAGATGGTGGATCATATCCAAGATGGCGGCCATGGAATGGTTGTTTTATCTATAATACCATGCAATATGGGTATCTATCGATCAGGCTTTTTGAGAAAAAGGGTAGAGGGTCATGGTAGATGGTAGGATAGCGGGTAGGGTAAAAGGTGGAGCAGACGGTCGGGTAGAGGGTTTGGGTGAAGGATACAGTAGATTGAGTAGAAAGTTATGGAAGAGGATAGGGTAGACGGTAGCGAAGAGGGTAGGATAGAGAGTAGGGTTGAGGATAAGAAAAATGTTAGGGTAGTGAGTAGGGTAGACGGTACGATCAAACATAATATAGAGTAGGGGGTACGGTAAAGGATAGGGCAGTGATTATGGTAAAGGATATGGTAGAGGGTAGAGCAGATGGTAGGGTGGAAGGTTATGATAGAGTGTAGGATAGAGGGTTGTAATAGAGGGCAAAGAAGACAGTAAGATAGAGGCTCGAGAGTAGGGTGAAGAGTTGAGATAAGATTAGATAAGATGAGTTTTTTTTAAGAGATACCTTCTGGAATTCTTTCCAAGATTTCTTCAGGCATTCCTTCGAGAATCTTCCCAGGTTAATTCCCAGGATTTCTTCAGATATTGCTTCTGAGATTGCTGTACGGATTGCTCCCAAGTTCTTTTCAGGAATTTTGCAGGGGTTATTTAGAAAATCCTGAAAGGATTCTTTTAGTTATTTTTTCCGCATTCCTTCAGAGATTTGTGCTGGAATTCCTTCAGAGATTCCTGCTAGGATTTCTGTTGCGATTCCTCAAGGGATTTCTCCCGAAAAAAATATGAAAAAATATATTTCTTCCGAGATTTTTTTTCAGGCAATCCTAGAGACATCTTCTATGGTTCTTGCAGGAATGCCTGCTCAGCTTCTGGCCGGCATTCCTGTATTCTTTACGGAATTCCTTCAGGAAATACTTCAGGGATATCTACCAGAGTTGTTAGAAAATCCTGAAAGGGTTCTTTCAGAAATTTTAACCAGCACTTTGTCATGGATTTCTGCTGGAATTACTTCACAGATTCATTTTACATATTATACTGTCAAAGTGTCTTATCGAAACATATTCAGAGAATCCTAATGGAATTCTTTTTACGACCCGGGATCCTCGCTCGGGATTTATACAGCAATTCTTCCCGGGATTTCTTCTGTGATTATTTCAGGGATTCCTCCCAAGCTTTTAACTGAGATTCCCTCAGAATTCTAGCAGATATGCTTTCAGGGATTTCTACTGGGAATGTTTTTTTCAGACTTTTGTACGTACCGTGGATACACAGTTATGGATCACACACGGTTACGGATCAATTCGATGTTTACGGTCGTGTGTTGCAGCTTAGCATGGCGTGGCGTTGCATAGTATAGTGTTTATGCTATGAAGACTATGCTATGTTATGTCATGCTGTGCAGTGAGGCGACATTTGACCGTAAACATTGAATTGATCCGTAACCGTGTGTGATCCATAATTGTGTATCCACGGTAATCCTAAATCGCATTTGGTAGATCGAATAAAATTAAATTTTTGGATGGTTTATCATTTTTCATTTTGCCGAAAGACACATTATCTTTTCGATGTAACTTTGATAGTGCCTAGAATAACACCATAAAACCCACATATTGTTCACGAATAAAAAATCATGGAGTAGTACAGACATAAATAAAGAAGCCGTGTACAGTGGTTGAAATTTTATATCAAAACATGGAATGATGATGAACCTGGGCGTGTTAGAATACTTGCAAGTACGAGAAACTGAAGACGACCTTATAGTTGAGGTCGAAATACGTATCTGTCAAAGGATACAAATTTAAAGGAACAGTACTTAACACGATTTTCTTTTTAAAACATGCAAAATTTCTAAAAAGTTTACTTATGGTGAGTACGTATAGATTTATAAGGGTCGTGAGTTCAAATCTCGCCTGAGCTGTGGATTTTTTCCAAATTTAACCAATAATTTACCCATCTGTACATATGTACGTTGAGTTGTTTGAATTTCATAATTTGACCACACGGATTGGTATTACCGAAAATTTGCACTTCAAGTGAGTCATAGATTTATTATTATTATTATTACTTTATTATAGAGATTATCAGCCCTAGGTTGGTTCGTCTCTTTAAGGAGTACGTAAGTACGTAAAGATAATTTGTGAGGTACTGAAGGAAAAACTCAATTACTTTATTAGAAATCATTATCTGTGTAAAATCTAACTTCTACAGTATTTCAATGTTTGGTTATGCTACGCATAGTGAGTACTTTTTATTTGATCTGTTAAAAAAAAATAGAAATGTTGAACACTGCAATCGAAATTACTTGAAATTACATGGACCATACATTGCATACTTTTAGGCGTTTATCGGGTTATATTTCTGCCCCAAAATAAAGGTTCTTTTTTCCATTTTTTTTGAGTGGTTATCATCTCTCTCACTTGTTTAGAGCTGAATTGTATCAATACGGATTAGAATATAACGACAGCGTAGAAGTTGTGCTGAAAATGAACTCGAGAAAATTATCAGACATTGAGGACCTACAATGAAGAATTTTTTTGGAACTACACCATAGACTTCCATTTTTTTCGTCAAATCACGCTTATTTTATTGGAACTTGATCTTTGATAACAAATTTATTTAAAGATGTGAATTGTGAGGTACCTTGGGCGTTAACGGGTTAATATGCTGCGTGCGTACGTTTGATTCCGTTCTACATTCGACCACTTCCGGTGGGTCACCTGGAACCGATTTCGGCACACTATTGGTTTTCCAAAGTATGGTCTATGATTTTTTCTTGTTAACCGTTCATCAGGTAACCTAAAAAGTCATTGAATGTGTCGCATTCATGGATTGTTTCTCTTATACGTTTGACAATTTTCTATGGAACATCCGTACGTTTGAATATTTGCATTTCTTCACTTCTCGAATTTCAGCAGAAAATGCGGAATCGCTCGGAAAATTCTTCAGATGCAGAAGAAGTTCACAATGATAAGCTGGACTGCTGATACTTTAACACGCATACCCAACGTTAGTTTAGGAAATCTTTTCTACAATAGTTATGGTATACCACAATGGAGGGCGTTGTAGTAACAAAACGACAATGAAACTCTTTTGGAGTAGCAATGGAAGCGACTTATCCATAAAATGGGATCGCAACCAATTAGTAAAGGTTTCCTAGTTTGTTGAGCAGGGTCACCTGAATACGCAAAGTTTGCGAAGGAACACTCAAAAGTGAAAAGAAAGTCAAATGGAGACTTCTCATGTGACACATGCCAATCACTCAACACACGACAAATTCTGCTCATGCAGAGTTGGGTTAGGTGCAATTCTATGTTAAGTTATCCATGATCTACATAAGGATTCCATCAAACTGAAGCATCTCAAATTAATGTTTGAGCTACTTCAGATGATATAATCATCGTAGCAATACTGTCAAATATCAGCGAAAAGATGCTGAAAACAAGAGCTTGCTTGAAAGCATCCATAAGGAAAGGTTGAAACATACTGTTAACGTTATTCTAAAGAATAGCATGTTCGAGGCACGACAATTCATATGTAATGAAAGATGCAAAACTGGGGTCAAAAGGTAACCTATACAGAAGTTACCCTACAAAAATGAACTTTTTGATGTAGAGCCACTTTTGGCTAACACGCCTTTTGCGCTGAAAATTGATTTGAGGTTTCCTAGCCGTAGCCATTACCCAAACTAGACAGGATTACACTCTTCACAATCACAGCACAAAAAGGAAACAACGACAAACCAAATCGGTTTCAATTGAAAAATGCCAATGGAGAAAATGCATTAAGCGAACCCATATAGGTAGTAATGTGAGCTAATGTACAACTTTTTTTGTTTCGTGGAAATGGCCACCCAGTCAACCAGTCATCGTATAAGTTGTTGTATAAGATGTTAAAGTGGAGGCGATATGCGTACACTTTACATGCGCCTAAATGGAGGCATGCACGCATATGGCCTCCACTTTATCATCTTATGCAACATCTTATACGATGACTGGTTGACTGGGAACTTTCGAACGATCATAACTTTGCCGCCTACAAAGTGCTATCCCACATCATCTTCCGTCGTATGTCACCTAATGTAAATAGGTTCGTGGGAAGTTAGCAAACCGGCTTCATCGACGCCCGGTCGACAACGGACCAGATCTTCTCCGTACGGCAAATCCTCCATAAATGCCGTGCATACCAGGTCCCAACGCACCACCTGTTTATTGACTTCAAAGCGGCATGCGACAGTATCGACCACACAGAGCTATGGAAAATTATGGACGAAAACGGCTTTCCTGGTAAGCTCACCAAACTGATAATAGAAACGATGGACAGTGTGCAAAACAGTTCATTCAAATCTCGACGGGGACTGCGACAAGGTGATAGCCTCTCCTGCCTACTATTCAAAATTGTCCTGGAATGTATTATGCGACGAGTCGGGCTCAACAGCCGGGGTGCAATCTTCACGAAATCCAGCCAATTTGTCTGTTTTGCGGGTGACATGGGTATTATTGCAAGAACATTTGGAACGGTGCATACTGTATACCCGCCTAAAACGGGAAGCAGCAAAAGTCCGACTGGTGATGAATGCGGCTAATACAAAGTACATGCTAGTAGATGGGACTGAGCGAGACAAGGCAAGCCTTTGCAGCAACGTTACGATAGACGGAGATACTTTCAAGGTGGTAGAAGAATTTACCTACCTCGATTCCTTCCTAATAGTGCCATTTACACTTATCAATAAATTGATTCAACCAAGATGTTCAATCCTTCCTTCAACTTCATCAAGAAACACAAATTGATAGAAATATTGCTAAATGTATTGCTTGCATTTTTATTGCGAAGAAGATGGATGATAATGTTAAATCTTGATATAAATACTGACCAACCTGCAAAAGCGAGGATTGAGGTTGGTGTTTATATCTTCAATAATTTCCCCTCCGAAAGATTGATCCAACCACCGCTATCATCCAGTTTGACCAAACCATCAAGATCATCCAAGTCCGTCAAACTTTCCCCTTGAGTTGTTTTATTCGATCAATCAGGGTAAAAGAGTCAGCAGATTGAGCGAAGATCATTCCATCAGTGAGGAAGAGATAGCAATTCACCAACATTCAGCGCGTGGTTCACGGCGTTCATGGTGGCCAGCTCAATTGAATTTTATGGAATGCTTTGAAAGCAAATTTTTAGAAATAAAGTGTCACGTTTTTGCATTGTAAATAAAATAAAGACTTGATCATTAGAAAAGTGCAAATTTCGATATTTCACTTGCTTATTCAATTCCATTAATGATTATGAAAAAAATAATGTTTTGATAATTTTGGTTATTTACCACGCCATATTCGATTTTTTGTAAGCATTCATGAACTCTTATTTATTGAACCCAATCTCTCGGATTAGTATGATGAATTGGTAAATAGTGGATCAATTTACTAATTCATCATGCTATTTTTCCTAATGTCTTGAGAAGGTTAATGTTTTTTAATTTCTAACACAAGTTAGTAACTTCTACCGATGAACCAAAATATTTCATACAAAATGGAGCTTAAACAATAAGTATTAACAGTGAGGTTCGAACTACAACATGTAAGAGGGCTTTTCCCTCTTACAAAATTTAAAGTTAAAAATAAATAAATAAATAAATAATAGTTAGGTTCGAACAAGTTTTGATTTTTGCTAATGTCATAGTAAATATGTAAAGCAGTAGAGGTTTGGAAAACAAAGGCTGATAAGAGGTTATTGCCATATTGATTTGTTTGTTTCGGCTATAATTGAAAATATTTGCTTTATCCGTTATTAACAGGTTTATCTATAGCTAGATTGATTACTGAACGATGATTAAATTATATGCCTTGAGAGTGACTTTGAGTATTATTGGCAGTGTTTCTCTCTTTGCCATAAGAGTTTTTTGTCGTCCAAATAGCTTGAAACTTAGTTGTAAACAGTTTGATTGGCAAAGATGTGACGCCAACTTTCAGTTTATCAGATTTTAGATAACACCCCATGACGAAGAGAACAAAGCTGTCGAAAATATGCTGAGTTTTGTAGCATTTTGTACTAAAGGCACTAGAAAATCGCATATGCGCTAGTGGAAATTAAAGATGTGATATAAAACATGATGAACCAATGTTAAATATTAAACATTATTCCTAAATAATCTAATGAAAATTTACGATGCGCAACATGTGCTTGAAAATGTTTATTTGGCAGCGCTTTCTTGTTTCCTTCATTCCACCATTCCATCAATTATTTCTTTCTCAAGGATTATTGATGAAATCACGAGGATCAAACCAAATATCAATCCAATATCTTTCACGAGAGATAGATCAAGCCGAGGCTCGAGCAGAGAGAAAATCTCCCGGCAGTATGAGAGAAGTTAATGCATAAAGAGAAAAAAAAAACAAGTGTCCGTGCATGCTTATCATACGTGCACAGCTAGCAAAGCAAAGCCTTTTATTGAATCAATGCGTCGTCGGTGGGTGTGCGGTTAATTTTCAGTCCTACCGATCCCAATGCCAATAATGCGGAAGATAACACAGCGTAACAAAAACTAACTTTTTGTCTGTCTCAAGAGCAAAGTTATGTGTCTCTGAAGGATTTTGGGCCGCTGAATCCGAATCCGGGCTCAGATTTGCTCTGACACCTCACAATTTTCAGCTATACCTCAATTTATAGGGCAAAATATGCGATTTTGGGCTTCTTTGACTGCCAGCCATTAAGCAAGGAAATATTTTTTTTTACGCAATCAAAAGGTTAATTGGTCAATTAACATCTAAATTAACGACTCACGCAAAATATTTCGTTTTACCAAATCGAATTTGATAGTTTTAAGCGATTTATTTTAGGTACCATATTTCCCATACAAGTCACCCTCCAAAAGTTTCATGCAAGTTTTCAAACTAACATAAAATGCTTAAATCTATCAAATTTGATTAGGTAAAACGAAATATTTTGCATGAGTCGTTAATTTAGATGTTAATGGACCAATTATCCTTTTGATTGCCTAAAAAAAATATTTCCAAGATTGATGGCTTGCAGTCAAAAAAGCCCAAAATCGCATATTTTGCCCTATAAATTGAGGTATAGCTCAAAATTGTGACGTGTTGGAGCAAATCTGAGTTCGGATTTGGATTCAGCGGCCCAAAATCCTTCGGGGACACATAAGTTTGCTCTTGAGACAAAAAATGTTGCGCTGTGTAATGTATACAATAAATTTCTGTCACATTTTTATTTATGTTTTTAATGAATTTCTATTCACATTAATTCTTCTATTCTATTGTGAATATGTGAATTCTATTCACATTAATTCTTCTTGTAAGCTTTACCATTTTTACATAATCAAACATTTTACATATTTTTTTTATTACGAAAAGTTTTTGGACAACCCATGGGATGGGACTCGAAACACCTTCAGTGCCGTCTTGCTGAATTACCTTTATATTTCGACATTACACAAAATTACTACAGAAGGGTGTTATTTGTCAGAATGGGGTATATTTCTAATTTATAGGCAACGCAGCTAAGCAAGCATGTTACCACTATAATGTGCAAATTATTAATCAACTGGTGTTAGAGACCTCCAGTGCACCAGTAATTTTTAGCAAAATTCGGTGGGACACCAACCGAGTTATAAGGTTACACAAAAAAAATTGTGAACTGTTTATTATCACTAATGCATTGTAATCGTTGGGTTCATTACATTTACCTCTGCATAAATTACTTTACATAAACTTTGCATAAATTTACTACATTACTTCTGCATAAATGGTTTTTTTTTGTTCGATGATTTATTACATCTGAATTCAGTTTTTTTTTTTTTGTATAATATATCAATAGCTGTTTATTTAATTTTAAAAAAATACGGCAACACGGCTCTGCAATGATGACGCTCTCGTTCACGCGCTGCTGCATTGAAAGAATGATAGGTTGATCTGGAGGGGAAATATTGAACCAATCAATTGATCCATGGAATAATTTGACCCATGGTTTGAACAATCTTCGAGAGGATTGATGTAACAATTTTGAAGGTGGGGAAATATTGTAGAGAAATTTGAAGAAAAATGCGCTATGGAGGGGAAATATTGCTATGTGGTTGATCAAACGGAAGATAGGGGAAAAGTTGAATGATTGATGTCAATCTATTTTTGAACAATATTATACATTCAATGCATCCATAAAACGGCCAACTATTGATCAATATATGCACCGTGTGACTGGCGCTAATGGCTGAGAATAATGTGAGTCATGAAATACAATGGCGCATCATCAGTGGTAGTCGTGCCTTCTATGGGTTCCACTAGAATCTGCGGTCGAAACACCAAATGAACCATGTACAAGATAATAATAAGACCGGTGGTCCTCTACGGACACGAAACATGGACGATGCTCGAGGAGTTTCCGACGCGTGCTAAGCACGGTGGCGTGCAGGAGAACGTTGTGTAGCGCCGAAGCAAGCATGAACCACGAGCTTGTTGTACTCTACGATGAACCCAATATCCTGAAAGTGACTAAAGCTGTACGGATACGGTTGGCAGGGCATGTTGCAAGAATGTCGGATAACAACCCTGCAAAGTTGATGTTTGCTAATCATCCTGTTGGTACAAGAAGGCGTAGAGCGCAGAGAGCACGATGGGCGGACCAAGTGGAGCGTGATCTGGCAATCGTTGGGCATGACCGACGTTGGAGAGCTGCAGCTGCAAATCGAGTATTATGGTGGCAAATTGCTGATTCAGTGTTATCATGAATTTGATGTTGAACTAAATAAATAAAAAGAATGAATTATAGCTAAATTTATTTTCAACATATACTAATATATTTATTACGTGGTTTAAAACTTAACAAAATAATTTCGCAAATAAATTTCAATTATCACATCACATCACATCATGTATACTCTTGGTAAAAAATCATTAACAATCCTAATTCCTCTTCTTCAACCGCAACAAAATTCCGTACGTAGGCCGCAGAATCATTTCCCCGATGAACGATTCTTCCTGTCCACCCACCGGTGGCAACACTTCAAAGTGCCTCAACACCTTGCTGGCAACACTTTTCAGCTCTGCCATGGCAAACTTCTGCCCGATGCAGTTCCTCGGTCCCGCACTGAACGGAATGTACCGGTAGGGGTTGACTTTCTCTGCGGAAATCTCCGCCTCGAAACGTTCCGGTCGGAACTCCAGGGGATCATCAAAGTAATCCGGATCACGGCCCATAAACATTGGCATCAGAATCAGGTTCGATCCCGCCGGGAAGGTGGTTCCTTCTGCGAATGTATGAGATGATTAAAACTTGTTGCTGGGGACAATTGTTCGAAATGTCATTACCGATTTCGCTGTTCTCCAAAACCTTTCTTCCGAAGAAAGGTACCGAAGGGTACAACCGCAGGGTTTCCTTGATCACCAACTCCAGGTAATGGAGTTCGTTCAACATGGAAAGAGTTACCGGTGCGGTTATGTCCTCGCCTATCACAGACTTAATTTCGTCGTACACCTTCTTCTGGACTTCTGGATGTTTAGCCAATCGGTACAGCAGGAAACTAATAGCAGACGTAGTCGTATCGTGCCCTTCGAACATGAACGTGTCGACCTCCTCGCGAATTTCCACATCTGTCAGGGGACGTCCATCTACCGTGGCCTGAAGCAGCATATCCAGGAAGGCCACTTTACGGCGAATTCCCAGTTCAGAGCTGGCACTGTCGCCGGCGTTGATTCCATTGGAATCGCTCAGCTCACGTCTCCTGGACTGGATTACACTGTTTGTATAACCGTGCAAGACTTCCAGGACTTTGTCTTGCCTTTTCCGGTAGGATGAGAGATTAAACAGGAAATCGTAACGAGCGAGGACGTCGTACGTTCGGATGTGGATGATCGTTGTGATCCTGGACAAGTTTAAAAAAAATACAATATAATACTTGAAATTCTGTGGAATTGTCAAAAAAAACTTACTCTTTCACAGCTTGAACATATTCCGAGTCGGAGTGATTTTGTGCATTCACCTTTGTTCCCATAGCAGACTCTGAAAAGGTCCCGAATTTAGTCCAACATTGAAATGAGTTCCATAGAACCACACTTACCACAGATCACATCCAAGGCACACAGCGTTACCAGTGGGAATACATCGAACGTCTCTCCACTTTCCACGAATGGTTTCAACTTTTCCACCAGGATGTTACTCTGGCTGTCGAAGATCTCCACAAACTGTTCCAAAATTTTGAAATGGAACGTGGGCGTGATGATCTTCCGGTGGGAGTGCCACTTGCGGTAGCTACTCGTCAGCAATCCCTCCCCCAGCCATGGACGGATGAAGTTGTACTCGCCGGACTTTTCGATGAACTTTTGGCTGCTCAGAACGCCCTGGAAATAGAAGAACCCGAGTTTCGATGTTAAAGATATGGATCAGCATTTTTTTTAGAAACATCAAAAGTAATGAGAAAATGTATTAGTTATAGTTCATCACTTAGCTTGTAAAAAATTATGATAAATATATTTTAATTATATTCAGTAAAGTACAAAAACAGGCGATACTCAAAATAACTGGGACAGGTATAATTTTCACTTTTCAAAAAATGTTCAAATCGCTGTAACTTTTCGAAAAGGGCATCAAATATTCTCAAATTTTCACTGTAAGTTCATCAACTAGTTGTGTATCAGTGGTCAAAATTTGGGAAGGATCGGGCCATTCTACACAAAGTTATAAAGGTTCTAGAAAAAGGTATAATTATCCGATAGCCGATTTTGAGCTGTTATATCTCCGGATTCAATGAACCGAATGCAATGAAATTTTGATCATTTATGACTCATATAATGAGCTATTAAAAACATTTGACTAAACTTAAAATTCTTCACACGAAAGAAAATTATTTCGATTAGATTATTTTTCTAATATAACACCAATGTTTCCAAAACTTCATCATCGTTTCAAAATTAGAGGTAGGTAACTGTTTTTCAAAGTTCATTATTGAAGTCATAAATGATCAAAATTTCATTGCATTCGGTTCATTGAATCCGGAGATATAGCAGCTCAAAATGTCGGATAATTATACCTTTTTCTAGAACCTTTATAACTTTGTGTAGAATGGCCCGATCCTTCCCAAATTTTGACCACTGATACACAACTAGTTGATGAGCTTACAGTGAAAATTTGAGAAAATTTGGTGCCCTTTTCGAAAAATTACAGCGAGTTGAACATTTTTTGAAAAGTGCAAATTTTGCCTGTCCCAGTTATTTTGAGTATCCCCCGTACACCAGATACCAAGAAATAGTATACAGATGTTGCAATAATGCTTGAGAACAGAAAATCTAATATCTGAATAAGAAAGCCAGAAGATCCCATATCGGTGTTGAGTATTAGTGTGTTGGTTGGATTTTTGGTCCATCCAAGAACTTTACCTTTATAAAAACGGTCACTGATAGATCGCAATATTGAATTTTCAGAGCAGGAATTCCTGGTGAGATTACCGGAATTAAAATGTCTGATAAAATCTCTGAAAAAAATCTGAAACAAATTTCTAGAAAAATTTCTAAGGTAGTTTCTGGAAGATTTTCTGGATGAGTTCGTGGATAACGCTAGAACTAGGTAACTGGTTTTGCGAAATCAATCGAAAGAAATTTGTTTATATCTGAACGTACACCACAATAAACACAAGTTTGTCAATTGAAAATCCGAAAACACATATTTATTCAACTTTTAAGACCAACAAAGAGTATGTTTTATACCAGGATAAGTTTAACCAGCCATTTTTATCCGCACTTTCCAAAACGAGCTATCTAGTTCTAACATTAAGGGGGCGATATTTCTGGTAGAATTCCTAAAAACACCTCGGGAGGAACTTTTGGAAACATTTCTTATGGAATCTTAAGGAATCGTTGGGGTATTTTGTGGAAAAATCTCTAGAGGACTTGCTGGAAGAATTCAAGCACGAATATTTGGAAAAACATATAAAGGAATTGATGGATAAACATCTGTAGGAGGTTCTCTTGAAATATTCCTTAAGAAATACCTAAAAAATATCTGGAACAATATCTGAAAAAAATCTGGATCTATATCTGGAGTGATTGTTGCAGCAATTCTGAGTGTAAACTCTGGATGAGTGCTTGGTGAAATTACTTGAAAATTGGTGGTAGAATTTTTAGAATAATCTGTAGATGAAAAGAATTTCTCGAAAAAAAAAACTTCTGGTAGAATCTTTGGAATACTTCCAAAAATAATAAAACTCTTGAAATATCTAAAGGAGTTCTTGGAGAATGTCTGGATGGTAAATGAGAGAAGCTTTAGGGCAATCTTCTGAGCATTTTTTGAGAAATTTCGAGAGATTCTCTCGGAATAATCTCTGGAAGAATAATCTCTGGAAAATCTGTGGAGAAAATCTTGAAAATCTTGGAAAGGATTCCTTGGCTATCCAATAGAAATATTCCAGCCGGTATATTTTAAAGATTCCTGGAAAAATCTCTGTAGTAATTCTAGAAGAAATCTCCAAAAGAATTACTGAAAAAGTCATCTAGTTACCAACGTTCTAACCATCCATATTATGCCTTCCGGAAATGCTTGAAATCGCCTGTTGTTCCCAGAGTCATGACCTATACAAAAATCCCTATAATGCTACCCGAAATCGCAAGGAATAGCCAATACCTTCACATAGCATCGAGCGCTTCTCATACATTTTTCGAAATTGGGCACTATTGTGTTTCGTTTTTATCAACACGGTCCATGATTTTTAGCTGACAAAAACGAAATAGTCATAAAAATGGAATCATTTTCTTTGACAACATAGGGTAACCAATATAATTTGGACCCCCATATATTTTGGACCCCCTGGAACGTATTATCATAACTTTCACAGATTTAAAGAAGAGATGACAAAAGTTTTTAGAATCATTCGCTAAATTAGATTGTCCTGTACGAGCAGCAATCATTTCCTCACTGGAAACATATTTATTTGCCTTGAAATTATGTTTTGTTAGTCTCGTCATCCGTGCGATTGTCGCGGCGTGTTTACGAAAAGAGAAAATGGAGCTGGGGAAACTTGCATATGTAAACAAAATCGTTTATCATTCTAGCGCATTGAATTCGCAAAGTTCGTCTAATCAGCCTTTGTCAATCAAGTAATTAGGATGTGATGCAGCATATCCAAGTTGCAGATTCTTCGAAAATAGTTTCAAGAGGGTTTAAACACCGAGTGTCCAAAATATATACTAAAGAGGGTCCAAAATACATTGGGGTGTCCAAAACAGTGAAAACTGATGCTTCAAAAATCAGTTATTTTCATCAAATTTTCAGCCAGAAATAACCTTGTGGGTATTTTTGACGGACAGTGGAGGCTTTTACGGTCATATCAACATCATCATTATGTGCAACACCCTCTGAATCTGTTTGATTTATGCTCACATTCAAAGTAATGTCCTCTAGGGGTCCAAAATTCGACCGTTGCCCTATTTGGCAACATTTCAATGAGAACTGAAAGTTTTACTATAAAACACCTCCGACTGCACACTAATTGCCATACCAATAAGTGATTGGAAGGCAGTGCCCGAAGCTCTCGACAATTAAAAATAACTTCCTCTCCCGCTTTGACATACATGTGCACAACAGACAATGTGTTAGATGTTCATCTAATCCCATCCGAAGGGGGTTTGGATTGTGAAAAGAAGATAACCATGTGCGATTGTGGAATCGAGTTCAGTTCTAGGCCTGCTGGCGACGGAGATAGTCGAGTGACTCCGTAGCTTGAAGGAATAGAAGCGCCCGTCTAGCGAATTGGGAGTCGTGAGTTCGAGTCTCACCGGAGTACGTGGATTTCTTTTCATAATTTCAAATCTCAATTTGTTCATCGAGCACATGTTCTGTTGTGCACATGGATGTCAAAGCATTTTCAACAGTGTAATTTCCCACATGGCTTGGTCAGCCAAAGCAAAATCAAGAAATTGACATTTGTAAGGTGCTACGGTCACCCTTACCGTATTCGGTCGGCCGAGGACCGACCCGTCGAGAGTCCGACTGCACACTAATTGCCATACCAATAAGTGATTGGAAGGCAGTGCCCGAAGCTCTCGACAATTAAAAATAACTTCCTCTCCCGCTTTGACATACATGTGCACAACAGACAATGTGTTAGATGTTCATCTAATCCCATCCGAAGGGGGTTTGGATTGTGAAAAGAAGATAACCATGTGCGATTGTGGAATCGAGTTCAGTTCTAGGCCTGCTGGCGACGGAGATAGTCGAGTGACTCCGTAGCTTGAAGGAATAGAAGCGCCCGTCTAGCGAATTGGGAGTCGTGAGTTCGAGTCTCACCGGAGTACGTGGATTTCTTTTCATAATTTCAAATCTCAATTTGTTCATCGAGCACATGTTCTGTTGTGCACATGGATGTCAAAGCATTTTCAACAGTGTAATTTCCCACATGGCTTGGTCAGCCAAAGCAAAATCAAGAAATTGACATTTATAAAACACCTTCCTAAAGTAAAACTATGCAGTTTACCATACAATTTAATTGTTCTTTGTTGTCTTTTTAGCAAACCTTGGTTGCGCAGTTCACATAACAGTTTTCTGACTAGCGCTGAAAAGAGATTTTTACCACATTCTTATGGTTCCACATTTGTGAGCACATTTTTAAGAATTTCAGAAACTAAAATTCATATATCTGTCTATTTATGCTGAACGCCAGAATGACGCATATTACAGTTCCAGTACTCGGATCAACGTGCTCAAAAATGACATACTTCCAGGAATATAATTTCGATTAAATATCTTATCTCTATTTTTTTGATAAGTTATGTATAAATGTCTCAGCTTTCAATTGATGCAAAAAAAATGAAAATCGTTGGTTGCCATCATGGTGAAAAAAACTTTTGATATAAAAATCTAAGATGGCGGCCAAAATCAACATGGCCGACCTAACTTTTTATAATTGTTAATAGTAACTCTATCTATCCTCTTTTCATCAACAATGCGTTTTGAGGTGTTTTTTGGAGAAACTTTCGAGTTATAACTGTTTAAATGAGCCACCATTTGACCAAAATCGAGGGGTCTGCAAAAATTGCTGTGGCTCTAACTAACAGGGTCCATCAATTTGAGTAACCAAATGCATTTTCCTTACTTTTTTAGTGAGGACTTTCAGAAAATCGCCACCTTAAACACTTTTGAAGACAAGGTGTAAATAGTGGGCCGGTCTCAGCGAGAATTACCCACATCTTTCTTTTCTTCCAAACGGCATTATTCTACGAGTACATTCTTCACAGATTGCTATAGAAGTTTATTTCAGGATACTTTTGAGAAATCTCAAGGGATTTTTTCGATGAACATTCTTGAAGCTTTTTAAGAACTTTGGATTCCCCAAGGTAATCTCGTACCATTCCACTTGGTTGTCTTTTGAAATCCGATGATAGCTTTTAAAGGATTGAGTGTGTGATTTCTTCAGGTTTTCCTTCTCGAATTAACCTAGATGTCTCATTTTAAATTTCTTCTATAGTTTCATCGGAGATTCTTTCAGGAGTTCCACCAGGAATTAGAATTTATTAAGAATGTTATTCTGGGGCTTAACATCCTCTTGCTATTGCGATTCGCCAAGATTTTTCTGTCGAAATTCCTACAGGACTTCCTCCGTTTCTTTCAGAATTTCCTCCGGAAATTCTTCTTAGATTATTTTCTAAAATTATTTTATGCCTCCAGGAGTTCCTTCTGGGATTCCTCCAGAATTTTTTCTTGTATTCCTTCTAAAGCTTTTCTAGGATCTCATCAGAATTTTTTTCTAGGATTCTTTCAAAAGCTTTTTATGAAATATTTTCCTGGAAATCCTACTGGGACTCATACAAAAATTCTTCCACGAATTCTTTGTAGGATTCCTGCAGGAGTTTATTTTGGTAGTTGTGCGCAGCAGAAGTTCTTTCTGGAACTTTTATTTCAAAATCTTCCAAGAGATTTTGCTTGATTCTTACTTTTGTCTTTGGAGGTTTTTTTACTGCGTTTAGGGGAGACTGAGTAGACTTGATCCCTGGGGAGACTTGTTCCCCCATATTTTCTCGTAATCAAATACAGTTTTCTTCTAGCATATTTTTTCCAAAACAACATCTGGACAGACGACAATATTTTGGCTACAATTGATTTTAATTGTGTATTGCATTATTTTTTAATGGCTGATGGTCTGTTTTCAGTCCTTCAGAAATCTTTTAGGCGACTCCGAAAAATCTCAATATCTTTGTGAAAATTGAACCAAATCGTGTCAAAATTTCACAGCACATAGTATAAATAAAATACTATCAAACATATTTATCCAAATAAGGTTGTTATATAAATATTACAATTAATGTAGCTTAGTGTATACAACAGTGACATGGGGAGACTTGATCCATCGAGGATTACACACACATTATACATGTGAAAAATAAAATTCTATTTGGAAGCCTCTACTTACTCGGAATTCTAGTATATTCAATGATAGAACGTGTCAGATAATTATTATTTTATTACACACCATTAACCCATTAACGCCCGAATTATGCCACAATCACAGTAGATGTCTGATTTTTTCTGGAGTACCTCAACCCCATAAAAGAAAGTTATTACAGTCATTTAAACGGAAATCTACGGTGAAATTTTCGTTTTATTACACAGTGGGGCATATGCACGTGAAACATTGAAAAAATATATTTTTTAAATTTTTTTTGCGCAGCTGTCTTATTTCTATGAGTTATGTAAATGGGCTTCGTGGTCGAGCGGTTAGCGGCGTCAGTCGTTTAGGTGTCTCGTAAGCCTTGGAGTGTGGGTTCGATTCCCGCTCCAGTCGGGGAAAACTTTTCGTCAAACGAAAAATTCTCCACTGGGCCAGTGGGCGTTATGGATTACTGCACGAAATTATTCTGGCCTGCTTACTCTTACACGAAATTTGACGTTTGAGAGGTGTCGGCACCGCTCAAACGTCAAATTTTCTGTGAGAGTAAGCAGGCCAGCATAAATTCGTGCAGTGGACCATATGTGTTGTCCGTTGTCAAATGCTAGTAAATATTGTTCAGTCTGTAGAGGCCGCAAGGTCGAAGACGGTGTAATTGTCTTTATTTTAGATGACTGATCATAGTTGATATTCTCCTAATAAAAAAGTTACAGTTTGAAATGTTCCAGAAATGGATTACATTAGTAATAACTAAAACAATCTGCTAGTAGCTTATCAATGGATAGTTTTCAACAGTTTTTAGGCATTTCAATATGCATCATTCTAATAGTTTCTATATATAATGGGTTGATATTCGGCATTCTAGTAGTATATCCTGCCCACCGTATCCTTCTGGCTTTGCGAGCACGTGGCTCACCCTCTCCCGCCACACACCGTTATCTAGTACAGAGCGAAAGATTACCTTAGCACTCGTCATTCGAAAACTCCAAATATTTGCAATTGTTCTTTGAGCTTGGTTTATGTTTCATTTTTATAAAGGACCACCTTATGAGCGTTCCAATCAGTAGGTCGGCTCCAGAGGCATGTTCGACCCAAACGAATGTCTTTGAGATGAGAGTCACAATGAACCTGAGTAAGGATAACAAATTGATAGCAAATAGCACGTTATCGAAAATTACGCTATCATTAGTTCAAGTTGATAACTTATTATACTATATTTTGTTCAGTATTATATTTAGTAAAATGAGACGGCTGTTTGATACCTAGCTGGTTTTGTTATCAATCAGTAGCCATGCAGTTCTATTTCATCGTAAAATTTATTAATATTTGTTCAGGATTTTTGGAGCCCACTTGCGCCACGTAGCGGACAAACCTACAACCAACTTGTTCACTATAGGATAGCTCTTGATGTCCTGATTGACCTTGTCGAAGTCAAAATTCTTCTATGTAGTCTGATTCTCGAGATACAGAAGTTCAGAATGTTTATAGCTCACTAGCACCACCTAACGAATAAACTCAGAACCAACTAGTTCACTGTGCGTTAGCCCTTGATGTACTGATCAACTTTGCCGAAGACGAAATTCTACTATGCAGCCTGATTTTCGAGACACAGAAGTTCAGAATTTGTAGGGCTCACTAGCGCCACCTAGCGGATAAACCTAAAAGGAACTAGTTAACTATCCATTAGCCCTTGATGTCCTGATAAACTTTGCTGAAGACTAATTTTTTCTATGAAGCCTGATTTTCGAGATTCAGCAGCTAAGAATTTTTAAAACTCACTAGCGCTACCTAGCGGACATACCTTTAACCAACTAGTTCACTATCGGATAGATTGTGAAGCCCTGATCGACCTTGCAGAAGACGAAATTTTTCTATGTAGTCTGATTTTCGAGATCCAGAAGTTCAAAATTTTTAGGGCTCACTAGCACCCACAGAGCCCACTTGCGCCACCTAACGGATAAACCTAGAACCAACTATTTCACTATCGGATAGCTCTTGATGTCCTGATCAACTTTGCCGAAGACAAAAATTGTCTATGTAGTCTGGTTCTTGAGAAACAGAAGTTAAGAATTTCTATGGCTCGCTAGCACCACCTAGTGGATATACCTAGAACCAACTAGTTCAGTATCGGATAGCTCATGATGTCCTGATCGACCTTGTCGAAGACGAAATTTTGAAATTCTTCTATGTAGTCTGATTCTCGAGATACAGAAGTTCATAATATTTAGAGCCCACTTGCGCCACCTAGCGGACAAACCTAAAATCAACTAATTCTCTTTCGGATAGCTGTTCATGTCCTGATCGACATTGCCGAAGACGATATTTTTCAATGTTGTCTGATTCTCGAGATACAGATGTCTGGAATTTTTAGGGCTCACTAACGCCACCTATCAGATAAACCTTGAACCAACTAGTGCGCTATCGAGTAGGCGCTATCGAGTAGCTCTTGATGTCCTGACCAACTTTGCCGAAGGCGAAATTATTCTATGTAGTCTGATTCTCGAGATACAGAAGTTCAGAATTTTTAGAGCCCACTTGCGCCACCTAGCGGACAAACCTACAATCAACTAGTTCACTATAGGGTAGCTGTTGATGTCCTGATCGAGATTGCCGAAGACAGAATACTTCTATGTAGTCGGATTCTCGAGATACAGAGGTTTAAATTTTGTTGGACTCAAAAGCTCCACCTAAAGGTTAAGCCCAGAACCAACTAGTTCACTATCGGATAGCTATTGATGTCCTGATCAACCTTGCCGGAGACAAAATTCTTCTATGTAGTCGGATTCTCGAGATATAGAGGATTAAATTTTTTAGGACTCACTAGCGCCACCTAACGGATATATCTAGAACCAACTAGTTCACTATCGGATAGCTATTGGTGTCCTGATCAACCTTGCAGAAGTCGAAATTCTCCTATGTAGTCTGATTCTCAAGATACAGAGATTTATTTTTTTAGGACTCACTAGCGCCACCTCACGAATAAACCTAGAACCAACTAGTTCTCTATCGGATAGCTCTTGATATCCTGATCAACTTTGCCGAAGACAAAATATTTCTATGTACTCTGGTTGTTGAGAAACAGAAGTTAAGAATTTCTATGACTCGCTAGCGCCACCTAGTGGATAAACCTAGAACCAACTAGTTGAGTATCGGTTAGCTTTTGATGTCCTGATCAACCTTGTCAAAGACGAGATTTTGAAATTCTTCTATGTAGTCGGATTCTCAAGATAAAAAAAATCAGATTTTTTAGCCCACTTGCGCCACCTAGCGGACAAACCTACAATCAACTAGTTCACTATCGGATAGCTATTGGTGTCCTGATCAACCTTGCCGAAGACAAAATGCTTCTATGTAGTCGGATTCTCGAGATATAGAGGTTTAAATTTTGAAGGACTTACCAGCGCCACCTAACGGTGAAACTTAGAATGAACTAGTTCACTATCGAATAGCTATTGATGTCCGGATCAACCTTGCCGAAGACAAAATTCTTCTATGTAATCGGATTCTCGAGATAAAGAGGTTTATTTTTTTAGAGCCCACTAGCGCCACCTAACGGATAAATTTGTATTTGTATTTGTATTTTATTTGTATTTTAAATAATTCATCTGACATGTTAGTTTTAATGAATTAAATTAATTAACCATAGAAAAAACTAGTTCACTATCGAATAGCTATTGATGTCCTGATAAACCTTGCCGAAGACGAAATTTTTCTATGTAGTCGGATTCTCAAGATACAGAGATTTATTTTTTTATGACTCACTAACGCCACCTAGCGGACAAACCTACAATCAACTAGTTCACTTTCGGATAGCTCTTGATGTTATGATCAACTTTGCCGAAGACAGAATTCTTCTATGTAGTCTGATTCTCGAGATAAAGAGGTTTATTTGTTTAGAGCCCACTAGCGCCATCTAACGGATAAACCTAGAACCAACTAGTTCACTATCGGATAGCTATTGATGTCCTGATCAACCTTGCCGAGGACGAAATTCTTCTATGTAGTCGGATTCTCGAGATACAAAGGTTTAAATTTTTTAGGACTCACTAGCGCCACCAAGCGGATAAACCTAGAACCAACTAGTTCACTATCGGATAGCTCTTGATGTCCTGATCAACTTTGCTGAATATATTTTTTTTCCATGTAGTCTGATTCTCAAGATACGAAGGCGACAGTATTGGTTATGGCTGTTGACGAAACACCTGGCAAAGCACAATGTTTCGTGATCACTAGTGCCACCTACTGGAGCGAATACGTACTATCGAAGAGTCCTTGATCTTCTCAACAACACCAGTCTTCCAAAATGCTTCATTTCTCCGCAGTTATCGCAAAAGTTACTGATCTATAAATAGATCACTGGGCGTTTGAGGCATCTGATCTATAAATAGATCACTGGGCGGAAATGGGTTAAAAGGGGGATCAAGCCTCCCCATTTTCAAAATACGGCATATCCTTAACAATTTAAGGAAATCTTATAATTTCAAATACACCATATTCATCAAAAATGTAAGAAAACTTGAAAAGAAAATGAACAGGAAGCTTCTGGAGTTATTTTCCCTTTAAATTAAACATGTGCTCAAAAGGGGATCAATTGTGACCCATTTTTGAAAAATACATCATAAGACAAGCCTCCATAAAAACACAGTTTTGAAAACTTTAACAATAATTTAAAGTCCTTCTGTTGTGTATAAACTTGCAATAGATGTTTGCCTGCAATTCTGTACGAAAACGGATCAAGTTTTGTGTTTTTCTTGAAATTACAGGCAAATTAAGAAAAAGGGATCAAGTCTCCCCAGTCTCCCCTAATGACTGAATTAGTGGAACAATTTACATCATATAAAACTAAGTCTAAACAGATAAAAAAAATATGCAAAACTGTTACCGCTCAACAACACAATTGTGTTGGTTTGTCATGAAAGGGATATAGATATACTCCAGAGCAGCGTTTCTCAAACTATTGGTCGCGACCCGCTGGTGGTTTCATATAAAAGGCCTGAGAATTTGGTAAAATTTTAGATTTTCCTTGTGCATATGGGGAAATAATTGGATTCAAGTTGTTGCTTGCAGTTAGTATTTTCAGTAAGATTCAAACGCTCAGTTCAATAGTTAGAATTTCAAAAACATTTTGAATCACAGAAAATCAGTAAAAAAAATACCAAATTTCAACAAGAAACCACCGAAAGTTTGACCATAGAGCAATACTATAATTTTGAAAAACTATACTCGCCATCAATATAGAATTTCATTTTCAGACAGAAGTGTATTGGATCTTAAAATTTATGCACAAAAAACCCGTATAAAGAATGCAAGATTTGATTTGCTTATATTTGAAAGTAAGCTTTTACAGTTCTGAACAATCATTAAATTGCTACCATGCAATCGAAGGCTTAGTATAAATCCTAGGTTTTCTTCATTTCTAAATATAAGGACAGTATACCTAAGCTATGTGGTTTTACATGGAGCCAGACTGGTAAAATTTATATTCAAAACTTGCAAACCTATCTTGCAAACCCTATGCTGAAATGTAACATGTCACGTGTACGTGATATTTGAAAAAAAAAAAACAAATGTCAAAGACATGGAATTCGTGTAATTTAACTGCTCTGTCTGATACTATACTTGAGCACTTAAGCCTTATTTTGTGGCCGACCCGGGTACCCTGCACCCATTTGAAAAGCACTGGGTAGAAAAAAGAAAATAGTTTGTCGGACACATAACGGTTAAGCAGCATAAATAGAATAAAAAATTTAAATTTTCAAGGTTGATTGCTACGTAATGTAACATGTAGTCCAAGTCTAAAAAATTGTTTACGTTATGTGTTGGTGGGTCGCCAAATACTATTACAATTTAAAAAGGGTCGCAAGCTGGGAAAGTTTGAGAACCCCTGATTCAGAGGCATTAGGTTACGTCTTTATTCCTACACTGAACTATTTATTTTAGCTTTTATTTTTTTTATGTTCAATCAACCTAAAACCTATACACTTATTTTCTTATTCATGTTATAATTTAAACATTTCCAACAATAATTTTGTGCCATATTTTCCGAGATATTTCCAAAACAACTAATCTAGGTTACATTTGAGTGTTTACAGAAAGTATTTTTCTAAAATAAATTTATTTATCATCATGTCTCCTTATCAGGACAGTTGTTGGTAAAAGTTCTCTAAATTTCACAAAATAAATAAATTTTTAAAGTCAATTATCTTACTAACACATCATAAACTAAAAGCCTTGGGGAATATGCTCGAAATATGTTCACGAAATTGCAATAATTCTATTGAAACCCAAATTTTCATTTCCCTCGGCTAAACGAGTGTCTAGACGAAAAATACATTTGAAGGGTTTTCTTTCAATGTATATGTAAATGTTATGTACACTGTGGTGCATAATTGATCGGACAAACGCCGATTTTCATACAAAATGGCCAAGTTTAAGATGCTGTAACTATGATCTGCTTTGTTGGATTGAGCTCAATTTTTGACACGGAACTACAAATATGCTGAATTTTGTGTATACAAAGTATAAAATGTTTTCGTTCACAAGTCTGGGCGTGGCAAGGCGTTGAAAATATTTCAAAAGTGATCGGACAGCGGCACGCGTGTAAATCAAAGGGGTACCACTGTCCGATCACTTATGCAATATTTCAACGCCTTGCCACGCCCAGACCTGTGAACGAAAACATTTTATACTTTGTATACACAAAATTCAGCATATTTGTAGTTCCGTGTCAAAAATTGAGCTCAATCCATCAAAGCGAACCATAGTTACAGCATCTCAAATTTGGCCATTTTGTATGAAAATCGGCGTTTGTCCGATCAATTATGCACCACAGTGTATCACCTTTTCATAAAACAGTACTAGGCTCAGTGTACCAGTTATGGCTATAGTACCTCAAATTCGCCATAGTTGATTTTCAACCTTTAACGATGCAAATCATCAAGAAAAAATATGTGAACAATCGATCACTTTCATAAAAGATGATTGCACTCATTCAAATTTCACATTTTGCTCAAATTATGATAGAAATAAATCATTTTCCTTAAAATTTCGGCTTCTTTGCACCATATTTCGCCATAGTGTACCAGTTATGGCAAATCCCATAAGGAATGCATGTAAATAGTGCGAAGTGGAACCGAAATTAAAAAGTATGTCCATAACTGGTACAGGGTTCCTATCATTGGCACACGCCATAATAAATAGTAAAAGTGGGTTTGGCTCATATTTTATATTTTTCCTGTAAAGTATGAAAACAAATAGAGTAGCGCACCCAGAAATCGCCTAGTTTATGCGGGAGTTTGTCTTCTGCAGCTTAAAAACCATACTTCTAGGACAAGTCAACTACATTTTTTTCGGTAAATATGTAAAAACGCATGTGTTCTTGCTATTACGGGACAAAAATTTAAAAATAATGTCGTGAAATTTTTAAAAAATGGTTTAACTAAAAACGACCTCAAGGTCCCCAATTTCGACCCCCCTGATCCTATTTTCGCCCACCATTGGAACCAGTTTTCACCCACTTTAAAAACTTATTGTTTTAACATTCTTTAAGGTACCCCGGGGCAAGTGGGACCTAAAAAAGTGCTAATTTGGTTTTGTCATGCCAAAAATTTCAGAATACAAATTCTTGAATAATTCAAATGGACCCAAAAGACGTTGTTGGTATATTTGTACTTATTAACGTGCATTAAAACTGTTTAAAAATTTTACATTCCATTTATTATCAATATATTGAAAAGTGTAGCAGATCTTCATTTACTGCGTTTCACGGGGCAAGTGGAACCTATTCAGAGTTTTTGTTCAAAGGGCTTAATATAAGTTGCAACAAATAAGGTAACATAAATCATAAATCTCTTATATGAATGACTATGTTAAGAGATTAAAATAAGAAGAGGTTTATGGTATCGTGCATAAATTACGTAACAAATAACAAATCGCTGAGGAAAATAACTTGAATTAACTCTAGCAGCTCATGCAAAATAAATTGACTTGTTTTATACAAAAAGCACCATAAAGTGAAGAGACAAAAGATTTCGAAACTTGGTCTCTATATTATATAGTTGATGAATCTCGCCAATAGTAAATCTGGGGTTTCGAGATTTTCAGCAATATCTTCTCCTTTACATAGTCTTACGATCATTAAATAATGTTTTTTTTTAATCATGAATTTTGAAAAGGCCATTACCCTAATTTATTTTTTATGGACGGTTTCTGAATGCTCAGAAGATTTCATTACGCAACGTTGAGTGAAAAAAATAGAGGATATTTAGAGAAAAACATGAACAATACATGCTTTTGATTTTTTTTTGTTTTATCCAAGGTTTTACCATTTTATACAAGAATTTCATGATCTAAACAGAGGTAATAACGTATCATTCAACAGTAGATTACTTAACGCGTCAATTTCATTGACTTTCGTGCTAATTTCATCTAAGGCTGGACTAGGCAAGATGAACCCATAAAATTGTGTTTGTTTATTCTCATAGGTCCCACTTGCCCCAGATAGCGAAATGCACTGGGGCAAGTGAGAACAGTAAACTAAAGGTAAAAAATAAAACTAAAATACAACTTTTTCGCTTAAAATCATTTGCAAGAACCTCAAATACTATTCTGAAACCGAAAAAGTATTTGAAGAATAACAAATCTATTTTTAAACGACGAAGGTAGTAGAGCACGTCAATCTCACCTAGTGAATTGAAAATTACATATGAACAACAATAACGTATATGGTCTCTTTATGGTTGAAACAATAACATTTTATGTATTCAAAGTATCCGTAGGTGTGATACCTATGTTTTCTATGAAGAATGTTAGTCTTAAAAATAAATAATTGAAAAAATACTAGCTATAGGTCTCACTTGCCCCCGATTCTCACTTGCCCCGGGGTACCTTACCTGTTTTGATGCTTAAGGCGAAACTGGAAGCATTTCCTCATTTTTTTGGTTTTTATTTTTTTATTTATTAACAAAGCAATATTTTTAAAATCGGGTTTCGTGCACATGTAGAGTATGGATCAGGGTATCTTCTGAATTTTTTACGCTGTAGAAAATGTTTTTCGTTTTTGCAGAAACCATTTTTTAGTGAAATTTTGTTCAAAAATGGTTTCTGCAAAAACGAAAAACATATTCTCGCGCGTAAAAAAATCAGAAGGTACCCTGATCCATACTCTACATGTGCACGGAAACCGATTTTGAAAATATCGCTTCGTTATTTAATAAAAAATCAAAAACCAAAAAGTGAGGAAATGGATCCAGTTTCGCCTTAAGATAATGTAATTTATCTGCAGATGAACTAAAACATTAATGTATGACGTCAAAATTATGTATCTATTGTGTTGCCAGTTAAAAAATACACCACAAATAGCCGGCCATGGGTTCCCACGTGATAGAATTACTTATATTTCCGTTAATTTCCCATCTTTTGTTTATATCATTTTTGGTCTTATTTGATCCGAAAATGATTCGGTGCAGCATTTTTTTTTTTTTCAAAAATAAGACATAATCGAGTACTAGATCAGAAGTAGTCTGAATTTTGAGTTGTAGCATTCTCCATTTATTGCCTCTTACACAACACAGTGACCTGGTTTAATATTATTTGGCCGAATGTCATTTAGCCAAACGCCATTTGGCCAAAAGGGTAATTTGGCCGAATACCTTTTGGCCGAAAGGGGAATGATGAAATTGATTGATAATGTCACTGTTTTCACTATCAATAACTCTAAAGAACAGAAAAGAAGGAAAAATCTGACAAAAATATTTACAATTTCAGCGCCTACTAATCCCTTAAATTGCAAAACTAAAGCCTTCAGTACACGCTTTACCAAGTGTGCTAACTTTTCCGCACGCATGAACCAACATCGAAGTAAACGCTTGACACTTCCAATGTTTTGTCAATGTTGCGACCGTTTTTGGCCTGCTGGGTTATGCGTGCGGAAAATTTTGCACACTTGGCAAAGCGTGTACTGAAGGCTTAAGAAGAATGATCCAAAGGAGGAAATATTTCTGATCATCATATTGGACACATTTTACGCGTTACGATTTGAGCAAGAATCAAACTTTTGTTTCAGAAATTGTTAAGTTGTTAAATGCATGATAACCAGCGCATCAAGCGATCAGATTTGAATACAAGCTTCAATTTATGCTTTCTTATTAGTATTTGGGTCTTTTTACTTCAGACGAAACAAAGAAACACATGGTAGCGGGACTCTATCGCAAAAAATAACAAATTTTGGATGAACGCCATAAATTTTGCTACCTTCTCGAAACAGTTTACATTACAAACGAGTTTGCATCTACATATAACTCAACAATACTAGGGTACTATAACATATTGCCACTACCTGATATGGTTTGCCTAAATTGTAATTTATGGTCGTCAGCATATGATTTTACATTGTTCAACAATAAACATCATGAGAAAAACTAACCTTATCAGTAAGAATAAACTTAATGTTTGGACTTTATGTCAATTGGTATTTTTCTATGCGGGATTGCTGAACAATATATCCCTTCCCCTCTTAGATTTTTATCCATTCCACCTTCTTATCAAAATCCCTACCAGATATACAAACGATTTTATACTAGAAATAAAGCAAGTTTAGGCCTTCTCACCGCTTTTATAAAAATAACAGCTTTTCGGTAAAATTCGCCCAAGAGGGTCGAAAACTGGCTCAGCGGGTATGAGAAGTACAGTATATGAAGATTCGCCCAGGGCGAATTATGGATCAGCGTCTTAATTCGAGTACCAGTTTTCGCCATCTGATTTAAATGGAATTTCGCGAAGTTAATCACAACATTTCCGTTCAAAAGAGCTTTTAAAATATAATTAAATCGATATTCAACATTATAAACGAAAATATATCGATAAACACTTTCAATATATACATTTAAGCCTATTTTCATGTATGGCATTTCTAGTGATATAACATATGCTAAGGGCTTGGTCAAGCATGGTTTGTCTAAGCAAACGATTTACGAATCAATTTCAGAATGTACTGCTACAATTTTAGGTTTTTGATTAAGAATAATGTAAAACTATTTATTGTCAATCGAATTAATCATTCAAAAACAGATTTAATGTATTTAAAATAAAAAAGATCCAGTATGTGGGCGAAAACTGGGGTGTGGGCGATTTCTGGGTGCGCTACCCTATATCATTTGACATATCGCCGACATTCGTCGGTCTTCTTCTTATTTTTGTAGAAGTAGGTTTCCTTAGGTAGTACGATAACTGGTACAGGCACCCTATATATACTATCCCTGCTATAAACAAGTTTTAGCATAAAATCTTTTGTATGAGTTTCCTGGCACTTTTTATTTTATTTTTTTTTTTGGTCTTCGGCTAAACGAATGTATATCACTGTATAGCCGAGACTTCAAATGCAACAATGTAAAAACTTAAACAAAATCAAGTCCTAGACCTTCATATGATAGGAACTAACAACGTCATGCTAAAAACTGATTCCAGAACGTGACCAATATGACTTCACAGATTAACGTGGCATCAGTTCACGGTCTAGGAGTCGTGTATATATGAAGTTGCACATGATTTCACAATCCACATGCAATAATGTAAACCGCTAATCGGTGATGACAGTTCTGTTTACCATCCGATCTCATCAATGAACTTCGCAAGTCAAACCCCACTAAGCAAAGTAATCTATCTGTGTCACTGTCACTGTCGGTTCTGACTACACTTAGTACACGCAAAACTACAAACATTACATCTCATTCAGTGCAAACATAAACAAACCTTCGCACAATCTGTGTGTACATTAGTATGGAGGTGTCATCGCCACCACTTATGGTCCACTGCACGAATTCGTGCTGGCCTGCTTTCTCCCACAGGAAATTTGACGTTTGAGCGGTGCCGACACCGCTCAAACGTCGAATTTCGTGTGGGAGTAAGCAGGCCAGCACAAATTCGTGCAGAGGACCATAGGGCAAAAAGCCACTCCATCCAGCCACCTGCACCTGACGAGCGACTAATTTGATTGCCCGGCAACGATTCACGCGAATTGCGACGCGCCGTCGTGTCGGCTGGCTAGACTAGTCTGCCTTCCAGTC